>NC_091821.1:161631540-162231540 GCF_038994185.2 Dermacentor albipictus | reverse complement strand
CTGACTCTCTATTGGGCGAGCTTGTGCTTTGAACAATCTGGTATTTGGTATCAGGCACACCGCCGCAATGGGGTTTGTCTTAAAATGTCTTGTGCATGCTGTAGACTGTGTATGGGCACTATAAAGTGTCCATACACCGTATACAACTTATGTTACAGCTAGTGCGGGTATTAAGGTCTAATTTCACAATCGTGCTCGTTCACAATTAATAGCAGGCGCGAATCCAGGTGCCTACTTTGGGGGAGGGGGGATTTTGCAACTAACCGCATTTCTGTAAACAAATGGTCATGATTTCATCTCAGTTGCATCTCTTAGTGCATTTTTCATCAACAACATCATGCAGATAACCATGAGACCAGTTTGAAAATAATTTATTGACACCGGTGGGTATGGTCAAACCTTTTAATAGCACTAAAAACGAAAAACTGCAAAGAGACAGAAAAGGGAGCTAAAAATAGCGCTTAACCTCTTCGTTACCGAAAAAAAATGTAGCCAAGAAAAACAAACATGTTTCAGCATTTAATTTGGAATGGTTTCAAAAGTGCCGAGAAAAAAGTATGGTGCAAAATTTGTCATTTGCAGACGGTACAAATGACTGAGCACGTGCTGGTGGGCGAGTTTATTATACATGATTACAACGAACAGGAATAATTAATAATTAATAATAATTATACATGATTACAACACAGGAATAAACAGCTGTTGCCAAGGATCAAAACAACAAGAAAAAACAGTGCCGTCATCTGCATCGCACAACGAAAACACGATACAGAACAGCTTCTAACTGCCGTTCACAAAATACGCCAGTTCCTTTGTCGGTAGAGAAACTGAGGCTTCACTGATACAATCATCACCATGCTTTTTGATCTCAAGCGCCTCCAATATCTCCCTCGTCAGTTGATCATCAGCTCTTCATCAGATTTTAATAGAACCTGTCTTTTGAAACGAGCTGATGATCAATCAGCTGACAAGGGACATATTGGAAGCGCTTGAGATCAAGAAGCGTGGTGACGATGACTCCGGAGTTGCTTGTCTATTTTCTTACCTTTGTTCCCTGGTACCATATCGATTTGGGTTAGACCTGGTTAATGTTTTGGCTACATCCTGCTTGAAAAACAGGAGAGACCGCACCTCTTTTTGTTGTCGGTGCAAAGCTGTGGTATCGCGACAGTATTAAACCCTCGCATTGCGCACCGCAATGTTGAAAAAATGTGTGTGGATCCTAATGGCCCATTTCCTAAATTTGACCTCCCTCCTAGCATATGAAATATACCTGTAGATGAGGTCCACTCGCCTCATCAATTGTTTATATTCCAATATATTTCCCAGGTGCGTTACTAATTTTTTTTCGTTTCATCTTTCGACCAGCACTTGCATGAAGGCATAGGGTTCATTCCGACAGCATTGCAAAAGGAATTTACGTCTTTGTTATTTTTCCATTTGACCAGACACACATTTCTGTTCTTATACACGAGGGAGGTCGATTCTCCACGGCTTACTTTATTGTCATTGGGCAGATTTACAGCAGCGCCCTCAGTTCGGTTTGGATTTCCTCTTCCAGACATGAACTTTTTGTCTTGAAGTAAGCTATCAAAAATGTTCAATGTGGTAAAATATCGATTTGCGAAATTATGTGACTGCTGCACAGTCGTCTTCACAAGTTGTATTAACACACTGCTCCCCCTAGACCACTGGCTTTCACGTCATCAGGGAGGAGTGTACCTTTCCCAGTTTACATAAATAAAATCAAGCACTAACCCATCTGGGGAGGTTGGAACAAAATCTGTGAGATAACATGCTGCAAAACCGGGAAAAATACAGACCAAATCTCCGCAACCGCAACTTATGTCCACAAACACAGCACCGAGTGCTCTACGTTCACAGCTTTTGTACACAAAGGTGTACGCGCTTTCAGCACATCTGATAACATGAATTTTAGATTTCAGCGCCCTGAAACTTTGTTAAGTGATTGAGAAAGGCTAGTGCATTCAATTGTACCTGCCTCATTCACATACACAAGAAATATAAATTCCCAAATTTGAAAAAACTTAAGGCTTCGTCGCCGAACGCTGCGCGAATTGGTCGCCGCCAATTTGTTTTATATCAACCACTGAAGGTGACTTCTGCAGCTCTCTTTTGACGCGTGAGTAAAGCACACAGTGTGCGACGAAAGACGCAAGTTTGAATGACACTGAACTGTTTCCAGGTCTATTTATACTGAAAGGTGGCTCGTACCAGTACGGACTCCTAGCATAGCAATGAAGAGTATAAGAGAGGACGCTCCTTCCTTGCTGTCGCGATGATGGCATCGCTTACTTAAACGACCTTACACTCTCTGAAGGGGCAAAATTTCAAGGGGGAGAGGAAGCGATCAGCTCGCTTCCATGTAGGCAGCGGTTGCGTTAGCCTTTTTCGCGGCTAACAAAAAAGGTAGAAGTGAGGGGTGCTTTGCTCGCCGCAGACAGAGACGGTCGCTGCAGCTTCCTAAAGAAGTTCGCGTGCCTAAAGATCGCTGTCTCGAGAGAGGTGGAAGAAGGTTGGGTGGATTGGATAGTGGCTTTTGGGGAGGGGGGTGAGGGCGATCTCCCCACCACCACCCTTCCCCCTGGATCCGCCACTGATTCATAGTGAGCCCGCTTGTTTTGTAGAGGATGAAATGACCTCCTCCTCTCTATAGCCGAACAAGCAAGCGTGCAAATTTCGCAGCATATTGCACATATGTAGGAATTACATATCCTCATAAATTCCAGTTTGATTTTGACCATTTATACCTACTATGTCATTGTGAGTTCTCTCAAACGCCACCATTCCTGCTCGATGGACAAACCTACTGCCGAGCTACGCCTCTCTGGACTACGCGCGCGTGGCTAAATTTAGCTCTGATTGTATCATGCGTTGCGCGAGGATGGCACCTTGGCGTACGCGACACATGCATAGTCCAGTAATGGCTTTTTTTCCCTCTATACACAATGATACCAAGATAACGTACGTAGATTGACTGGCTGCTAAGATGCAAGTGATAGTGCTATGACATGGTTTCGTAACATCGGTTTCAGCAAGCTGCCCCTTTTGAGCATTTTAGAGCGCAGCTCTTAGGTGCCCGTTCCTGCGGCGAGCGGCGGCGGCGGCGTAACCGAGCGAACGAGCACAGCGAAAAATGAAAGCGAATGCGGAGCACAGCGGGGGATGAAAGACATGAGGAGGAAAACGGAGAGGAGGGCTCAGCGGAACGAATGAGGCTGAAAGGGGAGGAGGGTATGGCGAAAGCGGGAGGACAAAAGCGTAGTGCGGCGAAGATGCCCATGAGATAGCGCATTAGGGAGTATCGTAATCGTCCGTCAATTTTTTAAAGGCGTTCACATCAAACGTATGTAAAACTCAAGCACAGTGATAGCTGCGAGCAGGTCGTCGGTAGTCAAAATCTGATCGACGGGTTGTACGCGTCGGCTATGTGTACATGACTCATCGCACATTCCAGCATACTCGCTGGTGCTCGCGTAAGTTCCAGAAGGTGAAACACTATTCGCAACGGGCATGCAGTGCGATTACAGACAAGATTCTTTCGCTATAATTTCGGCGACCCCCTTAGAGAGAGTTCTGCGCGATAGATGAACACGCGTCGTGCACCGAGCTATGACATTGCAACAAGAGTTGGCCCGTGATATACCACCACCAAAAAAAAACATGAATAATCTATACGCGTGTCAGTATACTAAGGCTTTTAGCATTGCTGTTGTGAGTAGTTCATAGAGCATATTTTCTTAATCACGTGCTCTTCAAAAAACAGGCACAGAACTGCACACTCATAGTCAAGAACCAAACTATGACCCTGTGCTTTTGTAGTAATTAGTGTGCTTGGTTCTGCATATGTATCTTTAGCGACGTTGCTTAGAAATGAGATATTGGCATATCGCACACCAAAGCACGCCACAGCAAGCCTGTAATACTCAGATTAAAGGAGCACTGACACAAGAAGTTTCGGTCTTTTTTTTCTGATTTAATAAGTAGCTCCTGACCCAGTAATCACGGCACGAAACCTCGTTTACTTGAGAGCGCGACAGGTAATTATTTGGAGTCTTGTTTCTAGCGACCAGTCCAAGAGAGCCACGAGATGGGCCAGAGAAGGAATGTGAACACAGCTGGGCACGCGATCGCAAAAAAACCCCTGAAGCATGCTCTGACACGCACGCCAGCGCGCACGCTGGCGCGCGAGCTTCGTGTTGCTATAGTTCGTCTGCCACGTCTGACCGTACTTTGCGATGTGCTCGCCACCACTGGCATCGTCGTTTTCGTCGTCGTCCTCGTTTTCGTCGTCAAGCGGCGATGATTTCCTGCAGGCGGAAGTCGCCGCTGTATTAGACGTGGCCAATCACGTTCGATTTGACCCACTAGAAAGCAGCGACTCGGACAATGCAGCCGGCGACCGCGAGGACGAACCTCAAGACCCTCGCATCGGTCACGTTGCGGTCAGCGCAGCGCAATGAAGCTGATAGTGCAGAAAATCTGCGGAGACGAAAAAAAATTCCGCTTAATTGTGCAGTTGCGGCGACACGGAGAGCGTCCCACTATGAGCAACAACTGAGAAGAGCACATGCAAGCAGCATGGCAGCCAACGAAAATTTGTGACGTAGCGTTTTCTTGGTTGTTTATAATCCCTCCTTGATATCGATGTCTCGAGGTGCTGCGTTTTGCGGTTGGCTGCACGCACGTACTTTAAAATTGACTTTAAATATGTTCTTAGCTATGTTCGCCTTTGATTTTTGCAGGCGATGTGTGTGTGCCCACATAAATCAATCTCACGCGTTATCCCCACTTCAAAATTTTGTGTCAGTACTCCTTTAAACATCAAAATTTGTACAAACACGCAATGGATTGGCAAATCGTCATTTCTTCGAATTGATTTAATTTCCCCGCAACTGCTGTTGTTTGAACGTTTCCGTGCTATGTCGAACGCGATAGGCGCTGTCAATCAAAGTTGCGGAGTGGAGCCTACCATTCAATTCACAATCCTTTCCAGAGAGTAAAGATTCCTGTGATTTCATTCCTTTTCACTCCTCGGAATGGTGAGCCTTGGACCGCTCCCACTCTCGTGGAGTGCCTGAGGAGGCCCACTTCCTTCCTACATTTCCAGTGACTTATACGCTTTCTCTATAATTGTTTGTATTTTCTGCTTGTGGTATTGTAAAAAGTGCTATTAACTATATAACAAACAGTGCAACGTAATATTATCTTTCTATCCCTAATTCCTCTTATCTCTTGAGGGTCTTGTTGCCAGCAGTATCCGAAATACCATTTGAGTAAATTGGAGGCTAAAAAGTATGCAGATTCAGCGCACACGTTTAAATCTATAGGGTGTGAAGCTTTCGGGAAGCGCTCAATAAAAGTCTTCAAATTTGCGCGTTTCATGTCTGCGTCTTTGGCGTAAATTAAACCGGAGCGCGCATGTGCTGTCGTGCACTCGTGGTACGCAGGGCGACACACGCGGCAACCGCCTCAAAGAGCTAGTTGGCGTTGGCCAAGTTGATTCAGACGACCGGTCGTGGCCTAATGATTGGGATATAGGGTTGCTCTGCTGCGGGGACGCGGTTAGATCTCACCATCGGGCAGCCAACCAAATTCTTCTTCTTAAGCATGAGCTAAGCGGCGAGACAGTGGCAGCGGTCACATCCAGGAAAGCACGGGATGGTTCCCAAAGAGAACTTCGCTTTAACATAATCTGACACCGTACCCCGCGTATGGGATGAGTGCAATTATTCGAGAAAGAAAGCAGGCAAGCTAAATTCAGATGCTTATTTTCCCTGCATATAGACAGCGCTGCTGTCACAGTAAATGAGTTGGGGATCGGAGAAGTCGCCGATGTCGACAGCGCTTTTATTTGATTTGTCACATTTACTGGCATATTACGGGCGCCATATTCCGGCACACCTCTCTGGCAGCACGTTATCGCGCATGCCGAATACTCGACAGTGGGCGAAAAAACCGCGGCGCGCCTTCCGCATCACCGTAGCCGCGCGCAGGCTGCAACCGTTTGCCACGTCGCCGTATTGGCCCACTTCTTTTGCCGTAAGTATATCCTTGCTAAATAAATAATTCTTGCCAACTCCTTGCGTAAATTTTAGTGAGGTAAATAAAACGAAGGAATTTACTTAACTCCTTAACTCAGAGTAAAAGAGTTAACTCTCACCAAAAGGTGCTTGCTGTCTTTAAATGCACTTCAATACTGTAAGAAAGAAAATTTTTTTCGATCTTCAGAAGTGTGGGATGTGTAGAATACTGCGCTGTTTAAATTACCGTGGCATAGGTAGTCAGCTTTGTGCAGCTATTGTCACGTTGCAGTCGCTGTCAAGACTACCGGACAGTATCAAAATTGTGGCTAACGAATTGAACGTCTTATTAGGTGAACTTGTGCCCAGAAAGACGGGTGACACTCAAAGCATAACTAAAGTGGCCAGCACAGTTGTCGATCGTCAAATTATATGATCCATAATACGTTCGCCCCTATTCACTGGTGCTCGTGTTTAGTTCCAGGATTAACACAACGATTCCCGTCGCGCATGCACTGCGACTACAGACAAGATTATTTCACGATAGAATTGGCGACAGCACTCGAGACAGTTCCGATACATGAAGCCACGTCTTGCGCAGAACGATAACTTCGTAAAAGCTGTTAGGCACTCAAAAGCGATCATCGGAAATCAAACAGTGTAGACGTGTCAATATTGAACGAGCCAAATTGAGAAATTTGATTTCATTGGCTAAGTATACAGTTTCGTCTGATCAGCAAGTTTACCGGTTTTGTGGTGTGCTTTAAAGCAATATTCAGCGCTCTACCGACCATGTGCCCATACCATTCCAACTCCTTTACAAAGTCTCGGGCTTTCTTGTCATTCCCATTCCATCTACCGGGCTATTGCCATCATTCCGTTCCCATTCCGTTCCGATTGACCGAAAATGTGGAATGATTCTGGAATCATTCCAACTCTGAAGTTGCCACTCCGCAACTCTACTGCCATGTATTGCATCCAGTTCACACGCACTTATACCTCAGTTCGAAGATTTGTCTTTTTGCTCTGGGAAAACATACACATGGCTAATGAAATGTTTTGTGCAGTATTTACGAAGTTAATGGTGTGGAAAGTCACGCTTGCCTGCTATGCACAGTTCTCACAAACTCCAACACAAGCGCGAACAGCCATGAAATGAGGACTTCTTCCTTGATTTCAGGACCGCGTAAAAAAGCAAGAACTAGGGGCGCACCTAAGCAAGTCTTATGTGTGCTGAGTGTCACTGAGGCATGTCGCTGAGTTTAGTGCTGCTGCGTTATGTTTTGTAGTGTAATGTTGCTTATGAGGCTGCAACCACGCAAGACGGCAAGCCGGCCATATTGCGACCTGTCAGCTTAGTTTTATTTGTGGAGTTCTCATTAAAGCATAGATTCACGTACATTGCGCTGAGTGTTCCTTGTCGAAAACACCACTTTGCCGAGCGATGACAGTACTTTTTCAAGCGGCACCATGGTGTTTATACTACATTTTTTCATCGCGTTTATAGGCGAACTCCACCTCCTGCTATGGGGATACTTCGTAGTCGTCATCCGACGGGTAACTGAAGTGCGTTGAGTCTAATTCGTCGCCGCCGCCCACGGGCTCCGGCGGGCCCCCGACAACGCGAAAGGCAGAGCAAGCGGCTGCAGCTTACCGTGCTCGCTTTGCCATCCAGTGAATCACCCGCCAGGCAGAGCCAAACCACGTACATAGGGTCGAACATATTCATCACGGACATAATAGTCCTGCGGAAACGCGCAATGGGGAGAGAAGTTACTTCTCTCCACCTTGCGGGTTTCCGCAGGACTATTACGTCAAACTCTTGCCTTTGCTTTGAGTTGTTGACAAATTCGACTTCGCCCTGCTATCTGCTGGCCGCCTGGTTAGCTGAGATGGTAGAGCGGCTGCCCCCGGAAAGGCGGTGGTCTCAGGTTCGAGTCCCGGACCAGGACGAATTTTTCTTCAACTGCGGCGTTTTTCTTTCGGGGAACCCGTGTGGATTTCCTTTGTAGCAATTGCTACGATTGGGCGGATATCTCATTTTCCCTTAATGCTATACATCACTGTTGCCTATTGAACCGGTCATCCAATGGAACGGTGATGCAGTGGATAGCGCGCTCAGCTACTGAGTAGCGGTGGTGGGACAGAGGATCAAATGCTCACCGTGGCAAGATGACGTAGTTTGTGTGCCGTTTTTCTTCCACGGCTTTCTGATGACGGCGGGGTTGCGCAATAAGTCAAGTAACGCTCTTGCATTAGAAAGCCAGCCGACCGTGACCGGCAACGACCTGGCAGGCTTTTACTTTTCTTGGATAAGGTGTATACACTTTTGAAGGTGCTCCCTTTTCAGCTAGAAAGATGCCGAATACGTGGATGCGCACCACAATAAACATCAAAGTAAGGAGAAAGAGATGAGCCTCTTTTCTTTGTGAATTCACTTTTCATATAAGATAATGTTTTCACCATCCTGCGTGGCATTACAGAGTTGTATTACACGTAACAACGTTGTTGCTATGGTCTGATGGTCGGCTTTATTTCCTTTGATGTCGTCTTTGAGGCCGTCGTTGTTTTTCATTCACTAGCAACTCTTGATTATCTTTATACGTTCAAGAGATTGGAAAGAATGAAAGGACCTCTTCAGACTCTGTCTGAGGGGACACTTGGAACGGATAAGAAACCAATTGAACCAGGCATGAGGGCGCAGCAGCTATATAATTTTCTTCAATTCCTGGGTCATTTAGGAAGCGGCTGCTTTCTTCGAGGTTCAGTACATAGGAAATATAAGGATGCGCTCGCCCTCTGTAGCTGCAGCGATGGATTTCATTCGCGTGTAGCCTGTATGCTGAACAGTAACTTGGTCGATCGTTGTTAAGCAGTAGCATAAATACTGCTCAGATTTCTGTTGAAAATTTCATTAGGATCGCATGTTGCCGAAATGTACAATAAGGTGCAGTTTTTACGAAAACGCTTCAGCAAGGTCGAGAGCACTAAAAAATTATTAAAGCAAATACTGAAGAATATTTCGTGCCATGTAATCGCGATTACATTACACTAATGCAGAAAATACCAACTCTGCGAGACAGAAATTCACGCTTTCCGCCTCGTAACGTCAAATAAGTGCAGATCTTTGACAACAGCAGCTCACGTTCGAATCCAGATTGTAGTTTCCGGACACATATACAAATTAGATTACGCACTTTTGTGGATTTCTTACCACGCTAGCCTGGTCCGAAGATTTCCATTCATATTCCCTCAGGTGCATTGTCCAATCTCTCGCATTTACCCCTCGAAAAATGGGAGGCAGTGCTTCGAGGTAGGGAAGACTACGCTTAAAGGCGCGTGACGGCTAAAGGGAGGCCAGGAAACACCCGTCTAAGGTGTGGCGCGAAGAAATTAAAACGTCTGCTAGCGTCATTATGCCGCCATTAAAGTTTTATGAGTACTGAGCTAATCACTGGAGTGAGCGTTATGCGTCTGTCCAGTTCGTGTCTGTCCTCTATGCGTTGCCCGCAACCAAAGCTCGCTAGCAGAAAAGTTGCAGTGATCCTAAATAATGGGAATGTAGAAAGTTGTGGGGTCAGAGATTTAGCGTAATTTTTAGTCTCTGCACATAAGAAATAGCTTTCATGTTGTCTCTAGCACACGATAACTTCTGCGTGCACTCTCACCAAGCTTCTTGGGAACAATCTTACAAAACAATATATCTGCAACGATGCCCCACATGTGCCCTACTCTTGCTCTTGGGCGCATCAGTGCTTGGCCTTTGGTTTCCTGAAGATGTTTTAACCCTAAACTGTTAATGCTGTAGAATTATTCCTGGTGTCAAGAAAAAAACGTGCATATAAAAGCGTGCGAAAAAAAAAACCCGGTCTGCGTCGGTTGCAATACCACTAAAAATTGCGTCGAGCTAACGCTGTTCTCAAATACGAGGGACATTGCACAGCATCAATTGGAATATTTTCAAGTTTGTTGGTCGAGTACGAAGGCGTAAGAAACATAAAACAAGGAAATAAAGAAAAAGCATGATGAACACACTATAGCGTATTTCAAGCACTCGTAATTAGGCAAAAGACAACTATCGCTATGAGTTTTGGAATAACTATTGGGAGCTGGTACTTTCTACCGGTATCATATAATCCCTTCGCAAACAACATTGGCACTGGTATTGAACGTTGTTTTACAACATTGGAAATATTTAAGTCAGTACGTTGATCAGAGTGGGGCGCACTCGGGGGTGGAGAAAAAGAGGCCACATTCGATGCACACATTATATGTGAACGAAATGGGCATGTCCAGCAGGCCCGAGAGGCGGCAGCGAGGCAAGGCCTCTAAGTCCTTTCATAGGAGACCTGAGCCCGGGTCGTTAAACTTTGCAAGATTTAAGTTAAAGTTGTTTCCATCTATCCATATGGGAACAAAGTGCAGTGTGCAATGTTCGCAGTACGTCTATGTGGCAGGATCCTCCTGTGCGGGAAAGCGCGACACCTTCGCTTATCGCTGATCAGTGGTTCTGCAAAATCGCATAGGTCTCCTAGGAAGTTTACATTTATGATTTCGCTGATTTCAACAGGTGTGGCTGTGCTCCGCACCTTTATACTTCCAAGGCCACCAGCACTGTTTAGGGTGGCAGGGGCTTAGGGCTGACTTTTAGCCTTTAGGAAAGAGCTTGATATACTTGCGTGCGTAACTCGCATTTCTAAATACGCTGGTACGTACTGGTAATAACAATAAATTAACCAGCACCATCGAAAAACAAGACATTTCCACAAGTTTAGCTGTCTTGTGATGCAATATGTGTTTATAAACTTTTTCATATAAACTTTTTCTATGTCTAGAATTTACAAATCCTAAACACAAAATGGCATCGATGGAGATAGTATCTTGGAGTTAGGGCAATGGTTTTTAAAGAAACACATCATGCGCAAATGATAAAACCTTTATGTTATAAGCTACATCGTTGAAGTTGTTGGCGTTATAACTTCTTTTCAAGGTGATGTGAGCAGCTACCAACACTCCCCATGGCAATGCAGTTATTCGCGCACAACAGTCGGTGCTTCGGGCAGCAGCAACAAATGACGTCGTCTCTATAGCGTGTGCCACTGGTGCGCCAACGAAGCAATAGCAACTGAACACGTCACGTACAGTCTTTATCCAGAAAGAAAGAAAAAAACTATCAGTGCTCGCGAGTGTGAAAATGCGCTAAGTTACAACCTCTGAACAACGCAAAAGTGACATGTATCTCTGTTTGTATATACACGCTTTGTATCGAGCACTGTTAGCTAGTGTCAGGCTTCTGCGTACATTGTGAAACGAACATTCTATTGCCAAGGGTCGTTTCCATTCTTTTTTGTGTGTGAACACAATCCACCCTATTGTCTACTGCCCTAGTGCGTCATAGTTCATTCTTGCGCACAGGGTATAGCATAGTTTGTGTTAAACGAAGTGTGTTTGTTCCGCCATATCCCCTGCCGTTTCAAACTTCATTTTAGTCCTACGCAGCAAATGCGTTTGTCGAGTGAACGAGGAGAGGCGTCTGTTTACGGGTGCGAACATCAATAGCGTGCTTTTTCTTATATTGTTCTTTCGTCCTGAGAATTGAATCTCGCCCTTCTTTCTTGCCTTCTTAGCCTAATTACTAATTTACAGCACCTTCCGACTCGCGAAACGTTCTTTCTGCTCTTTTGGAGAAGCAAACTTTAAGGGAATAAACCTGTAGAATTGGTCGTCGGTCTAATCCTTCATTCTTCCAGAAGAAACAGGAGCGCGGTTTGTCGATAGTCCTGACTCTGTTTTGCGACCGTTGTTCATTCTTGCGCTTAATATATGGTTGCTGGCACTCGAAGACATGTCATTCAACGATGTTGCCCTAGATGCTTCAATAATTTAACGCTGCTTTTGTGGAGGCACCTGCTCTTCTGACTTTAACGTGATGTAGACAATTTTCCGACGCAAACAAGTCTCTAGCCACCGACGATATTTCTTTTCACGCGTTTCGTGCTTCATCAGTGGAAAGAACGATGCTCGGCCCTGTTGTCAATGGGATCAGCCGGTCAGGAACGATGCGATCATAAACCCGCTGTGGTTGCTCAGTGGCTATGGTGTTGGGCTGCTGAGCACGAGGTCGCGGGATCGAGTCCCGGCCATGGCGGCCGCATTTCGATGGAGGCGAAATGCGAAAACACCCGTGTACTTAGATTTAGGTGCACGTTAAAGAACCCCAGGTGGTCGGAATACTCCACTACGGCGTGCCTCATAATCAGATCGTGGTTTTGGCACGAAAAAACCTCATAATTTAATTTTAACGATGCGATGATTAGGGTGGCATAGAATTAAGCGGATGGAATCGCTACAAAATCGTGGCCCTGCTACACTTACTCAAAAACCAGCTCCTTGAGCGCCGGCTCTTTCTTCGGATGAGCTTCTTCCCACTTCTAATTAAAGAACTGGCTCCTAGAATGTTCAGCGTCTTGCTTCGATATGTCGCAGAAGTGTTTTTCATTGAAGATTGAGCCTTTTTGCCCGGTCTAGTGTACGTACGTTTCATTTTCACCGTGTATAACACTAGCAATATTATTTCTGTGGTCTCTAACATCCCAGCTACCGGTTTTATACACTTCGTAATCAGTTATTGCGATGGCAGTCATATGAACACTCTAGGCAAATTTTCGTCATCGCCGTCACCGTGAGGTTACGTATAAAAACCAAGGGAAGTAAGACCCAATCTCACCCCGCTAGCCGAATGATCTGTGGGCGAAGAAAATCATGCGAGGGTGAGCCAGAAATGGGAGTGACTTGATGCACGTTGTCTACCCTCGCACCCGAGGTCGGAGGTCACATGATCAAGCGCGCTTTCTCGATGTCATCTGTCTTCATTGATTTTCACGATTTATGTTAACGTCATAGAAAGGCGACTCAAAAACTATGAATTAGGTTATCATAAAAATTAAATTACGGGGTTTTAGGTGCCAAAACCGAGATCTGATTATGAGGCACGCCCTAGTGGGGGACTCCGGAAATTTTGACCACCTTGGATTCTTTAACGTGCACTTAAATCTAAGTACACGGGTGTTTTCGCATTTCGCCCCCATCGAAATGCGGCCGTTGTGGCCAGGATTTTATCCCATGACCTCGTGCTTAGCAGCCCAATACCATAGGCACTAAGCAACTATGGCGGGTGAATCAGGTTTTCATATTACGTACATCAGTAATGAGCAAAGGGCGCTACAGATTATCTTTGGGCTGATGTATGCGGTCGTTATAGTGCGACTAGTGGACACTGCACGAGATTTACAGAGAGTTTCTAATGCCTGTGAAAATAAAGCGACGCGTTAAATGAAGCCTTACTTTTAGCACAAATAAATCAGAAATCATGATCCTTAGGGAAGAGATGACTAATAACATATCAATTCAAGCGCCTGTCACACCCATAGCGATGCAACATAGCTACCTGTGTGTATACATAAACGAAGCAAAGACCTACTCAAACATCCACCAAGATAATCTGATGAGGAAGGAGAAGCGGGATGCAGCAATAATGAAATGGAGAGCGCTTGGGGCCTACAATAAATACGAGGTGGTGCGAGGAAATTGAAAAGGAGTAATGGTGCCAGCGCTAGCGTTCGCAAATGAAATTCTGCAATTTAGATCAGAGACATTGCCGGGGTTTGAAGTGCGCCAAACCTCGGTGGGCCAATCGGCATTGGAAGCCCATCGTGAAAGCACAAATGATGAAGTGAAGGGTGCCGTGGGTAATTGGGCTTCTTTTGAAGTCGGAGAAGCACAGACCAAGCTTCGCTTTGAAGAAGACTTCAGTAGCATGGATTGAAAGAAATGGGCGGCTACGTTTTACAAATATCTGTACCTCAAAAGCATGAACGCTGAATGGTGGAGTAGGTGAAGAATGTTGACAACCAGGCACAGGGTAATTAAATGAGTGAATAGAGAACGAGTCATGAAAAAGGTTAAAAATACAACGACGGTAAATTGCACGCAAAGAATGGAAATAAAGAAGACCATGGACATTTACAAATACGATAAGAAAGAAGTCGGGAAGAAGAAAAATTTGTATGATAACACAAAAAGCAGTTCCTTGTTATTTGAGGCCCAAGCTGGCTGGCTGCCGGAGGACACAAACACGCTGAAGCAAATATTCGCAACCAGACGAGGCATGTGTGTGCTGCAGCAGAACACCAGAGACAACTCAGCACATCCTAATTGAATGCGAAGGTATTCAGCCAGTGAGACACGTAGGCAACGTAGACCTTCCAGGAGCGCTTTGATTTAAAGTGGGCGGAAGCATTAACTGATATGGAATCGAGATAAGCAATAGACGTTTAGAGTACTGGTGTAAAAATAGCAGGGAATTAGCATTTAAAATGTGTTTCATACATCTTCAAACACTTCTTATTGGAACTGTGCTGCAATTTTGAATAACGTGCAGAATGTTTTAGCAAAATGAGTGGGAAGCTAGACGGCTGGGTGTTTTTAGTCTGTAGTGAGTTTTCGCATGGAGTCGAAATTTCGTAAACTTCACAAAACTCGCAAAAGAATTGAAAATTCTTAATATTTTCCTGCAGCTGTACACTTTCTACGATTCTGAAGATGCAAGAGATGTGGTGAAAGCAACTTTTCAATCAACGGGATAAACTGGCGTCTGAAAGGGTTAACGCAGGCGTTAAGCACTCCCCATACGTGACCCGCCGTAGTTGCTTAGTGGCTATGGTGTTGGTCTACTAAGCACGAGGTCGCGTGATCTAATTCCGGCCACGGCGGCCACATTTCGATGGGGGCGAAATGCGAAAACACCAGTGTACTTAGAATTAGGTGCACGTTAAAGAACCCCAGGTGGTCGAAATTATTCTGGAGTACTGTTACGTATTCGACGGCTAGACGCCAAGGGCGGCAAGACGACTGGCCCAAGGAACAGACGACCCACGCAGCGCCAGGAAGACAATGACGTTTATTCGTTCGGCGACGCGCTTTTTGAGCGCTAAGCAGCCAATCAGGGAGTGGCAAAAGAAAGGAAGACATTGCGGCAAGCGGGGCAATCTTATCTGCACATTACAATGTAGAATGCGACCAGCACCACGAATGTTACAGTGCCCGACAACGCGTGTCTCATAGTCAGATCGTGGTTTTGGCACGTAAAACCCCATATGTTTTTTTTTCCCTATACGTGGGCCTATCCAGAAGACAGCGTAATGCCTGGCCGACCCGCGGCGGAGGTGCAGTTCGCCATTAAGGGGCCCACATACACAGCTTCTCTTGTCATCCTTCTTCAAAGAGTGGAAGTGCTCTGCGTTTTTTCTCCATCGTCCCATTACTGATTCAGAAGTGTTAGCATCGCTTTCTATTCAAGCTATTATTAGGCAGGACTGCACTATAACTAACAATGAACATAAGGTCAACCCTGATGTGGCCCCCATGGTCGTTGCTGAATATTGATCGCCGCGTTTCGGATATAGCGTATTACACGTGCATCGACGCACTGCGTGTGCTGCCATTCGCTCCGTCCAATTGCTCCTGCCTTTTTACTTTGCTAGCAAAATATATGGGGATTACAACAATATTTTGGCGGATACCGGGCCAGAGCAGCTTTTTACGGTGTCCTTACCAGAATTCCTTCGCAAAATATCGACAATTTGGGTCAATTTAGTCAGGTACGAGACGATACACGCAAATTTTCATCTGCTTTAACCTTCCAAGCACTCCTTACACATTCACACCGCTGAACGAAGATACGGAACTAGATATGTGCAATGTACATAAACTAAGTCAATTGCGTGCAATGGTGCGAAAACGCACCACGTCTTCCCCGGCTGCGGAATAACCGTAGCCATAGAGTTCCATACAATGATTACTGGAGGGAACTCTGGCGCTAGTGTCCACGGGAGCTGCGATGCGGATGGTTCAGCTAGCATGAGAATCGAGGGAAGTGTACGGATTTGCCTACACTTCATCCTTCTGGCTTCAAACGGCTTCTTGAGTTCGTAAACTCGTCATTTTCCACAAAGTACTGCGCAATAACTAATATAATAAACATTCTTAAAATTGTCTGCCGGCAGGATTCGAACGTAGGACCTCTAGCCCAGAAGCCCTATATTGAAACCATTACGCCACGGACGCATGCACCGACTAACGATATGAAGGGCCCTTATGTGTTTATCGCAGGCAAGCCAGCACCTTGAGACGCTTGGCGCGTTTCGATTCGGCCTCCTCGACAAGTTGAATTGTGGCAATTAGTAGCGATTGTGCGTGCTCACGGCGTCTTCTGCACTTAGAAAGGTATTGATGGCTCTGAAATTTACCACAATGAAGGCATATAAAGCGTAATAAACGAAGCCACAAGAACGTCTTAATTCACAAGCACGAAAATCAGACAAATCTATGTACTTCTCATCATTCCCATGGTGGCTGAACGATTGCAGCGCCAGAGTAGCCTCTAGTAATTAGTACTAATTATTCTAGGAAACTCTACGGCCGTAGCTTGCCAGACGTGCGCGTTGATGCTATAGTAGTATCGTGCCAACCAAATTGATCTGGCGTAGGGACGGTGGCTTAGACTCAGAAAAAGAGAACATATATACATATATGTTATATATCAAAGAGAATATATATATATATATATATATATATATATATATATATATATATATATATATATATATATATATATATATATATATATATAACGGTGAGCTAGCAGACTATGGCGACAATGAGCTGGGATGGCATAAAATAATACACTTCGTCGTCCGTGGTTCGTCGTTACATCCCCTCCTCCTTTGCCTCTCTTACTATCATTGTGTGTTCAGCACGAGCGGGACGAGTTGTAAGCCTTCTCAGACCTATTTCCTAATGTCAGCCTGTGCATAATGTAAGGACAGCGCGAAGCCAACTTGCACGATGTAAATTGAAACACGTACGAGCGCTCTTGCCTTCGGTCGTCCGCGTTCGTTTCGCACTGCATGTTCTTGCATTATGAAGTTCATTGCTTTCCCACAAGACGTAATTTGGATCATTTTTAGCATGGCGTTGCTGAGGCTGTATTTTAAATGGTAAATGCAGGTATATCGATCTATTGGCCTTTTAAAAATGTGAACGCAAAGGCAACAAACATACACTGCTTGTCAAACCAGTGGCGCAATTCCGGCTAAGACGGACAGTGCGCATGCTTCTGCTGTTTGTACACGTTGATATGTGCGTGTGAGAGACAAGATAACTTGATTATATATATATATATATATATATATATATATATATATATATATATATATATATATATATATATATATATATATATATATATATATATATATATAAACGCTAACTCTGTGGTAGACATTGGAATGCGTGAAGAGGAAGGAGAGCTCTAGAAACGAAATCCACAAAACTCAGCTACAGTGAAGGTGCCATGGCTTTCAGTGGAGCGTGAAAGGCATTGCCTGGCATGCACTTGTGCCCCGGTCCTTCGGAAGTAAATTAGGTGCTCGAACGTATTCTTCTGGCTGTAGAAAGGAACAAGTCTGGAGTTAGGCAGCAGCCGGCCAGTTGGTGGCTTGCGAGCGCTCCATTGCTTCCTCAGGAACGCTGGTAGATGAGTGCTCGTCGGATTGCCTATACAGGAATATGCAGAAAGTGCAGAAGCCAGCGTACGGGCTGTAGATGACGCGCGGGCTGCACCTATGCTTCACCGTGGGGCCAGTGTCACCGCAGTAACGCGAAAGAACGGTTCGTAATGATACGTATTAATGTTCTGTGTTCAAGCGTCCGGTGAGTAGACAAAAATCGCATCGCTGGATGATATCGTTCCCGAGGAGGCAGGATATGACCATAGCTCCACTTAATACGAGTTGAGTGAAACGTCTCCGCTTGGAATGGAGAATAATTTTTGTACCTCTATAACACAGCCCACCGTCATAATACGGTGGTGCGAAGGCTTGTCGTTGAACATCCATAGCGGTATGACAAAGGGGGTAACAGAAACCCGTTAAAAATAACGTCGTTTGTCGTGAAGAAAAACATTTAAGTGGACCACACTGGTCTGAAGAAAACCCTGTAGTTTCTTTGCAGTACTAGTAGCTGGGCTTGTTGGTGCATATTTAGCAAATACAAATGAGCGCGACGTGGAACGCGGGCGAAAAAACAGGACGGATCGAGCGTTATCCCGTCCTCTTCTGCGTGCTCGAGGCTCTGCTCCTTCATATTTTTATTGAGGTTTCTCTTTTTATTTGACAAAATATCACTTGTTTAATCATATTTGCCCGTACAAACATACAAAATTGCTAACTTATTTGTAATTTGTGGGAAGCTACTGTTGCAACGCTAAACGCAAATAATATCCTGAAGCGCCAATGTACAACGTTCAATGGATGGGCGTCGGTATTGCAGTCTTTCAAGAAACTCATCAGAACAGCAATTAAATATGGTTGGGTGCGCAAACCTATCTAAAGCTGCGTGTATACGACTCTTAGCTCATTATTCATTTCTCTTAGAGAGATACTATACCAAACACTGTAAAACGAATGAGCGTATAATCAACGCGGAGAACAATTTTACTATATGCATACTCGAAACTCGCCAAACTGAAGCTTCCCTACGTTCATTTCTCGTCGGCTCGTCAGATAGCGTGCCGTTCTCATATTCCACCTGCACACACACGCGCACATGGAAGAAACCCTTTGAAACGCTCATCGGTGCTGCTTTTAAGCCTCTGGGAGCGAACTATAACATTCAGGCACTCTTCCCTCAGACATTTCCATCAGGATCAAAAGAAACGTCTTCTGTTTGCCTTGGTTTAACCTTGCGCTTGCATTCTCAGTGTCGTGTTCAGAAATTACGTCGATATTCGCATGTTTTTAGGTTTATATTTTAATCAGGGGCACCATATTTTGTGTTCCCTGGCATAGTAAAATAGAAGCCGTAGGCAGATATGGCAATCTACGCGGCTGCAATATCGGTGATCCTTCGACTATGAATTCAATATGCGTAGGTACTTCACGGAGCCCATTCGCCGGTGGCGCCGAGATACCAGCACACTCTGCGTGCTTTCAG
Source organism: Dermacentor albipictus (assembly GCF_038994185.2). Lineage (NCBI taxonomy): Eukaryota > Metazoa > Arthropoda > Arachnida > Ixodida > Ixodidae > Dermacentor > Dermacentor albipictus. Next base: position 162,212,443 of record NC_091821.1, on the reverse strand, counting down.
CGGTGGTGGGTCGGAGGGGCGCCTCGGAGGAACTCGGCAAGGAGCCGGAAGTTAGTTCCCTGGGACAACTGGCTTGCGACTCACACGGCGATGAACAGTGCCTGACTGGCTCGCAGAGCCGACAGGTGCTCTCTTGACGCCAACGAGACCAAAGTGTCCGGCTACTACGGCGCCAGTCTTTCCGTTGCTCCGGCCTATATCTCGTGCTCTTCGTCCTCACACTTCCTAAGGGCCCCGGAGCAAACCTTCGACCGGATGCTTAAGTGCCGAGCACCGCACGGCGCGTATTGTGCTGTCTTAATGCCTGCCTGTGAATTTTCGAGAGGTAGACAGGTACGCGCGATAAACGGGCGACAGGCTTCTTTCCTAGCTTTCGTAAGCTTACATCCGTGAACATTGACTGAGAGCAGTATTCAAAGATAAGAATAACGCATTAATGTGCGCGTCAAAAGAAAAGTGAGGTATAGACACTGCCGTGCCCGAAACGCAAGTATATATATCGACCGGTAACGCCGGACTCGTAAAATACAATAAAGTATTTTTTGTACATGGTTCTGGGTGCCGTTTAATATCAGTCTCGTTGTCGCTATGTGAATAAATTCTTTATGCTACATTGTTGTGCCATATCATAAGAAGCCAAAAAACAAATATACCAAGGACAACATAGGTTAAATTAATCGTGCTTGCTAATTTAATTAAAGAAATGATAAATTAATGGCAATGAAGCTCGCACGCGTAATGCGAAGACTTCGTATCCTTCCTCACCTGTTGTTTTTTCATTTATCTTCATTGCCGTTAATTTATCGTTTCCTTAATTAAATTAGCAATTACAAGTAATTTCCTCTATGTTGTCCTTGGTATCTTTGTTTGTTGGCTTCTTATGATATGAATAATAGAAATCGGGCCCCTCGGTTAACCCCTTTTCTTCTCGTTGATTGTTGTGCCATGAATGATAACGATGATTTGTATTCAAATTCAAATTCAAGTTTATTTACCAGACAATATGCTGGAAGGTTCGCTGGGCTAAAAGCCGTGACGGCTTGACGGGGCCCAGGTGACCGTTACCTGGCAGCAGCTATACAAGGTGCATAGGTAGAGGACTAAGATACGCTGTGACAAAGGCAAAAACGAGAAACATGCAGATTACAATGCATAATATAACATATTTATCACTCACACAAATACACTGAAAATGTTGCAAAAAAAATATAATGCTTTTAATGACTGATTTGCAAGCAGTATATATGTGTATATAGAAGATATTTATAGATACTGAATCTTTTACTAGCAAACAATAGAACAAAAGAAAGAACGTAACTGTTTTTTACTGCAACTGGTTGTGTTTTCATATGTGTTTAGTGTTGTTGGGACGTTGTATGCGAAAGTTTGATACTTATAAGTTGTACGAAATCGAGGTAAGAACCACCATATATGGGTGGTTCTTATAGGTACTGTAATAACACGATGCTCTAGACATGATAAAGCTGTAATAAAGTCCGAGAGTTCTTTGTTTGAAAAGTAGAGTGTGTTCAGCAAACAGTATGAGTAAATGTTGTCAACCCGAACTATACTGAACCTTTCAAACGATTTGTAAGTGGCTGCCAGCCGTTCAATGTTTCCAATGTAGCGAATTACCCTTTTTTGTAGAACAAGGATTTTATTTATGTTTGTTTTCGCTGTTGTGCCCCAAATCAACGTACAATAACTTAAAGGTGAGTTAAATAACGCGTGATATATGTGAAGTTTGCCCTTGAGTGGCAGCAGGATACGGCAGCGAGACACGACTCCTGTTACAGACGAGATTTTCCTACATAGGTAGTTAACGTGAGCATCCCAACTTAAGTTCGATGAAAAGCAAACCCCAAGTATTTTATGCGTATCAACAATATCTATTCGCTGTGAATCAAGAATTAATGGCTGGTGAGTAGGCACTATTTTATTTTTAGCACAAATATAACAGCTTTAGTTTCATTTGGATTGATCTTAAGTCTATTCATTGCTGACCTCGAGGAAATCTCCGAAAGCACGTCGTTAGCTCTGGATATTAGATGAGGCAGGTTGATGTCAGAGAAAAGTATCGTTGAATCATCTGCGTATATTACGCACTTAACTGTTGTGGTCATGCTCACGATATCATTGCTATAAACATTGAACATCATAAACATTGAATATACTCCCTTGCGGTACACCGCAAGTGATAGGTAAGAACGACGAGCTACATTTATTGATGTGTACATTCCGGAATCTATTTTCATAATAAGATTCTAGTAAAGATAAGCAATTATCACGAATGTCAATCGATTCTAGTTTGTGCAAAAGAATACTGTGGTCGAGAGAATCAAAGGCCTTGCTGAAATCTAAAAAAATACTGAGTGTGAATTCGTTTTCTTTTTTTCAATGCGATGAACTAAAGCTTCCTTCAATGTCAGCAGTGCAGTTTCAGTAGACCTGCCATTTCGAAAGCTAAACTGTGTATCTGTTAGAAAGTTAAATTTATTGAAGAATCGCGTAATTCGAACAAAGATAATTTTTTCTAGGCACTTAAAGAAGACAGCAAGGACAGAAATAGGTCTGTAATTACTTTCTATGTTACGATCTCCTCCCTTAAACATGACTGATACTCTGGCTCTTTTCATAGCTTCTGTAAAAGCTCCAGATTCGATAATTAAGTTAAAGATATGTGCAAGAACTTCTGTGATGAAATATATAACGTGTTTTATTGGAGAGATCTGCAAATTATCGGCATCGAGGGATTCAGTATTATTTAAGCACATAAAAGTGTGATACACTTCATTTTTATCTCTTGGATCAAGAAAGATGCTCTGCTTCATATTACCGCGTCCTGTAACCAATTCCACATCTTCATTACATGGAGTTACTGCGTTTAAGAAGTGGTTGTTGAAGTGTTTTGCGAATTATGTGCCAGTTAAATGCTACCGCCAAGCTTTAAGCATTCAGGCAGAGCATGTTTATTTTCGCGCCCAAGTATATTATTGATGAGCTTCCAAGTGGCGTTACATCGCTGTCGACAAGCATTTTCAAAAATACGATGATAATATGCTTCTTTAGCACGTCTAAGTTCTGCATTTGGTCGATTTCGAAGTTTCTTTCAACACTTCCATAGAGCGGGTGCGCAAGAATGAATGATAATAGATATTTTTACTTTTTATCATTTTCAGATGCTCACGCGTGATCCAAGGTTTTTTAGACTTCTTTACAAGTTTGAAAGTTTTGAAAGGAAAATGTTTCGCGTAGATACGAATAAAAATTTTTGATGAAGTCATCGTAAGCGTCTATGCAGTTTTTTTTTTCCTTCACAGAGGACCAGCTTTGATTCATTATGTCATTTTTGAATATTTCAATACTCTGAGCTGTCATTTGTTGAACAATGAGCTGCTCCCGTCATAAATTTCCATCCAGTGATTCGTTATGGTAATTTAGAAAGAGAGGACAGTGGTCACTAATATCAGATATGATAGTACCTGCGCTGTAGACAATAGTGTCAATATTTGTCACGATAAGATCTTAAGCCGATGCTGTGGAGCATGTAATACGAGTGGGCGTCGTAATTAAGTTAGTAAATCCAGTGGAATTTAACAAGGTGTTTAGTTCACAGGTGACATTGCTTTCTTCCATCATATTGAAATAGATATCTCGTGCAGAAACCAGGTGTAAGCTGTTATTGCAAACATATTCCGAAAAAGTTTCAAAGAACCACAAGAAACAGGGAATACTTCCACCTGGGGGTCCATACAGTACAGAAAACAGCTCAAGCTTACATTGAATTGTTAGTATTTCATAATCATCAGTTACTACAGTAAATTGAGGGACAATATGGCAATTCTTTTTTGTGATGAGCAGGGCCACACCCCCGCCTCGTTTGTTTAGACGATTTAGGGAAAATAAATTGTAACCGTCCAAATTGAATGCGTGATCATTTCTTCCCCAAGTTTCCGTCAACATGAAAGCGCTAAAGGTTAATTTAAATTATTCAAGAAGATTTGCGACATCATCTTTCTTGTTGTTATGTGATCTTGTATGAATATGTAAAACTAAGTCACTTGTTTGGTGAGGCGAGCCAATGCACTTGGGAAAGGCAAGCTCCAGATAATCCATACCAAGAAGAAAAGTTACTATAAATACAAGCAAGCGCAGTACTCTAACTCAACAACCGCCCTGCCTTGCAAAAATCTTATCGATGTCGCGCTCGTTTGGTATGTGCACAAAGGTGTTGCGTCGGACTATCTAGGACAGTGGTGTCCGTTAAAGGACCACACTGACCACAGTGGTTTCCGTTAAAGGACCACACTGATTTCCATTTCATTTCACATTTCTTTTTCACCGCGCGTGCCAGCAGCCTTTTCAGTGTCGGGCAAATATGCTCACTGACGTACACAGGCGCCGAAAACGGTGTTGAGCTGCTTATGCCCAGGTCTGCATTAGTGAGGCCCGCCTTTTTAGCTTTTTTCAGTACATTATCGCGCTGTACACGAGACTTGAACTGAACAACAATGTGGCTTTTGTTCTCCGTTCTACTTGTTACGCGGTGACATTCTTCCATGTCACCTCTACCAATCGACTCACTGATGGCTGCACCAAGTTTTCACAGCAGGTCATGGACAGATTCGTTTTCTTTCTTAATGACCCCCTGTAGCTCCAAATTCACATTCCTTGAGTATTGCTCACTGCTTGTTACTCGATGCTCTGGATCATTCAAAGAGTTTTTTTAGGGTCGCGTTTTCTTGCTGCAGAGCGGCATTTACAGTTTCGAGCTGAACGTTTTTTGCGGCAGCTTCGTCCAGTTATTTCTTCAAGTCCGCGATTGTGTCATGAGCATAGCTGATACTTTTCTTCATGTTTATTTGCTCGGTTTTCGATTCTCGTATTTCATTTCTGAAACCTCTTTCTACAATCTAGCGGAACATTTAAAGTTCCTGCTGTATTTACTGCCTAAACTTCAGGCATTCAATCTATACTTCTTCTTTGATTTTTGCCATAATAAATCAGTTACTGTCTTTTTAAACCAAAGTATGGAAATGAGAGACAGATGCGGCAACACTCAGAAAGAGAACTGACCACTTGGCAGCAGCGGCGGAGCATTTGACAAAAAATTTGCCAGAAGAAATGCAATTCGCCTATACGCTGACCTGTACATAAGCAAATAAACACGACGTTCACAGTTGCGTCACCACTGCTAAGTGAAGCAGCCGCTGACGGGAATGCTCCTCCTGTAGACTGTAGCTTGTCACGTGGTATGAGGCAGCAGTAGCACGCAGGCGCACGACAGCACGCAGGCGCAGCTTGTTCTACGCCAACCTTGCGTCCAAGCTTGGTCCGCTTGGGTGTCACCGGTGAATGAATGCACGTGAGCCTGTACAGAAGCAGATAAATTAGCACGACGTTCACAGTTCCATCGCCACTGCCAATGAATGTGTAGCCGTCGACAATTCAAGACGTAAGCCTCCTGCTTCCAGTGGAGATGTGCAAACTTAAATATACGCCCTTCTTGACTATTCTCGCAGTTCGGTTTATGTACTGTGTCATCTTGGCGACTATATGCAGGGATGCTTAGTGGCGGGACGATTTTTAGCAATAAATAGCGATAAGCATAGCCAAGACCAAGCGTGTAATTCTGGGCTCGCAGTATACCACCTCTTGCAGAAAGCAAAATTAGTTGGTTAAATGCACTGGTTTGCTACGGTCTTTTTGACTGATTAAATCTCCATTAAATCACGAACAAAAGGAATTCCATTAGAAAAGCAACCCATTTAATGTCTTCCAAAGTAAGAGTTAATGAATAACCCCTGTTTTTTTTTAGTTGTTTGGCGTAACAGCCCCACAAATCAACAACACACCATCATGGCTGGTTTTATAACGTTTGTGGCGCTGTTTCAAGTTTTACGCCATCATAGTTTTCTGAGTCATCGTTCTGCCTGACAAGAACTTCTGCGACACGCTCGTCATAAACGCTTTGAATGCCTTTACAAGAGTTAAGTATATAATAGCTGTGTCTTACCAGTACTCACCTACGGGGCAGAAACCTGGAGGCTTACGAAAAGAGTTCTACTCAAATTGAGGACGACGCAACGAGCTATGGAAAGAAGAATGATAGGTGTAACGTTAAGGGATAGGAAAAGAGCAGATTGGGTGAGGGAACAAACGCGAGTTAATGACATCTTAGTTGAAATCAAGAAAAAGAAATGGGCATGGGCAGGACATGTAATGAGGAGGGAAGACAACCGATGGTCATTAAGGGTTACGGACTGGATCCCAAGGGAAGGAAAGCGTAGCAGGGGGCGGCAGAAAGTTAGGTGGGCGGATGAGATTAAGAAGTTTGCAGGGACGGCGTGGCCACAATTAGTACATGACCGGGGTTGTTGGAGAAATATGGGAGAGGCCTTTGCCCTGCAGTGGACGTAACCAGGCTGATGATGATGATGATGACAAGCATTCGGTGACGAATGCTCGTCACTCATGTTCAGCGTGTCTGAGTGTTTCGCAGTACTGCTAATGAAGCAGGATATAGCAGGAAACGATCGTTACTGTGCTTCATTAAGTTTTTTTTTCTTTTTTTGGATGTCGCATGTAACAGCTGCAGTCAGTCATATTTACCGGGCACATGTCTCGCGAATGTCCTCACTCGAGATTCGATGCCTCCGATAGAGTGCACTAGAATACTTCTGAGTGGCGCGACCGGCTGCCGTGGAAGGTGCCTTTTCGTGTAGAAAAGTAACAGCTGCGCTGCAGTCGACCACTCTGAAAAGCGGGCCCTGGCCTCGCTGGTGGCTGCTTGCTCGTGCGTTTGTAGAAAAGGCGAGTTTCCACAAAAGCAATGTAAAAATACATGTTTCCTCCCAAGTGAACTGCGTTATCGTCCTGACTACCACTATTCAACCGGCGAGCCAGATATCCGTCGAATATGCCTACCTTTAATAACAGCATCTGCTTAAACGGGCGGAAAGTTTTCATTTTTCGGGGGGAGGGGAAGTGGGAGGGCCCGACGAGCTTTCCGAACCCCACATACATACATACATACATACATACATACATACATACATACATACATACATACATACATACATACATACATACATACATACATACATACATACATACATACATACATACATACATACATACATACATACAACCTTTAATAACCGCTGCACTTGAAAAACTTCGTGTGACCTCGAAAAATCGTTCACTGGAGTGACGGCGCTACATGACTAATTACACAGGAGCTGACACTAGGGGACAGTTCAATTTCGCAGCGTGAGTCCCCTCGCACCACCAAGAGACTGGCGCCTCTCGGATGAGCCATACGACAAACGGATTCAGCTAAACGCGTTAGGGACATACATGTGTTTTGTGCGTATTCGGTCGCACAAATACACATCAATGAAAAAAAAGCCATGTAACGTCGTCTGGAAGTTTTAATAGATATAGATACAATCAAGAAATGACGAAAGGTCATTTCAGACGATAAGACACAACATGTATCGAAATTACGCAATATATAAACTTTTGTTAACATGACTTATGACTATAATTATTAGCATAAAGCAAGGTGACTCGATAACGCAATAATTTAATTACTTGTCAAAGCATGCCTTATGCCATTGGTTTCATTTATTTCGCGGTGGCGGAATAAAGGATTAATGGGTAATCAAGTATCAGGCGCACAAATAAACAACCATATTAACAAATAGATCAATAAATAATCAGGCACAGTGGTCCCTCAAAAGCGCGAAAGTACACGAGAGCAAGTAGGAATTACGTGGATTACTTTATTGAGCTGCTCATAAACATATGACGAATAAAAATTAATAAGGAAAACTGCATAGTGTAGACTATGCATTTTTACAAATAGCGCAACCGAGCGTATTGCGTACCCAAAAGGCCTCACTCGACTTGCGCTCTTATGTATCCCATTCACGTCCCTTTGTATAACTTTTTGCGTTGTTTTCTAAGCCAGATGCTTTGCTTGAAGCTTGCCTCACTTCCCTTAAGCTTCCCTCGCTGGCTCCTCCCCTCGCATTAGCACCTGATAATTTTTGCCAACAGAATACCTGACGTATACCTTACTGTAAAAGGAACACTCTGTAAACTGGCGCCCTGGTATACTGAACGCGTCAGAGCTATGCAATATATCCCAACTTCTTTCTTTTATCAAGCTTTATCGTCATGCAGCGTTCACGAAGGCGCACCTCTCCGTTAGAACAAGAGCGAACAATTTTCTCAATCAGCCAGTTACGCCAAATCAGATTCGGCCAGTCACGCCGAATCAGTCAGTTAAGCGAACATTTTCTTCTAGTTCGTGGAGACTGCGCTTGGCTGTCCGTGCGCCTGAAGACAACTACATACGCGGATTGCGCGCTTTATTTAGGAATTAATCTGCGCCGGGTTCAAGCTTGAAATTCGAGATGGCTGGTCCCTCCACATGAGCTGCCTCCCCGCGCGTCTAGCGCTGGTGCTTACATGGTGGAAAATACGCTTCCTTCTCAGTGTCAGACGGGTTCTTCGAAGTACCGATAAGCCACGTGCCCGCTGCTGTTGGCTTTTTCTTTGGTGCTCATGCTGTGTTTGCAGCCGGTGCACACTGCGACGTCCGCAGCCGTGGTAGGAGCGAGCTCGACGCATGTTTTCTATTTCTCGCTTTATTTCTCGTGGTCGCCATGATCTTCCGTGTCCAAAATCCCTACGAATAAGCGAGCCATACATCGTGGATGCGAGAAAGGAAAACGCGTCACAGTGAGCCGAAATGGATGGAGGCTTGGTGGGAGTTAGCTTCCCACGCGCTCAGTATTCGGGTTAGGTGGAGGTTATGTGATCAAACGCGCGCTTGAGAAGGGCAGCGCTCGTCTTTTCCTCTATCCCTGCCGTAGCTGCAAATGGCTGTGCGTGGCTAACATTTACGCGAGCCGTGGGCCGTATCTAATTGTTGGTAATCATTGGTGGGTGCAAATGATAAAGGGCGAGCAAGGATGGCTGCTAACTTCAAGAGCGCAGTCTTCCTTCCGGGTCTGTCTTTCCGCGTCTATAGTGTTCCAGATCGCGATGCCTAAGAGAGAGCGGCAATTGGAGATATAACGGTGACAGAGACCGTCTTGTAGTGCACATAAAAATAGGCGGACTATGATGATGATATAATTTGCGAAGTTGCGGTGAATCGTGCGTCTCTAGGAACCATTCGCCCCCGCTGCCGGCGTTCTTCATAATGCGAGTGTTGTGACAGCGAGGGCTTGTGATCATGCAGTGAGATATCTGGAGGTTTACGTTGTCCGTGCATTACACTATGCTTGTTATTTTAATTAGTAAGTGAATGTTTACTACAATTTATCTGGCCGATATAACATATAAACTCGCGTAAAGGCCGCACTGTGTTGTCGAGATTTTGACGAGGCTTACAATGGACCGGGCCGCTTGACCTAAGTTTTCTAACTACGTCTATGAAATCCGCCGTAAGCCACCACGATTGCCTCATTTCGCCATCAAGGAGCGACACGCGAAAGTATGTTGCGTGCGAAAATTCACTGTTGAGCGACATCGGAATCAAGGCACTCAACGCCATTGCTTCTCGGTTGGATTTTTAAAAAATATATTGGCTGTAATGTTGGGGGTGCGGCCCTTACATGGATTTGGCGCCCACACGGATTTATACGGCGAAAATTTTCCTTCGTGTAGTAAGTCCGCTATCACTTATACTGCTTTCTCTTTCCGGCAAATCTGCAGGCTATGTCCCTCTCCTTTTGTTTTATTTTTAGTGTGAGTCCGAGTATAAGCGCTGCTGTGCGTGACTGCTATTGAATCTGATTTCCAGTGTCACTTTACCTACTCGCAGCAATGCACAAATGGAAACAATCGGAGTGTGACAAGCTCAATACACTCATACGAAAGATAGTGAAGCGGGCCCTCGGGCTCCCGATCACCACACCCACGTATCGACTCCTCGAGCTAGGGGTGCACAACACACTCGAAGGGATCTCTGAGGTTCAGGAGAGAGTGAAGATGATACTACTGACACATCTTGCGCGAGCTCGGCTACTTCCCACCGAATACACGGGATCCACCGGAGTTTACGCAGGTTCCCCGCGAGCTCCGCGACCTGGTCACGATCGCACCCATTCCGCGAAACGCACATATGGAACACAATCGAGGGAGGCGCCTAGCCCGGGCGACGGCATTCCTCAAACGCATAGACAAGAAAGCGAACGACGTCATATTCGTGGGCGCCGCCATACCAATGCAACCAAGCCTTCACCGCGGCAGTGGTCTCTTCCTCACAGTGGACCCTAAACGCCGCCATGGTACTCACGCGCGATCCCGAGGTGGCGGAGCAAGTGGCCATAGCCCTGGCAATGCTCCACGACAAGCGAAAGATAATATTCAGCCACTCCAGACCGGCCATCAAAGCGTGCGAGAGTGGAGTCGTCTCCGACGAGGCATTACGTGTCCTCCGCGGCGCTGATCCGAGTACCCTCAAGCACCACACCCTCATCTGGTTTCCGGCCCACTTGGGTTCCCGCCCACATGGCGACACTCGCACTCGTGCTCTGTGAACGCAGAAACGCTCCGCTCGACTCTACCTTGGTCAAGTGGGAGAAGACCCTACGAAGCCCGCTCCTACAAGACCAGCAATTGGCCGTACAGCAGGCTCGCGCAGCGGCCGCCTGGTACTCCCTGTCGGTCCCTCCGTGGGAGACGCCCACTGCGCGCTGACGTGCGTCCTGCAGGACCTTTATTAAAGTTTATCCAATCCAACCGAGTGAATCCGGCTTAGCGTCATTTCGGCTTCTGAGGGAATTATATATATTTATATACATATATATATATATATATCCCGACTAAAGGCTAGCAACACAAGAAAACGAATTGAGAGACACGAGCAGCGACCACGCTCCTTTTGAAAGAAGACGAAGTTGGCGCATTGGCTCTTGCGGTCTCTAAATACAGAGCTGGTTTTGTTTCTAGCATCCTGGTCCAGCGCCCTGCTTTTTTGAAGTCATGATTATATATATTTTTAACCTCTGAATGCAAGTGGAGATGTTTCCATCCCTAATATATGTGACAGAATAGGATAGGATAGGAAATTTTTTTTAAATACAGGCAACCGACGGGTTAACGCGTCGTGACGCTGGCCAAGCGTCGACCCGGGGCTATGCCCTACTCTGCACTACCCCAGTTCAGCCCGTTTGTGGTGGGTCGTGAGGCTTGTGCTTTTCATGCGCACCCCGGGCCTGCTGGACGGCCCATAGTTGAGTGTCCTTGTCTATAGACTACACTGCCATTTGAAGTTCGGTTGGGTATGTCCTGGAGTTAGCTTCGGGCGGGAACCTGGCACAGTCCCACATGATGTGCCACTGGTCTAGTGGACCCACTGCACAAACACCACACACACCACTTGGATAGAGTTCTGGATGAAGCACGTGTAGTACTGCCGGGGCGAGAAGTGATCTTGTCTGTATCTGTCTTAGGATGACGGCGTCCTCCCAACTGAGTGCCGGGTGGGGAGGCGGCATTGTAGGCCGAGCTAAGCGGCAACACTTAATGACTTCGCCATAACTGGTGACTCGGTCCTTGGTTTCGAACCACCGAACGGAACAGTCTCTCTCGGGGACGCGGAGGGTAAGATCTCGCGACGCCGAATGGGCCGTCTCATTGTGGTTCGGTGAGGAGGCACACTCGCCGGCGTGGGCCGGGAACCACTTGATACGGATGGTGCTGCCGCAGTCTTGGAGCTGGAGTTTGCCGATGATAGCGGCCACCGACGCGCATACTCGCCCCTTGGCAAAGTCGCGCAAGGCGTTCCTCGGGTCGCTGAGCACGGTGCGGCACTCGGCGTCGGAGATCGCCAGAGTGATGACAACCTCCTCGGCATCTGTGGCGCCCGTGCACCACATGTTCACTGCCGTTGTCGTGGTGCCGGCAGCCGCCGCAACGACCACTGCCGCGAAGCCTTCCTGCCTGTATTCCGCTGCTTCCGCGTACCGAACGTACGGGTCTTGAGTGTGCTGTTCGGTGAGGGCCTTGGCCCGCGCCTGCCGCCGTTCTTGGTTGCACCCAGGGTGCACGTTCTTCGGCATGGCATCAACGTCGATGTGGGCCCGCGCCTCCTCGCTAATCTCGCATGGCTGCCGGCTGGGAGGTTGGGGGTTGTAACCCAGGGACGTCAGTATACTGCGGCCCGTCTTGGTGGTAGAGAAGCGCTCCATTTGCGCGGTGAGCTGCGCCTAGGCTATTTCTTCTTGTGTTATGGACGCCAAGCTGCAGTAGCCGAGCCGTACTCATGGTCTCCATTAAGTTTAGCGCCATCTTGTAAGCCCGTCTGATCAGCGTGTTGATCTTGGTCCTGTCAGTGACCAGCCAGTTGAGGTATAGGCCGCAGCGCAAGTGATGTGACTGATCACAAACGACTGGACATGGCGCACGAGATTGTCTTCCCGAATGCCCACCCGTTGTGTCGAGATTCGGTGTATGAGCCGGATGGCGTTCATTGCCTTGGTGGTAAGCTTGTTGATGGTCTCGTCGTTGCGGCCGTTCTTGTTTAGCAGCAGGCCCAGGACACTGATCTTAGGAACTTCGGGTATGCGTTGCCCCGATGCAGTCACAATTTTGATGTGGTCACACTCCCGAAGGGGAGCGCACTTCCGTCCCGGTCAAAGCGGTGTGAGGACGAACAGCTGGGATTTGGCGGGCGAGCACATTACGCCGGTGCCATCAAGGAGCTCTGCTCGATGGCGGTAACCGCCGCTTGCAGCTGTTGCTCGATGCTGGCGTCGGTGCCGCCGGCCGCGCACAGGATAATGTCATCGGCGTAGATCGTATGCCGGATGCCGGTCCCCGTTACTGCCCTCGCTACCCCGATCATGACGAGGTTAAAGAGCAACGGCGAGATGACCGAACCCTGCGGGGTACCCGTGCTGCCGAGCTTGCATTCGGGGAGCTTGAGGTCTCCGGCATGCAGTTTCACCGTGAGGTTGGTCAAGAAGCCTTACATGTAATTGTAGCTCCTTACCCCCATGTCGAGTCTTGATACTTGTGCTTATATGGCTGAGTGTTTGACTTTGTCGAATGCGCTTTGTAAATCGAGCCCCAGAATTGCTTTGCTGTCTTGCGTCTTGTTGTCGATGATTTTCTGTTTGAGTTGTAGCATGGCATCTTGCGTGCTGAGTCTGTGCCGGAAGCCGATCATCGTGTCCGGATAGAGGCCTTCCTTTTCTAGGTATTCCTGCCACTGGTTGGCTACCACGTGCTCCAGCACCTTGCCCACGCTGGAAGTGAGCGAGATGGGACGCAGGTTGCCGATGTCCGGTGATTTGCCCGGTTTCGGGATCAGGATCGTTCTTGCCGTTTGCCACTGTCGGGGGAGCTTGTCTGAATGCCAGCATTCCTTAAAGTAACGGGTCAGGGCCTCGGCCGATGCATCGTCGAGGTTGTGTAGCATCTTGTTGGTAACGAGATCGGGGCCAGCTGCTGAGCTGGTGTTGAGCTCGTGCATCGCTACCCGTACCTCTGACTTGGTAATCAGTGGCGTAGCCAGCAATATCGTTCGGGAGGGGGGGGCCTCATGTTGCAGCTCGGCCTCCTCCTTAAGAGGAAGCTTTAGCTCTGGTGCTGTTATTTAAATACTTGTAGAAGGGTAATTCGTTTTTCCTCGCAACAACTGCACCGAATTTGGCGATGTTTGTTGCACATAAAGAAAAACCTAAATTCTAGTGACTGTTGGATTCGAATTTTTCATTTAGGCGGTCAATTCTATATTAAAAATTGGCCAAAATTGCGAATTTTTAGGAAATGGAACTATCAAGTTTAAAACTCAATAACTCAACAATGAAAAAATGATAGCACAATTCCGTGAATTGCACCTAATAATACATCTACAGCGGACTAAATAGATATGTTAAACATGAACCTAAAAAAAATTGTATTATAGAAATACGACTTTTGCAGAACCGTTGTACACAACGTAACCAATGCACACACGATACAAATTGACACACGAAACTTGTCCGCATTGACTTTCCTAATAATTACCATTTACAGGACCGAGATATCTGTTCTTGGTACATAGCTATTATGTTGTAAACATCGTGCTTCTATGTTCTCGAAATTTCAAATTTTTAAAAATATTTTATACAAAATTCAGGTCATAAATCGAAATTCCGTCTCCAACAGACACTATAATTTACCTTCTCTCTCAAATGCAACAAATTTCATTAAAAACGATTAGCAGGACTATCTCAGAAAACCGTTTCTGCGTTTTACATGTATTTGAATAGGCCGCGTCGGATTGGGCCCCAGCTAAACCTTCCTCTTAAACAATTTGTCGAAGGATCAAATACATGAATAATAACCGCATTACCATTGTAAAAAATGCTGTAAACGAATTCTTGAACGCTACGCACTGTCCAAACAAGTAAAATGTATATTTCTTCATTAAAGAATATTCTCGTATGCCAAAAATTGTGCCCAAAGTAAGTGATATCATTGCTTCCATGTTTTTGTCTACTTAATAAGTAAAGAAAATATCACACGAACTTTAGAACTATATCAGTTCGAAACCAGGAAAGCAGCGCATGCCGCTGATATGAAAAGTGAAAAGTCCATGAAATGAACAAGTTGAAGACAAATATGTTACTGAAACTTAGTCATTCAAGAACCGTGTTTACATTCTTGTATATATGCAATGGCAAGTGAAAAATCTCCATGACGCTGTCATTTGTTCCAATGCATTACGCAGGAGCAGCTGTCACCGGTCGTGAATCGTGAGTAATCACACCGAAACTATAGTCGCAACAGAGAGCACGTATAAAAAGCAGTTCTGCAAGCTATACGAGGGCGAGTCAAATGAATGTGAGCCAATGCGAATATATGACAAACGGGTTACTTTATTAAAAAGTAGTCTTCATGAGAATTTAGACATTTGCCCCATTGACTAACGAGTCGCGTGATTCCGGTCTCGTGAAACTCCTTATGTTGCTGCTTCAAAAAGTCTGTAACTTACTCTTTTACGTCATCATCCGGCACGAATCTAGTTCCGTTGAGCTGTTTTTTCGGTTGAACCAGAATGTGGAAGTCGCAAGGGGACAGGTCTGAGCTCTATGACGGATGTTGCAGGGTTTCCCACTTGAACTTTGCCAGTTTTGTATTAATCACATCAGCGACGTGGGGACGGGCATTGTCGTGGAACAAGATGACCCAATTCGTCAGTTTTCCACCTAGTTTTTTATTTTATTTTTTATTTATACATACTGCAGCCTCGGTGAGGCTATTGCAGGAGTGGGTAGTGAAAAAAAAGGAAAGCAAGAAAACGAGATACAAGCCCAAAAATAAATATGAATATCAAGTATATGTAATTGCCTTCAAAAATTCTTGCATAGATAAAGAGCGGATGCTTCCAGGCAGTGCATTCCAGAGTTCAATGGCCAGTGGAAAGAAGCTGTGCTTGAACATCTCCGTTCGGCAAAAGAAAGGGATAAGGTTGAGATTATGAGAACTTCTAGTGATAGAAGGTGGACTAAAGTTCAAATAATTATTTAGTGTATCAAGGCGCTCAGAATGAATAATCGTGTGTAAAAATTTCATGCATTCTAAGCGGCGGCGAGATGAAAGAACTGTAAGACCTGTAGCTGTATAATGGGAAGAAGGGGAAAAATCTCGGCTATAGTTGCGAAAAATGAAGCGCACTGATTTCTTTTCGACTGATTCTAACTTTTTAATATCGGATTTCTTATGAGGATTCCATATGATGCAGCCATAATCAAGAATAGGTCGGATAAGTGTTTTATACGTCATCAGTTTGGTGTCCTTTGGAGCCTTACGCAGTGAACGATGGAGGTAACCGAGACGTCTAAAAGCTTTGTTACATATGATGTCAATGTGTTTCGACCATGACATGTCATGGGAGAAATGAAGACCAAGGTATTTAAATTCGGTTACTCTTTTTAAATCTTGACCATGGAAAGTGTACGTGAAAAGTGATGGAGATGGGCGTCTGGAGAAGGACATGGAAACAGTTTTAGAGAAATTAATGTTCATTTGCCATTCCTTGCACCACCTACAAAATTTTGCAAAGGAGTCATTAAGTAAATCATGATCCATTGGTGTGTTAATACTATGATAGAGGACGCAATCATCAGCGTAAAGACGAATACTAACGGACACGCAATGCGGCAAGTCATTAATATATAATAAGAAAAGAAGCGGGCCTAAAACGGAACCTTGTGGGACGCCGGATGAAACACTAACAGGAGAGGAAATAGAGCCGTTAAATTGCACAGACTGAGAACGCTGGGTTAGGAAGCTATGTATCCAACCCACCAGAGAAGGGTTATTTAGAATGGAGTTAAGCTTGTAGAGGAGTTTTGGGTGTGGGACGGTGTCGAAAGCCTTGGATAAGTCAACAAAAATGCCGTCAATCTGTCCGCCTAAATCTAATGACTGACAAATATCGTGCGTGAATTCGATCAGTTAGGTAGTGGTGCTATATCCGCGACGGAAACCATGTTGGTAATTGGATAGGATATTGTGGCTTTCAAGAAATTCCGTGATGTGTTTAAAAATTATATGTTCGAGTAACTTGCATGAGTGGGCAGTTAATGAAATGGGTCTGTAGTTCTGCAGAAGTTGAGCGTTACCGGATTTGTATATCGGAATGACCGTAGCAAGCTTCCAGGATTGGGGAACAGTGGAGGTTGATAATGATTTACGGAAGATAACGGAGAGGTATCTGCTTGTCCAAAGGGAGTAGCGAACGAGGAAAGAATTGGGTATGTCATCTGGGCCGCAGCTCTTTTTAGTATCTAAATGGAGGATCATGTTCAGAACACCTGAGCTAGAGACGACGATGTCTTCAATAGGAGGGTATGAGTCACAGCTAAAAGGTGGAAGTGAAGAGTTATCCTGTGTGAACACGGAATGAAAATACGTGTTAAAAGCGGAAGCAATCGCGAGTGAATCTGAAACTGCCACGTCCTGGACAACTAAACTGTTAGTTGTGCTGTTACTTGGCATTATCGATTTCCAGAACATACGAGGGTTTGTTTTCATAAATTTTGGCAAAGTAACAGCATAGTAGAAATCCTTGGCAGATGTTAGTTTCTGGCGCAGTTCCTTCTTGGCATCATTGAACTCAGTAATTTTGTCAGGATTACCATTTCTTTTAGATTTGCGCAATCGCGAAACACGACGTGATAAATGCAGTAGTCCTCTTGTCATCCACGGTGAATTAATATTTTTCTTTTTTGTTTTCAGGGGAACAAATTGGTTAATACAGGTTTCAACAATATTCTCAAAAAACCGTACGGCAACATTGATATCATTGTTCAAAGATAATTCATGAAAGTTTTCAAACGATTCGCTAAGTGTGTCGGTAATTGCAGCATCATCGGCGCGGCTAAAATCACGAAAAGTGCAGTACTCAATCCGCGGTTTGGGAACAATACAGCAAACCGAGAACAGTACGGCTTTGTGGTCAGAAATCCCGTCAGTAACGCAGCACTGGAAGACACCCTCGAAAAGACTTGAGCTAAGAAAAACTAAATCTCTAGGACAGCCGTTTCCCTGGTGTTCTCGTAGACAATCTGTTTAAGACCGAGTGATAGGGAAAGGCGCAGTAATTTTCTGGAGAGTGACACGTCGCCGTTGGTAATGGTGAGAGAGGGCCAGTGAATGCCTGGTGCATTAAAATCTCCCATAAGTATTATATTTGATGATTTCAAATTATGCAGAATGTTGCTAAGAAAAGTGAACTGATCACCACAAGAGCCCGGAGGTCGGTAAAACACTCCAATTAGCGCGGATGACCTTTCCAAATGAATCTTGCACAAAAGCAATTCAATTTCACATGGGGTTTCAAGGACTGAAAACTTCAGGTGGGACTGTATATAGAGGGCGACACCGCCACCTCTACCATTTGGTCTGTCAACTCTTACCAATGTGTATTCACTTAACGCAACTTCGGAGTCAAATATGCCGTCATGTAGCCATGTTTCCGTAATGCCTATAATATGGGGGGAATGAGCAGTTACTAGACAGTTGAAGTCGGAAAATTTATTGATAAGGCTTCTTGCGTTAATATTTAATACACGGAGGTCATTGGTTTTGCGACGAAGGAGTCAAGGCGGAGAGGCAGGTGCAACGCTATTTAGTGCTGTATTACGATGTACTTTCTCTAATGTATTAGAAGCGCTGTTCCAGTTATAGCGAACTTTATCAATAAATATATGGTCAAACCGTATGCGGACCGTGCACCCGTTGTTCCTAAAACTCTCGGACGCTTCCCAAAGTTTCTTGCGGGTATTCCGGACACGTAGTGAAAAATCTTCCGAAATACGGTAATCGGTTTCCTTTAGCTTGTGACCACTTTTTAATACCGAAACTTTCTCCCGATAGTCCAGAAGTTTCATAATCACGGGTCGCGGACGGTCACGTGAAGGCCTTCCAAGACGATGGCATCTTTCTATTTGAGGACAGCTCATGTTAAGTTTATCCTCAAACCATTTCGCAATGTCTGAGGATAGGCGTTCATTACCTTCATCGGAGGATTCTGGCAGACCATGTAAGATTAAATTGTTCCTTCGAGCACGGTTTTCTAATTCATCATTTTTAGTTGAAAGGTTGTGAATTTCGTTTGTTAAACGTGTGAGTTCACTGTTAAGGCTGTCGCTTGGGACGGCAGGCTTATGTGACGAGGACTCCAGAGCGGCCAGACACGATTCGATAGTCTCAAAACGTGTATTAACAGATTGTTGAAAGTTTTTAATTTCGGCGATATCCTCAGCTAATCTTTTCTGCCCGTTCAAAAGCTCAGCGAGCATTTCAGACACCGATGGTTGATCGTCAAAACCTTGTGAAAGGCTCGGATTTTTTTGGGAGCGAGGACCAGGATTGCTTTCAATGTCACCACTCTGTAACAATCTACTAATACAAACAGCGAGCTGCGAGTACGAAGAAATATAAGCAAAGCATCTGCGAGAATGGTGTGGGCAAGGGAGCAGCAGTAAGAATCGGTCATCAGAGCGAATGCAGCGGGCATTCTGAAAGTAACATACCTGCGGAAGAAATAGGCAGCGGGTAAGCATGATGCTCGTACTGCTGCCACCTTGCCCACTGAAGAATAATAATAATAATATTTGGGGTTTTACGTGCCAAAACCACTTTCTGATTATGAGGCACGCCGTAGTGGAGGACTCCGGAAATTTTGACCACCTGGGGTTCTTTAACGTGCACCTAAATCTAAGCACACGGGTGTTTTCGCATTTCGCCCACATCGAAATGCGGCCGCCGTGGCCGGGATTCGATCCCGCGACCTCGTGCTCAGCAGCCCAACACCATAGCCACTGAGCAACCACGGCGGGTCACTGAAGAAGGAAGGATCCGGCTGGGAATTTATAGGCATGATCGTTGACGTCATGGGACTGGGCTTGATTGTGAGTGGACGGTTCAGTGTGCCAGCCATGCCAGGGCTCCGGGCACGTGTGGTGGCGGTCAGATCAAGAGAGTCATCCGGAAGGTAGATAGGACAGTTCGTACAGCTGCCAGCGGAATCACCCAGGGATCTTGACGATGATGGCGAGTGCACGAGAGCTGTGACGTCAGGAGAGATGACCGCAGCACATTCGAAGTGGCAACAAGCGAGGAAGGCGATCTGCGTAAGAAATAGGCAGCGGGTAAGCATGATGCTCGTACTGCTGCCACCTTGCCCACTGTTCTTGATTGCGACAAGCAGTGGTTCCGGCGTTTCACAATATCGGAAACAATTGATAGTCTCTCAAGATTGAGCAAATTCTATCAGTAATGGCCCCTTACGATCAAAAAAAAAGTCAACAACACCTTTCCGGCGAAAATGACGGCCTTTGCGTTCTTTGGCCGTGGTAAATTCGAATGTTTCCACTGTAAGCTTTGCCGTCGTCTTTCAGACTCGTAGTAGTGGCACCATGGTTCGTCCCCGATCACAATAGCGAACAAGAAATCGTCATCCTCATTGTGATACCAGATCAGATTAGTCAAAGCAGCGCCAAACTTCTGCGTCTTCTGGCGGTGGATCAAAATCTTGGGCATCAATTGCGCACACAAGAGCCGATAACCGAGGTGCTCATGAATTATGGCGTGAACCGAGCCGTGACTGATTTTCACACGCTCTGCCAGTTCATCGATGCTTGTCCTCCATTCTTGTCTCATCAGCTCATCAACCTTTGAAATTGTGCGGGATGTGATTGCACGATGGTATTGGCCCGGTCTTGTAATGTCTTTGCAACTCTCCCATTCTTATTTGAACCGTTTGCTCCCACGCTTTACAGGGGCCAATGAAATGCAATGTTCAACGTACACGGCAGCCATACGGCGATTAATTTCTTTTTGGGAAACACCTTTAGCTGTCAAAAACTTCGCGACACCACGCTGTTCAGCTTTTGGGGTGTCCATTATGTCAGGCAACCATGTTCAACCAAGTGTATGAGAGCATTAAAGAACATTTATCCTCACACATGCGTACCACTTTTGTAAATGACAGATGCCACTCTGCTACGCGCAAGCCTCGCAGATAATGAACCGAACCATTATTTCGACTCGCACTCGTGCATTAGAAATGCGAAGATACAATGGGATATACAAATGCGAAGATACAGCTTGATAAAGGGCAAAAAGTGTGACTGGAAACAAAGTTTATTGCACGTAAACACGAAACCTCGCATCAAGATATTTAAATATACGTGTAAGTCTCCAATAAATCTAGGTATCTAAGAAAAAGTCGCGGTCAAACATCATCATCAGTCGCGTCAAATGCATCAAACAAGGCAAATAAACATGTTGCGCGATCACAGATTCACAGAATCCTAGATTCCGCCCCAATGCCATGCACTCCCCGCGATGTATCGCGCGCGACGGAAGGCGGTGCGCTTGCTCCCCACTTTTTTCCTTTGCGCACACACGACTGAGCCACCATAGTCGGCTCAGCCATTCCATCCCCCCCCCCCCTTTACGCTTTCACACGCACATACAGCATGCGGCATGCAGTCACGATGTTATCACCCTTGAACTTTATACGAAACATGAGGGCGACGGCGACGGCAGGAATGCGCCTGGAGTGTCCATATAATTGCTATCGCAATAATATAATAAGAGTATCTGGCAGCTGAAGCGTCCCGTGGCTCATTACTTTCCACAAAAGAAGAAGTAACAAAATCGTACTTTCACCATGCGACAATTCGCTGCACCACAACAATGTATTTTTTTTTCCTTCTGTGGGGCGGGGGCACCGAAATGAAAAAAAAAACGCATAGGAAAGTATGTTGGCCACAATCGAATGCCTACTTTGGGCAGCTAATGTGGCTATGGAAGGAATATCGAAGAAAACATGAGACGCTTGGTCCACTGAGAACCAACCATACGCATACTGTTCGGTATCTTACACCGGCGAGACAAGACTTTCCGGAGAAGTTCTGCAAAAGCGAACGCGATGCAATCCGTCGAGTCCCCGCAGTGATGGTGGCGAGCGACCATTGTTTCTTTATCTCGTCTGCCAGCCAGAAAGTGTCCAAAACTCTGCCAGGCGAAAATCCACTCGGCCAGAGAAAACCGAACGCGCACCGAAGTACGCCGCGCGGTGGTCGGGGCCACGCGAGAAAAACGTATGCGCTCTGGCTGGCTGTGGCAGCCCGCGGGTATGGTAGCGAGAACAAAAAAAATTGAAGAGGCCCAATGTGTCTTCGCGAATAAAAGTCAAAGGAGAAAAAATAAATAAGAACGTAGTTAGCTTGGCTCATTTTAGTGTTTTGACATGGATGTTTTCGCGTAGGTTAGAAAAATGTTGATATTTTTTTTATGTGACATGGCGGCACAAATGAACCCCCACAACGCTTCGTCTCGTTGAACCTCGCTGCGTGCTTTGTAAACTTGCCTGCTAGTGTGTTGATTTGACTTGTCTCCTTGTGTGTTCCGATGTAAGACTTTAGAGAAGTCAATGGACCTTTGGCGTCAAATGTTCATAACAACATTAAACCCACAAAATTCCGCAATGGAAAATCTAAAGCACAACTGTGGAAATGTCAATGCACCTTTCACAACAAGAGTTTATGAGATTTATACCCATAAATTTTCGGAATTGACATCCATGCGCTCCATAGATTCCGCGCCCTCAGCGATATGCCGCGTCGAGCCCGCTCACCATCAAAACACCCTTGAAACTTTGTGGTCGGATGGGGCTGCTTGGCGTTATGTGACTGTCGGTGCATGGTTATGTGACTCTCGGTGCGAAATCGAGCCCGAATTCGCTATCGTCACGGTTAACTGTCTTTTCGAGCGTCAAAAAGACATTCTAGACAAAATCCAGAATGATTTCCGGCGCCGGGGGTTGCTTTCGTCGGCGGTGCATGGACAGCACAAAAGGATTACGGGGGGGGGGGGTTGAAGCCCCATAAGCCTCCCCCCCCCCTGGCTACGCCCCTGATGATAATGGCTCGCTCGAGCCACGTGTTGGGTAGCCCCCCTACGGCGGGAGGGTTGCCCTTGGCGTGTCCGGCAGATACTTAGCTTCCAGGCTCTTAATAACAGTGTCTTTTCCCTGTTGTTCTGTGGTGGTGTGCATCAGGTGGGCCAGGCGGTCGCGCTGGTGTGACTTGGTCTTACTTTCGTTGAGGAGGTGCCGAAATATATTTCAGATGCAATGGCGATGTTATAAATTATTAGTAGAGGTTTTATTTTTTTTCGTGAGTCGTTAGCATTACGGATTGGAAATTAAGAGAAGCAATACTGAGGCACCTATCATTCACGTGCATTTCGCACGCCGTTGATAAGCTTTGCCGAAGGGATCAGTAAAGTCTGCAAGTTTTTCTTTTTCAGGGTGAAAAAAGCATACAAAGCAATTTGAAGCGAGGTGAAAATACTGCAACATATTCATTCTCTACGCATAGGCGATCCATTTCATTAAAAAAAATGGCTGTGGCTTAGCTAAGGTTAAGCCCAGGATGCGAAGCATACTAGCCTTTATTTTAGTTGTTGAACCACTGTTTAGCCTGGTGAACTGCTGTTGCTTGGCTATATTTGGTTCGGCTAGACGAAGAAACAACTCATGCAGGCGAGCCCACGAGATGAGACCCGGCTATGTAGCTACGCGGCCGCAAGCGAGCGCACGAGTTGAGCCTCCGCTTTTGCAGCTGTTATGACGTCATATGGTAGCTACGCGGCCGCGCGCGGCGCAGCAAGAAAGAGCGTGGTTGTGCGGCTAGTATGCTTCGCATAATAATTGTTAGTTGGCTACCTCCTTCTCTTGAAAAAAAAAATAAAAATTTTGTTGTGTGTATCTGTTTAAATATATTGTGTTTGTGCATGGTCTTCATAGGGGAAATTTTAAAAAAAATGTTAAGTTAGAAAATACAGATGATGTAGCGGCTGCTGGTGCTTCTAACGCGCTTTCGCTTACTGGCAAGATTTGCAGAAATAAAGCGAAGGTATGAATTAAAAGCTGTGCACTTCCACACCGACAATGATGCAGTAGGCTTTTAGCCATAATAACATTCTAAATGAGAAGGTAGCGGCAACTCAAAAGAAACCTCAAACGATGTGGGTCACAGAACTATGGTAATAACACTTTTAGGGGGGGAGGGGGGCTCTGCTCCCCCTCCCCCCAGAAAATGTTGGAGTGATCTCGGACACCGGAGCCCCCACGTAGTCGGCTCCTATGGCTACTTACTTACAGGGCTGCAGTTGCAAGTCTTCTTTGAACGTAGCTACTATTTCTCTGGGAAGGCACATTAAATCTATACACTATCAGAGTTCGCGATTACGTTTACAGGCACGCACCAAGTGCTGAATAAACAAGTTGAATACACAAAACTTAACTCTGAAGTTCCGTATCTTTTGCTGCAGAACAGAGAAAAACGGAGTAGACGAGCTACTTTTTCGCTAAATCTCGCCACAGCAACTGATTTATAACAGAACAGGACAGATGTTGCGAGCTAACTTCTGTGCGATAGTATCTCTGGTTATGAGATTTCAAAAAGATGATATTCATGTAAAATATAGGCTGTTGTGGCAAACATTCTGCATGTTATGATCTTTTTGGTCTGTCTTTGGGAGAAATGTGAAGCAGTAACCGTGGAGATTCTTGTCGTATTGGGTGTATCAATGACTAATCACTGTACGTCGAAGAAGATAGGTAGATGGCAGGCACACAGATAAAATAAATTACCACCAAAATCTTAGATCTCCGGTGAGTCCGTGTTTCTGTTACACGTGCGTATTAAGGCTAACGACGTTAAGAACACGTTTGCCTAAAATCGAAAGATATGCGTAACATTTTGTTGTCCTCGTTGGCATATTACGAAAGGAAGCATACGTTGCAGATTGACTTGACGTTATACATCACGTGTAAAAAACATGGGGTCAATACAAAGGCCTCATTTCCCGCAAACCAGCGCACACAAGCGCTACGGAACTATTGGAATTAATGGCGCTACAATTTAGGCGCCTGGAACGTCCCGTTTCGCTAAAGGTTCTCGGTGTAATAAACAATACACGGGGTGTATACACGGGGTTGAAGCGAGTGTGGACGAGATAAAGTCGTAGCTTTTTTTCACGCGGAATCCTTGCTGGGGAAGTTCATCAGCAACGCGCGAAACGCGGCTCCGGGTGAAGAATGTGCCGACCTCAGATCGCGCATGTGTCTAAGGCTCGTTGGCAACGGCCGTGTTTTGTTGCTGATTTAATTATTTCTGGATTGTTTCTTTCGTCATGGCTTTGAGAAGGAGGGGCGCGTGTGCGGCGTATAACTTTCCCGTGGCTTACGGAAGACGAGGCTATAAAAAAAAAAGTAACGCTGCAGCGAGAGTTCTCTGTGTCGTTGCTTACACCTCGGCGTGACCTCAACAGTGTTCCTGAGTATGTAAGTGTATATTTTGCCACATATTAACTGCATATTTTATAACACGTCCTAAGTAGGAGTACACCTGTTTTCTATTCGTGTAATCGGCTCTTCATGAGAGTATGCGCCATGTTTTAAAAGCTAGGCAATGGTTTTCAATGCTACTCGCTTGCGTAATTTATTGAGCCATTGGTATTTTCCATCACCAGTAACAAGAAAGCCCAATTTTGTAACGCTGTAATACTGTTGATTCGACTTTTTTATACCATAGGTGCAAGGCAAATTCATAGTGTAGTGAAGAAGAGGAACGCTGTAGTGGGTTATCCTCTCCAGAACTTGTAGAAGTGTTTATTAGTCACCAGCGTTTGGGCCGACCGTCAGAGTAGGGCACGGACCATCAGCAGGAGCGGCGTTGCCCTAGCAAGAGTGCTGGAGAGATTGACCCACTAGAAAGCACTGGAAGGGATGGCCCACTATAGCACTCCTCTTCTTCGCTACAGGCCGCGAGGCCGTCTTGCCCGATGGGTCAATCCCCTGCAGGACTAGGACATTTGCGTGATTTACCGTAGTGGACGGTATCATTCTGATGCCGACGCCCTCTCGCGTTCTTCCTTGCCTGATGACAATGCCGGCTGCTCACTTCGCTCCACCTTACCACCATAGCTTCTGAGCAGTGCAAGAACCAGTGGATTTCTTCCCTTCTAGACTAGCTTTCTGGTTGATCAGCAAAGCCAACTACTCGCACGTTGGGTTGTCAAACTCACGATTTCGCCATTCGCGACAACCTCCTTCACTGACGCAATCATAACACCGACGGGAGCCAGTGA
The DNA here is from genome assembly GCF_038994185.2 of Dermacentor albipictus. Classification (NCBI taxonomy): domain Eukaryota; kingdom Metazoa; phylum Arthropoda; class Arachnida; order Ixodida; family Ixodidae; genus Dermacentor; species Dermacentor albipictus. Next base: position 162,186,757 of record NC_091821.1, on the reverse strand, counting down.
TTGCTAATAGTACCTTGCAGTCGGCGTTCCGAAATATGCGCAGCTTTCCACGCCGATACACAATGTGCACAGTCTTCAAAACTTATCAACGCCTACGACAGCGGTACTATACTCCCGATGAATGTACAGCTACGTTCGGAAGTTCGTTCACTCTTGCCCCAATTGTCAGCGCCGGAAATCCTCACCCCGCCTCTAGCCAGCCGTTCTACAACCTTCACTGCACCCTACCCAGCCGTTTGCGCAAACCGGAATCGATTTGTATGGGCCTCTTCCCCTGGCATTGGCTGCAAACCACTGGGCAATTGTGGCAGTCAATTACTTAACGCGATACGGCGAAACTGCCGCCCTCCCGGCAGTTACAGAGCGCGATGTTGCCTCTTTCCTGCTTCGTCGATTCATCCTGCGTCATGGGCCCCCTCAGAAACTGCTCAGTGATCGCGGACGTGTCTTCCTGTCCGTAGTTGAAGCAATTCTTAAAGAGTACCACGTTGTTCATCGCACAACTATGCCGTACCATCCTCAAACCAATGGCCTTACAGAATGCTTCAACCGTACGCTCGGCGACATGTTTGCCATGTACGTCGCCTACTACCACACAAATTTGGACGTCATTCTGCCCTTCGTAACCTACGTGTACAACATTGATACTCAGAGCACCAGCGGCTTTTCACCCTCTCTTTTTTTTAACTGTACGGTCAGCATCCAATGCACACCATCGATACAATTCTACCATACCGGCCGGATGCTTCTGAATGTGCACCCATTTCTGCCATGGCCAGACATGCTGTGGACCTCCAACGACCAAGAGCTGCAGAAGAGCACTCGTGGTGACACCACTTCAGCGCCTACCTTCCTTCCTAGAACGCTTGTGTGACTCTCCGTTCCTTCCACTGCACCTGGTATCTCTTCAAAACAACTACCCAAGTATGAAAGGCCCTACCGTGTCGTCAAACGCGCAGCCTCCATCAACTACGTGATCAAACCCGTTGAACCGTCTTGGGACATGCGCCGTCGTGGACGAGACATTGTCAACGTCGAGCGCTTCAAGCCGACTCATAGTGAGGAGCTGCTAGGTCACCGTAGGGCTCCCTTTTCGTTCCCGGAGGTAACTGTAGCAAAGAAGAGGAATGCTACAGTGGGCCATCCTCTCCAGCGCTTTGCTCGGGTAACGTCAATCGTGCTGAGCGTCCGTGCCCTGCTCTGACGGTTGGCCCAATTGCTGGGGACTAACAAACGCAGATACAACAGTAAGATTTTTTTAAATAATTGAACTGAAGTACAATGAAGTTGGCAGCTAGGCACCCTAATCACATGAAATGGGAACTACCATCCAGCCAAAGCTTGCTTTTAAATAGAGCGAATATCTTGTCGAGCCGTATTCTAATACTACAAGATGTGCTTCGTAGTGAACTAGTGCCAATGAGTAAATTGTTATTGTTGCCCTAAAGTACTTGGAAGTATTAAAAACAAACTTTATAACAACAACAATAAGCGCACTATGTTTTTACAGGTGCCCATAGAAAAAAGCTTGAACCATGATATGCTCCAACGAATCATTACGGGGGTACTCGTGTGGAATCAATAGTACAACAACAGCCAATGAGAAGCCAGCAAAAGCTATACTGGAGAACGCAACGGATATTCAAGAATACTTCAGCGAAAGCAGTTTTAAATCTAATAAATAAAGCAGTCCAGCTTTTCAAACGAGAGAGTATAACAAACATTCGGTCGACTGGACGCCGTCGCCTCTCTGCTGGGATCCTCATGACGTTTACAAGGATGCCAAATCCCTGGGCGGCCAAGTGCGTGTCGCCACAGCTAGAAAGTCTGGACATTTGTTTTAGCGTCTCCTTCCACAGCACTTTCCACCGCGTCTTTCTCTACCACTGGACTAATACTGCAAATTCAAAATTCCGTATTCCGTAACTAGCCATTCCGTAACTTATGGAGAAATGTAGCAGAAACTACGTGGTGACACGGCAACAAAACGCGACGGTGCCAGCTAGCACACAAACAAACTCATGATCATCTTGCATAACAAGAAATTTGATCTGCGGCAGCCGAGAGAGAGAAATGCGGTCTTTAATGGAAAGCTGCAGATGTTTGCCTGACTAATGACATTGCATGCTGCTCTAGATGTCCCATGCTACTTCAAGGTGACAAATATGATTTGTAGAGTGATTAGAAATGCACCCAAGTGGCACGTACACTGAAACTGTTCATAAAGTCTCATTAAAGCCTTTAGTTTTCAAAAAAAATATCACAAGTTCTTTCCGTAATTGAAACTTCTTGGTGACTGAGGACTGAACTAGCTTTGGCGCGGGCCCGTCTAATTATGCGCATACGTTATATTTCACAATTTCGCTTACTTCCATTGCTCACTTTGCTGAAGCACTGTTTGACGTACATAAAAGCAGAGCTCCTAAACGATCTACTCATGTTGGCACTGTTAACTTGCAATTCATAGTACCGTCTCAAATGGTTCTTGTTTGCGCAAAATCTGGCTATAAAATAGTGTGAGCTCCGCATTGCTTTCGTGTGGAATGGCGGGTGAGGAGATAGGCCAAGCGCTGCTGAACTGCTTCCTACACGCCCAGCAAAGGCAACACCTGCGCTTCCCACTTTGAACCTCGGTCATCATCCATTATCCCTTGGGACAATACTTTGACCATGGCCAGTTATTAGCCTTTAAAGGGATACAGAATAAAAAGTTTGTCGCCAAAATTTCTGGCTGCAATGACAGCTATCGCACCGAGAGTGACCAAAACACTCTTTCTGAGCAAAAATGATGGCAAAGTAATTATTTCAATAAATATTTCTCAAATCGCCGCACCAAGAGGCGCCCTCTGAAGGCTCCGGCCAAACCGAATATGGTGTCACACTTACCTGCCTCACTGCTTACCGCCCATTGCGAATGATCGCAAAGCCTCGGGGTGTCATTGAAAAGGCAGCGATTCAAGCCTGACGCTGCGCCATCTGTTTTCTCGAGGAAGTGCAAACAAGACGTCAGAGGCGCGTTTGAAAAGAGAAGGCAAATAGGCATGTCTCTGCTATCGCAAACACCAGAGACCAGTGGTGCTGGGGGAAGGCCAGTAAAGTAGTGCCAAACAGCACACAAGGCACACGAGCGCTGACAACGCGTCCCTACGGCGTCTACCAAAGACGTCTACTACGGCGTCCGCGATTCGCGGGGTCAACTACGTAGGAGAGGCCGCGGTTGTCTCCACTCTATACGGCGCGGCGGGTGCGCAGGAAATCGAGGCACCCTAGCGGCCGCCGGAGAAGAACGCCGTTGGGAGTAATTTGTTGTTTATACGACGTTCTTAGCCAGATATTTGGCCAATTCTGCCCGAATGAATCGAAATTCGCATCGTCTGCAGTGACGACGAACGAAAAAAGGAAAAGATATCGCCTGTATGATGCCGGTGGCGTCATCTCGCCACCGCCAAGGGAAGGAGCACCCCGCTGTGATGAAACAACGGAGGAGCGGGTGCCTTTGCCAGCGCAGAAGGAAAGTGCTGAGCTGAGATATAAGCTACCTGCTCGCCACTTGGGTTCCTTGTAGCTACCAGTTCTGCAGCCTGTGCATAGAAACTTTGTTCCTCTGTGTTTAGATTGATCAACTTCTTGGTGTAAGTACGGAGGAACCAGAACAAACGCCTTCTATATCAGTTGCTACCTCTGATTCACCAGAATGCCCTTCGTTCCGGCCGTGGCCGGTGGTTCCGTAGCGCTCGTCGAAGTCGGAGTAATAATCTCCGCCCATGCCATCACTGGCTAAACGCGCTGGGCTGTGGGGCCAGGACGGACTCCTATATCAGAGATTTTCTCTCAGATAGAAAAGCCATCCTAAAGGTTGGGGACAAAGCTACGAACCCCTTCCTACTGGGTGGGCGCAGCACACCACAGGGCGCAGTGTTATCTCCTCTTCTTTTCAATATCGCCCTAATAGGCCTACCGCCGCTCCTCGATAACATTCCAGGGATCCGACATGGCCTATATGCCGACGACATTACCATCTGGTCATCCACAGGGTCCATCGGGGAAATGGAGAACCGCTTGCAGGAAGCTGCAGACGTGGTGAGCGACTATGCTAAGTCATGCGGGCTCAGCTGCGCCCCCCAAAAGTCGGAGCTACACCTGGTCTCGCCGCGAAAGAAGCACAGATCCGACTCGCCCACTATCAACATACAACTGGGGGGATACACTATCGTTCCGTCTCAGAGCGTGAAGATATTGGGAATGGTTTTCCAGTCGGTTCGCACCAATACAATATTAATTCAAAAGCTTAAGAATACAACAGCCCAAGTTACCCACATGATCCGGCGAATAACAACCAAGACAAGAGGCATGGGGGACGCGGACACGCTTCGGCTTGTCCAAGTTTTCGTAGTGTCTCGAATAACTTACGCTATTCCATACGCACTACCCAACGCGACGGAACTCAGGAAAATCAACACAATGATCACAAAGGCATATAAGCAGGCGATGGGCCTGCCGTTCAGTACGTCCTCAGAACGCCTACTACGACTAGGTGTGCACAACACGGCCGAGGAGCTCATCGAGGCACATTTATCCAGTCAGCGAACAAGGCTGGCGGTTACGGAAACAGGGAGGTCCATTCTCTTACGCCTGGGGCTCTCTGCCCCTCTGAGCCATCCGAAGCCTCAGACTGTGAGCTTACCCCATGCCATCCGGAGCAACATCACCGTACGTCCTCTACCTCGCAATATGCACCCAGTGCACCACGCAGAGCGAAGGGAGGCCCGCGCCCTGGCCATACACAAGCGATACGGGACTTTACCCTCTACAGCCTACACGGACGCTGCTTCTTACCCCAGACGCGCAGCCACAACAACCACCGTAGTCGTCAACACCGAACATCGCAGCAGCACTTCGCTCACACGAAACAATCCCCTCCAAGCCGAGGAAGTGGCCATAGCCCTCGCGCTCTCCCAAACAGAGGTTGAAGTCATAGTGTCCGACTCCCAACAGGCGTGCCGCAACTTTGCCAGCGGCAGAATTCATACAACTACGCTCCGGATCATCAATGAAAAGCCGCCAACGAGATGAGTCATGATCATCTGGGCGCCAGCTCATCAAGGCATACCTGGCAACGAGGTTGCCAACCACGTGGCTCGAGATTTGACCCACCGAGCCGACGCCGAGGAATCTGAACCCGAGCGCATGCACCCTCTAGTCTCGTACCAAGACATCACACAACACTACAAGCTAACCCGCAGAACATAAGCACCACCACACAAGTCACTACCTATAGAGAGCAGGAACGATTCCTCCCAGCTCTACAGGTTAATACATTCCCCCACCCAACCAGAAATCACCTGATATCCCCTACACAATTCTCTCCGCAATGCCGCTTCTGCGCAGAGCCCGGGTCCCTCAGGCACATAGTAGGGGGTTGCAGAGCGGCACCATTAAATCCTCCAAACCCTTACCCCACTAACGAGCTTTGGGAGAGAGCCTTGGCCAGCTCCGACCTCGAAGATCAGCAACGGCTGATTGCGAAGGCCCAGGACACGGCCCGAGCTCAAGGCATTCTGGAATGAGGACGCCTCTCCAAAGCTGCATTCACCGAATAAAAATGTTTATTCTCTCTCTCTCTCTCTCTCTTTCACTGGAACTTAGCATTGTGCACGGCGTGACGCGGGGAAAACAAAACAGCCGGTCAATTCGACCCGTCGCTCCTGGAGGTAGATGTGACGTCAGGTTCGCCGGCTTGTTGTCGGCAGCGCGTTGCGTGTGACACGATGGCCGCTCACAGAGCGTCAAAAATGGAGCCATCCGCTCAAAAATAACCCGAATAATGACTATATACAAGAGCAATCGTGCCTTAGGAATGCAATTGTAATGGTTTCGCAATATTCTTGCATTATTATTCTGTATCCCTTTAAAAAGCACATTTCAGTGTAGTGAATGACCTTTTAAATGCACCAACGTGTGCTCGAACAACTACATACTAGGGAAGGTTGCGTGCATTGACTCTCCTTCGTGGTTATGTTCTGCCGGTTTTTCTCTTTAACTCTTGTGTGTGTGAGTGTTTGTGCGTGCTAAAGTGCTTCATTCTCACTTTTATTTATTTATTTTAAAGCAAGCTTATTAATATTTTTTTTTTGCATAGAAGTGAAATGGACTAGTCGGAGGAGCAGTGCTTTCAACTTCTCCAGTTTAACCCCATTTCGCTCCACCTACCTATTTGAGCAAATTCGAGCAAAATTTGACCAGATAGTACAAAATTTGGCTATACCCTTCTATACCTATTTTCCTGTGTGTCACTCAGCCTGAGCAAGGCAAGTTTACAATTAAGCAATTGTAAACAGCTTTCTCAAAGAGGCACAGGCATTTAATGTCATACCCGGCATGTACTATAGGTGCCTCACTAATGTGTAGGGGTGTGCGAACATTGATTTTTGAGACCGAATTGAACACGAATGGAATACTGCCAGAAGCGAATCGAATCGAATATCTGATACTTATATGTATACTTATATAACTTTCGAATAACGAATAGCCGTTATCACAATTAATAGAAAATGATGCTCTCATCCGAGTGTTCTTGAAGTGGTCAAGTTTCCGTCACTACATAGAACGTATGGAGCATTGTTTATTATGAGCACAAATAAGCAATTGGAGGCAAACAGGTAGTTTTTCTACATGTACAGGGCTCTTCAGAGAGTGCAAATTATCGCTTTACAGCCTGAAATGTATCACTACCTAAGTGACGTAGCCTGGTCCACTACGCAAGTTCTCATGCTTTACGTCCATAGTAATCCCGCGGTGTTGAAAATTGACCTTACTTTTGCTCCCATTTTATGTTTGCTTGGGCGCAGTTGACGTTCTGAAATATTCGAAAAGTACTCGAAAAATATTCGCACTTTACGAATACTGACTATTCCATTCGTTATTCGAAGGTTTCGCATATTTAACACCTCTGCTAGTATGTAGGGAAAACACGGGGAAGGCGGGAGATGCAAATTCAGGACGGTGAGCAAAACGAGAACAAGGTAAAAGCGGGAGCCGGGCTCCTGCTATTACCTTGTTCTCGTTTTGCTCATCGTCTACTGATGATGATGATGATGATGATGATAGCAACTTTATTGTACCGCCGGATAAGGAGGCCCCTACTCCCAGTACCTGGCACACAGGCCTTGGGGACGGGGGCCGGAACCTCCGCGATTAGAAGCAAGCAAAGAGGTATTGACTCTTCGCGGCTTCTTCCGCCAGGCGGATGGCGTGTTGCTGTGGAGTAGGGTCCTCGCTCCGTAGCAGGGCTTCCCAGGCCTCTCTACAATATGCGTTAGACACGTCACTGTACCGTTCGGGAAAAGGCTCTGTGACGCTGCTCGAGCGCTATGTATGTATAGTTGGTTATCTGTGACGCAGTGTCGGTATGTTCTGGTGTTGTCAGTATTGTCGTGACATTTGTTCACTCTCCGTGCAGGTCGTATATTCTGGTCTATATGGGACCAAAAGTGTTCTGTTTAGCTCTCTTACCGCTTGGTTTACTAAAGTGGCGATGCTCATTGTGTTTTTGTTTCATACATTATTGTTTCTCCTCCTTGCATCGTGAACATTAGTCGCCATTATAGCTGTAAGGTAACTAAACCTTCCTTCCTTGCTGTCATCTCAATAAGGAAAAGAAAGAAGCACTGTGTGCACTGCAAAGCACGTTTAGAGGAAAGTTATCAGCTGTTGTGATTGCGCAGCCTGCTTCTCCACCAACGCTATACGCTGCGGGGAACGGCCGGCGCCGCAATGGTGGTGCCGTTAGACTGCGCACAAGAGCAAGCCATGCAGTCCCATGCGTTGCCTCCGTCCTCCGGGGAGCTCTCTCCACCTTAATCTCCACCTCGCGGCAACTGCTTAACATATCCGATGAAGCTCACTAGGTTGGCCTGGAAGAACTAAACTACAGTAGCAAATATAGAAGCACCCAAGTGGTCGGCAGCAGCTATGAAACACATCGTGCGCTTAAGGCATCAAAAACGGAAGCTGGACCACGGAGGCCAAAAGGGACAATGGAAGAATATTTCATTGTTTTTTTCCGATGCTATTATCTTGAATAAGGGCAACAAGGGGCCTATCGTCACGCCAGATCGAAACTGTGGAGTGGAACTTACATAACACTATCTTTATGTCGCCCAGAGAAACAGAACGACAAAAATGTAAATGCCCTTATTATATGTATGCTTAATGCAGGACAAATAGAAATAATGTAAGAAAGCAACGACTTTTCGTTATTGTGCTAAGAATATGATACGACGCTGAACATGCTTCTCTTCAGTAAAAAGAGAACATGGCCACTCATGTGGCACAATTCTTTCATTACAGGTAGCTCGGCCTGCATAGCTTAGCCATTCAAACGTATCATATTATTCATCCCAGCTACAACTAGCTTCACGAAAAGAGAGTTTTCTTAGAAGCAAAGTCATTTTTCGTCATTTTGGGTGTATGATAATATATACGAGAGAGTAGAGCTGTATTACACGACTGCTCCTCAACCACAGATAGGTTGCTATATTTAATACGTGTTAAAAGAACGCCGTGGCAGTGGTAACAATGCGCGCTCAAAGAGATAGCCTAAGACGCAGTTCATTCTCTTCAGAAGAAATTCTCGAGTAATATATATCCTCTTTGTTAACGATGAAATTTCAATCAACTAGGGACACTTTGCCTACCTGCGTGCTTTGCTGGTCAATGCGTTGTGCTCGAGCACTTCCATAATAGGGCAAGAATTGGAAAAACTGTTTCATGACACACTTTTAAAGTTTATTGTTGCCTATTTTTGATCATGCAGTGCATCGATGTACGCGCTATGCTTGGATACATCTTCTTTTGTTTGGTGGATATTCATAGGAGCGTCAATTGAGAAGGTTCATGTTCACAGGCATTCTTTCATTTATTTCCCCAACCGCAATTAAGAATTTGGCTCTACAAGGCCTTCACATTTCAAAGCAATTTGATGCATCTGCAGCGCGAGCTTGACGCGCTGGACAAGTTTGTAATCGGCGGTTCAAGAAGTGCACTGTGACGCTGCTGCGCACTAATCGGATTTGGTTCCGTGCCTTAATATAAGAATATAGACCTTTCGAAAAATAAACTAAACATGTGAGCCCGTTGGAAGTACTGAAGTTCAGTCGAAACGTCGTATAGAAGTGCCCTAAGAAAGAACATTGCTAAGTTCTTCAATTAGATTTTCCATTCAGCAGCTTCATTGGTCATGCAGTTCATGCCTGTGAGGAAGAAATTCAGCTCAGAAAACGTCAACGTTTTAACTGCGCAGATAGTACGACAATACACCGCTGAGCTGTGTTGTTATGGCACGTACAAGTACGCGTTAACAAAACCGGGCCTCTAAGTTTTTCAGGACCCCCAGCTCCGCTTAAAAAAAAACAAAAAAAGAAAGAAAACTATACCGTTTCACATCCAAACTGGCTCTACGACTATGCCCAGTTGCAAACAAAGCATATTTCCAAGTGTTTCCTTTCTGACTTGCTTTATAGGTCAACGAGTTCAAAGCGATCAGTCGCACAAAGCGATCAAAGCGATCAGTCGCACATGATCGCAAATGGTCGCTTTTCCCGAAAAGCGACTATTCTGGGCTAGTCGCTCGCTGTTGGATTTTTCAGTCGCGCAACCGTAGTCGCAAAACTGCCAAACCAATCAGCGGCGCGCCGAAAGTTATGTTAGCATGTGTTTTCTACGGGCGTTCTTCTGCGTCGGAGTAGATATAACGTTCACGCCACCATGGCAGACTAGACAGGAATGTAATTGGTGTCTTGCCTCGTGATGCTGGGATGCAGCAGTTCCAGCAATGTGCCGAATGTACGCGGTAGCATTCGCAGGAAGCGAAACAGCAACAAAAGAAAGTCCAAAAATTCGGCATCGATTCCCGCGCAACGCGAACTAGAAATTACAACTTACTCTCGATACTATACCCCTCGTCACACGCGCGGAGTTGGAGCAGGAGGCGACTTGCATGGCCGGCCACTTATTGCGAACGGAAGCAACGGCGCACGCACTAGCGTCGCTTTTTTTCTTGAAAGGCTTCCGCGCTGTTACAGCTCACACCACGCACGGCACTGCGCATCAGCACAGTGACGGCGTCTTCCTCTTCGCTCGAATCTAAATCCATGGCTGTTGCCTGAACGCGAAACCAGCAAAGTGCGCGCATACTGCGCAGATCCATACAGTTGTCGCTGAGAACGATAATCACCGGAATTGCGACTTGCAGGTAGCGCTCAGCCGCACTTGCCGGTGTGAGCCTCTGTCATTTTCAGTCGCTTTTTGATCGCCAGTCGCAAATGGTCGCGCGACCTCCCCAAGTCGCCGGTGTGAGTGAGCCTTTGGTTAATTTTACGCGAACGCAACGCACAAACCGAACTCAAAGGCAACTGTTTTCCATTAATTAGCTGGTCAAATATCATGCCACCTTCTTCTGTGTGATGTCATTAGTGACGCCATTACTTCCGCTTTTTACTTCCGCGTTTCCAGGAATTTCGCCAAATGTCGTGCTCGCGTGGCGGGTCTTTAAAGTCTACGATTCTGTGCTTTGGTGTGTGGTAATCAGGGATGTCTAATTAATTCCAATTATTCCAGACAGTTCAGTAACTAAACCTGTAAATAAACGTATGCTCTGATATTATACATATCATGGAACCTATGAATTTTGTACTGTACTTTTTTGTTATTTTTTCGGGTTTATTTTGAATTTCCTCCCCGGTCGTCTCAGGAGGCGAACCGGAAGTACTGCGCGAGAAACAAGAGTGTCACTCGATGCTCGTGCTACTAAAAATGCGATAGGAGGTTTAAAGTGCGCGGTGTTCACACTGGCCTCTCAGATGCCAGGCCATATATCCCCTCTTTGTTTTCGTGGAATTCGGGTTACGAGGTTGTGGTGCAGGAGAGAGCTTCGTGACCCGACGTTGAAGCATCTAGCGTCGCACTGTCCTTCCGTCGATGTGGTCGAACGCCGATCGAAGACTGACATCGGGTGTGAGCATACTCGAGCGGGCGTTTCCGAACTGATCGAACAACTGCGGCGCCGCGCTCTCCTTCACGAGTCGTGCCTGCGCAGCAGTAACGAGAGGGCCGACTGCCGCGTGCACCTCGGCGACTACAGAAGCGTCCGGGCAGGACTATAAACGAGCCTCGGAACTCCTTTACGTCTCCCGTCTTTCGACACATGGCAATGAAGTCGTTTGTCTTCCCTTTTTCGTCGCATCCGCCCTCTGCAGTCATTATTCAGCCGGTGGGCGGCTTATACGAGCGACGCGAGATAGCGGAACCGCTCGGCTGTCCTCCCCTTCGCCATCTTCATATCGGCTTGCTCGGGGCGAATACATTAAGCCCGAGGCGTTTATCCTCTAATCGCCTGATTAGATTACTCAGGCCGTTCTGTGGGCCGCTCCGTTTTCTGTGTGCCGTTCTGCAGCTCCTGTTGTGGCAGGCACACAGTGCGCGAGGTGGTTCACCTCCTTTCTTTTTCCAGTTGCGCCTCCTTCTCCTCTCTGTGCCAAGGCAGCAATCATTTGTGCTTGAACGAACTGCTCTCAGGGCAACGGAAGAGAATAGAGAGAAAAGAAGCAGCCAAAGTAGTGATATGAATGAGGGAATAGGAGGGGCCAGTAATGGTACTCGTTTCAGCGACGTTTGTCCTGACCATTTTGTGTGTGTGTGTGTTTCCTGCATCTGACGCGTTCTTTAGGGTTACGCCTAGGCCAGTACAATTGCGCAAAAAGTGCGAAATTCAAGTTAAGACGTCAGATTCAGAGGTCACGTGAGTGTCTACCGCAGAAGAAAGAACAGTATGACCCCGCTTTGGGGCAATCGATGATGAAAAGTAAGGAGAAGAGGAGCTACGACAGAAATCGGGCAGCCGTATAGATTAGACAGCACATCGTTGAGTGCGGCTTTCTGGAAGGAAACGAGTGACTGAAGCAATTAAAATGAAAAATGATGCAAGGTTAGGGAAAGTTTTTCGAGTAAGCCTTTCTTAGACACATTGAGAAGATTGTTCTCCGAAATGGCATCATTTGTATATATAGGTCCAGCCATTTTGACAACTGTCGGGGATCTTGATATTAAGATTAACTTACTTTCATTGTAAAGATTGAAAATGAAAATAGAAATATGATTGCACCTCATTGTAATCTTATATACGAGATCTGTCTCATTTGCAATGAAATCTCCTTACATTGCATCAGGCTTTCTGTGCGAATGTTGTTGCCCTTATTGGAGTAACCATAGGAATTGACGATCAGAGCTGGGGTATGAACGTCGTCTTCGGCAAACTGTAGGATTCGTATTTCCTCATAGTCGGCCGCTTGGGCGTTGTTCCAGCTAAACTTAAATGTCTCGCATAAAGTGCTCAGAAGTTAGAGTCGAAGTGGGGAGTGAATTAAAGAAAAAAAAGCATTAACTATGCGATTTTACACTTTAATAAGACACTCTGGCTATGAAAGACACCCGCAAGCTAGGCTCTTGATTAATCTTGACGGCCTCTAGTTCCTTATTGTGCACTGAAATCTGAAAGACGAATATACTTGCAATTTGCTCCCATTTGAACCCGGCCATCAAAGCCAGGAATGCATTTGTAATCTCTTCTTTTCTTCTGCATTCATCGGAAGTCGTCAACCGCGGCCCCGTCAACGCCACCAACGGTCATCCTGTTCCAGCCCCACGACTCTGGGATGTTTTCTAGGTGTTGCAACGTTGACGTCGATGAATGGTCGTAGATTTACGAACGGGTCAGCCTACTGAAGAGGGGGGATAACACGCTTATGCTGGCTAACATAACATTATACCCAAAAGAAACTGCACGGGTGTGTGGTTCGAGACTTATGAAAAAGAGATTACAAGTTGGAGCCAATGCAAACAGAAGCTTCGACATTTTTTAGACAAGCCCATCGGCCGCCCACGTGCTGCTAAGTAGGACCTTGGGGCCCTGGCAAAGACGTCCACTGAATTTTATACTTGGCTTAGATCCAGGGCGTCCTGGCTCTTTGCCGCAAGGGGGATAACAACATGGCAGAGACAGAAAAGGTCAGGCCACGTTTTAAAAGGCATCGCGGCGTCTTGTTTACAAGAACATAACAAGGGCCGTATAACGTACAATCATTCCAATATGTTTATATTCTAATCTCCTGATGTCAAATTTGCCTATTCGCCGACGCAAGCATCGGGCGGTCGCCCGCAGGGTTGTCTGAACAAACCAGTCAAATGCTCCCCTCGTTCATAGGAGGTCATTTTTCTTTGCTTGAAAAACGAATAACATTGCCTGCACTGAGCGGCTTGTCTTATCTAATTGGCTCACAAGAGGCGATGAGCATGCTCAAGTGGAGAGAGATTCGATGGGGCCGAGCCACTGCACTAAATATCGATCACCGGATGAAGAGGGTGGTGCCGGCGTCTGCGATTGGTCCGCTATTGTGGTGGCTTGCGGTGGCTCGTCGACAATCACGGCGGCATGCAACGGAAGCTTAAGAACGACGCTAGAATGGATCCTCAGCAAAGACGAGTTGGCAGAACGAGGTCGTAAACCTCTCAAAAGTTCTCTAGAACGTTACATGACCAAACAAAAGGTTTTATTATACCCAAATAAACCCATGCTCTCCGGCAGGGGCGAGTAGCCAGTGCTGGATCGATCAGCGGCAGCCATCTTTTATTCCTTTCGGTATGGGCCAGCCTGCGGCTATTCAGAAGAAAATTTAGTTTTGTTTGGCATATTAATGCATCTCTAACGCGTACGCATCGCTTATACACCGTAAGGTTTTGCGGCTTTGTGACGTCGCGTGAGAAGCAGGTGAAATGGGTGCAGCCCGAAACTTTTGACCAATAGCCGAGGGCTAATGGCAAAAAGGCATCGAATCAGAAATAACTATTTTTGTTTTTTTCGGTCAAATTGTGCATAATCAGTGAGAACACATCATATCAGATGGGAAGGAATCGTAGTTTTCGTGACGTCGCGTGACAGACAGGTGAAGTGGGGGTGGTCCAAAAATGTTTTCCACCAATCGCGGTGGGCTGATTGCAGAAGTGGAATACAAAAGTTTGGAATAGTTTCACGTTATAGCGCCACAACAGTCAAAAGGATTCTTAACGAATGTCGATACCTTGCAGACGCGAAGAGCCACCGCATAGTTCAGCAGTTCACGCATCTACCCAACACCCCTGCTTTATCGACGTGCGAAGACCTTTGTCTTCCGCGTGCGCCCACTTCCTCTGAGCACGTCGTACGTATAGTCCGGCGAGAAATTGAAGCAGTGTCTCTTTCCACAACAGTGACGCAGTGCTTCAATCGAGCCATTCAATAGGTCATTCGCCAAGCAAATGCCAATGTGGATCTGCCGTCGATCTGCTCCGGCGACCATCCTGACTTCGCTTCGTCTGCAGTCTCTGTCCGTGTTGACCGAAGCCAGTATGGTCCCTACCCGAGCTACCGCGAACCGGTTGAATGGCGCTCACATGATGACAGACTGATCTGCTTCTATTGTGTGCGTGTGAGCCACATTTCTTGCCACTGCCGAAGTTGCTGCTCGGCCCACTCTCAACCAATCTTTCCTGTCTACGACACTCCTCTCTGAATACTCTCCTGCCTGGACGCTCCACCGAGATCGAGAATACACCTGACAACGCACGATTCACTGCCACTAGCCACTCACCATCACCACACAGTCACCACTCTCATTCGCCCCAACTGCGTCTCTACTCGTCCCCAGCTTACCGTTGCCACTCTCCGACAAGAAACGAACTGGGGCAGCTCCTGGAAGTGACGCTTCTATAGCACTCCACCCTGAAATTCTCTACTGACCCTGCCTACTGGTCAGAACATTCTGGACGTGGACGTGAATGGTTTGCCCAATACAGCACTCATCGACACTGGAGCGCAAATTTCCATGGTTGCAGAGCTTCGAACGCGCTTGAAAAAAACACTTACTCCTGCTCCGACTCGAATGCTCCAGGTCTCCGACGGTGGAACTCCGGCTGTGCTTAGAATGCGTGCTGCACGTGTCAGTGTCATGCCGCCACAAGTCCGTTTTGTTTAGTGCGCCTCGAACGCTGCCGTTATGACGTGATCCTTCGACTCGACTTTTCGATCACCCTTTCCGCTCTGATTGATGGTTCAGTCTGTGTTGTACAACTTGACCTACCCCTTTCCATTCATCTTCCTTTTCTATTTCAAGCCGCAACACAGCTTTGTTCTGTGCATTTTATTCGTCTCCCACCTCAAGCAGTAACCTGCACCACTGTTTTAGCCTGTCCACCTGTACCTGGCCGAGACTATGTCCTTACTCCCCGACTTACATTGTGTTGGAGCATGACTCAAATGTTATGGCCATAACCAAGACCAGGCTACATAAGGATGTGAGTGGTGCCGAGGTCACATCCCCTGGGCATTCGTTCGTGAGAAGAGACCTGGAAGGTCGACGGGGTGGTGTAGCATTCTTGTTAAAGAGGTTACTGTATATTATACTAGAGACTGGGAGAGCGATGGAAACCGTCTGGATCAAAATCAAGTTAAGTGAACGTCACGTCTTTATTCGCTGTATTTACAAGGCTCCCAACTCACCTGTGGATGTTATCTTTCACTTAAGAAAATTTATGGAGTGAAACATTCATCAAGGCATGTTTCACTCCATAAATTATGGAGTGAAACATGCAAAATATTATACAAAATAAAAGAAAACAAAATATTATACTTTCGGTTTATTTTAACTTGGTCGGCACTGACTGACCGACACTTTCTCTGGGGCAGATAGTCTCGATATTCCAACAGATGTTGGAGCATGCTTTCTGTTTAGTTCTGACCCAAGTAACGACAGATTATACAAGAATCTGTGAGACTAAGTAGTAAATACTTGATTGAATTTTTATGTCAAATTCTTTAAGATCCATATCTAGAAATAGGTAATACTGAGCATGGTCTTTCGAACCATAATATGGTGCAAATATTGCAAAGATTAGCGCATGAATCTTATCTATGAGCCACTCATAAACATTTTTAAAATCTTTCTCTGCTAGTGATCGTATGTTGGACTTTTTAGGGCATCCATTCGATCATTTCTTTTTCTCTTTGAGTCGAATGCTAGTACAGAGAATTTATGTGATTACTATTTGGTAATGGTCATGGATTGTATTAAAAACTACATACCAAAAGGCTATAATAGAATTAAAAGGATAAACCTTTGGATTAGAAGGACACTTGCACGTATAAAGCGAAGATTGACATGAAAACGTGGGGTCTGTTCGAGCTCCGATAAGACGACCTCAATTCAACGCGTAAGCCAACACTTGAAATGCCTTATAAGAGAATATAAATACAACTTTTATAAGGTGACACTAGTGATGTTTTTTAGGGAGGCACCTTTTAGAAGTATTTCCGTTATGTCAACCCATCCACAAAACAGCTATCCTCGGAATCCAGCGGCACTGCTGAAACGCAAGATGATCATTTAAAAAAATTAAATTATGGGGTTTTTACGTGCCAAAACCACTTTCTGATTATGAGGCACGACTTAGGGGAGGACTCCTGAAATTTCGACCACCTGGGGTTCTTTAACGTGCCCCTAAATCTAACTACACAGGTGTTTTCGGATTTCGCCACCATCGAAATGCGGCCGCTGCAGCCGGGATTCGATCCCGTGACCTCGTGCTCAACAGCCCAACACCATAGCCACTGAGCAACCACGGTGGGTGCTGATCATTTTAATTCTTACTTTATATCCGTTTTCACTAAAGATAATGGTCATGTACTTCATGTTGTCAACACGCCCACTAGACCACCTATTTCAGACATTGAAATCCATGAACAAGGCCTTTTAAATATCTTGCTGAATACTGATGTTAAGAAGAGCCCTGGTACTGACGGCAATCCAAATGAGTTTTTATGTAGATATGCAGAATGTAACTCTAAATAACTAAAATTTTCAGTCCTCTGGTGATAGTGGTTTCTTCCCGGTATCAGGGAAACGCACAAAAATTTTACTAACACACAAAATTGGCAGTGCCAATTTGTGTATTGTGCCAATAATTTGTGCCTAAAACAACTTGCCGCAGGTGGGAAATGATCCCACAACCTTCGCATTTCGCATGCGATGCTCTACCAATTGAGCTACCGCGGCGCCGTTTCCCCATCCGCTCTTTCCGGAATTCCGCTCTTTCCGCTGGAGATAAGGTACGACAAGTGAAGGCTACGATGCGTACATTATGTCCGTCGACGTGTTAGAAAACAGCACCAAGGCCACAGTTAGAAGGGTGTGTGGAGGCAACAACAGGAAGAGCAGGGTCGAACATATGAAGCAATTGGATGGAGGAAAGTTGACCTTGCAGAAGCTAGCGTGGCAGTGCCACTCCAAATAAAAGGTTGGCCTTTCCGAAGCAGGACTCACATTGGTTCCACTACGCCAGCAAGATTTGGCACAAATGGAGCATAATACTCCACCAATCCAAGAAATGAACACAGGCTTGCAATTTCCGTCGGTGCAGGGGCACTACAACGTAAAACTATCCCAAACTTTTGTATTCCAATTCTGCAATCAGTCCACCGCGATTGGTCAAACACTTTTTTGGACCACCGCCACTTCACCTGTCTGTCACGCGACGTCACGAAAACCGCGTAGCTGAAAACCGCGTGTACACACTGATTATGCATAATTTGACTGAACAAAACAAAAATGGTTATTTTTGATTCGAGGCTTTTTGCCATTAGCCCTCGGCTATTAGTCAAAAGTTTTCGGGCTGCACCCACATCACCTGCCTCTCACGCGACATCACAAAACCGCAAGAACTCACCGCGTCAAAGTGACGCGTACGCGTTAAAGATGCATATGCCTAACAAAACTGAATTTTCTTCTGAATAACCGCAGGCTGTCCCGTTCCGAAAGGATTAAAAGATAGCTGCCGCCTATCGCTCCGGCACTGGCTACTCGCCCCTGCCGGAGAGTATGGGTTTATTTGCGTGTAATAAGACTTTTTGTGTGGCCGTGTAACGTTTTCGAGAACTTTCGGAACGTTTACGGCCTCGTTCTGCCAACTCTTCTTTGTTGAGTATCCATTTTAGTGTCATTCTTAAGCTTCCGTTGCATGCCGCCGCAATTGTTGTCGAGCCACGGCAAGCTAAGTAAGAGAAAGCGGACCAATCGCAGACGCCGGCACCACCCTCTTCATCTGGTTATCAATATTCAGTGCAGTGGCTCGGCCTCATCGAATGCCTCTCCACTTGAGCATTCTCCTCGCCTCTTGTGAGCCAATTAGATAAGACAAGCCACTCAGTGCAGGCAATGTTATTCGTTTTTCAAGCAAACAAAAGTGACCTCCTATGAACGAGGGGAGCATTTGATTGGTTTGTTCAGAAAACCCTGCAGGTGACCGTCCGATGCTTGCGTCGGCGGTTACGCAAATTTGACGTCAGGAGATTTGAATAAAAACATATTGGAATAGTTTTACGTTATACGGCCCCATTAGTGTTCATGATAGCACCTAGCTTTTCTGCAAGTTAGAAGGATAGTTCTTGCAGGAAAGATTCACATTCATCGTTGAGCTTGATGCCAGCAGCTTTAATTTCACACAATACAACAGAGGCAAAGTTCGCGAGATGCTATTCCATGCTTTTGCTAAACACGATGATGCCCTCTATTTAACATAACTCTCCGGAACAGCCCTTAAGAATCTGGGACATCACTTGTTGAAAAGTTGCAGGCGCTCGTACCGATCCAAAGTCCATTCATTCGAACCGATAGAGCCCTTCGTGATTGATGAAGGAAGTCGAGTCACGGCTTTCCGGATGCAGCAGCAACCGAGGGTATGCCGATGCGAGGTCACACTTGAAGAAGTGCGTGGCTCCAGGGAGACTGTGCAGCAGTGCCTTTGTGTGAGGAAGAAGAAAGGCATCTGCGCCAATTGTTTTGTTTCAATCGCGAAAACCGACGCAGAGTCGAATTCCGCCAGCTTTCTTTTTGACAACAACAATGGGGGACAGCCTCTGTGACGCCCTAATGTTTTCGATAACATCTAATTCTTCAAGAAAGCCCGCGAAACGCGACAAAGTGCCACGTGTCTAGTTGCGTAGCCCGTTTTCGCGGGCTTTCGCGGGCTTCTTTCAGGCTTGCGAAACACTTTAATGTAGCCCGTATTGAGCAACTGGAAGCTTGATTTTAAGGATGATGTACAGTTTTCTCATTTGCACCTTTGCTCTGATTATAATATTTCTTGACGTTCATTAATTCATAATAACAAATTATGTATTTAGGCAAAATATAAAAATAGTCTGACTTACTTCAAGCAATGGCTTGGGGTACCTTGTTTATATCCAGCTACGTGGCACTTGCGTATGTATTAATTTTGGCATAAGTTAAGTGATGTATATACTACATGTGAATGCGTTTGGCATTTCTCTAAGACACCGCATGAGCAGTTGCAAATGCAGACGAGCTTTTGACATGGACTGCCAAGGTGTTCGAAAAGCTTCAGCGTAGTGCACGCACCTAGACACATTCCCTTTTTGAGATTTCGACACATGTGTGCTTACGGTAGTGGCAGCGACGTTCACTCGTTGACGAAAAGAGTGACTCCTCAGTTGAGGTGGCTGCCTTCACTCAGTACACATGGCAAGGGCATGCCTTTCAGTGGCGCCGAGTCGTTCATTTAAGGTGGAACGAGGCATGCTTCTTGCTAGCCATGAAAGCTACCGAAGGCGAACCAGAAATAAAAGCACATTTAGGACCGAGACGAGATAGGACCCGACATGGCGCTCGCTTATCTGTACTGACGCAAGTCGAAAAACAAAATACAGCATTGGGGCCGAAACAAAAGCAGATAATAAAAACTTATCAGGTGCGAGAATTTGGCTTTACGTTGATTAAGGACACAAATTTTTCTTGCCATGATTCACTTAGTCGATCGTTGCTTTTGGCTCCCAGCGAAAATCAGACAAGAGAGTCAAAGAAAGACTCTAATAGGACATACTGAATAAATGCAAAAACTTCACTCAGTAGAGTACTAAATATACAAATTTCTAAAGTATCAGACTAGAATACTAGATTCTGAAAATTTATTTCGTTGGATTCAAAATATTTTCAAAGTACTGTAGACATATAGAAACAGCACAAATGTTTGGATTCTCGAAGTGCTTCATATTGTCAAACAACTACAAAAGGCCGAATTGACAAAAGCCTTTGTTGGCTTTCAGAAAGAGCTGCCTTTCAAAACCTGCGTTAGACAGCCTGCCCCTCTTCTTTTTTTATATATAGCCGCCGACGAAGAGTTGACGGAATTGTCGTCGGATGGTCTAATGGACCTTGAGCTTTTTTTATTATTATTAACTGCGCAGAAAATGAAGTTTTGCTAATAAAGAGTTCGCTATACCAAAGTGTTGTCAAAATAAACACTAAACAGGACACCGAAATAGACAGACAAAAATAAATGCTCAAAAATTTTCACGATTCCGTTGAATAAAAGAAACTAATACTGTATGTGTATGGAGTTTGAGCGTACATTTGATAGCGTGGCTGCTACAGCACGTAGTTTCATTTTGTGCGAGCGCATATATGATTCTGTATTCATTACACCTTAATTTTATTTGTGGGTACTTCGTTTTCTTTTTAAACTTACAAAGGTAGTTCATCTCTACTAAGATACTTGTTTAGAAATTCTTGTCGACTTTCGCTGTTTTGCTTCAACGTAGTTACAATATTTTTGTTACATATGATGCGTACTTCTGAGTTCCATTGGAACTTGTATGACATGTGCTTCTATTGCATTTACTATGTATAGAATACCGCATACTTGGTCCAACATGGCCGCAGTATATAGCACAGAAAGAAAATCTTAGAACTCCACATAAAGTTACAGATATTATGTATGTCAAGCACAATGCCGACTCAGGACCTATGGTAAGGATGAGCGTTATCTACTCACGCTGAAATAGTTCAATGCACAGCAACAACACATAAAAGTTCAACAACGCAGAAAAATTATCGAAAATTTCAGTTGAACAACATGTATCAGCCTAAAGCAGATCAAATGTCAATGACAAGAAAGCCGACACGATGTTATCATCTAAAACAAAAGTCGCAGTTTCTCCCGAAAGGCAATCCATCGATTGCGATAGCAAAATAGTGGACTGCTATACGAAGTAAGGCTAGTAGATTTATCGGCCGTGTAAGGTTGGAAACATTCGCTTACAAACTGAATTAACAAGCATGGTGTCAGCGCGCACAAGTAAACATGAACACATCACATTCGATCAGCGCGGATACTCGCTGTCAAAACGCTGGTGGGAGCAAGCGCGGCAGCAGTAGCCAGCGACGTGACCTTCGTTT
Source organism: Dermacentor albipictus (assembly GCF_038994185.2). Classification (NCBI taxonomy): domain Eukaryota; kingdom Metazoa; phylum Arthropoda; class Arachnida; order Ixodida; family Ixodidae; genus Dermacentor; species Dermacentor albipictus. Next base: position 162,165,419 of record NC_091821.1, on the reverse strand, counting down.
GGTATACTGCTTCAACGCAAGAGCGGCGAGAACCGCACGCGCAGAAGTATGAGCCCTCTGCAGATCCCTTTCAAGATAAGCGCGCACGACTGTGCAAAGTACGCGCTTGTTGGGGGAGTTGAAGCCGCCCCCACCTCCCTCCCACACTGCCTTCCCGCTTTCCTCCGTATATGGCGCGAGGTTGAGCCACGATCGTCAGTTTCCCTTGCTCTCCGTCGCGAAATGCGCAGTTGCTGTCAGAGTACAACGCTGCCCACCCCCACCCTCCCTCCCGTCCTCCCACGGCCTTTCGAGCAATGGAAGACTTGCTCTTTGCTTTCCTCCTTCGCGCGCGCCAGATTGAGCCGCGATTTCTCGTTTACCTTGCGTGCTTTCACTCGCACATTCAGCATGCAGCGCATGGCGACGGTATTATCGCCCGTGGACTTGATACGAAACATCACGGCGATGCCGAAGGCCCCGGGAAGAATGCGCCTGGAGTGTCCATATAATTGCTACCGCAAAAAAATTATGCAAGGAAAGGTGAGGCGTATAAACTTCACACAAGAGAAGTCGACAACGCGAACACGTGTTGTCCACGTGTTGTCCACTTCTCTTTTCTTGTGTCCTGTCTGCACGCCTCACATTTTCTTGCATAATGAATCCTTATCAATTAGCTCAGCTTTCTGTCGTTCTACGCAAAAAAAATACGGCTCTGGAATAGCGCCATTCACAAATAACTAATAAGGTCACCGTTCCCAATAAATCGTGTAAAGTTGTTACAGGTCATATCCGTTTATAGAAACGACCTCTACCAACGTCTGACCAGTTCCTTGAATGACAATGGACACCTGTCTAAGAAGTCAAGACGACTACGAAGTGTCCACCAATATTGCCCAAATCGTGGGAATTTGATGACGATGTGCGCTACAGAAGCGTCCTGAGTGCCACAATGTCTAGTGAACGTCGACTGACCAACATAACTGCAAGGTCTCAGAATATGCATAAGATTCTCTGGTCCAGCGTTGATCACTCTTCTATTTGAAGCGAGGTAACCGCATATCCAGGCTCCTTGCACGCAAAAAAAAAGGAAAACGCGTCGCCATAATCTCCGTTTCAAAGAGCAACATCATGCACAATCCAAACATGTAGCGCACAGTAAAACACCACAAAAGGAAAAGGTACTATTTGTAGCACCTGTTTAGGTAGTCTATTTGGTAGGTAGTCTGCTTTGTCCGTGTTTATCAGGCGCTACGTATCTGAAGTGAAGACGCACCAACTCGCCCAAACCCCTGTATACGCATGCAGAGGCGTGGCAATATCTGCAATGTGGTGTGAACGCTACAGAAAAAAAAAACATTCCAGTTGCTACACTTCCTGTACACGTCAGAGACCAACCCTAGTCTCGATGTGCACCTCCGCAATGAATCAGAACCCGCAATGTTCTCTCGCGTCTTATTTCCCTGTTTTCATCTCTCAACCTCCCTGGTTCCTGTGTAGCGCAGCAAATCGGACCAGCTTCTGGTTGATCTCCCTGCATTTCGTTTTTCCCTTCGTTGCATCTTTCTCTCTCTCTCAGGAGACGCTGTCTCTAAAACGAAGCATGACAAGTGTGCTCAACGACACGGCAACCTTGTGCTTGAGAAAAAATTCTGAAAGGCTGGGGTACTTCATTATAGATATATCGGTCGCTACTGTCTTACTCAAGGGAGGTTCGATAACTCGTCCCTCGCAGCGGCACTCTCGCTGTTGGCTGCTGGCGAATGGTGGAACGAGAAGGCGCCGTCTTGTGCCGGACCGTGTTACTCCTTTCCATGCAGAGCTCGCCGTCTGGCCCTGCGCGGTCGTGTCAAAGCGGCTGCCGTCATCCATCTTAAATATAGATGACGGCGTTCCTGCTTTTTGTGCTCCGATTTTGGGACATACGAAACCACATTGGCTCATGCTGATTGTTGGTTAATGTCGGTAGGAGTCATGACTAAAGTACTCGACAAGGCTGTGCATCAGGCAACAATGCTATGCAATCTGACAACTGGGGTTGAAGTACTTTGAAAAGTATCTTGAGACAGTGTCGAAGACTGTGCCAAAAAGTATTTCAGTTACAGTACTACATAGTGCTTTGCAAAAGTGTTAATAAAGTATCGACATACTCAGAATAATAATAATAATATTTGGGGTTTTACGTGCCAAAACCACTTTCTGATTATGAGGCACGCCGTAGTGGAGGGCTCCGGAAATTTTGACCACCTGGGGTTCTTTAACGTGCGCCTAAATCTAAGCACACGGGTGTTTTCGCATTTCGCCCCCATCGAAATGCGGCCGCCGTGGCCGGGATTCGATCCCGCGACCTCGTGCTCAGCAGCCCAACACCATAGCCACTGAGCAACCACGACGGGTATACTCAGAATAATCAAAGTACAATATTTTGGGTAAAAAGAAAGGGGGTTAAGTGAGGAACCCGATTTTTTATTAATCGTATCATAAGAAGCCAACGAACTAAGACACCAAGGCGTAGTGCGAAGACGTGGGATCATTCCCCACCTGCGCCAAGTTCTTTTTTCATCTACTTTCATTTCCATTAATTTATAATTTCTTTGGTTCATTTAGTAAGTACAAGTAATTTCCCCTATGTTATCCTTGGTGTCTTTGTTGGTTGGCTTCTTACGATAGTATTTTGGGTAGGGTATTTCAAGGATACGTAATAGTCTGGCGTCATGTAACCTTTGCCTTATGCTGGCCACCTAGTGCAGTTGTGTTCAACCTCTGGCGCAGAATTAGCAGATTGCACTTTCTTCACTTTTTCCCCTTTACATCTCCTAAATAGTACTTTACTTACTTTATTTCTGTGTAATTCATCATGGCCAGGTCCACAGAAAAGTGGCGGTTATCAAATGACTGATAATTCATTTTTTTATATTACTTCCTTATTAAATAACGTAGAGAAGAACGTTGTTTGCATAAGAACAATCTACTCCCTTTAGCAAGTACAGTCGGCATCATTCTTAACCAGAACATGCCTTAAATGACATTTGGTTCTCTTGCAGTGGGTGCTGGACATGTTTGGTTGGGGTATGTTGAATAGCGCTAGCTTACTGCGTCTTTCTTCTAAATTATTCAGTGTTAGCTCCTCAGAGTCCACGTTTAATAAAGTTAGGTCGGTGTATATGTGGGGTTTCAATGGTCGGTGCAAGTCTCACGGCGGCTGTACAGTCACGGACAGATACCAAAACCTAAACAAAAGATCCACATCGGGGTAAGAAAGGGAGATTTTTCTTAAAGGAACTACATTTGAAACTATTCGTGTAGCCAAATATACCGTATATAGGAAACCGGGGGCAATTCCTTTCGTATCTAATGAGATAAGGTTTCTTTTTCATCTTTATTTTTGCATTTTCGCGTTAGCAGTTCATTCGTCCATGGCTGTGCCTGCACACAACAGCAAGACTAACCCAAGCTTGTTTAAAAATATGTCTACGGTTCCCTCGATCATACATTTGTGTGTGGCTGATGGTGCTGTTAAGGGAGAACATTACTGTATAGAAACCGATATATTCATAGAATTGTTACTTGCGGGTTACACGCACTTCAAATTACAAAGAAATGATGTAGGCTCCCTTTTACAGTAAGTCCGGATTTCGAAACATATGTGTCAAGAAAAGGACGCTTTTTTTCGCAGCAAAAGGAGGCAGCCGAAATGAAAGGAGAGTTTTATCTGTTCGTGCTTGCAGTTTTTCGCAATGCATCTTCCCTCCAAGCTACGCCGCAAGCCGATTCAATTTCACCATCACTGCGAAAACTACTATGGTTTCTGTGGTCGTATTGCAGTTTTCCGGGTAGATGCATGAAAGTCAAACAACTTTCTACCCTGTTGTCTTTATATCTGAGAAACCCGCAGACCGTACGCTTCTGGGATAAAAGTAGCAGCGATACGTAGGAAAAAGGCCGTTTTCCCTCAAGAATAATATTTTGAGTGGCGGCATGTGGAAGTGGGAGCATGTGGCTAACATTTGTTCTGCAATAGGCTGCTTTGGCTCGACCTTTTTCCTCGTCTTCCACCGCTGATCCGGAGCGCAAGGGGTGTGAGCACGACCAGACCGGCGCACACATGTCCTCTCGCAATCTCACTCGGCAAATCTCTGAGCGGTGTGACGAAAGGGCAAGCACGCGGACAGCCAGTCGTGTTCTGGTTTACTACGCAGTGTAAAAGCATAATGTTATGACATAACCACGTTAAAATAATATATACCTTATATCAACTACTGCAAGAATTCCCATTAAATATAAATATCACTTTCCGCGGAAAGCTGCTTATAGCGCATATTTATAGTCCCTACGGGGGACTAGCCGGGTGGCGCAGGGTCTACCCTGCGTCTTCTTTGGACCTAATAAAGTTGTTTTACTCACTCACGTATTTATAGTATTCCCAGTTTTCACTATCAAATCCCGCCGTAATTAACGAGCTACATGCTAAGGTGTATTACCGCACGCCAGCCCTCACACGTATTGCACGTCTCCCAAGATTAAGTCACAAATATAGGTCACCTGGTATACCTGCCCCGTATTCGCGATCCATTAGTTCTTCCATAAGTGTAACGTTAAGCGCAATACAATCATGAACGTCCACCAACTAGCCCCGTTCATTGCTTTACTAAATCGCGACTTGCATCAGGGGCACCGATTTCTCCTAGGGTATTCGCCCTACTACCCTTTCTGAAATATGAGGAGTCTTCACTCGAATTGCCATCCTATCACGCAAATGTACTTTCCAGTTGCGTCGGCAAAGTGGTAGAAATGATTAGTTTTTCTCACAATAAATGTTACCTCGAGCGCTTCAACATCTATCCTGACGCCATGACGGGATTTCAGCGGCTTCGCCTTTCATCGACAACATTATTAAGTTCGTTACATGTGTTCAAGGAAAAAAGAACTATCAATCGCTTATCAAAGTGTATTTTTCTGGATGTCAAAGGTGCATACTAGAAGGCCGCGCATGAATACTTCCTAAGCTCACACGTGTTGGTCGGATGTGTCAATGGATAGAGGATTTTTCGGCCTCGAGGTGCTTCTTGCAGACCGAGTACGGCCCGCACTAGTAGCACTACATCTGCCGTGGAATCCGGAGTAGTCTGATGTTGAGCCTTATATTCATCCTCACCTTCATAGGTCTTGCTGAATATATACCGCGTATAGCTGATCTCTCAATAAACGCTGGTATTTGCCTCTGGCTCTTTGCGGCGACTCGCCCCCAGCTGCAGGCAAGGTTTTAGCGGGCGGCAACAGTGACGGCATCTTATCTCCGAAAGCAAGGCCTAAGTACGTCTACCAAAAACAGGGCTCGTTCATTCTCCTCACGCCTGAGCCTGTGTAGTTTCATAAGTTGCCAAGCTGTGTTCTTTGTTAAGACGCATCGCTTCTCCATTCTCATCATAAATCGCAACATCTCGTGGAGCCTAGATTCGCAGGTTCCACGCGTCAATTCCAGCGCTCCCCCTTTGCAGTGTTTGTTTTCATCGTCATCCGTACGGATTACGTGCAAACCGTACAAAACAGCATTTTTTATCAGCTATACTCTAAGTAGCTCTCTTAGACGTGTAAGCACGCTGATTTAGGCATTTGCACAGGGAAAATCTGGCGGTCATAACCGAACGATAAGGATTTTTTGTTATAAATAGTACATTGTAATTTAGCAAACTAATATTCTTAATATTGTTGTGCCATTACCACAAGCCCGGATTCCGAATCTGCAAGATGCAGAATTTATCCTGCGAGCGCCCAAATTCTCCCTTGAAAAGGCAAGATGCTGAGCCGTCAGGCAGCGGTGTCCTGCGGGAGAAGCCTCGGCGAGCAGCGTGTTCGGACGTGTCAGCGTGTGCCAGACAGCCCGGCGCCGCACCTCCCTTTGCCTGGAGGTCACCGCGCGCGCGAACTTTGAACCGGGTGGCCAGCGCGGTCGCTGGTTGGACCCCTCGGACGACCGTCGTGTGCTGACTTTGTATTGGGCCGTTTGAGTGACAATGGTTCCTCGGGGATTATAAAAGCAGCGACGCGCTGCCTGAAAAACAGGATCCGCCGACCCACCGGGAGACAGTGTCGCTCCCGACTGGGGTGAGATGTGTCACGCGTTTTCGCCGGACGTCGCCGTGCGAGAACAGTCGCGTTTGTTGTGAGCACTCGGCCCCAGTGCCGACCCGTTCATGTCCTGTATGATAACCTGTATATAATGTATAAAGTCCCTTTTGTTATTCTCATCGACGCCAGGCTCGGAGTCTTCGCTACCAACGCTCTGTCACGAAACGGGTGAAGAGCGCTACGGGACCACAAAGTCGTAATCGTGGTGCAGCGGTACAAAGTTCGTAACACTGGATGGCAGCTACAGGATTGACCGGCATCAGCTACCTCGGCGCGGTGAGTGCCTGAAGTTTACCTCAAACACCAGACTTTCTCTGACACAGGTTATAGTAGCTTAGGGAAGGATTTGGTGTTGCATTGTGATAACCTTGTGTGTTTCAAGCCTAGTAAGAGTGTTTTGAAAACCAGGGGATGCTGAGGGGGTAAAACGGGGCAGTGTGTGAAATACTTGCATATGTCTTACTAGTAGTGTTATAGTAGCGTACGGCAGGTATATTCAAAAAGGGTAAACAGCAGGAGGACAGTGTGAACGATGGAGAAGTACAAGGTCAAGGAACTTCTCCAAATTTGTGAGGAGTTGGGCATTGAGTTGGGCTCAACTAAAAGAAAGAATGCGATCCTTGAGGTCATGAGGACTGGGGACGTAACGGCTGAGGAAGCCGCAGAGGCCTGGGCGGATATCAATGAACGTCGGGAAAGGGAGGAGAAGGAACGTTGCGAGGAGGAAAGGAAAGAGAAGGAGCGACGTGAGCACGAGCTTAAAATGAAAGAGTTGGAAACCCGAAATAGATCGCCGGCGCCTAGTCTCACTTCTAACGTTCCAAGAATACGCGATCAACTTCCACCCTTTGTCGTCGGAGAGGATATGGCCAAATACCTCGTGAAATTTGAGCACGTGGGCGAACGGAATAGCATTGAGCGATCCCTTTGGGCACAGAATCTGTTAGCCTTGCTTCCTGGGGAGGCATCAGACGTAATAACTTGCTTATCGAAAGAGGCGTTCGAGAGCTACAGTGATGTGAAGGAAGCGCTACTGCGGAAGTACAAATTGTCGCCCGAAGCTTTCCGGCAGAGGTTCCGGTATGCAAAAAAGGGCAAGGAGTCGAATGTTGACTTCGCGTTTCGTCTAAAAGCCGACCTGGTGGAATGGCTGAAGGGCGAAGAGGTTTACGACGACCGCGACAAAATTGTCGAATGCATCGCGTTGGAGCAGTTCTACCGTTGCATTGATGAGGATGTCCGGCTCTGGCTGCAAGATAGGCTAAAGGAGGTTAAGCTAAACAAGGCAGCAGAGTTAGCGGAAGAGTATTACACCCGCCGCAGCTTGCACAGCAAGGCAGTGCGCGTAGAAAAAGCAGATAGGAGAGATGGGTTTTCCGGGAGGTCCGACGAACGGAAGCAAATCACGCGTCGCGAGTTTCGGGACGACGAATCCCTTACCAAAGAAACTGCAAGGGAAGGACAGAATGCATCTCAGAATGATGACGATGGTCCGAAACAGCGAAACGAAATGACGCGTTCTTTTGAAAAACGGAAACCGTTAACCTGCTACAATTGCAAAAAGCAAGGGCACATCGCTGCAAGCTGCCCAGAGAGAATTGCTTTTGCAACGATACAGGAAACTCACAAGAACATACGTCTATTGGAGCCCTATGTGCAGGAAATTAAGGTAAACGGCAAGAAGTGCCGAGCACTGCGGGACTCTGCAGCAACTATGGACGTTGTTCACCCGTCTTTCGTCTCCTCGAGTGATTTTACGGGAGAGTGCGCTAGGATACGGCAAGTGGCCGAGGAGAGGAGTGTCTGTTTACCGATCGCAACGGTTGTCATTGAAGGAGAGTTTGGGAAACTTAACACAGAGGCCGCTGTGTCTGCCGCCCTCCCGGAGCGATTTCCCTACCTCTTCTCAAATAACTCGGAGCAGCTGCTGAAGGATCAGGGCAAATCATTCTTTGCTGACGTGGCGTACATGGCGCTCACGCGATCCAAAGCGCGCCCGCTGTCGAGGGAACTTGACTTAGCGTCGGTGAGCGAACAGCGGTGCGGTACAGGGACCGATCAGGGTAACTTGAGTGGCGAGCAGTCACGGGTGAGGCAGAGCTCGGAGGCTGGCCTAGGCGAGCGGGTCCTGGAGGTGAGTGGGAGTGACGCGTGCAGTGCTAGCCGCGATATAGACGCGACGCCGCAATTAGGCGACGCGGGCTCCACACTCGCTCCGGTTTCCGCCAGCTGGCAGGAGCAGGCTGCAGTTGAAAGAGAAAGTCTGATTCGCGAGCAACAGGAAGACTGTTCATTAGCCGATCTGAGGAAGAGCGTCAAACGGGGAGTGAAAAAAAAGAGGGTTTCATTTGGCAAAGAATCTGGCTTATTGTACCGCCGCTACACGGATAAGCAGGGTCGCAAATATAAGCAGCTTCGGATTCCGCGAAAATATCGCCGGGAAAAATGAATGACCTCATTTGCTTCCTCAGTGGTATGTTTTCGGTCCAAGTGATTTCAAGGGGACCATTCCATTTGTAATTATTATTGCTGATTAATAATTGTTTCTATTTTGTTGAGTTGTTAATTTGAAAACTGGTTGTTTCAGCCTTGTGTACTAGATCGTACACCTGCCTCTTGTTGCAGCGGGAGAAAAAGGGGGATAGCAATTTAGTTAGGTTGATTTGGATTATGGCCTTGTCTGGTGTTTGACGGGAGACAGAGGGCACTTGTTCGTGTTGGGTGTTGCCTTTTGCCGGTCGGTTTTGCAAGCTGCAGAACGACCAACCGGGACCAGTGGCGAGAAGCAAGGTCTTAGGAACGACCCGAGCGGAGCTGGTCGAGGTACCTTGGCGACAACGTGGTGAGCAGAGCTCCTGTCCTGGAGAGTCGGACCTGGGCACGTGAAGTTACCTGGCGTCCCGACACTGGACGTGAACTTGGACGAGCCTGACGAACGTGCGCGCCTGGCATCCGAGCCACGTGGAGGCAGCTCGTCTTCCCGGCGCCTTATCTGAGGGCGGGGATGCTGTTGTGCCATTACCACAAGCCCGGATTCCGAATCTGCAAGATGCAGAATTTATGCTGCGATCGCCCAAATTCTCCCTTGAAAAGGCAAGATGCTGAGCCGTCAGGCAGCGGTGTCCTGCGGGAGAAGCCTCGGCGAGCAGCGTGTTCGGACGTGTCAGCGTGTGCCAGACAGCCCGGCGCCGCACCTCCCTTTGCCTGGAGGTCACCGCGCGCGCGAACTTTGAACCGGGTGGCCAGCGCGGTCGCTGGTTGGACCCCTCGGACGACCGTCGTGTGCTGACTTTGTATTGGGCCGTTTGAGTGACAATGGTTCCTCGGGGATTATAAAAGCAGCGACGCGCTGCCTGAAAAACAGGATCCGCCGACCCACCGGGAGACAGTGTCGCTCCCGACTGGGGTGAGATGTGTCACGCGTTTTCGCCGGACGTCGCCGTGCGAGAACAGTCGCGTTTGTTGTGAGCACTCGGCCCCAGTGCCGACCCGTTCATGTCCTGTATGATAACCTGTATATAATGTATAAAGTCCCTTTTGTTATTCTCATCGACGCCAGGCTCGGAGTCTTCGCTACCAACGCTCTGTCACGAAACGGGTGACGAGCGCTACGGGACCACAAAGTCGTAATCGTGGTGCAGCGGTACAAAGTTCGTAACAATATATGCAGTTCTGAATATATGCAGAAATTAAATTAGAAAAAAAAACATTAAGTCTGGTATGGAGCACATGCACAGGGATGACAAGCGGCAAATCTTGGAGAAAAGTGACATATAATACTGACCATAAAAAAAAAATGTCGCTCCGGCGTCGTCGCCAGTAGCGACGCCGCTGGAGCCGCAGAGTCTGGCCTAGTCTGAACCGGCTCACAAAGGTGAAAGCGAAAGCGAAAGCTACGCGCACATAGCACCAGTCGTTCGTACTTGTCAGCGAGGCTTTCCACATTTCCTTTCCGAACTCCCTCTATCTTGCCGCGGAGGCGCGAAAAGTGGTCACAGTTCTAGGAGAAAAACGAGGTGCAGCGGAGGGAGCGTGGGGGAAGCAGCTGCCATACGTTCAGACTGAGCGTCACCGGCAGTGCAACGGCTCCGGCCTAACGCTACATGCGCGTACGAAAAGCTCATATGCGGATGTAGGTGTGTGTGTGAAGGTAAGTGCGGGGGACCTTGACGCTGCAGTGTAGATCCAAGCGTTGTGCCGTTGTGGGGCGATAACGCGGCGGCCGCATGGTTCCCTGCTGGGTCGGTATTTTTTTTTTTCCGCTTTGTGCAGTCATTCGATGCGTGGAGCGCGCCGAACGTTTCATGTTGCCGACGTCACCACTATTTTAGCGATCGGTTTGTTTCAGATTGACCATAGGTCAGCAATATAATCACAACTCACTCATACTCGCTCACAAAATGTCTTTTTAGCTTAAGACTCACTCGGACTCAAACTTACCAAAATTCTATTCAGCCTGGATCACTCGGACTCACCAAAATTATACTAGCCCAGGTTCATTCAGGCCGAAAATTGCGGGTGAGTCAGAAACTGCCATCGCTTGCTGCAAGCGGGCATGTCACGCGTTTTCTTTCTCTTTTTTTTGTAATATTTCGCGGGCTTTCTTTAGGAAGCAGAAAAAATTATCACGTGATAAGTAGGAAGTCAGAAGTTGCGCAAGTAGATGTTTCCTAGAATGCTCTAGAATTTTCTCATGAAAACTTCTGCCTTCAATTTAATACTAACTCAGTTGTTTCATTATTCTTGCGTATTTACGCAATTAAGTGGAATGCAAAAATACTATGACTTGCTCCATACAGTAGTCAACAACATGAATTTGGGCATGTCCTTCTAGAGTACTTTGGCATATTTTTAAGCGTTGGCCAAAATTAGCTGGAACACTATGAGCCAGTGCGTATGTATATGCATCCTGTGAGATACAGACAGACGCGAAACCGTGGGAGGTTAGGGCAGGAAAGCTTCCCTTTAAAGCTGAAATTGGTGAACGACACCTCAGGTTAGAGGAAGAAATTCAAATGCCGCCTTCGGAAGGACCTTGTTGATCTGCAAGCTGAGATATCGCATCGCCCCTTTGCTTGGCGTCTGCTCCGAGGTCGCCGTACGTGAACATCATCTAGATAGACAAGAACGAAAAACGAGCTCCGCTTCTGCCAGCAGCGGTCATCTGTATTCTTCTACCCAAAAACATGCACCCTGAATACAAAAAAGCAAGGCGAAAAGCACGTGTACAACATATTAGAACAATGTATGAAAATAATCCCACGTGCAACGCAATATACACAGACGCAGCCGCGTATTCGAACGTGCACTCGAACGCCAGTGATGCCCAAATGAGCATCAGAAAGTACGCAGTGGCCATCGTCGACACGAAAGCACAGCAACAATTTGCGGCTTCCGTTAGGGCAGGTACTCCCGCGGCTGCCGAAACTTTCGCCGTGACAATGGCCCTCGCTCACGCGGAACGCACGCAAAAGAGCGTCACCATAATAACAGATTCACAAGAAGCATGTAGCCCTTTTCTCAAGGGCCACGTGACCAAAACATGTCACTCAATAATACCGACGAAATTCGCCCATCATCACCGGATCCTATGGTGTCCAGGTCATACAGGCCTTGAGGGGAACGAACTGGCCGATTCGCTAGCCCGAGGTATTATTAACCGGGCCGACTCGACTGGGACGGTCCCAGGTAGCCACTGTAATGACCCCAATCCAACGAATGCCCGGAAGATTCTCGCTCATCAGCGTGCAACGAGAAAAAAGTACCCTCCCCCTCACCCACAACTCAGTGGAGAGGAAGCCGCCAGCTGGCGCAATATTCAGACTGGGGTATTCCCCCACCTTAAATTACAGAATACCATGTTCCGCACTCGCTACAGGCCCGACTGCCCATGGTGCGGAGGCATACCAACACTACAACACATTACTTGGGATTGTGAATCACACCCGTTTGATAAAACACACCACACAATGGAGCAATGGGAGGCACAGCTAACCAGCTCAGTCCTGGCGGGACAACAGTCCTTCATAACACAGGTCAAGCGGGCGGCCGAGGCCAGCGGGGCCTTGGACTATAGGGTCTCCGACCACTGCACGTAAACCGTTTGTCAATAAAACTTTCTCTCTCTCTCTCTCTCACTATCACTTTGAACAGCTTGAATTTTTAAGGAATATTCTTAATTTATTGCAGTTCTGTCCTGCCACGGTTTTTCGCGCACCGGCGCGACCCTGTTCAGTAAGGTGTGAGCTTCTTGTCTTTTGGCTCGACATTAACAGGCAGCTGTTTTGCTTCTTTTTTTTATTATCTTTGACTTGATTGTTTATTCAATACAAACGAGAATAACTGTATGGTTCGTTATCACCTATATTCAATATAACTGTACTTCCTCCTCTCAACACCACTTTTTGTTTGTCGAAGTCAGGAAGGATACATCAGGAGCCCTGTTTTATTCCTGTAATATATACTCTCGTACAATGAACTTGGTCACGATGGTATTCGCTTGACTACACTCATCCTAAAACAAAGAATAACCAATTCACTAGCACAAATCGGTCGCTGGTGTGAATTTTCATTTCCTGCCTCACCCCACCGTTCCCCAATCTCCCTAGGGCAGGTACATACCACATAAGAACATTTTGCATGTATCCAAACAATGCGCGACTTGTAGCATGCGCATCTCTAAAAACACGTGCGCAAACAGTAAAAGTTGCTCTCAGTACCGTGTACTCTATAGTACAGCTCAAACATTATTAAATGACTGCTGGTGCTTAAAACCATGAGCAATGCTTAAAGAAGTAACCGCATAAAAGCTGTGTGAACGGATAGAGAAGTTGGTGAAACAGAGTACAGTGAACACTCTGGAAACTCTGAAAGTACAGTTTCATATTGACAATACATGTATTCAACATAAGTGATTAGGTTTTGTTTTCTTTTTATTTTACGTTAAGTACGTTTTGTCAGTAAAAATGGCAGCACTAAAAGGAACTCAACAAGAGCAAAATTTCCAGATGTAAGCAATTTCCTTTTCCGGCATGAGTCCATCTATTCACTAGTAATATCAATACTTTTCGATTGTACATATAAGAATAACATAAGCAGCGGGCAAGTAATTGCCGTCAGTCCGCCTGCATTAATTTCATTGAAGTGCTGCATGTATAGGCAACTGTAACGAATTTGTCCAACCACTGGATTTCGTTTGATAAACACGTAAAAGCATTGACAACGTGTACTTGTGGAAGGCGCTTCATCTAGTTCCTACTCGAAGTTAAAGGTTACTTCGCTTCATAGCATCCGCCAGAACTAGGCTTACATCCTCCGCTTGCCCAATATGCTGCTGCCCGCGTTGGTAAATTAGAGCTTTGCTACAGCGAAGCTCTATATGGCTAGGTTCTGATGAAAAATGTGTCCGTGGGCAAGAGCCGTGTGGATTGAGAATTTCTCCCCATGCGTGGGCTGATTCCGAAGTAGTGCAATATCGGGCCGACCCGCGGCGTAGGTGAAGCAGACTTTAAGCACCCCGCCAACGTGCAAAAATAAGTAAAAACCCATTAGCGACCAAGAAAAATCTAACAGTTACATTTTGTTGATTTTCCGTGTCAGACGACCTTTCACACTGTAAATACATTGTGAAAGTTTTGTGAGTGGTGCTTTATTCTTGGAAACACTGCAATAATGTACATTATAAAGTACGCTGGGTCTTTGTGGGACCAATACCTGATACAGGTCACGAAATGTATATGCTATGTCTTGGAGCTTCCAAAAACAAAAAAAGCTTGCATGGAAGAGTCAAACGAAGTTTTGCGCAAACCCGCGTAACCTTCTGGCAGCAAAAGTTTGAGTGGGAAATATTGTTTGTTGTGGAGGTATATTTACTTATCAAGTGTGTAACATGATTTCATCGAGGAACAAGGAAGTGCTTGGCTGCTGCTTTCAGAGGCGCACGCAGCGAAAATATATTATTAACGCAGACCTAGACGCGAAAATTGGCGATGAATACCAGCATTCAAAACTATAGCATTCAGAATTTGGTTCAGTGGTAATTGAAATATTTTAGAGACTGGTGACATCTCCTACAATGACAGTCGGTTGTTGCGTTACAGTCATGCTGTATTATTGCTAGGCGTCATTTTCGTTAGAATATTCCGTGATTTCAAGAGGTGGGGTCTACGTCTGGTTCAGCAATCTGGGTTGCCCTGCTTTTATTGCATAAGTGATCTCGATTGGCCTATAGGAATATATAGTTTTGTTGTTTTCTGTTCCCTCCCACTCATTTCCCAATTTGTCGTAAAGAGTGCATGAATCATATTTCTTTTTAAACCTTCTTCATATGATATCTAAATGGTTTCTATGTATCTAAATTTACTCTAACACTGCTCGCTATTTTATTGGCTGAGGAGACAAGAGCTTTGTCATCTTTGTCGGCAGCAAGAAATAAACCAGGAGGAATAATAGCAATGTTGATGTAATCATAAATACATTTCTTTCCTGCAACAGTTTCTGAAGTTATTGTAGCCAGCAATAAATATTTTGATGAAATTCACGTAAAAAAACCATCGGATGTGCTTCGACATTAAACACACCCTCCTAGCGTAGATATATAAGCCCAGCGTACTTTACAAAGTACACATGTATTCATTTTCTTGCGATGGTATAAATATGTATTGTATATGGAATGTCATGCGTTCATCGTTTACACCCTTTTTTTCTAAAGCTTACCCCAAAAATTCAGCTTTGAGAAGCGTATGCTATGCTTGACAAGAACAAAGAAACTATGTAGAGCAGCATCTGCTATGTTCAGCACTTTTCCCAGTTTGGCGATAAATAGATCAAACACATCATGCAGCGGTAAAAAAAATACAATGCGGTCGTCTTCGCAGAGCCCTTCTTAGTAAAATGGCATACCTAGGAACACTGTGTGTTTTGTCTTTAATTATTTACAAATAAAATTGCTACCATACTTTTGAAAGTACGCTGGGCACTAATGGGTTAATTCTTTAGGTCCAAATACAACCCGTATCAGATATTAAGCTGATAAGGACAGATACTACACTTTGACCCGCGTCGGCCATGTCTACGTTCGCACCGCCCTCTCTTTGTCGGCGTTCCAAGCATTTGCGTATATCCTTTCCTTCCGCTCTCCCGCGGTGGTGGTCCCGCTAGCGTTCTGCCCGCCAGGACCACGAGGCGAAGAAATGCGAACCGGTCATGTGGCCTGGATCCCGCAAACTTCGAACGTTTCCCCGGAGCAACGACCAGGTTTCGGAGGGAGTTTGTGGGGAACTTATTTTGTGTGGCCTGTGTTGTGTGTGACTGCTCGTGGTTTTCGAGTGACCTCACAACCGTTACCGCACTGCGGGACGTCGACCAACGCACAATCGCCTTGCCTACGGTGAAGCAGCGTGTGCCCTCGGAGTGCAGTGAGGTGCGTTTCTTTTCTACGTGCCGGGATTTGTTAGTAAAAAGCGTCGTGCCGCGTTTTAAAACAATGAATGGGTATGTATACCCCACGGTGGCTAATCGTTTTCCGAGGCTCAACATCATGGAGGAGCGACTAGTCACGCCATGCCTTTCATTTATGTGCCTATGGCGTTTGACGCGCGGTAATTATGGACAGTTCGCCATTAAGGGGCCCACGAACACAGCTTCACTGTTATCCGCCTTCACAAAGTTCAATAACACTGGATTTTTCGTCGCAACACCATAGAAGCAGAAGAGCCATTTAAATCAGAAAATAACAGCATTGATGGCAGAGCCTTCATAGTCGCGCTGATACCACAATGAATCATCGCTGTCTGACATGCATAAAGTTACTGAACCGATAAAGTGGCTTGAATCGTCACCTGTTGACGCAGAGAATGAAGCAGCAAGCAACATAATAAATCAGGCAACAAAGAAAAAGAAAAGAAAGAAATAAGAGTAAGGAAGTTTTAGGTATACAAATATTCGCGTAATTTACTCGAGATATGTATTACGATCAAGTATGGCCGAGGTTTACATTTTCCTTTATAGGTAGTCCACATTGCCTCAACCACCGCATCGCCACGTCAGCTTACGCCGCTCCACCACCACACAGCTTTGACGGCAATTCCACGCACCGTCCGGCTTGGAATTAAAGGAGTGACGTATGTACAGTCTACTTCTTCGTACCCTCCTGCTCTTATTCCAATGTCATCGTTTTAGGTGTAGACCTTTCCCGTAATCTGGCCGTCATGAACTACTCTCGTGCAAAAATTATGTTCACCTTGTGACGCCATATCCAACAAAATTCCACTTCCCACTGTCAAGTCGGCCCTCATTTACGACACAATGACTCTTCCGCGCGCAGATCTACGTATTTGTTCATCACCACTAGTAATCTCTCCCAACCGCCATGCTTCTAATCAATTTGGTGGCACTGCGCCTATTTCAGTGCCCGTTACTTTCTTTCGCGGTGGATGGCTCGTCCACGAGGTGCCATTCGACACTTTAGCGCTCTTGCTGTTCTATATTGTCACGTGGTAGTGACGGCGAAGAAAGAAGCAGTACGGTGGAATACAAAACTAACTTTTATTGGGCGAACCTGTGCCCACAAAACAGGCTACACTTATAGCAGAACGAAAGCGGCGAACACAGTCGGCGATCGTCGAAAATCTGATCAGCGGGTCAAGCGCGTCGGCTTTTATACAGCAATCATCGAATGTTCCAGATTAAACGTTGGGACCCGCATGCCTTCTAAAATGTTCTACACCATTCGTGTCAAGCGATGAAATCAGATAACACAACGTTCGGCGACAACAGACAGCGGATAGAAGCATCGATAACTTTCCAGAAACTTCGGACACATGCAGGCGCGTCCCGCGCTGTGCGATAACATTTGTTAGGCGACAATACTTGTCGCCCGATAAAGACAAGTACACGTGTCAATATGGTTCATCAGAGATCGACGTCCTACCTGCACCGCCATCCCGAGACATTTTTCATCGCGCAGTCGACTGCAGCACGACGGATTCATCTTGCTCACTGAGGAGAACACTGGGCCGAACTTCGACTGTCTGTCATTCGATCGATACGCATACATCGCGCTGCGACGTACACTGTACCGCGTATCGTCGACAGAACGCCGCATTCTTGGCGACCAATTCGAGGACATCAGTTGCGGCATCGTTCAGTCGTCCAATAGTTATTGGGCGTTTGCAGTTGTTCTGGAGGGAAAAAAAGAAATGATACATGCACTTCTGCGCTCACTGCCGACGTCTATACCAGATACACAGACAGGATATTTGCGATGTGCCACAAACTGACGATGCTCTTTACTGCCTGGAACCATGAGCAGTTATTTTCCTCCCGCGACTTATCCAGACATTGGCCATAGCATATGGTTCCAGCTGCATTTGCTCCACCTGAAGGCTTGTGTGTACGCTTCAGCCTATGCAACATGCCTCCCGCACTTTGGAGCATAATGCACCAAATTTCGAGCAGCCTGAATATGCACGCTTCTGTTAACTCAATCTCATCTTTGTCTCTGAAGTGCATTTTTCTAATGCCCTCTGCTACGTGCAATAGTTTTTGCGCTGTCTCACTGACTCCAACCCGGAATTCTATATCAAGAAACGTCGTTTCGGTGATCACCAGCTCACCATTTCAGGATAACTCGCGTCGAAAGACGGAGTTTTCCTTAATTTCCGCAAAGTTCAGCACTACCGATAATTCCACGTTGCCCACTTATATCTGAACCTCGCGTAGCTTTGTTCCGTTCTATTCGTACTTCTACTGCTTAATCCGCAATCCACACCCATCATTATGCATTTGACAGAGGTCCTTAATTGAGACCCCGTTCATTCTATGTGGTCAGCAACTTGCGATCATGCATTTCTCTGGCTGCATCGTCTAGTCAGCATGCCACTGACACTGTACCACTTTGGTGGAAGCACTCACACAGCGTTCCACACAGTTGATATATTGTTATCGGTCATGGCGCTGTTCTCACCCAACGAAAACGCAAGCTTTTGTTTCGGTCCCATCAACAGGCTTAGTTTTTAGGAGTCATAGTCGCCACAGAGGGAAGCAATAAAAACGTAGATGGAAGGTAGACACAATATTCAAACACAAAAACAAGTGCCACACTAGTTCTACAGGGTATCATGGACATTCAATGAAACCAAAACATTCGTATAGAAAGCGTTCGTGTCCATATGTGTGTCTATAGCACAGTTGATCTCTCCCATAGGCAAATCTCATTTCTTCTAACAAACTGTCTTCTCGGTTGGTCAGAACTTCTAGAGCTAATCCAACCACAGAAAAACTTTACAGCCAGTGTTTCTACTACCTCGCTAGTTCCTATGAAGAGACAGGACCTCACCGTACAATTACTGTTAAAACATATTAGTTGCGAGAGGTGGAGCATGTCTCTAAAGGCCCCATAAGGTTGATCTCAACTCTCTGAAACGAGGTTTCACTAATCGGCCTGTTCCAAACGGGTATGTTCGGCAAGATGCCTTTTTGTAGGTCGCCGGCATACGGCACATGTCCTAACAAACCTTGTGATATTCAAGGGCACAGCATATTGATAGAACTCGGCACTAACTCTGTCAATGGTGTTCTTGTTTCTTTGGTGACAAGACAGGAGACATTCATGGCTCAGTTTGAGTAGAGTTACGATGTAGGGCCTCGGAGTACTGGCTGCTCCACTGCCCTCCTTGACAAAAATTTGTCTCCTATTTAAAATTTATTTATATCTAGAAATTTGCTGAGCACTGCTAGGCAGAACCTACCAAAACGTACCCATTCGGCAATTGTAGTGGTAGTTTTGCAACATATTCGCTGGACATCCAGGCTGATAAGGACCGATAAAAGTTGATATTCGAGACTATAACGTGAGAAAGACTGACGAAGCGGTAAAAAATGGACGCAGCCTGAAATCAGCGAGAAGGAAACTTGGCATAGGAAAAACCAAGATATATGCACTGAAAGATAAGCTGGTTAATATCATCAGCGATCTCGAAGATATAGTAAAGGAAGCGGAAGAATTTTATACTGACCTGTACAATACTCAGAAGAATCAAGATACCTCCATTAGAAACAGTAACGAACAGAATGGAGAAACTACTCCTATAACTAACGATGAGGTCAGAAGGGCCTCACGGGAAAGAGGAAGAGTGGCAGGAGAAGATGGAATAACAGTCGATTTAATCAAACATGGAGGAGACATGCTACTTGGAAAACTGGCGGCTCCTTATACGAAGTGTCTATCGACTGCAAGGGTCCCAGAAAGCTGGAAGAATGCAAACATTATACTAATCCACAAAGAGGGACACGTTAAAGAATTGAAAAAATTATAGGCCCATTAGCTTACTCGCAGTATTATATAAAATATTTACTGAAATAATCTGCGATAGACAAGGGCAACCCTGCACTTACTCGACCAAGGGAACAGGCGGGCTTCAGGAAAGGATTCTCTACAATGGATCACATCCATGTCATTATTCAAGTTATCGAGAAATCCGCAGAATACAACAAGCCTCTCAATATGGCTTTCATAGATTACGAAAAGGTATTTGATTCAGTAGAGATACCAGCAGTCATAGAGGCATTACGTAATCAACGAGTACAGAACGCTTACGTAAATACCTTGGAAAATATCGACAGAGGTTCTACAGCTATGGATGGATGGAAACAACTTTATTTTGAATCCGACAAATTTGACGACCCGGGCTCAGGTCTCCCATGAGGGGACTTCGAGGCCTTGCCTCGTCGCTGCCTCTCGGGCTTGCTGGACAGTCCACTCTTGTGTCTTGAGGTTGGAGCTGCGCAGAGCGCCGGCCCACTTCGACGCAAGAGCCTCCGGAGCTACTGCACCTTAATTCTACACAAAAAAGCAGGAAGATCCCTATAAAGAAAGGGGTCAGACAAGGAGACACAATCTCTCTAATGCTATACTGCGTGCTTGGAAGAAGTATTAAAGTTATTAAACTGGGAAAGCTTAGGGAGTAAGGATCGACGGCAAATATCTCAGCAACCTTCGGTTTGCCGATGACATTGTTGTATTCAGCAACAATGCAGACGAGTTACAAGAAATAATTGAGGACCTTAACAGAGAGAGTGTAAGAGTGTTGTTGAAGATTAATATGCAGAAGACAAAGATAATGATGAATAGCCGGGCGAAGGAATAAGAGTTTAGGATCGCCAGTCAGCCTCTAGAGTCGGTGAAGGAGTAGGTTTACCTAGGTCAAATAATCACAGGGAACCCTGATCGTGAGAAGGAAATTCATTGAAGAATAAAATGGGTTGGAACGCATACGGCAGGCATTATCAGCTCCTGAGTGGAAGCTTACCATTATCATTGAAAAGAAATGTGTACAATCAGTGCATTTTACCAATGCATACATATGGGGCAGAGACTTGGAGACTGACAAAGGAGCTTGAGAACAAGTTAAGGGCCGCGCAAAGAGCGTTGGAATGAAGATTGCTGGGCATAACGTTAATAGACAGAAGTTTGGATCAGAGAGAAAACGGGTATAGACGATAATCTAATTGACATCAAGTGGAAGAAATGGATCTGGGCAGGTCATGTAATGCGCCGGTTAGATAACCGCTGGACCATTATCGTTACAGAGTGGATACCAAGAGAAGGGAAACACAGTAGAGTACAGCAGAAGACTAGGTGGAGCGATGAAATTAGGAAATTCACCGGTGCTAGTTGGTATCGGTTAGCGCAGGACAGGGTTAATTGGAGATCGCGTGGAGATGCCTTCGTCCTGCAGTGTACATAAAACAGGCTGAGGATTATGATGATGATGATGAAGATGATGACGACGACGACGACGTCACCAAACTGCGTGGAGGTCAGCAAGTGGCGCAATGCTTACGCATACTTAGACAAGTGCCAGAGGAGTTTCTGCGTGAATTTTTTTACGAAGCTATACGAAGTTAGGCGCTATCAACCAGGCTATCTTTGATTTTAAAAGACGCTATCCTTATTATGTGGGTTTGAACCAAGGACTCCGCAACGGCCATACTTGAGCTATACTACTACTTTCAAATGCATTGCACTTATCTCGAAAAAAAAGTTTTGATAGAACCTAACTTTTCTTCTCTAAAGTGATACAAACGGGTCATATTAAAAGTAACATCAGAAAATGTGGAATGGTTTCTTTGATGATAGAAATTAACTTGCGAACGTACCCATAATCAAAGCAGCCTGAAAAAGCGCGCAGCGTCGTGTGCCCCCCCCCCCTTCCCCCTCCTACCCCTAAAAGGAATGACAACGCGACATACTATTTTAGCCTTGTAGTTTTCAACTAAAGGCAGCATTCGAAAGCATGAAATCCCATGCAAACATATGTATCGTTATTAGAATTTTACCCAAAATGCACGCATAGATTCACTGAGCAAGAAATGCTGCAACTCTTCGTCTTCTCACACATAGTCAGCGCTGGCCCTAGCTTGCACGAATGCCAAGCCAGCGTGCCAGATGTAGAAACGCGCGCCACACAGTCACGTTAATGAGGCGTAAGCAAGACAATGGTGTGGTTTATCTGAATCACTCTCCCGGAAGCCAATTACGTGGCCTTTGAGACTTACGACAATGCCCTTTTGTGTGCCTCGATGCTCGAGCCTCCTACCTTTCGCGCAGCCGAACCGCGCGCACTGAGTACGCGTCCTTTCGAGCCCAAATCCCCCCGGCAAAGACCTGAGGCATGGGTATCCCTGCGGCATGTTGTCCTCTCGCGGTGTACGTCTTTGAAAGAGCTGTTCCCGATTAGTGTATCTGACTCGCTGAAGAAATAAAATGTTTACCACGTCATCGGAACCCGAAATATCACTTAACGGAGGAATTTGCATGATTGCTGCGGCTAAAGCGGCAACAGTTTCTGCGCAGTGCACCGTGGCGAGAAACAATTTTGAGCAATGCTTCTGTAAATTTCGTTTGGTCGCATGTTAGTAGATCCTGCGAAGGGGTGCATGACACTGTAGCTGCTTAACAATAAAATTAACTAGGAGCTGCTGCGTCTGGAAGGTTTCTTGCTGGTTTATTGTCCATCGTCGTAATGTGTGATTATGAGTCAGTTGTTCTGACTGTCGTATACAATTTTAACATTTTAACACCTTTAACTGGCTGTGCTACTCGTCATAAACACTTCTTAGCAGTAACCCCGTTAACACCGCATAACAACTGCTTCAAATATTCTTATTTTACCAGAACAATAGTTGATTGGAATGAACTTCCTGATGAAATCGTTACAGAAAATTCTTTATCCCGTTTTCAGGCGCACCTGCATTCATGACTAAACCGCACATAGTTTATTTGCGCCTTTTTTTATGCATTCTGTCCTTTTTCCATGATGAGTTCAAGCGTCCGCATGATTGTTTGAACTGCATATTTGTATGAATGTGCTTGTATGTTCCCACACTGCTAAGGTCTTGTAAAAGATCGCAGTATCTATAAATAAATAAATGTATCGTCCTGGTTACTGAGTAAGTAATAACAGTATAAGAGAACATAGTCTTGAAAGTAATTTAGTTACGTACCTATGAAAAGCATAAATTTATTAACGGTATTGTAACGCACTGATGTTAGAATTGTTATGCAATGTATAGCCGTACTTTTAATTAATATTAGGGATTCATTGCAATTCATTTTCCTGGAGTAAAGTACACAGCAATATAGTATTTTAATATGCTATTGTTCATGCAGCAAAAAAGATAAGATGAACTTATCTGAATGATGCTTAGAGTGTGACAAATCTCGAACAGACGAATTGATTGAAGGGAACGGTTCATACTTGAAAAGGACTAATAAATAGTTTGAACAAAAATACTATTAGTCAGATGTTACAGTTTATAGCTTTCTTTTAACTATTCCGTTAAGGCAAATGTAGGGAATACCAAGTAATCCTGCGTTGATTGCCGTTTAGTTTTAAATCATACTAGCAACCACCGCATTGTTGTGGTGCGCGCTGTTTAATAAGACGTTTCGCATCTTTGCTTGCGTACGTTATCGGGAAATAAAAGAGAAAAAAACACCGTTTTACGTAACCACATATTGCAATTATAGAAGCCAGCTGCTACAGAGGCGAGCTTAAGATTTCGCAGCCTGTCGGGAGCTGAGAGTCTGTATGAAACAGCGTCATCATTATTTCAGGTGTTTTACCGTACAATTAGATGCAAAAAATAAAATTGAAATAATCGCTTATTTTAGAATGCAAAGGAGCTCTGAGGAATCTGTGTTCTTTTGAAGTTCCTAAAGTAGGAATGGAGCTCACTGCAGTACACGGGTTTGTGTGCATGCAGATGTGGGATGCAGTGCATGCTCGTATCGCTAGCAGGAGTCGTTATTTTCTGCGCTCTCGACGTTACATCCCACAAAATTCTTGTTCCACCGGAATTGTCACGCATCCGCATAGATGGGCATGTTTTGACGGTATGAGCTTCAATATAGACGCTTCGCTACGATGTGCGCATATACTTTTCGAGATAATTCTGTGGTCATGGTTCCATATCTTATTAGGCTACCACACAATATATTTTTTTTAAAGAAGAGGGCTTTTTTGTTTTTGCAGGGCTGGACTTGGAGGCAATGCAATCAACGGTAGGCCGAGATTAATAATTATGGCATTACATTTGCGCAGCTGTAACATGTGATTTTCGTCTCTTTATCCGGGATCACAGTCGAAGATCAACTTCATTGACGACTCCTAAACCGGCAATTGCTTTCTGCTAACTTATGGTTTTGCTTCTTTTTGTGGTTATGTTTTGTGCTGCTAGTTCCAGGGCTGCGTGCATGTAGAAACTTTGGAAGCAGAAGCCTTGTACTCAGATCTGCTGCAAAGCATATGACCCTTTAATCAAAACAGAATGTTGTGTGGTCTTGAGCGCACGCTAGCGATAAATATAACTTCTCATAAATGGAACGTATTTTCGTGGCTACTTGATTCTGTTTAACGAAAGCGGATCCTTTACACACACACACACACATATATATATATATATATATATATATATATATATATATATATATATATATATATATATATATATATATATATATATATATATATATATATATATATATATATATATATATATAAATTTTTTGAGCTTTCTCCAAGCTACTCCTCAAACAAGGACCCTCAACTTTTTCTTATGTCGAACAATAGCGTTGGCTTCTCTCGCACTTCACAATTTTCGCTGTTCTGATCGCGCTGCTAACTTACAGGGATTAAATGTGGCTCTTCGTAGTCCTTACTGCTCAAGCTATACGTCTACTGCATCGAGGTATATGCCTTGCAATAAAAGCACTCGAATACTAACTAGCCCCATCTGCCCGCCATCCAGGTTACGAAGCCCAGCGGGAGAAAGTCAAATGGCTCTGGAAAAGACCCCAGCCGGCGGCAATGACGCGAGCAGCTATCGGGCAATGTGGATACCACGGGGCGAAGACGGGGACGTGGGGTTGGGCGACATATCTCAGCACCTTTTCGAGCGTCGCCAGACAGTGATCATAACCATAAACGTTAAGAGCACCAATTCTGTGTCAACGTTTTCGTAGAGACATGCTGCTGCCGGTCGAAAGCATCCTCCACTATCTGCTGCTCTGAGTTTCGTTCACAGCCCCTGTGGGGGGTGGGGGGGGGCGGCAGCCGCCAATTAGCGGCGGAGGCTCACGGTAGTTGCTGAATTACACCCCCTGCTTCTCCCGCCCCCACCTGTGAATTGACGGCAGTGATAGCAAGTGTCCCATTCTTTCACACTCCCGACCTCGGAAGAAACACTTGCACATCAGGAGCTTAGAAACTACCTCGTGGCGCTCGGCCAGGTCCTAACTGCGGAGGTAAGCCTGTACAATTCAGACACGTAAGGGTATTCTTTTGGTTCATAGGAAAACCACAGTGCGTATTGTGGTGCACGTATCTATCCTGTCGCTTTGGTTGTGTATGTTTTCATAATCCAGCACATAAAAAGAGCGAAAGCTCTGACGAGGCTTATCGCTATGCCATCCGAAGGTGACAAGATCGTCGAACAGACCTTTTACAAATATTTGTAAGAGATCTTTTCAGACGCATTTTTAAACAGTAGTAAATTGGTGTGCAGCATTACCACACTCGTAGCATGAGGCTGCGCTACCTTTCCGCCTTTTCACCTAAAGAAGCACGGTCTTTCACTAAGCTGTGAAGTTCGTCCCAGCGGCGTGTTAACCCTTGCACAGGAGACCTGCGGTCACCTGCCATCATTGCCATCAGATTTCGTGCAGAGACTCACTGCAGATTACGTCCAACGAGCAGGCACTCAAGTGTTCTGGCGGCGACACTTACTGCTGTGAACAAACGCTCTCCTACTCAGAAGAACAACCTACCTATTCCTATGAAGTCGTCCTTGCGGTGCGCGCTCCTGCATACTTCAGCTTCCCTTTGATGAATTTTGTCCAGAACAAGGCTGTCATTTTTTCTAAAACCAAAATATGAAGCTCTTGTGAAGTTCCCACCTTCCTTATAGATATAAATGTCTTCGAAGGTTTCATGTGCGCTCATCTGACCATCTCTCTTCAATATTACATTAATTCGAAACGTATGTGAGTATTTTCTAAAAATTAAGCATATTTTGCATAAGTTTTGTTATGTTTGCTCCTTATTGCCGCGGTGCATTAAATATACGTGTATGTTTAGTTGCTTGACATTCCTTATTTCACTTTTCTTCCGACGTCTGGCTTGTTTTGCGTGTCGGCTTAATATGGCTGATCCCCTATGATGACTACGCACTTTGCCTTAGTGGTAACATTTACAGAAGACAGCTGTTTTGGCTAGGCGTGCACAGAAATTTTGTCAAGTCTCCCTGATCTCTTTCAGCAGTGGTCCCACCAACTGCTCGACATTAGCCTCTCCCTGAGTATATAGCTAAAGAAGAAAGAAATTCGCCCACCCCCGCCACAAATAAATCATGCCAGTGCGGCAAAAAGCAACTACTAGACGAAAGCTGTCTTCAATGAGCTATGTCGCAATTTGTTTAGGTTATAGGAGTGTAAAGAACAGATGGACACTGCTATATGTCTTTCAACAATTCCTGGTGTTCGATAAGGATACTTTACCTATGCGTATAGCTCTTGTTTGTAAAACCACAAGCCCTTCAATGTTTTCATTATTCTCCCACAGAAAAGCACTGTAGTATAGTATTGAGGAGAATGCAGTCCTTAGTGATAGATCTCCTTCAGCAGTACTTGCTCTTTGGCTGTCTTGAGCCCAAAGCATAGTCCCGTGAAGAACATTTGCGTATCAAGCCTCTTTCAAACCAGTAAAAATGAACCATAGTCGATATCACGCACATTTGGGCTGCCGGAGGCTTCATTGTTGTTTTATATTTCTGACCTTGCTGAAGAGCCATGAGGCGTTTCTTTACATCTGTTCCATTTACGAGGCCCAATAGGGCGTTCCCCTTGCAGCCGTGAAGTGTCAAAACGCTGCAAAATGTGTACTGCATCCGAAGCCTGCTGAATATAGGATTGGTTACGGCACAAGACAGCTGCTTCAAAGAGGCATTTAAGATGCCTTTCAACTCAAAGTATCAACGGACGAACAGCATTGCGAATGCCTCCTAATTCGTTCTGCAAGGGAATTCACTTCTTGCTCCTGGACGGTAAGGTTCCGAGAAGCGAAATATGATGGTTCATGCTACAAAGCATAGTTGCAGCCTCTCGCCTCCATTATATTATAACATTTTCAAGGACTTCTCATTCCAGCCAAAATATCATACAGCTCGCGCGCTCTCTCCTTTCGCACTCGCGGCGACTAAACACGTGCACTTGTTCAAAGAGGCGAGGAACTCTTCCATCCTCCTGACTCATCGCAGGACTTATTTCGATTTCCGCAAAAACAATGTTAACAACTTCAAAATGGATATTGCAGTACTCCTAAAAACCCGTCCTCTCCCTTTGAAGCTTATATTTAGCTTAAACAAGGGGGAATTGATGACAATGCCTCATTTAATTAATGGTGTAATCCTTTACGTGCTTTCGAGTAAAACGCTGGGTTACATTATGGTATGTCTCCAAAGATCCTCTTTGTACTTCGGACATTACAATGGTGTGGTAAAACTCTCGGCGAATATTTTCCCACACTGTACCACGTTTTTCGCTAAAACGAAGGTCGTCGCTTTTGTTTTTGGAATATCCACTTTTCGATTCCTCACCTCCATATCTTATGTCTTTTAACCAAATCAGATGTATCACGGCATTTAATAACAAAGCTGAATCAACCGCAGCGGTGGCGTAGCGGCTATGGTATTGGCTGCTAAGCACGAGGTCGCGGGATCTAATCCAGACCACGGCGGCCGCATTTCAGTGGGGCTGAAATGCAAAAACGCTCGTGTCCTATACGTTGGGGCACGTTAAAGATCCCTAGGTGGTAAAAATTAATACGGCATCCCCCACTACGGCGTGCCTCATAATCAAATCCTGGTTTTGGCATGTAAAACCACAGAATTCCATTCAAAGCTGAATTGCGGCATGTCCATAGTTCATCGAGCCATTATCCCGTTGGGCTGCGAAAGCTCTAATATGTAAATCAACGCCAGGTTGTTAGCACTACAAAAAGATTTCCTTGTAACAGAGAGAAAGAATGAAGGAAAGGCAGGGAGGTTAAACAGACTGGGTCCAGTTTGCTACCCTACACGTGAAGAGGGGGATGGGGGAATGAGAGAGAGAAGACATGGCTCCATATCGGAATTTTACGTGCACAAAGCTAGCTGCAGCATGTCTGCAGTCGGGTCCTCAAGTCTGTTGCCTTCAGGCACTGAAGAAGCGCTCGAATGGCTTTCTGGGCTAATGAGCTGTGAGGCCAGGCTCCCAAGACCTTTGCTTCTGTAAATGACCTATCATCCACTCCATTCAAGGCACACTGGAGAGTCTGACGTTGGTTATAGAAGGGAGAACAGTGTTACAGAAGATCACTGATTGTATATACCTTCCTGGTAACTTTTGCGATCCCCCAAGGCCATCACCACCACCACTGCTTATATCTCTGTTGTTAGATAATTCTGCCGTGTCTAGCTATGCACATACGTAAAGCATATCCTTCTCGAACACCAGGAATTGTAGAAAGTGGAAGTAACCTGTAACCTCTTCTTTTTTTTCCGGGGGGTTCGGTAACATCTTGCTAATAAGGGACAGCGCGTCCTCTATTTAAAAAAAAATCTCTAGTTTCACGTAACTAAAAGACGATCTGATTATGAATCATCCCATAGTAGGGGACTTCGGGTTAATTTCACACTGCCTGGGTTTTTTTAAATATAGGCGCACGAGTATTTACTTTATAGCTGCCTACACCTAAACCTAAGTACACGAGTATTCTTGCGTTTCAACGCCATCTAAATACGGCCACTGTGGCGGGTTGCGGTATATTAAATGCATTGGTGCGAAACTGAAAGGGAACTTTTGATGCAGACAAGTTCGCCGGACGACGTCAGCGTCTAGACGACGCAGGTAGACACGGCGTAGGGATCTTCTCATTCTTAAGGCTTCGTAAATGGCACACCCTCTTGAGCCAACTTAGTACGGCATTTCGTCTTCCTTGCATAGTCCCTTACTATGCACAGAAATGGATCGTGAGTCTCAGAAACACTCAAATAAAGGCTTTATCACCGACCTCGAGTGATTTTATCAACCGTTTTTCTTTTTTCTTTGAGGACTGAAGGGTCTCTTCATTTGAGCTATCAATTCCCTCATCAAAGACTCTTCCAGGGAGTACTACCTGCTTGCAAAAAAGAAACGAAACTGAATTTTCTTAATGATAACTGAAGTCCGGTGTCGCTTTGTCTCTGGAGTTATTAGTCGAAATTCCCCTCATGATTCTGCTTTGCCCTGTGGGAAACAATGACGTCATCCACGGAGCTATTGGAAAATTTTCCATTCGATTTGCTGAATATTTCGTTCAACTTCTTTTCATACCGTGATCCACTGTTTTTTTTTTCAGCCAAATGGTAACCTATTTATCCTGTTCAGTCATGATTTATGATGAACTGTTGATAATATTGTGAAAGATGCATAATTTTAGTCCTAGGTCCTGCAGATTTCATTAAAAGTAAGAGATGGTAGTAGGCTAATCCTTTGTACATTTTCTTGTAACCACAGATAATTACAGATCAATTATTTTCCCTTTATTATAAAGCCAGCCATGTTATATCGCTTTTACTAAGGATGTTTTTGCAGCTTTGGATCGTTCCTCCGTCGTTGATTGTATATTCATTGATTTCACTATAGCATTTAATACCTTGTCTCATCCTCTTCTGCTTTTTAAACTTAGTAAACTAAACATAATTGATGTCGTGTTAAAATAGAATGAATGTTTTCTGCGTGATCGCACTCAGTAGGTGACAGCTAATGACCATAACTCTAATATTTCATCAGTAAGATCAGGTGTTCCTCAAGGATCTGTACTAGGACCTCTCCTCTTCCGAATCTATATTAATTATCTTCCTGATCTCGTAACATCATCTATCAGGCTGTTCGCTGACGACTGTGTTGTATACAGAGAAATTTATAACCCTTCTGATACTACGGTTTTTCAGAATATGAATAGAATTTCTGCATGGTACGACACTTGGCTCGTGAAACCTAATGCATCCAAACGCAAAGCAATGAAAGTAACACGAGTTCCTTCCAAAGCTAACCCGCACCTATATGTTCTTAACGGCTCTCCTTTATCATTTGTATCCGTGTATAAATATCTTGGCATCCACATCAGCAGTGACCTTTCAAGGAAAACGCATTCCGAATACATATCTAACAACGCTAATCGCATGATTGGTTTCGTTCGCCGTAATTTTTCACTTGCTTTGCTTTTGTATAAAACGTTTGTTTGAACTGAGATGGAATACGCGCATTCCGTATGGGACCCTAATATAAAGTCATTAATTAATACTCTAGAATCAGTTCAGAATTGTCCAGAATTGGTGAATCTGAACAGAATTGTTCAACTGTCTGTTCAGAATTGTGAATCTGTTCAGAATTTTGACTAACTACTCTCGCACATCTGGTGTCACACTTATGAAAGGAACCCTAGACCTTCCAGATTTTTCCATGCGCCGTCATCTTTCCCGGCTATCCACTTTCCACTAAATATATTACGCAAACGAATCACTCAAACAAACTCTCTTACTCTTCTAAATTACGTATGATCGCTCATTGATCATCGATTCAAAGTAGACATTCCAAGTTGCAGAACTAACCAGTTTTTTTTTATTATTTCCTCCCCGATACCAGCTCAGACTGGAACCACCTGCCGGCCTGCATTGTCTCCATTCCTGAACCTGAAGCTTTAAAATCTGCGTTTCTTCATCACCTATTTTAAGACTCTCGTTTTTTTATTTGTATAAATATTTGCCACTCCTCTCTGTAACGCCTCAATGGCCCTGGTAGTAACGAAATAAATAAATAAATAAATAAATAAATAAATAAATAAATATCATTTTATACAGATGAGATAATCACCGGATCAAGGCATATCCACAATTTATATATTGGCTGAAGGTATTACAAGAAAGAAAAAAAAAGTTTGCTTTCTCCATGGCTGATAGAACCTGACACATCGAACATACCGTCGTCAAAGATGGTAGCGCTTTCAAAGACCTTGTCATGAGTACCAATACTTAACAATGGAGAGAAAAACAATGAAGTCATATTGAGTAGGCAGAATGTTCAATTTACTGGAAGATCAATTTTCAGGTTACTGTTTTTTCCTTGCGACTAGGGAACATGATTCGCAAAGACAAGTCACACACAGATATGTGCCGCGTGACTGAAGAGGTTATTCTAATAGACGTCAAATGGATGACAACTGCCGTAAATTTGTAGTTCTCTTTTCAGTGGAAGTGCAGCAGCCCTTGAACAATTTGGCGGGTGAAAATTGTTCTCATAATCTAGTCTCGTCACTGATATCTATTCGAAGAATAGGATGTGGAAGGAGATCAGTTTCTTCTAATGTCAGTAGCCAGTGCATATTCAAAATTACCGATATTCATTTGGCGCAATGCTAACGGAAGCCAATGATTATTAGGTTGGCCTGATCATCGCTGCATCCAGCATGCTTCAAAGTTGTTTTAGGTGCGGTCTTTTTTTGTTGTTGTTCGTGGACGGAAGTTGTGAGCTAAGTAATGAAGCGTGTGCTTTCGTCCATTCCCACTGTGATGGAGGATTGAACGAGCGCTTACTTGGGATTCAAATCCAGTGTCCTAAACACTGCTCCACGTCCGCATTCTACTGCTATCACCCATTATAATCTCGGTAGTTGGCCGAATACTTCTCTCCGAAGCTGCACAGAACGATGCGCAGAACTTAGAAAGGGGTAGCATGGTGGGTGGAAGGCCGGAGGCGAGTATAAAAAGTATTCATGTTGTCAATCGTGCTCCCTCGTTGGACGATGCCCAGAATGAACGAAATTAATAGTTGAAAGAACTAAACAGACGCCGACTAAGATGAAGCATTTATTAAAAACTTGACGTTTCGGTTTCCGCAGGGGAGCCTTGTTCACAAATAATAGCGTTGTGAAATCTCTTCTGTAATACTTGTGCGAAGCAGAAAGAATCTGTAGAATAGAGCGAAGAATGCTGCTTGGCTATAACAAAGACTTGCAACGTGTATGATGTAGGCCTGTAACGTCGCTCGCTTCCTCGTTGCTCGGCTCGTTTCCTCTGCGTTACTCAGGATCCGAGGCAGGCAGCGGTGGTAGCGTATTTAGGTGGGTGTTTCACCAGCAACAAATTTAGAATCGCATGCAATGTTTGTTATCGCTTCTGGTTCCAAAACAGCATGGGACCGCCTGCTTGTCCTTGTCATGTTAAAATATTAATAATCGTCATCACCATCTCCATCATCATCAGCCTATTTTTATGTCCACTGCCGGACGAAGGCCTCTCCCAGTGTGATCCGCTTAACCCTGTCTTGCGGTATATGATTAAAACCTTCGCCTGAAAGCATCCTAAGTTCATCAACTCATCTAATTTTCTGCTATCCTCGACAGCGCTTCCCTTCCCTTGGCACCCATTCTGTAACTCTAATGGTTCACTGGTTACCTGCCCTGCACATTATATGGCCTGCCCAGCTTCATTTTTTTTTCTCTTAATGTCAACTAGAATATCAGCTATCTCCGTTTGTTCTCTGATCAACACCACTGTCTTCCTGTCTCTTAACGTTACGCCTAACATTCTTCGTTCCATCGCTCTTTGCGACCTCCTCAACGTGTTCTCGAGCTTCTCTGTTAACCTCCAAGTTTCTGCCCGATATGTTAGCGCCGGTAGAATGCAACGATTGTGCACTTTTCTTTTCAACGAGAATGGTAGGCATCCAGTCAGGATTTGGTAGTGCCTGCAGTATTCACTCCAACATATTTTTGTTCTTTTGTAAGTTTTCTTCGCATGATGAAGGTTCCGTGTGAGTACCTGACCTAGATAAACGTACTCACGGACATACTCTAGAGGCTGACAGGCAATCATGAATCCTTGGTCCCTTTCCAGGCTATCGAACCATACCTTTGTCCTCTGCATATTAATATTCAACCCAACTCTTTTTTCTTTTTCAGTTGAGGCCCTCAATAATCTGTTGCAATTCATCCCCAGTGTTGCTGAACAGGACAATATCATCTCCAAACGGAAAGTTGAGATATTCGCCGATGATACTAACTCCCGAGCCTTCCGAGTCTAATAGCATGTAGTGAATAGCGTTAAAGATATTGTCTCCTTTCCTGTCCCCTTTCTGGATATAAATTTTTCCAATTTTCTTTTGGAGAAGCAAGGTAGCTGTGGAATATTTGTAGATATTTCCGAAGACATTCACGAATGCCACCTGTACTCCTTGATTACGCAATGCCTCCATGACTGCCGGTATTTCGATTGAATCAAATGCCTTTTTATAATTTATGAAAGCCATCTAGATAGGCTGATTGTACTTCGCAGATTTTTCAATTACCTGATTGATGACATGAACGTCATTCATTGTAGAGCAGCCCTTCCTGAAGCCAGCCTGTTCTATTCGTTGATTGCAGTCAAGTGTTTCCCTGATTCTGCGGCAAAGAATCTTCATGAATATTTGTACAACAGTGAAAGCAAGCTAATGGGCCTATAATTCTTTACTTCTTTAACGTCTTCCTTATCATGGATCAGTATAGTGTTGATATCCTTCCAGCTCTCTGGTACACTTCAAGTCGTGAGGCATTGCGTATAAAGGGTCGCAAACATTTGAAGCATAATATCTCCTCTATATTTGATGAAATAGACTCTTATTCCATCTTTTTCTGCCGCTTTTCCCCGGGATATTACTTGCATGTTTGCAGGACACGTCTTGCATGTCTTCTAAATTTCAAATGAAGTGTCTGAACATGCTGAGGGGTCAGGTGCTCCTAACTGGAATTCTCCTTTGGCACATCAAGGGACAAGCATTCTGTGGGTGCGACGGCGCGCATTTTCCATTAAGAATTCTTTCTTTCACACATGAATCTGTCAACTGTTCTTAATCTACAACCGTTTCCCTTAGTGGGATTATACCGTCCACATTACTTGGAGGACAATACCAGCATGACTATTTTCACGAGTGCGTGAAGAGGCAACTGGACTTTATTAATTGGTCTGTTCGCAGTTCTGGTCTGCTTTTCGTCATCTAGTGTGCAAATCAGCTCCATGAATTTGACATTTTGAATAACTGCTCCAGTAGTCGTATACCCTTTGTCACTCACATTTACACTGTTCTGCTTCATCTTTTCGTTCCTTGAATTGCTAGCTTCGGTGTAAGCCAACAATATTTGTTGGCTTACACCTCTATATTTCTTGTTCTGCTGCCTTTGATGTTTTCAGTTATTCTACGAATATTTAATGGTTCCGCGAATGGCATGCAAGTAGCAAGATTCTGTATGGCTTCCTTTAGAATTAATATGACAAATGCTATGTCATAAGCGTGCGACTGCGCTCAATAACTTTGTTGTGCGGCAATTTTTTGGCAACCACGTATTTGACTTCGGCAAAATAATATCTTGGGGCGAAACGATCGACATCATCTGCTCATATTATAGCGTGGCTACACCTTTTCCCGATATCTATCATAGAGTCATTCATTTGAATGAGTGATGTTTATCGCTGAGTCATGAATGAGTGATACTACCCGCAATGACGTCATTATTTGGACACATACATAGCATCTCAACGCGAGTATTTAAGTGCGTAAACATGATAATTGCTAAAGCTGATGCCCCCATGTGGGCAAACAAAAATTATGCCTTACGGCGCCTGCAACAAGGCCACGATACACTGCAAAAGCTCAAAGCACCTCATGAAATGATGAATAGGCATCACCGATGCACCGATAGTAGACACCTATTAGAATTCTTACGCTTCTTGGCAAAAATAGGCACGGGACCACACTCTATCATCGCAACTACGATGTTAGGCAGTCCTAGCTCGGGTCGATTACTCAGAGAGAGTGTCTTTTGTAGGTTGTTGATTTGAGTGCTAGGCAACGCCTAGTCAGTAGTTTGTAATTCTGAGTGCATGTGCCAGTCCTCCTGTGCGAGGCGCGTGACGCACTCGTGAGGAGAATGAGGCCGGTGGATGGGGACAGTAAAAAGCAATACTCAAGCAGCTTGGACTCGTACTGCAGTGCGTCGAAATTCAGTTTTTATTCATTTGGTAGAAAAAGCTTTATTACTAGAGGAAATGAAGACCGCGCCTCCCCTTATTTTTGACTTCGCGCCAAAGCTTTAGCGCCTCTGCGTCAGCGTGACGTCATGAATTTCAAGGTACTTTCTCCTATTTGCGCCGTTTCAAGCCCCTTGCGTCTTTTGAACAGAATATGCAGTCCTTGCTTACCTATAGTCAATTACTTACGGTAAATCAGACGCTGTCAAGATCTGCGACCTTGCGGCGAACTGGTGCGGTGAACTTTAGGGCGGCGTCACTATCCGTCTTTCCTCTTGGGCCCTTTTTGGTCTATTAAACCTCCTCGCACCGTAAGACCTGTGATTTTGCTATTGCAGAAAGTTAGTTTACTAATACAATCAACATTTCTCTTTGCGGCTCTTTAAATTATATTTATTTCAATCGAGTTGTTGTACAGTCATAGAAGGAGAAAAACACAGGCACAGCATAATATTAAGAATGAGAGTGAATGCACAACGCAGCTGTCTGCAGCCATGTTGATACTAGTCTCGCGTTATCTCTGACGTTCACCGGTGCTAACCACAGCGATATCGTTGGTTCCCAGAACCGACCACACTTAGCTGGACGCGCAAGTGCCAATGCAAGACGCGCTTTCATACAACATGGCTGCAACGGTGTCCAACGAGGCACGGTTTTCCATCACCAGTCTTCTAGTCATTCTTGTGACCAATCTTGGGACGCACATTTTTTGTGTAATATCTTGAATCGAGCTAGTTGGTTGCACATATCGAAATCAAATACGGCAGTTTAACGGCAACGCACTGCAAAGAATGTGGCTGTATCCCGCCTTGTTTTGCAAGAATCGATTCATCGGGTGAGGACTAGACAAAACGTAAAGGGAATTATATAGGCCTATCATATCAATTGTAAAGGTGAAAAGTGCGTCTGAATGGCACCCTTGTCCCTTCCAGAAAAGGAGTTGGTGTTCCTAGATGTATCTCCCAGTTCCAGTTTATAAGCGTGCTAGTCTTGAATTTGTGGTGTCTTTTCGTGGCACGGTGATTACGCTCACCAGGCAAGCAGGATGCGCATATGGATGCGCGTGTACCTTCGAATCAGTTGGTAGTGGGCGCCCGTGTCGTGCACGTGTTTCGTCCTCGTCTCTAGTGCCGCCAAGTGTTTTCGTTTCTTGGTCTTCTAGAATTTTCGAAGAATATTCATTTTGTGCTGCCCATTGCGCGCGACGGCCAGGATTCCGTGTTCGCGTTTCATAAGCACAGGTTTCAGCCGTGTTAACCTCAGTGCCTGCCTTGTGCTCGGAGATTGAGCAGTACATTTGCGACAATTCTCAGTCCCCCGATTCGTTGGCATCGAACACTCGTGGTGCAGCATGTTACACGCATTTCACAATAAGCGGCGTGCGCAAATATTTTTGACGTTGGTCTTTTGTTAGTTCGTTTTTTGTCTTTCAGCTGTGTAGGAAAGTTCAATATTGGGAGATGAAAGGCGTTAAGTGCATTAGATATTTTTCCCCCAATACGACATTTGAGTAGAGTTGCTAGCAGAGTTTAAGTTTCTGTCATGCATCGACTCCTGGAGTATAGTACCTGCGGATTTTTCTCTGCGTTCCTTTTGCTCTAGAAAAATGAATAACTGACCGTAGTTTCCTAGACACCGTAAGTAAATAGAGTAATTTCTCGTCTTGTATTATATCTTATTGTTCTTTCTCATTTAGTCAGCAGGTCGGTAATTTTTCTTGTTTTTTTTTTATTTCGAACAAGTTGACGTTCAGGCGAGTTTAAGAGACCAGAGCCTAAAATAAAGCAACACGTTGCGTAGGGATCTATCCGCTGCGCTGTTCTTTAACCATGGAGGATCATTTAAGGAATAGAAAAAATAAAGTCTTTTAAGAAATCACAAAGCGTTACTTCATAGCGTCTTTTCAGCGCTTTGTGAGTCTCGCGTTTCTCTAAGAACACGTTGCCCACTTTTCTTTTTCTCTGAGCTCCCTATACGCAATTTTAGTATCCGCTTTTCTTTCTGTGTTAATTAAAACAGATAGGGCCATACGTATCCGAAAGGTGGATGGTGCAATCGTAAAGCAACAGTGCGTTTGTCTCAATGATTCTTTCCCTGAAAGAACAGCTTTCTTTAGGTAAATCTATATTGACAGAACGTTCAAAGTTTTCTTTGCATTCTGACGTGTTTTAATCGTAAGATTTTAGAAGCGGCCACCTCATGTTTTCAGTAGAGCAGTGCGGAGGAGACAGTGAAGCATCTGCGACACATATACTTTGTTGCTTTAAATTGGCAAATAGCGGATAAACTAACAGAAGCAGAAAAACCTACCGAAGAGACAATGCAAACAAGACGGCAACACGAAGAAGCCCAACACATCTGGGACAGCTCTTACTGCCTTTCGAGAACCTCGAACACCTCACGGTTCAGTGGTTCTTACTCTCGTTGTTGTCCATGTTTTGTTTGAATCTGTCTGCAAGAGATCGCGCTTTCTTGTAAATGACCGACGCAGCAACACCCTACATTCACAATTTTGTAACGAAAAGCAAGCAAGCAAAAAGAAAAAGAAAGCATACAGATAAATACTAAAGCGACTGAAAGTCAATCTTTTCTTTAAAGCTCCTCCTTTTTATTCCTTTGGGTCGTATTCTCCTTTCAGGTTCACAGCAGGCCGCCACTGTCGGCACGCCATAATGGATCCAGAGAGGGGATCCCACGCCGGGGCCCAGGAGGATCCGTCTCCTAACCACGATGGAAGCGCCCGGGACGAGAGTCACGCTCACCACAACGGCCAGCCGACGACCAGAGTCCCTGAGGAGGTTCCCGATGACGGCACCGAGCTGTCCGAGAAAGAGCCGCTGTTTGCCCACAAGGTGAGGGGATATGAAGGATACAACCGGTACTGGGGGCAGCGCATCATAAGACCTAAGGGTCATCTTTCTCGACACGAGACGTCACACACCCGTCCGATCTTTTCCTCCACCCCTTCCGACACGCATGCGCGCACTTATTGTCCGTGCCCTCCTTAACCTCAATCTTATGGGCAACACCACGTGCTCCATGTCTTTAATATGTGGATTTTAGTTTCTTTCTTTTTCTTTCTTAATTTTTCTTTTCGTAAGCGTTGTTCGACCAGGCATTTTTTGTTACCTAAGGCTGCGACGTTCTTGTCACATGGAGAGGGTAGATAAAACGTTCTTAGAACGATACTACGCGCTGAGAATTGCTTCGATCCTAGCTTGCAACGTACATATGCAAACAATCGCTCGTATAACATTTCTTCTTTACTTATGGCAGGGGGATGACGTGTATTACCGTTAAGTACTAACATAAATCAATTATTGGAGAACATCTCAGCTTACTAGATCTTATTGTCTTCTGTATATATTTACGGCTTTAATATCAGTCCAATAATTCACGCACTCACATACGTTAGAATTATATATCAAGATTCATTACAGACCAGGATTCAGTTACACAACGGGGCAATTCGCTGCAACTTTCAGGCAGTTTTGGCACCACTATAGGAGGGGTGGTTCAAATGGAGATGCTTAAGCGCACAGAAGCCGATTATCTTCACGTGGTCGTCCTGCATCTCTTTGGGGGGGTTGAAAATAGACTGCGTTCTTTCTACTTTGCTCACTGGGTGCAGCGAAGTAGCTAATAGAGAGAATTTTGTCCAATCCTGCCGGTTCTTCAGTGTTCAGGGCAAGGCGGTGTTTCATAACTTGCGAAGAACTTTCAGAAGAGAGGTATTCCGCTGCACATTTGTACAATGACTATTATTCACCAAATCACCGATAACAGTGCAAAAGTAACTGTTCAGTTGTTTGCTTCCAATTGCAGCCAGAAACACAATTCTTAGTGTTTCTGACGGCACAAACAAACACGTCTTACCGTCCTCTAAAGACATGTTCGGGTAGAGCCTCCTCTGGCCCAGACTACCAAGCTTACTGAACCTAAACAGCACCCTCCCCCCCCCCCCCCTAGTCAGCTCCACCAGATTCAGCAACAAAACAAAAGACCATAAAGAGCACACCGTGTAGGAATTCCTAAGGGAACTGCGAGAATCCTGGCGCCTTTCTTGATTTGTTTGCTCTCAGTATACCAAACAAAGCTTCAAAACGGCATGCAAGCCGTGTGCACAAGAACGCTGCAAACATTGCAACGGCATGCAAACAGAATTCAGCAATCATTCGTAAACAATCAGTATCACTACAAAGAGCACGCATTCTTTTGTTCCCGCATATGTGGGTGGTTGATGTATATTAGCTATTGTTATTAACACTTTTATAACGCAAGCCACATCCGGCATGTTAAACCAGGGAAATAATTTTGTCACATTATTATGCCAGCTGCTATATAGCCTACCATAAAAAATGAGCTATTCTTGTTCTTACCATCCAGGGGCACTCATCGACGACTGTTTCTAGAATATGCAAGATCCACTTCCTAGTTCTTCGTCAATTTAATGTTTCAACATGTTTGTGTTAGTATAGCACATAATGTTCTGTTTCATGCTTGTGTTGGACAGGAATTACCAACTGGAGAAGACGTTTTCGACTTCAGCAAAGCGCCAAAGGAAACCCAGCGCCCTGGGAACGGGGAAACCCACCTCACCTTCGAGAAAGAGCCGGTAGGTTCAAACGATTTTCCAAACATTAGGCCCCGTATTACAGAACGGTGCTGCACTGGGAACTCCACTTCAATATGGATGGATGGATGGATGGATGGATGGATGGATGGATGGATGGATGGATGGATGGATGGATGGATGGATGGATGGATGCTATGAGAGTCCCCTTTGGAACGGAGTGGTGGGTTGCGCCACCGTGCTCTTGCTATTATACTGCCTAATGCTCTAGCTATGATAAAAAAGAAAAAGAAGGAAAGAAAATAAAAACAAGTGATGAATTCCCATAACCAAACTTTCTGAGCCCCTATTGTGAACTTCATATTTGCACGCCTACGTTGTTTGCCGTTTCCCTACTTTCCTTCCGCCAATCTTTCAATCACCGCTTACTAATCTCTACTGCCGACATGTTTACTTTCCCTTTGCTCGCCCTGAACCCAAGGGCTTCAAGGAGGCCAGATATGCCTAAATAAACCACTCGGCAGATATCTTCACATTCTAATAAAACATGCTCCATCGTTTCCCTACCTTTACCGCAGCAAGTACATGGTTCTTCTTCCTTCTTGTATCTCGCTTTGTAAGTGCGTGTTCTATAAAGCATCCTGATCTCACTTCGAAAAGTAATGAGCTTCCTTTTGAGTTATTATAAATTGTTTCTTTCTTGATTTCATTTTTTCCTCGTAAGTAGTTACTCATGGCAGGTTTCTTTTCCATTGCGGCCACCCATGAGATTATTTCAGCCTCTCTGAATTTCCGCTTGACGTTCTTTGCTGCCATGTTGCTCACCTTACAGGCTGCATACTTGCTGGCAAGCTTCATAGTTATTTTCCTCCACTGTGAATCAACGTTTTTCCTGTACAAATACCGCGACACTCTCGCAGCCTAGAAAAACGGACGGCAGCGCCGCGTCTCGACTGCAGGGGTCACTGCGCTGCAATGACACACGACGGTGATTCCTGAGCGAAAATGTTGTAACCAGGAACCGTATGTTCGGTCGACCACTTTCAGGGGTATTACTTTCTGTGGACACTGGTTGCTTAAGCCAGCAGGCGTCGCAGAACTCGTCACGTCACGCAAAAGTTAAACTATCCCCGAATGTGATCAACTGAAAATACGGCTCCAGCCAACCTGAACGTTCACTCGAATTCCGTGGACGGAAGATGAGCAAAACGAGAAGATGAAAGCAGGAGCCAACGTTTCCACAGTGCTCTTGTCTTTTCCAAGGCGACATACGCTGTCCTCGGCACAACATATATAGGTAAGGTTTTACTGAAGGGGAGAGAGGGTAAGGCCGGTGGGCGAGGAAACTACCGAGGATGTGTTAGTGGCGTGGGTGTAGAATTCAAAAGAAAGGTCTGCTACTCAACGTCGGTGGAGGAATGCGAGGTAACGCCATGTATCAGCCGGTTGGTCTGTCTCTATTCGTTCCTCTTTTCGTGGAAAAGGCCCAGACGACGCAGGCGGGGGGGGGGGGGGGGCGACTATCTGCGGAGAACAATCGTCTCTGTGAAAGAAAGAATGAAAGTAGCAGCAGAAACTGGTGCTCCTAGAAAGAAATCAATACATATATAAATAAAAGAATGAAAGAAGGGTAGATGGGAAGGTTGGAATAGTACTGACAACCTACTAACAAAAAAAAGGAGCGAAAAAAGAAAGAAAGAAAAACCCAAGCAACCCAATGAAAAATAACCAAGTAGCGAAACATGGAGGGAAAGCCAGGGAGGTTAGCCAGTTTTCAGACCGGCTGGCTACCCTGTGTTGCTGCCTATGTTAAAAAGTGAGCTGATAGATGGAGTAGCATACGTGGTATAAAGGTTATAAACAGGGTAAGATCCCACAGAAAGGCTGGGCAACGTTTCGAGGGGAGGACCTAACTTCGTCAAAGGCAGCCTCGTCATCCTTGGTTCGTTTTAAAGGGTTAGTGGAGCGACGTCTGAGAAAAGCGTTCCCGGGGGTACCAAGGGCTACCTATCGCCTCAGCAGAAACTTAAAGGCATGTTAATGCACGCAAAATCAGCCAACATCATTCCCCCATAACAAACATATGTTCTCCCCCAGGTACAATACCTGCAGGTACTTTCAACGTGACCGTAAAATTAAAGGCAGCGCGAATGGCTATACACACGAAGATACCAAAGATACACTATTGCAAAACCTAGTATCCAATGTCCAGATGCCATGCCGGATCATGAACCCAGTTTCGCGCCCTGCATGCTGGGGCGCTCGGTGCTATATATATATATATATATATATATATATATATATATATATATATATATATATATATATATATATATATATATATATATATATATATATATATATACCTTGAATATAGCGCGCAACGCGAACAATTTTACAGCAATAAAAAAACGAAAAAGAAAATGCCGCCACCAGGATTCGATGGTCCGTCAGATGCCAAACCCGGTACTTTACCATTACGCCATTCCAGCACATCACAACTTGTGAGCCATTTCCCATATTAAGATTCTGGCGCAGTTTCAGTATCGCACTAACTTGTCTCGCCCAGTGGAGGAAGGGAAATAAACGTTATCTTTCCTCCATGTCTCGCCCAGACATCGTAGACTCACTATCGCTCCGAAACTAAAATTTACGCCTGCATCAGTATCAGAAAGAAAAAGTTGTCCGTATTCAGTAGTGTGCCTGGAAGTGCCACGACACTGATTTTGTTTTGCGATTGGTATTTTAACTTCGAAAAAATCCTAACTGATCCGCTGACCCGGGTCGCTGTATGGGCTGTTACTGTGGATTCTGATAACCGTTTCTTGTTCTTGGCGCTAGGGCTATGCAACATTTTCTTAGTTCAGCGATGCGTTTCAATTGAAATGCCTGTGTAGTCACATATCACCATCAGATAAACGTATGCTAGCGTGCCTGGCAGCCTTTGGCGACAGCACATACACGTATGTTTATGATGCGTTACGTCGGTGCTCATTGCTTCTTGTGCTGACACTGCGGACACGAAAAAATTGGTTACTTAAGAACAACGAGGCAAAAGCTGAAAGATAGCGTGATTTGTCCTTGTTAGACTTGCTTGCTCTTGAGCCCAGACTTTTTAAAGAAACCGCTGCTTCATGCATTAAATCACAAAAGTAACTGCAATACCAATGCATTTCGACGGACATTTTTTAAGTTTAAGATGACGCTTTCTAGCATAAAAACTCTAAAAAAGAAAACTGAGACACGCAAAAGCAAAGGAAAGACGAGCGCTCGTGTTTGCTTTCCTTTTGAGTCTCTCTGTTTTCTTTTTTAGAGTTTTTGCGCTAGAAAGCGTCATGGTAAGTAAACACCAACTCGCCCGAGGAGAAGTTATCCTCAAGTGCTTTGAAAGTTAAAGTATCGGAACTAGGGCTCTCCAGAAAATTTGTTCCAAGTGGATACGCTGTGTGAACTCAGAGGCTATAATTCGTAGATTGATATGTGCGGCGTAAAGCAATTAATTAAAAAGTTCATAAGCGTAATTCCCCGAATGATTCAATTGAACATTTTGAGTTATCGTATAAGTAGAGGCCGCCTCATCGAGTACCTGAGATCAAGGATTAGAAGCGTGCTATCTGACATAGGCAATCTATCTATCTATCTATCTATTGATCTATCTATCTATCTATCGATATATATATATATATATATATATATATATATATATATATATATATATATATATATATATATATATATATATATATATATATATATATATATATATATATATATATATATACACATATATATAAGGAGAAAAGGCGTACGACGTACGTTGAATGAGCACAGTATATTTGACTGACGTTTCGGCTGGTGCACCAGCCTTTGGCCAAGTAGAACCTCCGCGATATGTTACCATCTTCAAAATTAAATGAGCACAGCAAGACGTCTGGCTGCGCCCCATGCAACAGAGCACGTTGCAAGGTGTGTGTGCACATGCAAACCGCTGAGAGAGTGATTAGTACGTCCTCAGACTTTACCCTAAAACTTCGCGGATCCTTTAATTGCGATACCTCGAATGTTGTATGCATGCTGGAGTGCACAGTTTGCAGGAAACATTACATTGGCCAAACAGAAACCTCGTTTGGAATACGCTTTAATAACCACAGATCGCATGCCAATCCTCTTCCTAACCTTCCCTCATCAAGGCACATTCGCTTACCAGGGCATTCTTTCGAAAAACTCAGGGCCACTATACTTGAATCAGGCTTTCATTCCCATCCCAATCGCGAAGTCCGCGAGTCTTACCTGATCTATAAGTTTAACACATCTGGCAGTAACGAACGCACGCGCACATTAACCAGCGTGCCTATTAAGCATCCTTGACATTAGCCGTCACGCCTCATGTATGCTATGAGACGCAGCTTTCTTTCAAGAACCCTCTATTATTAATGCCTTTTTTTACGCTGTTGCGTCAATTCTGTGTACCATATTGTCCATAGTCTGCACACTACACTGTATTCCACCTATGCATGCCAATAAAAGCCCTGGTCATTCATCCTGCTCGCTATGACGACTACTGAGCAGTGCGCTTCACCTGCACCCTGAATGTACTATGGCGCGGGGCCTTATTATCTGCATGTTTCTTTTTATTGTACTTTTTTATTGTTGATTTCAAGCGGTGTACATTGTGATATTGAGTAAATGAACGATTCATTTCTGCACTGTGCGCCACGTGTGTGGTATCGCTATCACCAATGGTATCGCTATATTTATGCTGTTTTTCTTGTTGTTGTTATTATTGCACACAACCGTATCTGATGTATCGCGGGTTTTTAAGGAAGCCCAAATGCATGTAAATGTTACTTTGACAAAGGCTGGTCCACCAGCCGAAACGTCAGTCAAGTATGCTGTGTTTACTCAACGTGCGTCGTACTCTATTTCTTCATTTTACTACCGGGGCCAGCATGATTTCCCCAGCCATCACTATATATATATATATATATATATATATATATATATATATATATATATATATATA
Source organism: Dermacentor albipictus (assembly GCF_038994185.2). Classification (NCBI taxonomy): domain Eukaryota; kingdom Metazoa; phylum Arthropoda; class Arachnida; order Ixodida; family Ixodidae; genus Dermacentor; species Dermacentor albipictus. The sequence goes on along the minus strand of NC_091821.1, from coordinate 162,121,071 downwards.
TATATATATATATATATATATATATACACAAGGAGGGGGGCTGCAAGGGTAGCCCATCTGCATATGCCAGTGGTACAGGCGTCAGTGCCGAGTGTTGGGGAGCTCTTATTGAAGTTAAGGATAACTGGCTCTGAAGTGACGAGTGTTGCTTACGGCCTTGAAAAAGCAGGTGCGCAGGTCCTCAGAAAGTGCGGAAGTGCCCACGAACAGGAGCCTGCGTAGAGAAGATGCAACTCTGGCGAAGTTGCGTGTGAACCGACCAATGTGTAGTTGGGAAAGCTGTGCAAATATTTTTTTATGCAAACGGAGAGGGAGTTTGAAAACTGAAGCCATCATCTCCCAGTGCAGCTGGACGCCACACTTTTGTGAAAACGTGGTCGGGGACTTTAATGCTATTGCTGGTGAATTTGCACTTGCTGTTGATTTGAACCCAGTGGTTCAGAAATGCTCTTCGTCCAAACTTTGGAAATGCTGGCAGAAACAAGAAATAAAAAGATAACGATGCGTTCCAGGAAACAACGCAGGTATTCTGTTTTATTCCTTGAAGAGCAGCTGTATGTATCTGTCGAGTGCGTATTGTGCTCGGAGTGGAGCAGCGACAAGAAAGCCCTTTACGGAGCCGAAACACACACTGTTTTATATCTCAGTATACTCCGATACAGGCTCGCGTAAGGCAACAGAGACATGTTACTTAAGAGCCTGCTACATCGGCGGTTCCAAACTGGTACTAACGTGGTCTTAATTCTCCCGACTCCGTACACTACAATGCCCTGTGTTCAAACGTGCCTGGGAGATAGAGAGATATGAGGTTAAATGCAAATGTGGCTGGACTGTCACAAAGTCCTATAGACATCAGGCTGAACGTGTAATGGCCGCCTCATATAGAGAATACAGTCAGTCGAACACAGGATCAGGCCAGTGGTAACTGGGCAGCATGACGAATTGTACGAGCGGTGATAGGTACTTCATATAGGTACTGTATTCCTGAGTGAGTTTTGATTTCAGCGAGCCTAAGAAGGGCGAAATACGCATTAGCGTAGCTCTCACACAAGCTTTTTTATTGAAATTTTCATTGTTTGCCTAGGCACAACGTCGAGGATGGACTTCAATCTACCCGAACGTCTAAGCCACTTAAGATGAATAATTATTAAGATAATTCATGCAACCCACCTTTATTACGCACGTAACTGCGCAAATTACTCCTTATCTAGAGGCTACCAATGTGCAGCTCGAATGATAAACATAACGTCGCCTTGAGTTACGTTGCTTCAATTTCAAACATTTGGTACCAGGTACCAAAAAAAATAACAATACAGTATTTTCTGCGTCCGAAGATCGTATTTCTTCGGGTGCGATCGCCGTCACCTGAGAAGCAATCGGTACGAGCCAATCCGCTCGCAAAGGCCAAAGGCCTCCTCATGGGGCAGAGGGGGGCCCCAATGCGACCAGGAGACAGCGCAGCAGCCGTGTCGCCGCTTCACGGCGAGCGTGCGTCAGGGTTGGCGCTCGGCGAATCGCTTCGTTTTCCCCGTTCCAGGGACTCAGTGACGGAGATAAATCGAAGTCAACACGAAGGCCTGCCAAAAAATATGCCAGCATCAGTTTCGTACTTCTCGAACGTCTTGCGAGCCAGCAGACCCTTGAATCGATCTATCTTCGGGAACACCCGGGAGACGACGCTACGCTCCGGTGCGCCAATCAGACCATGAGCGAGTCGGGTTCGATCATTCTCGCGTGCTTGCGCTGACTGGCAATAGATTCTTGCGCCTTTCTTAACGATAGCTGCAACCTTTTCCGAAAAGCTATGCAGCCGCATCGGACAGCAGGATCAAACATGCAGGCGACAACGTCTAGGGCCATCGCACAATATACAAAAATGTACGGTCGTTGGATTTGAGGACAGTGGTGGTAAGTGCTTAAAGTTTTGAGTGTAAAAAAATACAAAAAGTAGGGGACAATGTGAATATGCTCTAGCATTGGATATGCAGTCAAGGTCGAAAAAGCTTACTTTTCCGGTTTGCACATTTATTTATTTATTTATTTACTTTACCTGTGCCCCATTAGGACCAATAGAATGAAGGCCAATATAGAGAAGGCGAATCAACAGTGGTTGACATCGACGAAAGGCAAGATCGTCTTGAGCGCATTAGTGCCCCATGTAGTTTGCAGTTTAGACTGCACGACATTGGGGATCGGCCCGCACATTTAGGCTGCTTTATCTTTAAATAAAATGATATGACGTGAAAGTTTGTTTCGATCTTGTAAGGTACAGATGTTGTAAGGTACAGATGGGGGAGGGTGGGGAAGCTATCTATTAGACAGCTTGACAAGTCCACCATCCCTCATTTGGGTCGAGGCAGTATCACATTCTTTTATTCATTAAAAGTATACACACGTATACCGTACATACATAATATTGCACATCATATACATTACTCAAAGTCACGAAGAGCATCAATGGAAAGATACACATAGAATGGTCACACAAGTGTTACAAAGCAATCACATACATCAGCCTGAGCTCATCGAGAGACGAAGAGAAAAGATTGAAACGAACCAAATTGTAATAATTTAGGAGCGTGGGTAATGGATACCTCAGGCACTGTTTCCCATAGTTTGACCGTGGTGTCGGTACTGTCCAGTCTTCGAAGTGCTTGGGATATAATTTGGTGCTCTAGTTTACCATTGGGAGAGTTTATGCAGATTAAGAATATTGTTATAGACTTCCGCCTTATATACGTGACTTATACGATATTTATACAGATTATACGCTGAAATTACACCGGTGTTCATGAAGAAATTGTCGCTGCAGTGTAGGGAGCATTATACGTATGTCGGAGATATTTTTTCTGTAGTAAGTGGATATGCTCTAGATTGTTGGATGTCGTGTTTCCCCAGACTAACTGACAATAGTTCAAGTGCGAAGAAAAAAGGGAATTGTATAGCAAGAGTTTGATGCGCGTAGAGAGAATATACCTTAAGCGGCCTATTACACCTGTTATTTGGCCCAATTTGATTAAAACATATTTGACATGATTATCTCAAGACATGTTCACGGAAAAGATGACGCCCAGACATTTGACATTCTCGACTATTTCAATACTTCGCGAGTTTAATTTAATATCTTGATGTGGAGGAATATGTTTGTTTTTCGGCTTAAATATAACTGCTTTTGCTTTGCTCTCATTTACCTTCCTTTGATTAAGTTTCGACCATTCCTCTGAGGATTTCATTGTACTGTTACATTGTTTAATATGAGTATGGATATCATTACTGGAGAAAAAAGATACTGGTGTCATCTGCATAGATAATAAATCTTGCCTGAGGGTTAATGTTGACGATATTATTATTATATATATTAAAAAGTATAGGGCCTAAAATACTTCTCTGGGGCACTCCGCAATGGACAGTCCTGGCTTTCGATGTAAAAGTATCTATTTTAACAACTTGGGCTCTGTTGGAAAGGTAGTATTTTATAAGAGATAGTGACTGTCCTCGTACCCCATAATATTGTAATTTCTCCAGCAAAATATCATGGTCAACTAAATCAAATGCTTTAGAAATGTCTACGAAAATACCAAAAACTATTGCTTTGTTCTCAAACTCTGTTAGTATATATTCTTTCTGTTCTAGTAATGCTAATTCAACTGATTTGTTCTTACGAAAACCGTATTGATGTGGGGTTAACAAGTTATGTTTTTCAATAAAGTTTGTCATCCTTGAAGACAAATTTTTTTCAAACACTTTTGAGAACAGGTAGATTGGATACCGGCCTGTAATTGCCCAGATCATTGCGATCACCTTTTTTTGTAAATAACAGTAACTTTGCACACTGCATTTTCGCCGGAAGAAGTGCTGATTGCAAGCACGTCTTAAAAATATGAGCGAGTGCTGGGGCAATAATGTCAACCACGTGTTTAATAGGGCCAACTCGAAGACTGTCAATGTCACAACTGGTGCTGTTTTTCAAGGCTTTTATAACGAATGCAACTTCATTCCGTGTTACAGGATGAAGGTACATTGTGTTGTCATTATGAGCGCATGCGTAGTTACTAGCCTGAGAGGATGGAGACCTAGTCTTAGCGATACTTGTGAAAAAATCATTAAATGCGTCAGTGAGTTTAACACCGGTTAAATCTTTGCCATTAATTTGTAATTTCGTTAAAGGCCTATATGAATGACTTCGATTTAGGAGAGTCTTCAACCTCGACCATAGCAAACTATGTTGACGACACTCAATGTCCAGCAAAGATGAATAGTATACTGTGCCTGCAGTAGCAACTTTGTTGTTCGCTTATTGCGATACTTTTTGAACGCGACAAGGTCATCGGTTGATCGTGTCTGAAGGAAATGTTGATATAACTTGTGCCTAATTTTTATTTCATTGAGTAATTCAGGAGTAATGCATGGTTTCCGCGTTTTATTACTTTTTCTTCGTGTTCTGAAATGGAAGCTCTTGTGGTATAGTTGTGTCAGTATATCCAAAAGCATTTCGTAAGCCTCATGTCCGTCTGTAAGGTTAGTTATCATGTCCCATTTCATTGACATCAGGGCGTCGCGAAAGGACTTCAGTGTTCCATCTGTGATTAGTTGGCACAACACTGGTTGCAACTTCTTTCCTTGTGACTCGCTTAATTCTGCGCACAGAAACGCTGGCAGGTGATCACTGATTGAACACAATAAAGCTCCAGATTTAACGTATGACTACATGGAATTAGCGATGAATAAATCAAGAGTTGACTCGCCTTCTGGTGTAACCCTAGTTGGCACATTAATTAGGTTGGCAAAACTATTTTATAATATAACCATGTTGAAAGCATTTGATGAATTACTGTATGTACTCATGTCAATGTTAAAATCTCCACTGGCTATTATTGTCTTAGAATTATGATTTTGAGCCACAAATGCTAGAAATGGGTCATAAAACTCTAGAAACGCTGATATATCACCGTACGGTGGCCGATAACACACTGAAAATACATGCTTATCTGGTACAATGTCAACAGTTCATAGTCTGGAGACATTACGGTGTCAGACTCAATGAGTTCACATTCAGCATCACCCGTAATGAGCAGTGCTACTCCACCCTCTCTCGAGTTTGACCTGTTTAAATAATAGGTATTATAATTAGGCAACCTAAAACCATTACAGTAATTAGTACTCCATGTCTCGGTTAGCAAGATAACCGAAAATTCAAAAGAAAATCTGGTAAATAGCTACTACAAACATGACACCTTATTTCTCACAGATCATGTATTCAGGTGGATACATTTGATGCCGGGTGCGGAAAATGCTGCGACAATTTCATCTACATCATTAGGCAAGTGAAACTTCACCTCTTCATGCATCATTCCTTTATCACCCACACAAAAAAAAACTATTCGTTATAGCTCTTCCAGTTCACCCCTATCCTTAATGTGAAAGGCATGAGCTCCATCGGTCTTTCGAACAAGTACCTTGCCGTTAACGTAACAAGCAAACTTATACCCTTTCTCTTTTGCCGCTTCTTTTGCGGATCGTAGAAGCTCCCTGTTTTGCCGAGTCTAGTTTTCTTGAAAGAAAATTCGCGGTTTTTCATCCCGAAGGTCGTTCTTTTTTTTAAGTCATGCATCTCTGGTCTCCTGCTTTGTGAAACGAACCAAACAATAATTCCTGGCACGTAGTCTCTCCTCGCGGGCAGCCGATGCACGGATGTAACGTCAGCCTCTACAAGCTGAAGTATCTGGAGCTTATCAGCAACCTCATTGAGAGAGGACATCAAGTTTTCATTCTCCTCAATAGGGAGTCCATGGACTTCTAAGTTCAGTCGCCTACTCCGGAACTCAAGGTCATTCACCTGCTGTTGAAGGCTGGATTGTACGGACGCATGCACCTTTTCTCTTTCTTCCAGTTCTGACACTTTCTTTTCTTAGATCTTTGATTTCGTTGTCCTGCTTAGAAATGTTTTCCTGAAATTCATCAAATTTATGTGACAGAAACTGAACTGCCTGTTCCATGCTGTTCACTTTTTCTACCAGAGTCGGCAGGCCCTCAAACTTCTCGTTGATTGAAGCAAGTGCCAGGCTTATGGCAACGTCATCCTCACTGCGACTAGCCCGCAAGCGAGCGCTCTTGCATGTCGCGCATTTCCAGGCCTTTTTTGCCGCCTCAGATTTTGATTTGTAAGACTTTTCTTGCAAACCAGCCCACTTCCCGAAATGATACAAGTACAAACACTCACTACATTTCACAGGCCCTTCGTCTTGTACAGCAAGCTGGCACGTTAAGCAAATGTCAGACATAGCGCAAAAAAGGCAAAAATAAATGAAAGCAAGGAAAAACCAGCAACCAGGAACTACAGTAAACCACTCATTGGCTAGAACAACCGTACGATTCTACAACAGTGGCAGCAGCGACAGCATAAATGAAAACAGTAGGATTTCAAAAGAAAGCTGGAAATTACTAAAGTGCAACAGCAGAGTACGAGGGTTAGACGTGTTTCCAGATGCTGCCGCCACTGCCAAATGACCGCCGACTGCGAAACGCCCCACTATATTAGACTGCGATGCGTCGAATGGCGCTTGCGCAGAGAGTGTCCGCACGGTCGCCAACCCAGAAGCAGAGCAGAGCCGAGCCGTCGTATTTCCTCGCAGAAACAATGATGATACGAACGGCCGCAAGAAAAGCAGTTGATCTAGGGATGCTCCAGTTGGATCAAAACAGCTCGGCTTCGAGGCAGCGACTGCAACAGCAGAATATGAGGGTTAGACGTGTTTCCTGATGCTGCCGGCACTGCCAAATGACTATCTACCACTTATAGTCATTTGCTGCATGACCAGTGCCAAATGACGATCTTCTCATCGGCCGATATTAATCGTTGAGTATGCCACACTTGCGGTTTCAGGCGCGTGCAGTTTTAACGAGTGCATACATGTTTAATTTCGGCCTTTCTATGCTAATGGTGCATTATTACTGCTCCCCCCACAGATAGCTCTACGATACTTTCATTTAGCTGCACTAAATTTTTAAGAATTATCTGTACCAGGTGCTACAATTCTAACCATCGAGATAAATTACTCCGTGAGGTGATCCATTGCTTCTACAGGAAATCAAAATCCCTAATCGAATAATTAACATAACTGCGCTAATTCAGTTTTATTGCTATAGCAATGATATGGACGCTCCAGGCGCATGTCTGCCGTCGACGTCGCCGTGACGCTCCGTACAAAGTCCAAGTGCAATAACATCGTCGCCGCATGCCGTTTGCTGTATGTGCGAGTGGAAGTGTGTGAGGGTGAGCCGACGATTGTCCCTCACCTTCAAAGTGGGATGGATCGCGCCGTCTTCCATCGCGCACCGTGGCAGAGGGGTGAGGTGTTCTACTCCAGCGGCGGTTGCGTATGGCGCGACTGCGAACGACCGCTCGAGCCCTATCTTGAAAGCGATCTGCGATGGGGACAGAGTGCGCCGAGTGCTGATGCAACACCCCCTATACAAGGGCACGCCTGAGCACTCGGCGAGTAACGTCACGGAGATGAGGCCGGCGGCGTGCTCGGGGATACGGGTTGAAGGAAGGGATCACGCCCTTATGGGCAACGTTAACCAGAGCGCAGTTATTGCTTTATTTTAGGCATAGTTGAGCAGACGGCCCGCAGAGAACAGAGGGTGTTCCAAGGTCATTTTATTTACGCAAAACTATTTACGCGCTGCATTATTAAAAGGCCGGTCCATAAAAAATGAATTGGTTCAACCTTAGGATTGAGAACGAATTTCGGGTAAATGATGATAGGGAGCATGGCTTATATTAAAAAGTCACAGTGCTGCCTCCTTCTTCAGAGTAGCTTCATTGCCTTGATTTATCGTCTGCCGCAAAGAGTTCGTTGTTCATGCGATCACAAAAGTTATTCAACAAAATGTTAGCGCTGCACCATAACACATATCTCATGACAACTTCACCGGTGTGCCCTTCTTCACATTTGGGACACATGTATTTATTCCAGTCTAGATCAGGCTCTAAGCGAATAATTTCGCTTTCGAGGCATTATTGCATACAGTAGCGCATTCCACATATTTACAACACCTCAAATGAGTTTAGCAATGGAGATACAAAACATTCGTGCAACTATTTACAAAGAAACAGTTGCCTTATTCCGCAGAATTCCCGCTTTTCTCTACTTTGCTTTAGCATTGGCACCCAATATTCTGTCATTGATCTTGCGAAAACACGAACGCATAATTTTTTGGCCCCGATTTCTAATTGGTCCAGCAATTGGGCACGCAGCACTTATTAGGCATATCCTGGCATGAACGTAATCCACATTCCGCGGCAATGAAGGCTTGCCGGACACACAACCGCAATCGCAGCACAAGCGCAGAGACTACATGCACAGTTCACGTCCAGAAAAAAACTGCGCTCGGAAGCATGCCGCAGCATGCCAGGACTTTCCTCACCCCGAAGCTATCCCAGGAGCGGCAGGGTTCCCGGAACTAATCTAATTGTTATCGCCGTCGTCGCCCACTCGGTCTTCCGCGTCTCATTTTCAACACAGGTGCGCCGCTCGGAGCTTCGTAGCACGCTGCACGGAACTTCTATGTGGGCCTCTTTTGCGTGACGTAGCTCAAGGGGAGAGGGTAAAGCCAGAAGGCCTCAAGTTCTCTAGAGGGTGTTGATTGATAGCTTCCTGTGCGCTGTGGTCTCACCGCTTAGTTCGCGTTAAAGCTAGAGGGAACATGAAGGGCTATTCGCTCACTGCTACTACCGCGCTTCTTCACTCCAGCATAGTGCTGACAGTGTGTACATGGTCATCGGGTGAGATTTGTTCATTTTTACTTGTGCGCGCGATACACCATACTTGTTAGCTTATTTAGTAAGCGAATCTTTACATGTTTATACGGCCGATAAAACTGCCTTCTTTACTTCCTCTAGCTGTCTACTAATTTGCTATCGCAATCGATGCTTCACCTTTTCGGAGAAACTGCGATTTTTTTAGTTAATTACTTTTAGGCATATATGGTGAGTTCGCAAAGCGTATCTACTTGAAATGAATTCTCAGGACTACGCCAGTTTCGAGCTATTAATTTTCAAAAGTGTTCTACGAAATGCATTCGCTTTCCAGTTACTTTAGTATTGCAGTGCACAAGACAGCGTTTTATTAAAAATTAAGTCTTACAACACTCCATCTTTACCGCAAGTTTGACGGCGCATATCTCGAAACCGGTGTCATTCTAAGAATTTTCCCATATTGGAGCACAGCGATCGCGTCACGTTCACATCACGAGCCCCGCTTCCAATTTCTTTCCGACCTGTTCTATTTTTTGCTGAACACCGCAACCAATGGCTGTTAGGAGTTTTCTGCAATGGCCGATTTATTGAAGGCACGTACGATATTCGGTGACATTGCCGGCAGTGCGTTTGACGTACAAGCGTCTATGCGGGCGACCTTGATTCTCCTTCAGGGAGCGAGGCTCCCTCAAGAGGAAGGATGCGCGTGTTTTAGTTTGAAATTTCAGCTTTTTTGGCGCAAGGCAATGGTTTGATACTTGGCAGGCACTATGGTCAATATAAGATCTACACACAGCGCTTGTCTGTTTGCAATATCCAGACCTGCCGAGGGGCGCTTTAAGGAGAAGTGCTTCAGCATCGCATTGTAGCCACTGAATTCATGCTGTCCCAACTGGAGCTTGCAACGTAAAAACTGAAGATATTTTAATATTATACGCTTTTCTTCGCTCAGCAAGAGGGTTGAAGTAGGAACTGCTCAATGTATCAGTTGGCTTTGTCAAGGTTCTAGTCAGGTGGCCGCATCCCTGACATATTTCCTTTGAGAGCCGCGGCACATGCTCCTGCAACATATAAATATTCGAATACTAACAAAAAATTAAGTAAATACTACTTTCAAGTATCATGTGACGACTGTGGACCGACTGTCATCCGCAGCGGAGTCGGGCGTCTCGCTCCTAACGCAATAAGAAGGCTTTCAGTGAAATTATTTGTTCATGCAACTTTGCGAGCAGCCCGTCACCATCACTATGGAAACGCGGGCCTATAAGAGCGACGGGAGTTGCTGATGGTCGCGTGGACAGCGGCAGCGACCAGCCTACACGTTTCCAGTCTTTCGCCAGATTCCCGTGGTTATAAGGGCTGCGGCCCACCGCTGACGGAGGCGTTCCTGACGCGAGGGATGTTCTATAATGCGTCTTGACGGAGGACAATACCCGCCGTCGTAAGCAAAAAAAAAAAAATTTAATCCCATAGAACGCAGAGACAGACTAAGGCCGGGCTATATTAAGAAAAGAAACGGACCACTATTTACAGACATTATATATACAAGACCTTTACAGTTATACTATAAGTCATTTAATAAAAAGGCTGTTCTAGTTACGCAAATTTTGCTTACGCACATGGCTGGCTTATGCTCTCTGCCGTACGCAATGCGAGTTAATACATGATTAGCAATGACCGGTTACTTTACTTTTTTATGTAGGGATTGCGGTATACGTCTATGTTAGGTACATGAAGAGACTAGTAATAAGATAAAGCTCTTCATTATGTTGGATACTTCTAGAGCGTTTGTTTTCCGAGATAATCATAGTCAAATTTGGCACTCAGTACGCTGATTTCGTTTTCAGAGGCGGGAATCTCGGCGAAAAGACATAACTTCAATGGGGCGCAGCTGAGAATGAATCCCGTCTTGTATTCGCTACCTGACAGCTGGAGCAAAGCTGTTATCAACACCGCTAAATCAGCTACGTCTTGACGAGAGCCGAAGGGAGGGGAAGGAGGAGTGAGAGGACGTCCTTGTGTCTTGACTCCCGCATCTGAATGCAAATATTCTGTACTTAGTCTGCAATTTAATGTTGAATATCTTGAAACACAAGCGCTATGGAATTGTCCAACATAATAAAATGAACCTCGAACACCGTTATCGTCACGTGCCGCATATACATGAGTACCGTAATCGGGAAATGAATAAGTTAATAACAACACTGTCTACATATGAAGTCATGGACTCTTTTTTTGTCTGCTAAAAATGTTTACTTTGAAGGTCTTATATACAGGTACTTTGAAGTTAAACTGTCGAAGGGGAAATAGGCCATGCTAGCTAGCTACGCAAGTGCAGCTTGCGCAAACTGTTTATGTGCTTTGGTGGGCGCAATGTGCAATAATAAGCAAACTATAACATATTATTAATACCAACATTGTTAATGCCAGGGTACAAATGCCAATATTGTCAGCAGCCCACCTTCTCTTTAATATTTTGTTCTCTAAGTGTCTCAGTAGTGGACAAACGCACTTGTTTAAATATGTATTTCTATTTCAACAGAGAAACCACATTTTAAAATTTCCTGCAAGCAGCATTGTTCTTCCTCACTTGAGTTTTTGTATGCGATCCCGAAAAGTACGCAAGAATCATGGCAAATGCAAAGCAATTCGCAAAGATTATCTTAGGCAAGAGCACTTCCCCCTTGGCTGGCGTTTGGACACCCGCCATATAAAGAAAGACGTTATAATGAGTCAATATATAGCAGAGCCGATGATTATTTGCAGAAAGCACATACGTAAGAAATGTTCTGCGAATTCAGACCCTGAAGTGTTAAGATTGCATTACTAGATAGCATCCTTAAAACAACAACAAACACCAGTACCCTGCAGAATATGGCTTTAAAGCCGATTATGACCACAAAAATATATACTTCGGAATAATTTGGTGTTGAAGGTATCTTCGTTATTGGAAGCCGAACGTGGACAATAGCATTTGCGTATCATAACTGACAGATTATGCCAATGTTTCAGGAAGTCAAGAGGCTCACCTCACAGAAGTCCTCGGACAAGGCCATGTTCTACGGTGTCGATGACAGCCCGGCGTGGTACTTCAGTGCTGTACTTGGCCTGCAGGTAAATCATTAATGCCTCAGAATCTTAAAATTGTATCAATGCATCAGCTGTAGTCGGTTTCATGGGTTCAATAACAGGAGCGAGCGTGCGTCCCCAAGGAGCTTGTGGTCATGTGCCTTACAAGTCTACTACGCCGAAACAAATAGAGTGTTATAGTTGTCTTAGTGTACTTAAAATCTCTCTTTACTTTTTCAGATAAAAGAAATGCTCACAATTGAAGACTAACACCTCAAATTTTTCTATAGCTTACGGCAAACTTGATTTTGAAAATCGTGGTTATGCAAAGGGGAAACGTGTCCTTTAGTTTTAGCGCACTTCTGCTAGTCGCCGTTTCATTTTTTGCTCCATAAATTTAGCGCGCCACGTGAGTGGCAGAACCAGAAGTCACTCAGGGTCCATGTTTGCAAACAGTGAAAGCCAGCAAGGGCTGTCGAGGTCTGCTGTGGTAAGGTTGAGGTGTAACGTAGCGGTGAGCGCTACCTATAGTCGTCATAGCATTCACAACAGATCCTCTATCTAAGACTCTAGACGGATATAAATGGCTAGCCTTCAGGTAAATGCAACGAACAGCCTGACGACAGATTGGACATGCAGTAGCATGCTGTGATTGGCGAACATGGCATAGTTTCTACGGCGTTTGGCACCTCCCATATTTATTTTTGCCTCAATAGCCGTCTTACCGCTACTTTGATACCTAGCTGACATACAATATAGCTGATGCACAGTAATGGGGTATCGGTGTTTATCTACACTAATCTGCAGACGATCTCAAGACGCATGCTAAACGCACTAAACTTCCACAGTTAGACGCGTCTTTATAGGTCTTTCGTTTGATTGTTATAAGCACCGTTTTCGTTCTTTGCTTCTTTTTTTTTCGACCTGACCTTTTGGCTTTGGCTGGAGTGCAGCTGCGTCTCGTTATGGCCTTTGTGCAGCACTACCTGATCGTGACATCGGGAGCGCTGAGTTATCCCTTCGCCTTGGCTCCGGCTCTCTGCATGCGCGAAGAAGACCCGGCGCGCGGATACCTCATCTCAACGATCTTCTTCATATCGGGCATAGGCACGATCATCCAGACAACGCTTGGCATCAGGTTTGTTTGGCACAAAAATGTGTATTTACTCTTACTGGGTAAACTATAATTCACAATTGTGGACGTCACGTATTTCGAATTACACGAGGGACGTTCCGAAAGTAAGTTTCGTCATTTATATTCACTCAAAGTCTTTATTGCCCCTCCCCCCCCTCAAAGAAATACATCATGACATCATAAAATGTCCACCTTGTACTATTTTTCCACATAGTCGCCACCGACATTAAGACATTTGTCATTGCGCGCAATCAGTTTGAAGAAACCACTCTGGTAAAACTCGGTGCCCTGCAATGCAAGGAATCGTTGCACAGCCGGCTACGCCACAGCATTGTTCTGGAAGTGACATCCCGAGAGTGCGGCTTTCAATGGAAGGAACAGGTGCCAATTCATAGCGGCTAACAGCCCGCACTTCCATTGGAGACCACGTTGACAGTACACGTCAGTCTGCCATTCTGATTTCTACTCGAGCACGCCTCGGGCACGCCGGTCTGCTGCTGCTCTCTCTTTTCTTCGACGCTCTGCGCATACGTCATTCCTCCTCCACTGACGCTCTTTCCATAGCTGAACCAGCAACGAGCGTGGATTCTTATAGCTATTGTTTGTTTCATCTGGTCTACCATCTTCACTTTTAAAAAAATGACGAAACCTAATTTAGGAACGTTCCTCGTATTTATTACGTGTGGAATTTTTCCATGAAAAAATCTTTGTTCTTTTGGAATACAATAAATCCATTTGTGGCGATTTCTCCGACCTGGATTTCTCAGAATAATTGTACCGCTCTTGACGCTGTCAAAATACATGATGATGTCAAATCCATGAGGGCGCGCTGGTATGCGAAAACTTCAGGGCGCTGCCGAAGCCCGTCTTTCGTCTTCTCATCGTTTCAGGACGGCGGCCGTTTTGCTGTTCCGCAAGCGTAACTGATTATGCAGCTTAAAATAATGTTGCCGTTCAGTGCCCCTTTAATCACAATAATACTAGGTGTTTTGCATTCCAAGGCGCACTGCTGGTAAGAAAGGACGCCGTAACGGGGGCTTCAGTATTGCTTTTGTGCATCTGATGATCCTTAACTTGCGGTTAATAAGGCGAAGGAACGCTCTATTTTGTTTTTCTTTGCCTTCTGCCTTTACCAGAATGCAATGGCTGCTATCTTTATGCTTCGATTTTTCACTTAAAGAGGCAACGCTCTGCATTTCTGCAAACCCCTCAGAGCTCGGCTAATCACCATGGGGATTTTGCGTGCTCTCACATCGACTATGATGCCATAATCTTTAACTCTCTCGTTTATGTTGCAGGTGCATGTGTGTGGGGAAAAGAATGAGTAATTTGGCCTCCACCGTCACATTCTTTGCTTGGCAAATTCAAAAATAGCATTCTGAGCCCTACAACGATCTCTTCCTCTTCTGTGATGGTTTCGTCCACGTGCAGATACTTGTAGGGCCGACGCTGTTTCGCACACGTAGACCGTCGGTTAAATGACGTCGTTCTATTTCGATATCACTGTATTATTTGCTGTCAATTTGCCTGCCTGAAACTTAAGCGCACTTGCACGAATTGCATTCTTTGGGCCCCATAAAGTAGAACTATTCCAATATGTTTTTGTTACAATCTCCTGACGTCAAATTTGAGTAACCGCCGACGCAAGCATCGGGCGGTCACCCGCAGGGCTGTCTGAACAGACCAATCAAACGCACTCCTCGTTCATGGGAGGTCACATTTGTTTGCTTGAAAAACGAATAACATTGCTTACACGGAGCAGCTCCTCTTATCTAATTGAATGACAAGAGGCGAGGAGCACGCTCAAATGGAGAGGGATTCGAGGGGGCCGAGCCATTCCAATGAAAATCGATAACCAGGTGAAGATGGTCGTGCCGGCGTCTGCGATTGGTTTGCTTTCCCTTGCTTAGCTTGCGGTGGCTGGTCAAAATCGCAGCGGGATGCAACGCAAGCTTAAGAATGACGCTAAAACGGATCCTCCGCAAGGAAGAGTTGTCAGAACCAGGTCGTAAACGTGCCGAAAGTGCTCGAAAACGTTACACGGCCAAGTAGAAAGGTTTATTATACGCAAATAAACCCATGCTCTTCGGCGGGTTCGAGTAGCCAGTGCCTTGACGATCGGCGGCAGCCATGTTTTATTCCTTTCGGAACGGGGCAGCCTGCGGCTATTCCGAAGAAAATTCAGTTTTGTTCGGCATATTAATGCATCTTTATCGCGTACACGTCACTTTAACGCGGTGATTTTGTGCGGTTTTGTGACGTCCCGTTACATCTGGTGAAGTTGGTGCAGCCCGAAAACGTTTGACCAATAGCCGAGGGCTAATGGCGAACAGGCGTCTAATCAAAAATAACATTTTTTTCTTTTTTTGTTCGGTCAAATCATGCATAATAATTGTGCACACGTCATATCAGATGGGGAGTTATCGCGGTTTTCGTGACGTCGCGTTACGGGCAGGTGAAGGGGGGGGGGGGGGTTTGCTCCAAGAAAGTTTGAGACCAATCGCGAAATGCTGATTGCAGAATTAGAATATAAAGTTTGAAATAGTTTTACGTTATTGGCACCTCTTTATATGCTTAGAACTTCCAGCATTTGCGATAACCATAATATTACTTTTGGGAAGCGTGCAAAAGACCTGCTTTCTGCGAAGAGACCATTTCGCAGTCTGCAGATACTGTATGAGCACAGCTTTGAGAGCAAATGATGTAACACCCCTTTGAAGTCCACGTATACGACGCTGTAGAAGGTAGAGTAAAATAGGGAACGAGCACGGCTCCTATATTTGCAGTTGTTTCTATATAACCATTCTGAAGGCTAGTACCTTGCACTATCCAAAAGTAAGCTGAACAAACGAACAAGAGAGAGCTTAGATTCTTGCGCAAGGTGAGCTCTTCTATGAGCTCTTTTGAAATCGCGATGCAGTTGTTCTAGAGACTGAAATTCAGTTTACTCCGCGGAGCGCGAAATCAGATGTTTTTTTTCTCGTGATATCGAACAAATCTAAGGGGCCATTGGTTATTGTTTATTGCTGTAGGAGAGGTTTGAGGAATAGCGGTTATGGGAATAAACGGATTGAAAACAAATATATAGCACGCACACTGAACGACCGCTCCCGAATACCCGATGGCGTAGGAGTCTGAAGCGTCTCATTTTGCGTTTGCCGCTTTTTAATTTTTATTTACACGATACTGCGGACCGTTTTTGGCCCAAACAAAAAAGGGCAAATGCAAAGAAGGAATACAATGCGTTGTACAAACTGAAATGCACATATATATGTTAAGATGCATGCATGTAGATATAAAACACTTCCCAATATATATATAGACATCTGGCACCTCCAAAATTATCACAATGCAAGTGGCAAAAGACTCTGTTAGAGGTTAAAAAATATTGTTGATGACCTTTTTAAAGTTTCCACACGTGAGCAACTCATCAGCTAGGGAATTCCGGTCAGTTATTGTTTTCGGGAAAAATGACAACTTGTGCGAACTTGTTTTTGCGAAATGAGGAGTTAAGCTATAGTTGTGTGTGTGTCGTGTTTTGCGGGTTAGAGCCGGCGTGACAGATGGTGTGGCGGGGATACCGAGGTTTCCATGTAACAAGGAGTGCAAAAATTCTATCCTCGCTATTTTTCTTCTGGTACAGAGAAATTTTATTTGATTAGTTTTCATGAGGAGAGATGGAGAGTCAGAATTCCTGTATTTGTTGTAGGTGAATCACACGGCGCGCCTTTGAACCCTCTTAATCTGTGCAGTGTCTTTTTCTCGTGTGAGTATCCACACACCATGGCGGCATACTCAATTTTTGGCCTAACAATAGCTTCATAAGCTCATTTTTTCCCACTGGCAGGTGCTCCCCTTGTGTCTTAAAAACCCGAGTTTTTTCATAGCAGATGAGATTATAAAGCAAATTTTATCACTACAAGTAAGCTGGTTGTTATTGGTTATGCCTAAATATGTGAATTTTGTGACCTGACTCACAGATGCAGTGTTGAGGGTGTAGTTAAACGTAAGAGGCGTCATTTTCCTGGTCATGTACATAAACACTGTTTTTCAAAATTCTGTGACATCCCCCAATTGTTCACCAAGACAAAACACACTTCAAAGCAGCAATCAGCAGGCTTTGATCTAAAACAGAACGTGTTTCTTTAAACAACATGTAATCATCGGCAAATAGGTTAATTTTGACGTTTTCATCAATAAAGGAGGCCAAATCATTTATATCGGCCAAAAACAATAGCGGTCCCAGCCCGCTTCCCCGCAGAACACCTTATGTGACCTCAAATGGAGGAGAACAAAAACCGTCAATTTCCGCATATTTTTTTCTCCGATTTGAGTAAGCAGCAATCCATTTTATGAGTGGTGCCGGTACTTCAATTCCTTCAAAGCTCCTTTAAAATTAAGGAGCATTGAGCTTTCGAAGGCACACTAGTTCAAGGGATATGTCTCGGTGCTACACGATCTCCAGGTAGTCTCGGTTGACGCTTTTAACGGAAACCGCAACGTATCGTTAGCACTGCCATCGCCTCGAAAGTAATAAAAAAATATGACCCAAATACGTCTTATAATAAATTTGTCACTTTTTTAGCAATATTTATTTTTCCTAATACATAGAAACTTCAAAACAAAATGCACGCGTAGTAAAGACATTACCAAATACAGATGTATTTATTGTAATGATGGCAACCGTGTGTACCGCTTCGTGCACCGCATGCTGGCACCGATTATTCGTTGTTGCCTTTGCTTTAGCTGCTTTGTTTCATTCCTTGTGGCTAGGCAGCAATAGGTACGCGTAAACGCGGTAAAACAAAGTACTACAAAACAAAAGTGACGAGGGAAGAAGACGCGCAGAAAAAAACCGATGAGACGGATGCCTAGAAGCCGCTAACCAAAGAACCAAATCGCACATGGCAACCATGTTGTGTCGATGTTGCTGCTGACGGCAGGCCGTGCCAACGCTGCTGTACCGACGCTTTCATGATGGAGATTACGGGTGTCCCGAAAGTGTTTAATACTTTAGTAATAGTATTCAGTACTTATACGCTTATTTTGAAGAGGTAAAAATTCAACTTCCATATTTTTAGAGATTATTTTTTCTGCTGTCCGACGCCCTCTAGGCTCGAGAGTATTCCCTTGAGGTTTCAAAGGACGAACGCGCACTCCTTTGACTCAGAGCTCCCTTCCAGTAGGGATCCTTTGCTCTGCTTGTGTGAAAGTGCGCATTTTCCCTTGAAGTAAAGGATCTTTGGTTCAAAGGACTTTGAAAGTGCCCGTGTGACTGGGGTATTAATTTACGCTTCAGAAGTAGTTTATCGTGAGGAATCTTGTCGAATGCCTCACTGAAATCGAGATAAAATACTTCAACTTGTCCGGAATTACCTAATACGGCCCTAAGCGTGTGCACAGCTTTTGTTAATTGTGTAACGGCTGAAAATCCTTTTCTGAAACCATGCTGACATGGACTGAGCGCGGAACTTGTATTTAGAATCTGAAATATATCATTTGCAATTATGTGTTCGATGAGATTATAGGAAGAACAGGTTAAGAAGATAGGAATGTAGTTCCCTACTTGTTTCGCTGGGTGGTAACTCAAAGGTTTGAGCAACATCTCCGAATTTTTTTTTCCTTCGCATTGTAGCAAAGCAAATCAATTGCAACGTGCAATTCAAACGCTATGCAGATTTATTGATGGCCTTTTCTAGGTCTCCCCAAAATTCCTTATGTCAATGTCCTGCTCGCTCTCACTTGGCACATTTCTGCGGTTAGGCATCCACAGGAAGCTTAAGATGGCACGACACGAATCTGAAGTTTTACGCGTACAGACTAGTGTCACACGACAAATTAGAAAATGTGACAAAGAGGTTGCCCGTGGTGCCTTTCTTTTCTTGTGAGCGTAGCACGAGGCTAGTGGAAGGGGCAGACAGGCAAAGAAAGATAGACAAATCTTAAAGTAAGAAAAATAAAGACACAAAGACAAACTGCAAATAAAGCAGGTGATGCTTTCAGATGGGAATGGCAAAGCGAGAGAATAAACAGAGGGAGTGACAGATGTGTTAACCAGAATAAGCCCTCGTTAGAAGACAGGCGAGGAAAAGCAGAAAAAAAAAGGAATCCTTGCAGAAGCGAGAGTGAAAGAGTGTGAAATTAGTCTCATAGCTTGTCACGAAAGCCGCATGTCATCGGCAACACAATAACGGGCTGAAAGCTTCCTTTCCACAAGCCGGTTTTAAAGGAGAGAGAACCTAGATACTGGAGAGAAGTTAGTTTATTAAAAAAAAATACTACCTGATAGTATGCGTGAGCAGGTGCGACGCGCGTCTATTAAGATACCAAGCCCCGGTTTCAGAAACTTCATAAATGGATAAGTGTGCGACTATTTGTGCGCACTGGCTAGTATACTGGTATTGGAGACGCTTATGCACGTTATAAGCATGTACTGCATTCAACGTACTTCGAGACACTGTAAGAGAGTAACCTCAATTTGCATATAAATATTTCAAATACGGCCATATTTACAACTGTAATACATGAACCTGTGTGCACTGGCCTAACGTGTACATGGATGATATGTCGCGTGAGCTCTCAGTATGGCCTTCAGTTCAAAGGCGTGCAACAGCGATGGACACCGCTCCATACAGTCAATATATTTAAAGATAATCTCGCGATTATGCATCGGAACCTGTGGCAGCAACATATGTGGGAGTTTCCTCGATAATGACTTAACACACGAATGGCACAAGATGTTTAAGTGGGAAAACAAGTTTCGCTATTGCCTCCCGTTTCTCTAAAGCTGACGCTTCAACGAAACTTGACTCAATGTCAGAGTTTAAATGACTCGCGTGACATTAGACAGCCATGGTGCGAACGTTCAAGATGTTACTGCCGAACTGAGCCTGAACCATGGATTTGTACTTCAAGCATTTCGTAGTACTGGTACTGGTACTAGTTAAATTAATAAGGATGGTGTCATGCACGTGCAAGCCAACATGAACACATCTCGCTCGATGATCACAGTCACTGTCAGAACGCTGGAGTTAGAATTTGTGGCCGGAGCAGCGAGCTAATTGACCTTCGTGCTGCATATGTCACTTCAACGCGAACTAAACGGCTAGAAAGCGCACACGAAGCTATCGGCACTCGGCGTACTCTGCCCCCATCGCAGATCGCTGTCAAGGCAGGGTTCACGCGGCCGCGTGCGGCCACTGAATTAGAGCCCTCCCTCCCTTCAGCCTGGCGCCTTGCGTAAGACGGAAGACGGCGCCCTTCCTTCCCGCATTCCTCGCTTGCGTGTGCGAGAGTGAGCCACCATACTCGGCTCACCCTCGAACGTTTTCTGTCGCACATACGCTTCCGGTGCGCGGCGACGATGTTATCGTCCTTGCACTTAATACGGAACGTCAAGGCGACAGCGACGGCAGAAATTCGCCTGGACTGTCCATATAATTGCCATCGTAATAAAACGCTCGCCAGCTAGGACGATAATTGAATGTACGGTATGCTTAGTTGGAAACACCATGACCAACCAAAGGACAAGTATAGGCAAGCGATGAGTGCTTTCACGTTTCGTCGCAAAGATTGAAGGTTTTGAATAGTATCTTCAAAGGAAATGGTTGTGCCCACGATCTCCTGCAATCATAAAAAGCTAACTCTGGGATATTGGGCCATGACACCTGTCAACAGCATGTCATAATGGGACTTCCTCGAACACAACTGGAAGCCTCCCACAAGGTCGAAGCGCTTTTGCCTCCTAACAGCATGAGAATGAGCGCTTCCGTAAACGGCACGTACGACTGCTGAAAAATGCCATGGTTCGGCGGTGTCAGCGTATTCCGCGTACTAATCCGACCAGAGAACAGATCATCTTATTATGCCCATAGCACTTCAAGCAACCCTTGGGAGTATGAACTTAAGCAATGAATGAATCACAAAAAGTACAGCGGAACGTATTACTGTTCCCGTCAATAACCTTCCAGAATTTAAGAGAATGTGCGCGGAAAACTGCTGAATGAAACAGCAAAGCATTCTTTGTGAAAGTATTCCCTGTGAGAAAATATAATTGTCATTTATCTTGCATGTATTTTCTCTCTTTAATACTGCGCTGACGCTACTTTCATGTCGCAAACTGCACAAGCGTATGAGCGAGACGTGCCATTGCTTACAGAAACGCGTAGCGAGCGTAGTGGGCTAAATAAAGGAAGTGTAGGCAAGAATCATGAATATTTTTCTTGATGAAACAAGATAAGGCCCAGAGGGTACAACGTTTTCTTAGAGTGCACTTCACGGAGCAATTAGAGTCAGTATTTCTCGAAAGCACAAAGTTTTCTAGCAATGAGGCGATGCTTTGAGAATTTGCTTGCTTCAATTCTGCAATCGTGATGTGCTCCCTGAAACCATTGTTAAAAAGTTAAAATCTTGTTCATCATGGTCATGAAAATAGCTTCGGTGGCACAAATGAAGTGTCAAGGCAATGGTGATGAGCTTCAAACATAACACAGAGACTGAATGGAGGATGCACCAGCAATAGAGCGGCTGCAGAAAGAAGGTAGTCACTGCCGACAATGACTCGAAACGACAGTGCCATAAATTTATTGCATATTATATCACATGATTCCCTGCAGCCAAGTGCTCGTTATACGATTACTAGAAATGCAGAAAAAAAATGTTTTCGTGCAAATATTGTATAGGTGCCTTTGCACCAGTTCTCGCATGACATCCATTGTAGAAGTAGCTTCTGAAGTCGACAATTCCAGCTGGGATCTTAAAATAACTTTTCGTGCCTGGAAGCTATATCATACAGATTAATGTGATATGTCAGATAGTTTAATGCTGAACACAAATCGCGCACAAAAGAGGTTGTGTGCATCACGAAAAATGCACATCATGATTTAGCTGATAGCTTGTTGTTGTTGTTGTTGTTGTTGTTTAACTTAATTTATAATGTTCTGTTCTTAAAGCGAGCGGCACCATGCTGGGCAAAGTAGACGATGACCATAATAGGTTTTTGAAACGAAAGACACTGCCATTAGCTACGCAAAAAGTGAATTTTACGACTTCCTTAGATAACATGTCAGCAACGAGAACTTGACTAAACTGACGCTTTATTGCCTGACAGTTGATCCGTGCTGCTTTTTCGAAAGCGTTTAATAAAAAGATGGTCATGCCCCTCGCTTATCGCACCCAAAATCCAAGCATCGTCAACATAAATATTCCTACCTAGTACGCCATTGAATATCCGATTCAATTTGAAACACCTCGCTGGCGGATGCGATACTGAAAGGCAGCCTCTAGCAGCGATAACATTCACAAGGAGTCGAAAACGCGCATGACCGAGATGAACTCTCCTCTAACGATACTTCGCGAAAGCGGATATTTTGTCCGATGTCGGTGACAGAAATTGGCGCCTTTTAGTTCTGCCTCGACGTTTTCGCGTCTTCATATTTGAGAACGCTTCCTCTTTGGGCTGTCATTCTTTCTTGCATATAAGAACACTGTCAGCTTCCGCCATTCTCGCAAATGATAACCAACGGGACTCACCCAGTTTATTGCCCTGCTGTCGCTCTAGATAATGCCTACCCATTGTGGTATACGCTCAAGCTCGTTACACAGCAGCTCCTGTAGAGACAGGAACTCATCGCGCTGGTTGAAAACACGTACGAGGTCTGGTGAAAACTACCGCAAAATACGCACCTTATTATGAAAAATACGCAAGGACATTCGCGTGACATATCGCGAAATGATTGAAAAAGAAAGGACTTTCCATCCTGGCCCTGCCAAAAAGGATGCGCAGCCAAGCTGTTGAAAAGAGCCACTTAAACTGCTGAGAGGGGGTATGCAATGCTTTATTGCTCAATTCCTCCTCAGGCGCATTGTTCAGTCACAGAAGAATGTGGACGTGCGGACTTCCCCTGTGCTGCAATTCCACGAGAGCACGACCAGCCGCAGCACGCCGCCGCTGGTCGTATTGCTGTTTCTTACGTGATAACGTTAAGAGCCCCGTGTCTCATACGTGCGTCAGACGTCGTTACGCCAAAAAGCTTTTCGAACCACCCATACTCAGGCCCTCCATGTTGCGCGATGAAGTTACTGAACTAAATGTACTTGTCAAGCTAGAATACGTAGAGAAGTCGTAAGGTACGACCTACACACAACCTACAGACATGATAACTCTCGAATTATAATTGGAATATACGAGAAAACATAATTCTGTTACGCGAAAACTCAAAATATCCGTTTTCCAGCGTTTCTAGCATTCATAGACCAGTGACGGCGTCCACCATTTGCGCGCGCGTGTGCGTCAATATCTCGGAGTCCACAGAGCGGTGCGCCCGCTTCCTTGAAACACCAGATGCCGCTCGCCTCCGCCGCATCGCAGCCCACGCAAGAGGCCGTGTTTCTACCACAAAGCCCACCTTCGTGCATAGCGTTCGCCGCGAGCGTTTCCCGCTAAATATTATGGTTACATACGCTGCAGCTGCCGGGTAGCGTGAGAAGCTGTCAGGAATATTTAAATGCTGTCACGTTCCACTCTTAAAGGCGAAGCTTAAGCTTCCTCCAATTTTCCCCCCTTTGCTGCTCGTCGTATTCACGCTGCTCTTCGGGAGTCCTACACTTTAAAAAAAAGCTTACACCGTTTGGGGTATATATCTGCCACATAGCAATAATCGTCATCTGCCTTGCTTGCGTTTCCTTTCTTGAAAATGTCGCGCCTGCTACTTTCCTGTCGGCAATGCTCCGTCATGCTGATAACGCGCATGCCATTCGTTACTGGGAAGTATCGGGCTCGCAGCGTTAAAGAAAGGAAATGTGGACAAGACAGATGACATTTATTGTTGTGTGGCGAGATACTACTCAAAGGGTGCAAACTTTTCTTAGAGTGTAACTATGCGTTGCCTACCCATCGCGGTGCAAGCCACTGTCCCCACCGCCTTCCACAAATTGACCACTTTCAAGAAGCTGAATTTCATTTCCTTCGCCTTTACTTCGCACTTTCAATGTGTTCGCCGGAAACACACAATAGGGCCGAATTCACAAAGCTTTTCGTTTGTAAGTGCTCTTTGTGATTGTTTGCCTGCCTTCACAATGTCACGCGGTTGGAATTTTCTCTTGCATGCGAACAATTCAAACGTAAGAGTATTTTGTGAATCTGAGCCCTGATTCTAACCCGTATACTTCGCAATTTTCTACAAAGTTGTAGCTTGTGGCGTGTTCTTTAACATTGCGCAAGAATCCCACGAGCATTTATATTTTGTACTTTACTCGTGTACGAAACACATGCCTGTCATGAACTTCATTTCGCTGTTCATGGAAGTGCTCCTCAAATTTGGCCACACCTTTCTCATAGTTTTCTCTCGCTATCAAAACAAGAATCGTGGAATATATTGGTTACGTCTCCTTACGTCTCCGCGCGCTGCAGGAGCGTTCTTTCTACTGCATGGTTCTTTAGTAGGTTCAATCGCTTGCAGGAAATGATAGATCATTTGGTATAAAATAGGCTTCTAGCCTTTCTTTTCATTTCCGGATGTGCGTAATCCTTCAAGTGCTTTGGCGCTTTTCATACGTGCTCAAGTCGTTCGTTGGCAATGCAGTAAGTAAACACCGCCCTGCTAAGGCAGCATTTTGCCTGGTGAAAGCGTTCTTTATAATGACGCCTTCATCCAAATAATGCCACCACTTTTATCACCAGCTAACACCATCGGGCTGAAGTGAAGCGCCGGTGCGTGAAGTGGATAATGAACAAGGTTAATCATTGATTACATAAAGCTTTGGTGCTGACGCAAGGGCCACTAGTGGGACGGAACGCGGCTCGTTTCTAACTGTGAGAAGAGGCAGGACGTTTGCACACTCAATTACGTCCTTCAATGTGGTCTCACTGACCTCGTGCATACTCTTTGATAAATAAAAATTTTGGCGAATAGACAGTTTTTCTGTGGCACTTTTAGATATATATAAAATTAAAGAAAAGTAAATGTAGATTAATGTGTGGCGGTTAATGCATATTAAGACATGCATATTGGAGTAGTACCTTCCGATTAAAATATCTGTGAACACTAATGCGACTCAAAAGCATGTTCACAGCACAAATACACGCTCACTTTACAAATAACGTTGTAGGCTACTGCAACACCACTTATGCACCCGTGACGAAGGTGACGCCAAATTCACAAGAACGACAATGCACCTCTACGCTCGTCTACGACAATGATTCTCTACGATAATGCTGCTATACGACGAGCTCGAACTAAACCCAACAAACGTCTCTTCACTTTACAAATAAGAAAATTCCGCAGCCACAACTCCAGTTGAGCGCGACGTGATGCGAAGCATTGTTGTTTGGTTAGACGAAGGGTTGTCACGAATCCTCTGAATTTTCTGGAGCGAAATAGCGAGCGCAGTTGTAACGTGAATTCGAACTGGCGGTATGCGCAGCGGAAATGACACAGTGGTTGTTGAAGATGAAATGTCTGTCTGTATGTCTGTCTGTCCATCCGTCCGTCCGTCCGTCCGTCTGTGTTTGTTCTATTTATTTACTATACACCGATGGAAATGGAAGTGTAAGAGAGGATTACGCACATTTTGTTAAAATATTTGAATGTGCGGGTGAGCCCGAAGCGGATATTGAAGTGCAGGTACTTTGTTGCCATGTGTGGAGCACGTGGGCACGCATAATGCCACGACGGCCTTTTCAAGCATTTTAGTGGGAAATGGTCCTGTAGGGCGACGTGGAGAATACGCATCTCCGAAGGTGCACTAAAGCGGGAAGGGGCGAGCCTGTTAGTCCAACGTCACTTACACGCGCCTACTGCATCTATAGCGTCAATCGTAACTTATGGCATCATCGGGTGGTCGTTTCGGAGCACTCCAGAGGCCATCATCTTGTTCGGGTGGTCGAAAAAGGACGCTTCGGCTATATTCGCTTGGTTCTTTCATATTTCTGAAACCTGATTTGGAGCGCCCAGACATACTTTCCCCGACGACGTCGGAGCATTTGCGAGATGTGGACGGTTTCCGGTCACGTGATGGCCACGCAGCTTACGGACGTCAGCACGCTTTTCCCGATGTAGGCTCGGCCCTTTAGGCGGTTTCGTTTGGGTGCTGTCGTGCTTTGCATGCCTCACGTCGATGGTGATGAAGCGGCAACGGTTGAATTTGTTAGCGGCACCTTCAGTTCTTCTTTTCAGTCGAGCGGCGAGCAACGGCAGCACCTTCATCATAGTGCTGAAAACTTGCTGCGTCGGCGTATAGGACTGCCTTGCAAACGAAGGCCACTGCAGTTGTCGTTTTTGTAGTCCACCATTTTTGTCTAGTGCACGCCTTCGCTCGTCGTGATGTTATGATACTCTGCGATGTGGCGGCGTTCAATCAGGCGTCACCAAAGTTCCCCTCGGCCTTGCTTCCTTCCCTCGTACTGCTCCAGAAATTGACCAACCGCTCAGGTGTCGTGTGCTTTCTATGATTCGGATATGGATTGTCTTGCAATCCGACTCAGATTACGGGATCAACCACCCGAGTTCATCGTTAGCAGGGTGTGGGACCGGGCTAGTCGGCATTCCCCTGTCGCCTTTTTAGTGTCCCGTCCCCACTCTTGCACTAGTCACTTCAGCTTCACCGTTCGATTGCTAGATTGCTATACGTCCAGTGCTGACCTGAACATCAGCGTCAACAATCGCCACTTGTGGAAGCACACCGACGCGCTTTTCCGGGAATCCGAGAGGAGATGTGGCAAGCGATTATTTATTATCCACTGTTTCGCCGGCACTGCGAGCACTATCTGGGCATTTGATAATCCTATACCCATGGACACCTTTCTGCGGCTATGAAAGCTACGGAGGCAAAGCGCGCACAAGGGAGAGCGCCTCTGAAAGAGCCCCGCGTTTTGATCTACGTTAGTTTAGGCCGGGTTAGAGAAAACATAAACACCTTATTAGCAACAGTTAAGTAAGACAGAACACACTATTGAGTGCAAAAGTTTACTTATTTTGCCGCCTTCCGTTCCGCGTCGGGGGAACGGGAAACCGTCGCACGTAAAAGCTGCGTCTATTCAGCGTCTGTTCCGAGCATCCAAAAGCACTCTCAAGCGCTGCGGGACTATTTGGCATGGTAACACATGTGCAGCAGCCATGTGCCCGTAGCTTTCCCTCAATAGCCACAGAAAGTTGCCGGCGAGTATAGCTCCTTCGGGAAAACGGCCAGTGAGATGGCATAAAGAAGTTGGCTAAACTCGGCAAGAATGCTTCGCAATAAATGAACCCCCAGTTCGGTGCGTGAAAGAACCACAGGTAAAATTCTTGCAGAGACACATTGCCATGTGTTTTTTTCTTCAGCCTTTCAGTTTTACCCTTAGTTTAAAGATAAATAAAGCGGCACGAGTTAGCTTCAAAACACGTGTTTTATGTTAAGTGTGCAACGAAACCGTTCTTTTGTATGACAAGCCTAAGAAATAGACACCGCCACAAGCAGGCTGCCATGTTAGGAACTACTCGCAACAGCTAAAGCGAGAGCGGGCAATCAGAAAAATCAGGGGACATTTAAACAATTCTTATGCGCTGTGAAGGCGAAAGCATTAATGGCTAACGGAAAAGCCTTGAGCGGTCCTTCGATTTTGGTGCTGCGAGTAATGTGCCACTGTGGTACGCGCGGCCCAAGCCACCAAGCAGCAGCAGTAACCTGCGGTGTCAACGTCACATGCCACCGACGCGGCGATGCCCATCGGGTGACGCGTCGCGGGAATGCCCTTTCCCCTCGCGCATCCCCTGCCGCGCTAGCATCCCTACGGGTGTTCTCTTTTACCCGCTCTGTCACCTTGCTCCGTCGAAGAGCGCTCCTGCAGAGAGCGAGAGCGATGGTGACGTGGCGTCGCGGCGGTGTCCTCTCCCCTCACGAAGCACCTGCAGCGCTATCGAGGAGCAGGTGTTCCCTTTCGCCCGCTCTGCACCGTCGAAGGTCAGCTGCCGACATGGCGTCGCAACCAATGGCATGCGAGTTTAGATGCCTTTTCGCTGATAAAGAGTACAGATACTGGTTTTTCGATAAATTGGCCATCAGACGCTTTCGCTTCAATAAATTCACTACAACGGCAGCGATAAAGAGCTTCCGCAGTCTGGCAAGCCCAGCAGCTTGCAGAAGGATCTAATAAAAGGTCCAGTTATTCGCACTATACTGCTTTCTTCAATGTAAGTTGCCGCTTCGCCTAACATCAGCTTCTATAAAACGGCTTTTATGAATTTCTCCTTCCACTCACGTATGCGCGAAGAGGAACTTAAAATATACATGTTAACATGGCCAACAATGCAATCAAGGAACCCAAACAGACCTCGCTTGAGGTCACCTCCCCCCCCCCCCCCACTAAAAAATTTTCAAAAGGAGAAAACAGTCGTCTGTGTTCTCCTGTTAACTGAGGCGAAAAAAAAAGCGTCTTATTTTCAAGGGTGAAGGGACAGTTCAAAAACTGACAAAGGTCGTTTACATAGGGCTTGCGTACTGAAAAGTATTTATTAGGACCAAAACAAAGCGACAATTTCGAAATTTACATCGCATAATGCGCATCAATTGTGTGCTGCGTAAAAGAACAGAAAGTCTATCTCTGTTCGACATCAAGCACATGTGTTGATTTGGCAAAGACTCACAGTACAGAGTGATCGACACTGGAACACTGGGCTCCGTAGCCTCGTGTCACCACGTGCCGGCTGTTTCGCACGATCTCGGGCCAGAAACCTGTTTCTTTCAAGCATGCCGCACGCTGGCGCAAAAGCCACACGAAGATTTCTCGCGCCGGTGCCTGCTCCGACCGGACACCGCGTTACGCCTGCAGAGTCACGTCGCACAGCTGAAGCCTTTGACTCTCCTGTGCTCCTCCTCGTACAGAGCGACATGGGTAGATTTCGGCAGCACTCTCCCGTATCTTTAGCTATAGCGTGGCTCGACGAGTTGGCTATTTAATATTTGTGGAGGTAAGATTCACTCTTTAGATTAATTTCTGTCCTTGCCTTTCACCTCAACTTTTCAGATTTCTTTCTTTGTTATATATTAATAATAATAATAATAATAATAATAATAATAATAATAATAATAATAATAATAATAATAATAATAATAACCACAGATCGCACGCTAATACATTTCCTAACCTACCATTATCAAGATATATTCGCTTACCAGGCCATTCTTTCGAAAAACTCAGGGCCACTATACTTGAATCAGGCTTTCATTCCCATCATGATCGCGAAGTCCGCGAGTCTTACCTACTCTATGAGTTTAACACCGTGTCATCTGGCATTACCGAAAGCACAGGCACACTAACCAGCGTGCCTACTAAGCATCCTTGACATTACCGTCACGCCTCATGTATGCTATGAGATGCAGCTTTCCTTTAAGAACCCTCTATTATTATTGCCTTTTTTTCACTGTTGCGTCAATTCTGTGTAGCATAATGTCCATAGTCTGCACACGACACTGTATTCCACCGTACGCATGCCAATAAAAGCCCTGGTCATTCATCCTGCTCGCTATGACGACTACTGCTCATGAGCAGTGCACTTCACCCGCACCCTGAATGTACTATGGCGCGGTGCCTTATTATCTCCATGTTTCTTTTTATTGTATTATTTTTTATTTATTGTTGATTTCAAGTGTTTGCATTGTAATGTTTAGCAAACGAACGATTCATTTCTGCACTGTGCGCCACGTGTGTGGTATCGCTGTCGCCAGTGGTATCGCTATATTTATGTTGTTTTTTCTTGTTGTTATTATTGCGCACAACTTTATCTGATGTATCGCGGGTTTATAAGGAAGCCCAAATGCATGTACATGTTACTTTGACAAAGGCTGATCCAACAGCCGAAACGTCAGTCAAATATAGTGTGCTTATTGAACGTACGTCGTACTCGTCTTCTTCATGTTACTTCCGGGGCCAGCGTGATTTTCTCAGCCATAAGTATATATATACATATATATATATATATATATATATATATATATATATATATATATATATATATATATATATATATATATATATTATTTCGTTCTGTGTGTGTTGAGATAACAGCAGCCTCCATCGCAATATTACTTTGTTTTGAAGTGACACTCATAAAGTTCCGGCGACTACTTCGTGTTTTCAACTCTCCGGCTATAGACCATTGCCGTTAACTCTGTGTCCTGGCATTTGGACAACCTCGAAGAAGCCTTAAAAACTCCTTTTACACTGCGAAAGTAAGAAAGAAAGTGTCCGTTTCACTGTCCTAATAAAACTGTGCACTGCCGCGGAGCCTGCAAGCCACCGTTAACGTACCTCGCGCCGAATTCGCAATACTGGTCGCACTTAAGAACGATTCGGGCCTTCCAGGTTAGCCAGCGTAGGTACCGACGCCGAAAACAAGAGGCAGGAACCATTAACAGATGTTTGCAGTCGAGAACTGAGAACTTTTCTTGCCAGCTCGTCGAAAACCATTCTTGCCAACTAATGTTTTACCGTATACCTGCCAGTCAGTCCTGAACTGGTCTTACCGGTAGAATGAGAGCCGTTCTTGCCATCCGATTGAGAACCGCTGGTGCGCGAGACCGATCAAAAAACACTAGCTGTAGGTTTCACAAGGCTGCATCGATTTAGTGAGACGCACAGAAGCTCGGCTGCTCCATCCCACTCGAAAGACTAATCGCTTCTTCCTCAAATTTTCGTGGGGGCACCACGCAGCTAACTGCACTACCTTCTCTGCGGTCCGAAGGTCGATCGAATGATTCTGGAGAGGGCTAACATTTCCGATTTATTTATTTTATATTTTTGTTCCTTCCGCTGGAATTATATTTCACAAAACCGCGCACGGGGTGAGTTTGTGCCACCGTGTGCGATATATTTAACTGGTAGGAAAGGCGAGACATTGCGAACAGAAAGAAAACTCCATTTGTGCCTCTCTCAGTTCGTTCATTCGTCCCTGCCCGTAGGTAAAAAAATAAGTTCACTCTAAACAATACGCGTTTGGCTCTAGAATCAAAGTTTTGGTTGCTTTGAGAAGAATGAAAAAAAAAGGACATTCGCCCTTTCGGTACCGCTCTTTTTCATTTCCCAGGGTGTTCGGAAAGAAACGCAGTCACGTAAAAGTGTGCCTTAACTCCCGCATTCCAGCACATCCTCCAGACTCGGTTTACGTTAAATATCTCCTAACTTAAGAGAGATTATTGCATCATAAATATATCCTCGAATGTAATGTTATCCGTGACATATGAAATGCGTGTCAATATACATAGAAACGGCATGAATACGACCTAGTTGGTACGAATCCAGCGGTGATAAAACAGCGCGAAAAATAAAAATGGGCAAAGAAGGAACACAGGACAAGCTCTGTGCCCAGATCCACAGCAGTTCTCCGTACGAGTCCGTTGCCTCTCCGCACTAGTTGTATTTCACAAGGCAGCATTGCATGTCCTCAGTGTACTTCATTCATCCTTCGTCCACTCACGAGCGCTGCACAAACTACATCGTGAACGCATACCAACTCGTTCAGTTTTCTATCCTAATGCAGCACTGCGAGGCTGCAAAAGAATCTGCACCAATATTTACAATCAGCCCAGAAGTTTTCATCTGTCAAGTCTACTCAGTTTCGGGGTGAATTCGATTAAAGTTCAAATTTTTCTCCAAGAAAGACGCTTCCGTGAACTCATTT
Source organism: Dermacentor albipictus (assembly GCF_038994185.2). Classification (NCBI taxonomy): domain Eukaryota; kingdom Metazoa; phylum Arthropoda; class Arachnida; order Ixodida; family Ixodidae; genus Dermacentor; species Dermacentor albipictus. Next base: position 162,089,453 of record NC_091821.1, on the reverse strand, counting down.
TCGTATCTGCAACTACAACCAAGCTACGTCCGTCAGAATTGCGAGTAACACACTTATAAAGCAAGTTACAATACTGTAGAATTATTTGTCTTAATGAAGGCATGTGAACGAGTTCATGTTCCTGCTTTACCAAGTCAGTGGAGGCGAACCTTACGACTTTATCGCACTGAGAAGGTGACGCGCAGTGTATTTTACTTGCTACCTCTAGTATTCATTTTCTGCGTATTATTCCCCTATAAAGGATGGCGCTCTTTGTCCATTAACGTAGTCGTCGTGACAAGTTAATGCAGATTAGTAATGCAATGCAGAGACATCAAACTAGCCATATACAGGCCAGTGATCACAAGCAGGACTCGCCATCTGTTATTCCGGGCGTTGTGGCTACTGCAGTGCTGCGGGATTATTGAACGGGAACGGGAATGAAAAGCGAAAACGGCCTCTCTGGTGAAACGAAACGCCAGCAGGAGAATGACGATCCGAGTCGTCTTAAGGCAGTGGACGCACGAACATGCGATGGAACGTCGATAATGTCAAAGCTCAAAGCTTTGACAATATCTCAAAGCTTTGACAATATCAAAGCTTTGACAATATCGACGTTCCGTGCTTTCCGTGCTTTCCGTGCTTTCCGTGCAGGAGAATCCTTCTCCTGCACGGAAAGCTTCCGAAGGCATGTCAGCCGCTTCCGCGCAGCTGTCACACATAGCATCTGTCCGTACTCTGGCATTAGGGGCAGAATTCACCGAGCTTATTGCTCGCAAGTGTTGCTTCCAATTAGACAGCCGTCTTCGCTAATAATATGTCCAACATTACGTATGTTCTTGCGAAAAATTATAATATGGGATCTTTTGTTGTGTGTGTGTCTGTATTAGTACTGGAGCGTAAACACGGAGTGATCGCTTGTTGCTGCAATTACTTTCTCGTGTCATAGCCGACTCATGAACGTGGCTGATGAACGTGTGCCGCAGGCTTCCGATCATCCAGGGTTGCAGCGTGACGTTCCTCGTGCCTATTCTTGCCACCATGGCCCTGCCAGAGTGGCGCTGCCCGACCGAGGATGAGCTCATCGCAGCGCGTGATCCGGACTCTGGCATCACGGGCCCCGCCACTGACCAGGAGTGGACAGCCGTGTGGCAGGCACGAATGAGCGAGGTACATATAAGTGCAGCATCTGCGCCCCGACCACAACCCGCCGTGCTGCCGCCGTGGGTGACCACACCGGCGGTGCCTCTGTGACGGCCGCACAGGCGCTGGCGGTTTCAGCCGCGGGTGCGCAACTAATGGGCGCAGTCCTCCGCTGGAGTGCACCAGCGGAGGCGCCACACGAAGCAGCGATGGGCTTTGTGCGAGGCGGTGCGACCTGTGGGAAGTTCCGGAGGATGCCACCTGCTTCTGTAGAGGCGATGACCGAGCGTCGTTAAAATTGTTAACGTTGTTCGCTTATCGGGCATTAACCACGAGAGATATCGCTTGATGATGGATGAAAAAATCCTGTCTCGTGCAACTGGGAAACACGAGCTACGATGTAGTACCGTAAGGCCCGTACTGACAAAGAGATGTTGTGCTAGAATTGTTCGTCGCTGATAATTCTAGTGAATCCTTATGAAGGCTATGCTATTAGCGAAGGCAGCTGGCTAATGGCAAAGAGCACTTACAAACGAAAAGCTTTGCCAATTCGGCCCCAGAATATTGCGCACACTTACAAACAAAAATATTAGGGAATTCGGTCCCAGAACATTGTGCACTTACAGACGAAGAGCTTTGCGAATTCGGGCCCAGAACATAACGCACTTTACTGCTCTATAAAAGTCAAAACTGTGGAACGAAAGTACGCCGAGGTTCTGACGTGATTATTTTACATGCGCAGCTTTCTACCCGGGGCACGGACTGAACGTGCATGTCATAATTATTTTTGATAACATTTGAGTTCATGGCTGACACAAAAAGTACCACGATCGCCGCGCGGCAACAAAATCAATTGAATTCAGTTTTCTTTTAACTTCAAAGTATGCCATGGCTCCGAGGTCGCGAAAAAGAAGCCACCCTTCTTTTTGTGCTTCACAGTGTCCACGAACCTACATGGCAAATGGCAGCATTCATACCAAATCCAAGGGCACATATCAATACTTGTGCGTTTCGACAATACAGAAGAAAGGTGAAGCGAGAGATCTGGTAACAGCTCTAGAACAAAATAAAGTGATAAGAAGTAGATGTTGCTAGTGGAGTTTGTAATAATATTACACTCATCTTAATTCGCAGCAGAGAAAAAGACATGCATCAACGCGTCTTTCGACAGGCAAACGAACTTGAAGTGAAATGAGCTAATTGACATTGAAGTGCGCGTTGTAATAAGGCGGTGCTTATTAGAGATATTACGAACGGATGTAAAGACGGTGGAAAAGTCATTTACGTCAGTATACTTTGCTTCAGATGATGACATAGTAAAGGTAATTACGCCACACCGTATGATGTGTTTTACCCGGATTTCTCCACAATTGAGAGGAATGTCACGCGTTTTTGTTCGTAAAATTAGAATAGGCATCTTGCTTAAGAAGTTATCGTTTTGCGAGCCTGCTTTGTAGCACCTATTTAATGCGGTTTTATAGAAGTCTGGGAGCCGAAGCGAACTTGTTTCTTGAAAGAGCAGCTTTAGGCAGTGGTCCTGTGGAAGCTTTGCAATAAAATGAACAGCCTTTCTTTCCACTTCATAACATCAGCTTACATTAGAGATTGTCGTGGCACCTCAAAGTGAACGGAAATAATTTATGTGCGATGAAGCAGCGTATTGTAAATGAAGTTTAACGCCTTCGGGCTGGCCAAACTGCACTTACGAAGTACGCCAAATACCAGGGACGTTTCACTGATAAAAAAATTTTATCTGCGCATTCCAAAACATAATGGGCCTCAAACAAACGCCTCGAAAAGCCGCTTTTCCAGCCGTCAATGTGACTTCGCGCGACACGTAGAGCCCATCATGGGGCAATACACGGAAGCGTTACGACTTATTATCAATACTATAAAGACGAAACTGGCTCAAACAAAAAAAAATTGTGCCAGCAAATTGCTACACCCTCAAAATTTATGTGTATCTGTACGTTGTCTACAAGGTGATAATTGCCCAAGTAAGTTTTGGGGTTCACTTAATTACACAACTGCACTTACCTCCTTCTTTCTAGCGCGCGCAGTTTACAAAATATAAAAGTGGCATATTTGCAACTATAACTTTATTTGAGTAGCAGACTAGAGCGCACTAGCTCAGGTCGACCTCTCTGTCTTTCCTATCAATAAATTCTATTCATTCATATTTGAAACATAATTCGCTTCGCTTAACTCGACGAAGCTTTACACTATGCCAGAAACCAAACCAAGGACGACATCACATGTCCTCGTTAAGTCAGGTACTCTTCACGATGAAGGGGGAGGGGAGAGGGGGGAGGGGGGGGGGGAGGGGATAAAAATCGCGCGCAACAATCCGCGTTACACGCTTAGAGTTAAGCTTATTGCAAGAGTCGCAGCGTGCGCGTAATTAGTGTTGAAACGAACTTGCGCATTTCCTGCTCTTGTTCGTCCCGCCGCTCGGCGCCTTCCTTCAATAGCCTTAAATAAAATGTATGCGCGGATCTCATGCGTCACGGCAGACATGCAGCGAATGTAATCCGTGGCGACTGTTTACATACTAATAAGGTGTAGTGCGCAGCTGTCCCACATATGACGCACGCGAAGCGCCGGAACGTAATCCGCCGTTTGTAATTCCTGCACAACGGCCACAACAGCCAAACCTGAAGCGACGGCGCGACTGTGCGACTGGCGCCAGCTGGCTGAGCTCGCGACGACATTTCTGAACTAAATCAGGAAGAACGAGAGCATGAAGAAAGTTTTGCGTGCAGTTCCGGAGAGCGTTTCTAGTTATAAGCTGTTAGACGACTGTTTGGAGCGCGCGCATTTTGGCGCTTGCGTCAGTGAAATATGTTGCTTCGAGCCATCCCGATACCGACATGAAGGCCTCCTTACTGAATTGAGCCATATTCGATTTCGTTCGCATTGGCTTTCCCCGACGTATGACTAATTTTCACAAAGGAGGATCAGCAAGAAATTGCCGGTGGAAATATAACAGGAATTAAGTCCCTTCTTGGGGAACAAATTACACTTGGGGAACAAATTAAAATAACATACTGAACTAAAAATTTGGTCACACAGTCAGAATCAGAATCGATTTTTATTGCATAAAATATGTACCGAAGGAGGTCTCATAATCAAATACTGTAAGGCCGAGACCTCCTGTCTATAGTTACAAACATGAATATAAATATTGTTCTTACAGCAGACGGCAAATCGATATGATTTAAACGTGAGCGTAAATACATAAAAATACGTATAATCGTCTTGAAATAAATGAAAATTAATCAACTTTTGAGCATGCGTGCTAATGTTAGTGACTAAGAAAAAGGGCGTCCAGAGAAAGTGTGTCAGGAATGGAAAAAAATTCAGTCCTAAACAGCCAAACGTTTTGCCGTTTCTATATCGCAGTTGTTATTGTTATTGTTATTGCTGCAGCTGTTCCTGTTCTTTTACTACCTTCTCTTTCTTAAGATTCCACTTGTCTGTTCACTTGGTCTCCTTAGTCAATTCTTGTAGATTCTCCAGTATTCTAAATTTTTGTTGCATTCGTGCTTAATACATTTTTTCTTCAACCACTCTGTTCGTTTTTTTTTGTTTCAGGCTCATAATAATCGACAACATTATCATTACTGATTAACAGTGGCAGATGCACAGTACTGTGGAGAGTTGGCCAACACTTGTGCCGCATGAGCAATAATAACGTGAAGGGCTTTATAGATGAGGCAATGCCTGCAGGATAATAAGATACAGCGAAGAAATGTCAAAGCCAGGAACAATGAAAAAAATACTAAAAGAAAAAATAGCAACGCTGAAGGCGCAAATTGATAACAAAAAAAAAGGCGGTACAAACACTTACGAATGTTCCAGAACACGGAGGCTGAAAAATTATACAGTAAAGAAACATGCAGGCTGAGACAATTATGACGCATCCGAGATTGTACAGTCGCTCTCCTTTATGACACACATACGCACACACACACAAAACTGATTGGCTGCCAACCCGCAAGAACAATCACATCTTTCGGGTTTACTGTGGAGTAAACGTAAATAGAAAATTCGCATTTGATCCGGATGCGATGCAAGTAAATATTTAAATTAAAAAACCACAGCGCAGTCTCACGAATATGGTCGCTCCGTTTCACAGACTATGGTGCTCCAGGCGAGCAATAAACGCTGATAAACGGGAGAAGAGGCCCGTCCAGAGTAAAAAAAAGTCATTCATAGGTGCAAATATTCGGAAGCTAATCATATAGAGACTTAAGTTAGGAGGAAGCTGCTGGCTTTGTAAGGAAAGCCTTGTCCCATGAAAAACAAACCTCATATATGGCCGCAGGCATGGAAGGAGGCCCTAACGACACGGAAGCAATGAGTACAAAGCCATTAACATGAGCGAGCCATTGCGCTCAGTAAACGACGATCTTATCGATAATGAGTCGGTGGCTATTCCAACTGCTCGGAGGCCAGAGTTTAATTTACGGAAGCCTAGAATGACCGCTAAAAATTGTGGTAGAAATATTCGAATATTTAACCAGGGGGTAAGAGGGAGATCGGCCGAATTAGAGATGAAGAAATTATTTCGACAACTGCTTATTGAGTTTTCGAGGAGTCCGTCGCTACTGCAGTGCTCTTAGGTATAAATTAAGGGATCGTACAACTGCTATATCAAGCGACACTGCGTGACTCCCCACTGCGGGCCTACCACGTAAATACACAGAATCGAGCTTTGTTGCCACAAAGACAATTAAATTAAATCCGAGGACACCTGAGCCCTTTTATGAGTTGTGAATGCGAAATCAGTAATGTCCAATTGAAAGCCGCTGAGCGGTCCTTCACGTTACGAACTTCTCGCGGGCAAGCGAGCACGTTGAGACGCTTGGCCAACGCCTCAGCGATAGCACAAGGCCGGTACACTTCGATCCGTGACGTCATGCTACCTCGTCCGACTGCCATAGAATCTTGTGGAGACGCTCCCGACTAAGCCGCGGTGATTTTGACGTCACCGCTTTCGTCACGCCTGGCATGGCAATGCTAATTTTTGAACAAGTAGGATGATGCCGCGAAGCAGAGGGCAGTTGCCTGCTATGTGGTAAGGCGCTTGTTTAGCCCAGTGGGCAACGCACTCGGCTCCTGCGAGTGGGGTCGCAGGCTCAAAACTCACTACCGCCAACGTACTTCCTTTCGAATTTATTGTGCTTTTTAAACATAAATTTCTTTAGAGCGATTAGCGAGACGAAGTTAGAACGCAAGTGAGAGACTTGCGCGTACAAGGAACGCGCGGACAGCGTAGGCTTCCGAGAGCGACGGCGAGAGTGACGTGGCTGTCGCATCGATGCCCTCACGCAACATCTGGCGCGGCAGCAAGTGTTCCCTTTCGCCCGCACTGCTCCGTCGAGGGAAGCACGTGACGTGGCGTCGCAGCCAATGGGAATTTAGGTGCCGTTTCGCTGCTACAGACGCCGCCGTTTTCTCTCATTGGGCCATCTGATGCTTTCGCATAAAAAAAATCCGAAAGGACTGCTATCATGCGTGCTACGTTTCGTACAGTTTATGTACGGTACTTTAATTTCTTTTATCTTTCTGTTTGGAACGACGTGGCCAGTGTTTTCATTCTGTAAGTAAATAAAAAAAATATACGCTGCATTTTGCTGCGCCATTCGATGAAAACGGAAAAATGAATTAGAATCAGTCCCAGAAGTACTTCCGGCTAATGACAAATGGAAGACTGCAGCAAGAACTAGTGCTAGGCAAAGTCAGAAGACAGTCCGACTGTTTCATACAAGAGGGTGGTGTAAACACAATTATGCAGCGTTTTTCTTTTCTTTCTTTTTTTGTCATTCTTTTACATGCGCTTTCATTAGGGATAGGCGCACGATGTACCGGATACTTCTGTTTTGTAGATGTTATTGTAATCAACGTTTGGAAGGAAGGAAAGTTTACCTATTTGCGCGGTACCGTGTTTGGCATTGCAAATTCTTTCGCAACCTTGTGTTGTTGCTCCAGCCCTCTGAATTTGGCACAAAGCTTTGTGTGGTTTCCCTCCACCTGGACGTGCCTCAAGGTTCTCTATTGATTTGACCTACCACAATAATGCCTGCGATGACAACTTCCCTCCACGAAAAGCGTCACCACCTGCGGACATAAAAAGTTTCGCTTAGCAAATGCACGGTTCCTGATAATAGAACATTTTAGGCAAAACGAATGTGAAGAATTCTGTGGCGACTGTCGCAAACTTGGCGCTCAACCATTTACGATTTGCTTTGGAAATTTTTTTTCCTTTCAGAATAAAAAAAAGTATTCTGGCGAAAAAATTTACCGAAAACCGTTTTCAAGCAGCTGTAGCGTTGTCTGAATTTTGCCGCGAGAAACTAAACTATGCGCGATAAGAGGCGTTGCGAAAAAACACATTCTTTCGTTGCGAGGACAAGGCTTATTTTTCTCTGTCAGAGAAGTGTCAGAGGCCTCACACCTAAGATAGCTTTTGCTTCCCCCAATCACTATTCCCTTCCTCAGTTTCTATACGCATTAAGTGCGGCGAAATCGGATGATTTTAAGAAATTCTTAGGGGGAAAAGCTGCGTTTCAGTACAAGCTTACATTTCATCTCAATTAAGTATCCAGAATTTATACTATGCGTGAAAATTGTTTTGTGATGGAAATAACGTGTAGCTATACTAAGATGACAGCGAATTTACAAAGAAGTCAGTTTTAGTGTATGTTCAGCCACAGATGAAACACTGCGGTTCCACTAGTAAAAGATATGCCACATTGCAAATCTATTTAATTGTTTCTACGTTCAGTTTATAGAATCAGCATGTTTCTGTAAGGGGAAAAATGTTTGCGATGTAGTGTCCCACTTGCCTAAAAATAGGTGTCGTTTTGCGTCGTTGCCACGAAGCAACCTCAAAGCAAATGAAACTTGCAAGGGCGCAGGCGTTATTGAGTCGACGTACATATATGTGCATCTGTAGGACGCTTATTATAGATTTCCGTAGCCGTCGTCCTCACAGGCGCTACTCGAAGACATCGATCGTCGGCCCACAAGGCTGTGAAGGCACTTTTGTGTTTCTCGAGGGAGACAGGCCGCTGTGAACGCGTTAGACTTTGTGGCGCCCTAGCTCCGCGCGCGTAAGCGATATCACCTACTCTCTCTCTCTCTCTCCCTCTCTATCTTTCTCATTCTACACATCCCCTTTCCAGTGGCGTAGCCAGAAATTTCGTTCGGGGGGGGGGGGGGGGGGCTCACGTTGAAGCTCGGCATCCTCCTTAAGAGGAAGCTTTAGCTCGGGTGCTCCTTTCTAAATACATGTAGAAGAGGAATTCGTTTTTCTCGGCCACCACTGCACCAAATTTGACGATGTTTGTTACATTTAGGAAAAACTTGAATTATAGTGACTGCTGGTTTCAAATTTTTCATTTAGGTTGTCAATTTTGATTAAAAATTCGCCAAAATTGCAAATTTTCAGGAAACGAAACTATCGTGTTTACAACTCTGTAACTCAGCAAGGAAAAATGATATCAGAATTGTGTGAATTGTGTGTGATAGCACATCTAAAATGGACAGAATTGATATGTTACACTTGAATTTAAAAGAAATAGTGTTATGTAAATACGGCTTTTGCAGAACCCTTGTACACATCGTAACCAATTCACATAAGATAAAAATTGACATACCAAATTTGTCCACTTTGACTGTTATAATAGATGCCGTTGACAGTACCGCGATACTGTTCTTGATGCAGAGCTATCAGATTGTAAACGTCGTGCTTCTATACTTTTCGAACTTTCGAATTTTTCCAAATATTTTAAACAAAATTCAGGCCCTAAATCGAAATTCCACTTCCAACAGACACTAGAATTTAACTTTGTCTCTCAAATGCAACAAACTTCATTAAAAGCGATCTAGAGGTTATCTCAGAAAAGCGTTTCTCTGTTTTACATGTATTTGAATAGGCCGCATCGTAGTTAGCTGGAGCTAAACATTCCTCTTAAATAATTTGTCGAGGGATCAAATACACGAATAATAATTGCATTGCAATTGCCAATGACGCTGCAGACGAATTCTAGAACGCTATGCACTGTCAAAATAAGTAGAATATGTCATTTTTCATAAAAGAATATACTCATATGTACCAAAAATTATGCCCAAAATAACGGATATCAATGCTTCCATTTTTTTTTTTGCTATTTAATACATAAAGAAAATACCACATGAACTTTAGAACTACTCCAGTTCGAAACCAGCAAAGCAGTGCATGCCGCTGATATGAAAAAGGTAGAGGCCATGAAATGAACAAGTTAAGGACAAATCTGTTAATGAAACTTTGTCATTCAAGAACCGTGTTTACATTCATGTACGTATGTGCAATTTTTACATCCTTCTTTCAACCATGTGCTCCAAAGCTTCACAGTGGCCAATGAAATGCGATGTTCAACGTACACGGCAGCAATACGGCGTCTAATTTCTTTCAGGGAAATACCTTCCGCAGTCAAAAACTGCACGGCACCACGCTGTTCAACTTTGGAGTTTCCATTATGTCACACAGCCATGTTCAACCCATGCGTATGAGAGCATTACAGAACTTTTATCCTCACACCTGCATGTCACTTTTGTAAATGAGACATCCCTCTCTTCTACGCTCATGCCTCGCAGATAATGAACCGAACTATTATTGCGCGGGGTGGGTAGTCTCACTTTCATTTAACTCGCCCTGGTACATTACACATGTGAAGATACAATGGGATACACAAATGCGAAGATAGAGCTTGATAAAGGGCAAGAAAGTGTTACTGCAAAAAAAAGTTCACTGCACGTATAACGAAACTTCGCAACAAGATATTTAAATATACGTATAAGTCTCCAATAAATCTACGCATCTAAGAAAAAGTCACGGTATATAATGCGTCAAATAAGGCAAATAAACATGTTGTGCAGTCACAGGTTCACAGAATCCTAAATGCCAGCCCCCTTCCATCCACTCCCGCCGATGTATCGGGCGCGACGGAAGACGGCTAGCTTGCTCTCCGCTTTTTTCCTTTGCGCACACAAGACAGTCACCATCGTCGGCTCACCCATTCCAGCCCCCCCCCCCCCCTCCCCTTGCGCTTTCCCTCGCATACAGCATGCGGCGCTCGGTAACATTGTTATCGCTCTTGGTCTTTATACGAAACATGAGGACGACGATGACTGCAGGAAAGTGCCTGGAGTATCCATATAATTGCAATCGCAATAATATGATAAGAGTATCCGGCAACTGAAGCGTCCCATGACTCATTACTTTCCGCAAAGGAAAAAGTAACAAAATCGAACTTTCACCATGCGACAATTCGCTGCACCACAGCAATGTATGTTTTTTTTTTCCTTTTGTGGGGCAGGGGCACCGAAATGAAAATACGCAAAGGAATATATGTTGACCACAATCGAATGCCTATATTGCGCACTTAACGTGGCTATCGAAGAAATATCGAAAAAAACGTGAGACGCTTGGTCCCCCAAGAACCATACGCATACTGTTGGGTATTCTACACCGGCGAGACAAGACTTTCTGAAGAGGTTGCGCTCAATCGAACGTGGTGCAATCCGTTGAGTCCCCACAGTGATGGCGGCGAGTGACCATTGTTTCTTTTTCTCGTGTGCTAGCCGGAAAGCGTCCAAAACTTTGCCAGGCAAAAATCCACTCGGCCAGAGAAAACCAAACGCGCACCGACGTGCGCCGCGCGGTGGTCGAGGCAACACGGGAAAAACGTATGCGCTCTGGTTGGCTCTGGCAGCCCGCGGGTAGGGTAGCGAGAACAAAAAAAATGGAAGATGCTCAATGTGTCCTCACGAATAAAAGTCAAAGTATAAAAAAAATATATAAGAACGTAGTTACCTTGGCTGACTTTAGTGTCTTGACATGGATGCTTTGGCGTAGGTGAAAAAAAATGTGATATTTTTTTATGTGACATCACAGCACAAATGAACCACCACAACGCTTCATCTCATCGGACCTCGCTGCGTGCTTTGCCAATTTGTCTACTAGTGTGTTGATTTGTCTTGTCTCGTTTTATGTTCCGATGTAAGAATTTAGAATAGTCAATGCACCTTTGACGTCAAATGTTTATAACAACATTAAACCCACAAAGTTCCGAAATTGAAAATCTAAAGCACAACTGTGGAAATGTCCACGCACCTTTCGCATCATAAGTTTATGAGATTTATACCCATAAAATTTCGGAATTGATATCCATGCGCTCTGTGAGATTCCGTGGCCTCCGTGAGATGCCACTGCGAGCCCGTTTGTCATCAAAACGCCCTTGAAACTTTGTGCTCGTATGGAGCTAATTGGCGTTATGTGACTCCCGGTATATGGGCGTTGCCGCGAAATCCAGCCCGAGTTCGCAATTTTCGCCGTCAAATGTATTTTAGAGCATGAAAAAGATATTCTAGACAAAATCCAGAATGATTTCTGGCGCCGGGGGTTGCTTTGGTCGGCGGTGCATGGACAGCGCGAAAAAATTTCAGGGGGGGGGGGGGGCTGAAGTCCTATAAGCACCCCCCCCCCTGGCTACGCCCCTGCCCCGTTCCCATATCGCCAGCGCGTACAGGGTAGCCAACCAGACGCATTTCTTGTTAACATCCCTGCCTTCGCCCTTTATTTCCACCTGCTCCTCAGTTATTGCGTGCAGCCCTAGGGAAGCTGCAAGCAGTCTCAGCCAAGTAGACACGCGAAGACCAATACTGGAGTCTATTCAACCACACATCGCTCTCGGCTGACGCGGCGCTTGTCGTCTTCCCATGGCTTCCGGAAACATCTCGACGCTGATCTGTTCTATCTATACTACAACGCCATAGAAGAGGACAGAACGTATATATAATATTATATGTAATAATGAGCAAAAAATGCTCATCGCTTTAGAATGACTACTTTCTTGCCGTTATACAGAAACACAATTTTGTTTGAGCGTCCCGGCTGTAGGGGCGTTAATATTTCCCAAAAAGGCATCCCATTAGCCTTAAGCTATCGCCTAAGGAAAGTCGTTCGAGGTAAAAGAAAAGAAAAACAAGAAAAACGTTTCGTTGCTCTCTCACCGTTTTCAAGACAATTTGGCGAAATGGAATCGCGTTTCACCGTTTACTCGTGCTATACGTGAGCGGCAGATTCGAGCCGACGGTGAGTCAATGGCGCCACGCGGAAGGACCCGGCAGCCTGGAAGTGCCCCACGAGTAGAGTGCAGTGATTAAACGCTAAACCATCGTCCATTTTCGGAAGCAAAAGCTCATATATCCTAATTTGTCTCGCGTCATTGTGTCCTTTGTAATAGCGCTGTAGAGAATGAAAGAAACATTATCGCTTTTTCAACGAACTCTGGAGCTTTTTGACCATATATTAACCAGAACAGACTACGGTGAAATAAAGACAAATATAAGGGTTTGTCGCCAGTCTGCTAAAAGGAAACCTTTACTAGGAGTAATAAATGCCCGTGTCCTTGAATCAGCCTTCAGAGGAGCACAGCGCAGAATGCGACAAGTATGAAATAGCAAGAATGACAGCTTATCCTAGCTTCTGCATGTTTTCTTGCCAAAACTGGCCCAAAATACCCCCTCACGTCCTTCCGCCATGATTTCCGTGTCACGCACGTTACGAACGCTTGCTTGTACGAAATGGTTTGCAGCCAGAATGTTTGGGGAAAAGTCTAATTTATATAGGCACTATTCATACGTACATTGTGCGTGTCTTATTTCTCCTCTGCACTTCCTTAAGTATCCGTGACGTCATGCTCCGTGTACACTTTTTTTTTCGCTGATGTTTTTTTTTCTTCATGCAACAAATGAGCACATATAAACTCTCTAATGTCCTCCGTATTGCTTACCGATTCCACCACCACCTTTCCGGCCTCCTCTCCCTTCCTTTTCTTTCTTTCAATTTTATGCATTAGATAATCATAAGCGCTTCACTGTCATACGTTTTCTTTTTGTACGTTTTCTTCCCGATAGTCACTTCATGAAATATTGCATGCTAGAGATAGGTTTTTCGCGTTGCATGCCTCATTTACTTCTGCCTATTCATTTGTCTGCATGCCATGACTTCATACTCTTTCTTTTTATACAAGGAGGCCTTAGGAATATTTGTTATGGACCTTGATTTCTTTGTGAATTATTGATGTTATTTAACTCCACAGCAGTGAAAGAGCACGCAAACGCGAAAAAATGAAAGAAGGGGGGGGGGTGGGGGGAGAATGGTGCAGTCAAATAGAGCAACTATCAACATTTTTTATCGCTCTTGTTATTGTTGTTTTGTTTTTTTGTTCACGGCTTCAGAGCACAAGTGGGAAACTGGAAGCATTCTCGTAGGTTCAGCTGTAAAATGGAAAATAAAAATAAACTTTCGAATGCAAGGAAGGAAGGCATGCCTATATGTTGGCCTGAGTAAGTTATAAATCTACTGGGGTTCTGGGCCTCAGGGGCCCCAAATTTGTATGGATGCGGCCATAAAAGCTCATAAATGGTAGAAAGAGAAAATTCAGCCATGCATTAAATTGCTGGTTCAATTTCGCATATGAAAGAAAAGTAAAGCCAAAGTAGAGCGTTCCGCTATCGTCAGACAGCATTGGTGCAAGCCATCAAAGTAGGAAAGCTGCTTTTTTTTTTTCTTAAAGGGGACGAGGGAGTCGGTAGGGGGGGTTCCTTTGACTGGGTAGGAAAGTGAGCGCGTCGATAGCCATGTTTTTGGCATTGTTATGCTTGCTTGCACAGGGCACACATGCAGCTTTCCTAAGCGCACAAAGTACGCTGGCTGCTTCTGCGCAATTTATCACAGGAATTGTCATGTGTCTGTTTCCTGGGTCTGTGTTCCCCCATAACATACAGAACTAGCACGAATAAATTTCACTTATCGTCACTGATGGCTGAGTACATTTCGATTTCGTATATTCAAATATGTCCCCACCCTCCTTCCTTGTATATAAGACCGTGCTGCTGGCCTTCCAGATGTAACTCGGCATGTAAATTTTATTACCATGTAAAGTTCTGGATGCTGTAACCGTGATTACATGTTTTCTCGTGAGGGACTATAGCCTTCTGCACGACATCCCCATGATCCTCCTTACAATTCAAACCAGCCACATAGCGAAACGCCTTCGCGATTTCATTCGAGAGAAGGGCATAAATGATGTGGGAAAAACACTGATTTCAGCCGAAGTAGACACATCCGGTTTGCTACCTAGCACTGGAGGACTCGTGAGGGGAAAAAGCGCGAAAGCAGAAACGTGGAAACAAAACACGTGCACAAGAAAAACACACAAAATAACATCGAAGTTTCAGAGTCGGTCTAATAGATTGCTTGAGCGTAGAAAATTAAATAGCATCCTTCATCGCCTGCTGGTGTCACGAGCATAAAGGGCGGCACTGCAGGTTCGTTGTAACCGAAAACAGTCCGTGGTTGAGACGCGCTCGGTCATGAGCGACTGCCTCGGTGCACTGTAGCGAGGACAGCAGCAAAGACCGTGTTCGATAGCTTCCTCGAAATTGGGAGCATGACAGAATCCCGTTGGATCTGGAGGGAACATGATGAATGCAAACACAGAAAACAAAAGACGCAATAACGTTAATGTTTCCGTTCCCACACGTTGTTCACAATGAAACTAAAGGCGATAAGGGAGTCGCTTAAGTCTGTCGCATAATGCGACCGACACCCATCGCCCACAGACAATTAACTACCATCGTTTCGGCGAAAAGTTTCCACCATGGTTTGGATATGAAGCTACTCTGATAAAGACGCATGGTTCGATTCCTATATTTCGCCCGCATACGTGCTTGATCCCAATTAATAACATGGCTTCACGAAACACAACGTTCAGCAAGCGCGCTCGATGACATCTGTTTCTTCTTGACGCCGTTTTGATGCTGCTTTAGCGGCGTCTCGAAGTTGCCACTTTCGCTGATGTATATGTACGGACAGTTCGTGCACAAAATAGCATACAACTCACCCGCGAATTTTCTCATCCTTTAGTTTATCTATGAGGTTCTTCCCCACTGTCATTTCCTCACTTGGCTTCCTCATAGGGTCGTCGCTGCCTCAGTGGTCGCAAGCAGCTCTGTTGGCAGTTTGCTTGCGAAAAGCAAGGGTCTTGTAAAGGTTACACCAAGCCACAGTTGACAAAGAACAGTTATGTCAGTTTAAAGTTGTCCAGATAGAAGACGGACTCGGAGACAGGGGCGCTATAACGTAAAACTATTCCAAACTTTTCTATTCCTTTTCTGCAATCAGCCTTCCATGATTGGTCAGAAACTTTTTTGGGCAACCCCTACTTCACCTGTTTGTCACGCGACGTCACGAAAACCGCGATAGCTCCCCATCTGATATGGCGTGTGCACGCTGATTGTGCAAATTTGATTGAACAATAGAAAAACAGTTATTTCTGGTTCGACACCTTTTCGCCATTAGTCCTCGACTATTGGTAAAACGTTTTCCGGCTACACCCACTTCACCTGCCTGTCACGCGACGTCACAAAACCGCAAAAACTCACTGCCTCAAAGTAACATGTACGCGTTAAAGGTGCAATAATATGCCCAACAAAACTGAATTTTATTCTGAATAGCCGCAGACTGCCCCGTTGCGAAAGGAATAAAACTGGCTGCCACCGATCGCTCAGGCACTGGCTACTCGCACCTGCCAAAGAGCATAAGCTTATTTGCGTGTAATAAAACTTTTTGCGTGGCCGTGTAACGTTTTCGACCGCTTTCGGCACGTTTACGACCTCGCTCGGCAAGCTTTTCTTTGCTGAGGATCCTTTTTAGCGGCATTCTCAACCTTCCGTTGCATGCCGCCGCAATTTTCGGCCACACACCGCAATATAAGTAAGGGAAAGCAGACCAATCGCAGACGCTGGCACCACCCTCTTCATCCGGTTATCGATTTTCACTGCTGTGGCTCGGCCCCATCGAATCCCTCTCCACTTGAGCATGCTCCCCTCCTCTTGTCAGCCAATTAGATAAGGCAAGCCACTCAGTGTAGGCAATGTTATTCGTTTTTCAAGCAAACAAAAGTCACCTCCTACGAACGAGGAAGGCGTTTGATTGGTCTGTTCAGACAACCCTGCGGATGACCGCCCGATGCTTCCTTCGGCGGTTACGCAAATTTGACGACAGGAGATTAGAATTAAAACATATTGGAATAGTTTTACGTTATAGGTCCCAGGGGTCCAGACGATGCTTACAGGTGTGCTGGAAACTTGGCGTGCTTCACGCAAACTGTGTGGCATCACGCACGAGCATGGTAAATTTTGTTGTTGCTGCACGTGTTATTGGAAGCAGAACGGGATCCTGCACGCCCTCTTGAAGAGCAAACCGAGCAGCGTCATCGGCAAGCTCGTGGCCCACTAATCTACAGTGGCCTGGAAGCCACTGAAACGTGAGGTTGTGCAGTTGTTCGGCGATACGATAAAAGCCTTCTCGCGTTTCTATTTGGTCGTATGGTACACTCTACAAGGCGGATACAAAACACTGTGCAGGTGTTTTGGGATCACTCAACACACTCCATTTTAGAGTTGGTTGCTCAGGAATCAAAAGAACCGCGCTACGAAGAGCAGCAAGCTCTACAGCTTTCAATGTTGTCCGGAAGGAGGTCTTGAGGAAGGTCACAGATTCAGCAGATCCACCCACAGTGAGCAATCGATCAGTGTAAATCTTTTTACGGTATTTGTTTGTCTCCTGTATAAAAAGTAGATATAGCTGCAGCAGAGCTGGTACCATGAATCCTACCTTGGTCCAGGTGCCTTGTACTTATGGTCGAACTTGTCGTTCACTTGGCACCAGCGGTGAACCGGTAGTGTCGCAGGAGCCATGTAAAGTGACAAAAAGGCAAACAAAATAAGGCGATATCGCTTGACAGAAAGAAGCACGCGTGGCCGGTTTTGTGGCATCAAAGCGAGGTAATTAGTAGGGGCGTGAGCAAGGTGCCTGCCTGACGTCGTACACTCTGAGTGCTTTCAATGTATACCGCGTGAGTAGTGACAGTGCAGTCATGAGCCATTGCTATGGTTCGTGCAGTCGACCGGACACATTCTGATATTCCAGGACAAGCCCTACAGCCTGCTTGAATACTTTCAACAAAATTTCACCAAAGCGCTGTGCATGCCATCGACACCTGCAGCCATTGACAGATCTAGAAACCTAAGAAACAACGTATTCTTGGGGCTCATACGTTGACGTTTATAATTACCAGACAAGTACGAAAACCATTATCACAGATAGTCTTTGCCAGCCATACTACCCCAACTGAAGCTTGATGCGCCTAGTAAACCGGCTGGGCATGATACCGTATTCAGTCACAAAGTTTTTAAGCCATAGCCTTATTCGCCACCCACGTGAAAATTTACGCACGCATTACTTTAATTTCCAGGATTGACTGGCCGCAGTGACCATTTGTAGAGGTGACATGCACATCTTCGTGTACGCGCCGCGGCTTTTGTCTTCTTTCTTTTAGTGACGATTACCATTCTCAGATTCACCATCGGATCTTTCCCTAGTAACTGTATATAACAAAGCGCTCACCGAGTTTCGATGAGTCTTTTCAAAACGCATAGCAAACGCATTGTAGCTGTAGCACACGTCAATTGTACACGAATAAAAACACTGCTGCCGTTTGAATTTATCTAGACAGGTGATCAAGGTGTTGAACTCTTTTTAGCTACAATGCTTGCATGTTGTAGCATTAGGAGCTAGTAACATTAACTAATCATATTGTCACTCCACCACCTGTTGCTAGGAAAGCGGTAAATACGTACTGTATTTCCGAGGAGCTGCTAAGATTATTTGGGTAATTTTTTTGCCTTTTTTAGAGTGTTACTGCAAAGTGTATTTTGTCAAGCTTTACATGCCTTCCTTCTGTGTGCCAGTGCGGTTTTCTTCTGTGCCGCTCTTTCTTTCTGTACCTTAGTTAAATTTCTATTGCTGCGTTGCGTATAGCTAACTCAATGTTCCCAAAACTGCGGGAAGCGTTCACATCAGCGAAGAGCAGTAGTGTGTTTTTAAATTTCCCTTTTTCTGCACACCTTGCCATGTGCGGTTTCGCCATGCAGTTAGAAGTACGTGAGGTCCGAAAAAGTGAATTTATTTAAACTGTTTGTTTCTTGTTTGCTTTTCCTCGGGCAAGAAAAGCGCGACTAAATGGGTCCCCATTTACTCGCCCACTTTCCCTTTAAAAACATTGAACGGATTGAGGTAAATGACCTAAAATATGGGTTCGTGTCACTTTGCGAGTATATACCTATGTATTTATGCGCCCGATTATTCATTCACTTTGTGTGAGGATTTTGTTAGGTGGTTTGCTGTGTCTCCATCGTTCATTGCACTGAGAAGCAGCCGCGATCTGCGTCGCCTGTCTCGGCACTCTGGATCCGACTTTTTACGCATGAAAAACGACATGGAGGACAACCTTGGTAACGTTCACAGAGGCGTAGCAAAGTAGACTGTGAGGAGGTGGGGAGAATGGTGAGGATGAAATGAGGAGCCCCTGCAAGCTGAACCTTCCTTCTGTGCATTCCCTCGTCCGCGTTAAATTTTGTGCTTGTTCCTATTCTAAAAATATGTACCAACTCGCCCAACAACGCACATTACTATGAACCTTCTTGTTGCACCGTAATTGTGATCGTCGAATAGTACTCATGAATGAAGGTCCCAGGGAATTATCATTTCTTCTGCAGGGCACCGGAACTCAATTTACACTCCCTGATATCAGACATGCGATAATTTCCCCCCTTCTGTTCATAGGCCTCGTGGTCATCCCTGTAAATAAATCCGTTTTCACCATCGTTCTTCTATTTCGTTTCTCGAGTTCGTCCAGGGGTGCCTTGTTCTGCGTAACGTGTAAACAGCTGCATTTCTTTCTTTCTTTCTTTCTTTCTTTCTTTCTTTCTTTCTTTCTTTCTTTCTTTCTTTCTTTCTTTCTTTCTTTCTTTCTTTCTTTCTTTCTCTTTCTTTCTTCTTTTCTTTCCTTCTTTCTTTCTTTCTTTCTTTGTCTAAGCGCTTCGCGTTTGGATTAATAATATTGCTCAGCGGACGCGAACGTTAAACGTCCATTGACGCGGATGCTCAGGTGCTACGTCGTTCTTGTGCAGATCTCCGGTGCCATCATTGCGTCAGCGGCGTTCGAGGTGCTGCTGGGCTTCACGGGCATCGTGGGTTTTCTGCTCCGATGGGTGACCCCGCTGGGCATCGCACCCTGCATCGCGCTGGTCGGCCTGTCGCTCTTCGAGGAAGCCGCTCGGCTGAGCGCCGGCAACTGGGGCGCCTCGTTCATGTTGAGTGCCCACTTGTCCTTCTGCCGCTCTCAAACACGAACGTGCATTCTGCTGTGACTGGTCGACCGCAGTGTCCACTACACCGACCCGCGAGCGCACGTACAGACACATGCGGGGTCCACACACGCAAAAAAAGAAAAAAAAACCTGGGGCCCTATAACGTAAAACTATCCCAACATGTTGTTATTCCAATCTTCTGACCTGAAATTTAATGACCGCCGACGTAAACATAGGGCGGTGACCTGCAGCGTTGTTCGCACAGCCCCCTCAAACGCTCTCCTCGTTTATAGGAGGTAACTTTTGTTTGCTTTCAAAGCGAATAGCATTGCTTACTTTGACTGCGTCCTCTTATTTAATTGGCTGACAAAAGGTGAAGAACACGCGGAAGATGGGAGGTTTTCGGTGGGGCAAAGCTAGTGCAAAGAAAGTAGGTAACCGGATAAAGAGGGTGGTGCCGGCGTCTGCGATTGGCCTTCTTCCCCTTATTTAGGATGCGGTGGCTTGTCAAAAATCGCGGTGGCAAGCAGCGGAAGGATAAAAATTCCGCCTAAAACGGGTCCTTACCGAAGAAGAGTGCATAGAGCGATGTCATGTACGAGTAGAAAGGGCTCTGCAACGTTCTACTGCCATGCACAAATTTTTATTTACGCAAAAACGTTCTCTCCGGCAACAACGAGTAGTCAGTGCCTGAGTGATCGCCGGACAGCAATAGTCCATTGCCAAGGTGGAAGACTGGGCCTGTTGGTATAGCATCTTAGAGGTCCTTTTGAAACGGGGCAGTCTCCAGCTATACCGAAAAAAATAACTTAGTTTTTTTTTCATATTAATGCGCCTTTAATGCCTAATGTCACTCGGACGTAGTGCGTTTTTACGGTTTTGTGACGTCGCGTGAGTGACAGGTAAAGTGGGCGCAGCCCTAATCTTTTGAACAACAGCGGGACTAACGGCGAAAAAAGCATAGAATCGGAAATAATTATTTTTCTTTTGTTCCGTCTAGTCATGCAAAATCAGCGTAACACGTTATAGCAAATGGGAAGTTTTCACGATTTTCGTGAAGTCACGGGACAGACAGGCCAAATGCGGGTGGCCCGAAAATTTTTGACGATTGTGAAGAACTGATTGCAAAAATGGGGTGCTATAACATAAAGCTATTCCAAACTATTATATTCCAATTGTGCAATCAGCCCACCACGACTGGTCAAAACTCTTCGGGCCAACGCCCCCCCCCCCCCCGCCCCCCCCCCTCCTCTAATTCACCTGTCTGCCACACGACGTCGCTAAAAACCGCGACAGCTCGCCATCTGACATGATGTGTATACACACTAATTATGCATGAATTGACCGAACAAAACCAAACAAAATATTTCTGATTCGGTTCTTTTTGGCCACTAGCCCTCTGCTACTGGTCAAAAGTTTTCGGGCTGGGCTCACTTCGCATGTCTGTCACGCGACGTCCGAAACTGCGAAAACTCACCGCGTCAAAGTGGTGTGTACGCATTAAAGATGCCTTAGTATGCCGAACAAAACTGATTTTTTTTCTGAATAGCCAGAGACTTCTCCGTTCCGAAAGGAATAGGAGATGGCTGCCCACCGATCGTTTAGGCACTGGCTATTCACACTTGCCTCAGAGCAAATGTTTTGCGGGGCAGTATAGTGTTACGGAGCCCTTTCGGCACGTATACGCCATCACTCTGCCAACTGTTCCTTGCTGAGGATCCGTTCTGGCGGCATTCTTGTGCAGGAGAGGCACGGTAAGATTCGGCGTCCGATGCGACTCGCGGGGCTGCTTGCTCCGGCATGCCGCATACAGCGATTCGGGGCACAAGTTACCTGTATCCAAACGAGCCAGCAACGCGCAAGCTCTGCCTAAATCCAGGGCCCCTGCAGCGTGTACGCTCGAAAGATTTCATATCCACGTCGAGAAATACAATATAGACAACTTTGCACAACGCTGCTTCGCTTTACGCGAACACTGTTAATAAAGTTACTCCTGTGTGATTGACAAAACACTTCACAACGGCGCGTTGTCCACTGACCGATGCACTGAGAGCCAGCGATAGGGCCGGTAGGCCTTGCTCGGCGACGCCGCTGCCGCCGGCGCTTGCGATCCAGCCAGCGCTCGTCGGAGAGCGCTTATTTTTTCCAACACGATTACAACTGTACACTTAGGTGAGCCGTGATTAAATACACTTGGTTTACTCGACGCCGTCGATGTGAAGGGCAAACGTGCAAGGTAGAGCAAGCCAAGCGAGTAGCCTCGCTCAGACGATCGTTGTGCTACGGTCGGTGTGTGCTGTCTACGTGCAAAATGCCAGCGTATCACGTCTCTCTATATCGCCAGCAGCTTAGCGCTAGTGTAGTAGGCGCTGTTTTGCAGAACAGCAACACGTTCCAGATAATTTTACTGAACAGTTCATTATTTCATTTCGGAGACAAATTTTAGCCGGCAAGAACAAGAAAAGAAAAGCGGGGAGAAATTGGCCCGCTGGTATCGCCTCTATGGAGGGAACGTCAGAGAACGTCACATGCCAGTGACGCTGTCATTGGCTGCGGCAAAACGATGGTGTGGTTATGAAAACTTGCCTGGTTTGTAGCACATCGGGCGTCCGATCGAGTGCTTCCGCACGGCAAAACACCCCGATCCCGGCTGCTGTTCCGGCGCGCCGGACGCCGTCTCTGACTTCGAATAGGACCGTGTGTCTCCCGCTTTACCCTCCGTTACACGCCATCGCGATCTTCGACCAGCCATCGCAAGCTAATGGGAAGCGGACCAATCGCAGACGCCGGCACCACTCGGTTCATGCGGTTATTTTCACTGCGCTGGCTCGGCCCCTTCGACATCCTCTCCAGTTGAGCGCGCTCCTCGCCTCTCTTCAGCCAGATAAGATAAGTTAGTTTTGAAAGCAAACAAAAGTGACCTCCTATAAAAGGAGAGAGTTTGATTGGGCTGCTCAGAAAGCGCTTCGGGCCGCCGCCCTATGCGTGCGTCGGAGGTTACGTAAATTTGACATCAGAGATGCGAATAAAAAGAGATTGGAATAGTTTTACGTTATAGGGCCGTGGAACGTATTATAAGACCTCGCTTTGAAACAATATCCTTGCGTCTTCGAGCGAAGCATTGTGTACTGCTCCACACAAAATCGTCGGATTTGAGCAGCGAACCTTCTAAATATATATTTGCTTGATCGAAAAGGCCGTACGGCAGATTTGCTCAAGCAAACATAAATTTAGAACGGTCGCTGCCAAAAACCGACGATATTGTGTCAAGCCTCATCACGAGCAGGGTGCCACCGTGCCCGACCGTGCTCAGCAACACGCTTTGCGTTGATCGAGACTTGGTGATCTGATTTGATTTCACTTCGCTCAAGAAATGGTTATTTCCTGACTAGTGTTCTAATTTAAAACACTTAAGGTCGCCACTATAAAGCGGATCCCAAAAATAGCATTTATGGGGAAAAAAATGACCAGACTGTTTTGTCACTGACACTCCCCAGCCTCACTATTTATTTTCGTTTCATTTTACTGGTGTCCTAAAATGATCGCAGGCCAGAGTATTGTGACATATTTCAAAGCTTAACAAGTTTATAAGAAAAATTAGCCTTTAACTGCTTGTACACACAAATAACAATTGTTAAAAGTATAAATTCTCCTGTACCAAAGGGCGGCCCGCATTTCGATGGAGGCGAAATGCGAAAACACCCGTGTACTTAGATTAAGGTGCTCGGTGCTCCACTACGGCGTGCCTCATAATCAGAAAGTGGTTTTGGCACGTAAAACCCCATAATTTTTTCCTGTAAGAAACTACAATTATTTTTCTTCTTCTTTAACAGGAGCATCATACTCATGACGATCTTTTCGCAATATTTTCAAAACGTCACAATTCCTGTTCCTGGCTGGGAGCGCGGCAAAGGCTTCTTCGTGAGACATTTCGCCATCTTTAAGCTTTTCCCGGTAAGTTGAAACTCCTTATCTCGGTTTTTAAAAACGATACAAAGTGAATGTATGTTTTTAAAGAGAGACATTCTTGGCTCTTATTTCGCTATGCTCTCACCAATATACGCGTGGCCAGATCGTCGTGTGTCCCAGTGAGCAGCAGCTGTCGCTGGACAGCATCGATAGTGGCATCATTTGGTTTCTGGCTTTCATTTAAGGACATAATGAAGAGAAAAGTGAAAGTATGTGTTGCCACAAAAATGGAAGATAACGCCCATCCGCCCGTCTGTCCATTGTTTTTTGTTTGTTTGTTTCATTGCTTGCTTTCTTGTTCGTTCGTTCTTCTGTCGGTTTTTTGTTTGTTTTTCTATTTGTTTGTTCGTTTGTCTGTCTGTCCGTCTGTCTTTGGTCGTTTTTGTTTGTTTGTTTTTTGTTCGTCACTTTTGCTTCCACTGGGTTAGGAATGTTCGGGAGCTGAGCTCATTCAAGTCTCGAAGCCAACATACTTATGCCATGCGCAGAGCTATTTCGGCATTGTTTATGCGAATAAATTAAATCATACGAATGAAACTGAGAAAACCAGTTTATCAGATCATGCTGCAGTGTCTGATATACGTGTACTTCACGCTCATATGTGTCCGGTAAATGCGAATTTCATGCATTATGCTGCTACAACTGGCTGATATCAGCGATAAGAGGTTAAATATAGAAGCCTCCAGTGTTGTCAAGCCTATGTTAAAACATTTATTAGTCTCAAGTGGAATGCAAAAAAAAACTAAATGAAACAAGAAGAGAAATATGAAGAAAATTAAAATTCGCATTCTAGATACGCGGCATTGACTATAGGCGCAAAGAATCAACGCGATATGATTTGTAGGACTAAGTAAAGAAAAAGGGAAATCAAAACTGAGAATACCCGATATAACAATCGCGATGCTATAGCATATTCCTGATGGTGTGAGCATTGAAGGCACCAAAGGATAAATGGTCGCCTCTGATACTGGGTGAAGTCTGGACAGCACTACGAGGCTGACGCTTTAAGCACAAGCAGTTTTTGACGAAATGATTGAAGCATTAAAGCATCGATAACTCGTTTGCTTCACGTTCTGCCCTGTATTTGCAGCTGTTGTCGTCCACTGAATCGAAAGCGCGTGCAATACGTAGAGGAGACGCTATCGCTGTTAAAGCTTTCGGCTTTGTACGCTTCTTTGGAGCTATATTTGATAGTTAAGAGGCGTCACATGGCAAAAGCAAGATCTGCATCCTGTATTTGATCGTAAGGAAGGGGTTTACGCGTAAGTTTGTACTCAGGCACACAAAGCTTAGTCGGGAAGCGTAAAACTGCGGTAATCTTCGGACGTACTGCCAAACATGACCAGCGCAAAAGTAGCGTCACCGAGTGATTTCAGGTGATGGGACAGAGATAAGAATATTAACGCGATAGCGTTAAGGAGCTCGTGTTTTTAAGCGTTTTTGATTTTTCATTCTTTATTTTAGAGAGTAAAATTACTTCGATGAGTGTGTGGTACCCAGTAGTATTGAGCTCTTTAGAAAACAAAACTAAAAACGCCTTTAAAGCGAAGTAGGAAAGCCTATGCAATAAGAAACAAATAATAACAATAAAACTGCGATGCTTCTAGGTTTGAACGGAAGCGATAAGAGTGGCAGAAGAGCAGCTTATGGCAACTTATTCGTTGTTACTGCATGCCAAATCCCAAGCCTTTCATTACTTCCGTACAGATTATCATGTGCTGCCGCATCGGTGCTTGAACACAGTACAATAAACAAAGCGCGGATGATGAGGATATTGATCGTGTAATGCTCTTAGTTTTGTCATGCCACGCTGGAGAAGAAAACTTCTCACGTGGGCACGCTGCTTCCGCTAACTTTAATGTTGTTTGCTTGCGGACCCCTTTGGAACTCTGTCATTCCCACTGCGTTTATGCGCCTCTTTTCACATTTCTACTTGCAACGCGCTACAAATACAGCGACAGAATTAGCTACCCTCTATAGGCAGCTTGGACCGGCCAGAAGGCGCAAGAACGCTCTCATTCAGCACCTGAGCGTCGCCGACACCAGCTGCTAGGGACGCAAAGAAAACGACATCGTAGGGAACCGGGGGGTCGCAGCGGAGCGCCAGAACAAGAGGATCAGCGCAGCAGGGTTCTAGAACCGAACTCCGTGCACCGCGCTTGTGCCTCGAACACGCGCTGCCCATCTTTATTTTTCTCTTCTTTTGCAGCTTGCGCCGAGAACGCCGACCATAGCTTCCCCGCGTTGCGGCGTCGGTGCTCGCTGCAAGATATTCACAAAAACTCACGCTTCATTTCTTGTGAATGTTACGCACCGATATTTGCCGAGAATAAGCTCGAGAATGCTCGCACTTCTATCGCAAGCACGCCGAGCCATGCTGCGCATGCGCACTTGGACATTCTCAGATCTCGGACACCATTGACTGGTAATAAGCGATCAAAGATGTCACAGCGAATGTTTACCGCCTCCCTCCCGTTTTGCTTCCATCGCTCGTCATACGCCGCGTGTTCTGACGCAGCTGTCAACTGCGCAAAGTTTCAGCTCAAGGTGCCTATAGCTGGCGTGAGACCTACAGGAATTTTCCTATAGCGTCGGCCTGTAGGCGAAACAGCACCAGAGCCAGCCACTGACTGAGTTACAGTGGCGACAGGCGCTCAACGGACATAACTTTTAGTAGGGTTTAGGTGATACTTTATATACGGGCCTTGGGTGTACTGCGAAAACATATTTACAGAAGAGCACGAGTTCTGCTGCGTGTCTAAGCCATCTGTAGTACGAAGAGAACACCCCAAACCCTTAAAAGAACGCGTTGGTTTTATGGAGCTCTTTGTAATTCTGTTGCTACGTTCTCACTCTAGGTGGGTGTAGCTGGACACATTACAAGCGAGTAGTCAAGCCGATGCTACAACAGAATGCCTTACGGGTTTGTTGTGGCATTCATTCCCACTGTTCTCCCGGTGTACTTTTGCCAAGTCGTGACGTCTTGCTGGTAACAGAGAGCGAATCTTCTTGTGATTTTTATCGTTCTACGAAAAAAAAAACAATAGAAAAACTTCAAATGCTTCAAGTTACGTTTATAGAGGAGTCACTCAGCCGCACACGAGTTTTTGAATGATTTTGGTGATTTCATGAACAAAAATGGGCGTCAAAAACCACCCTCGTGTCGGCCGACCTTGAACGAGATTGTTGAAAACGTAAAAAAAAAAGCAACGACGAATGTCGTCGCTATCCAACTGACAAGGTTTCAGAAGCTGCTGGCACGAGTTGTGGCTCCTGTGAGCGGATTTCGAGAGTTTCATTTGGGCATCATTCCTGTCGGTACCAAATTTATTGCCCACCTGCTCATAGAGAACACTTTGCCCATCGCGAAGATTACAAAAAAAAAAATCATGTCCAATGTGAGCCAAACCTTTTTTGGAAGATCGTCAAGGGCGACGAAACTTGGTGCTATGGGTATGACCGCAAAACCAAAAAAACGTTTCGAGTAAATTGAAGACTTCTTCATTACAAAAAAAAAAGACAAAAGCAAGCAAGCAAGAAAGAAAAAGCGACGAGTGGGCTTGTCTAAAAACGATGCTCATCGTCACCCCTACCCCCCCCCCCCCTCGCCACTCCCTTTTTTTCTTCGGTGTTTGTGGAATTGTGCTGCGGAAGTTTGTTCTTCCTGGACACACTGTTATTCTTAAATTATACTTGGACGTATTGGGCCGATTGAGAGAGAATATTCGAGGACAACGCGCGAAATTGAGGAATGTGGATGGATATTGTAGACAGCTGCACAACAGGCGAACACAGGAAAACCGACCGCTGAACAGCTTCCCTTCGGCATGCCAGCGCTACCCATGTTACTCGCGCAGCTGTGGTTACATCGGGTCTCCGTTTTCATGAATTCCCCCGCGCGATTGGCAAACCTCAGCAGACAGAACGCTGATAAGAAGACGCGTGCTTCATTGCCTATATTGTGCCCTATCTCCCACCACAGTGGTCATCATAACTTTGCAGCGGGCAGAGATAGAATAACGAGGCCACCGGAATGGTAGATTTGGGCTCACACAGCAAACCCTTCCGGTGCCTGGAAAGAAAGCACTCGCTGCGGACCGCCTCCCACGTCGTTATTCTGTGAAAGGCCATAAATTAGCGCCCTAAACGAGCCGAGGCAGTTTTCACCCGAATAACTAGAATGCCCTTCCTACGCGTATCCAGCATCTAGACAGTCCTATTGGAATAAATAACGCCATAAATAGCATGCGGCCATGCTACCGGAACTGGTCGATGAGCTTATTTCGCTTCTTCGCGAATCAGAAACGGCCGTCAACCACCCCTCTCCCCACAATCCCCGGCCTCTCCCACCTAGACAATGCGTTCGAATCGTTATTGCCGGTTGCATCACGCGCAACGGATATCAGCTCACCAGCAACTCTTTTCATTCATTCATTTCATTTAATTTATTGATACTGTGAATCCTATCAGAGATTGTAACAGGAAGGGCTGTATGTGATACATAGGAACATGGTATAAGCTGTTATTTACTAAATCTTATACAATAAAAAACTTTGGCATATAACAATTTCATTACGTGATTATACAAGAGAATAAATAGAACGGAGAGGTTATGACAACAATAATTGCAGTTACAGAAACCAGTTACAGGGTCAGTATTGAGGTAATAACAGTCACGCGACAATCAAGGTTACAATAATGCCAACAAGAAAAGAAATGTATTGCATCATTGCCGTAATTATAGTCAAGCACAAACACCGTTAAAATAAAAAGGTAAGAAGGAACTACGCAAATAATGAGAAGAATTATTGCTGCAATGCGTATAGTTGATCCGCAATCAGGGTACCAAACGTATCTAAGGATGAGCTGTCAGTGATATTTGTGTTAAAATTATTCCATTCGCGTGTCGCCCTTGGAAAAAATGAGTATTTGCAAATATCAGTGCGGAATGAAAATTCGCTTAATGTGTGTGTGTGTTTATGACGAGTTAATCTATTCGAGGACGTTGATATGTATTTTATAATAGGCAGTTTAAGTTGATTGTGTATTAACTGATATATGATTTTTAGTCTAGCAAGCTTGGCTCTGTTATGCATGGTTAGAAGTTCTGCCCGTTTCAGTAATGCTGTTGGTGAGTCGGTAATGGAGTGTTTATTATATATGCATCTCAGCGCTATTCGCTGTACCCCTTCAAGTTTTTTATTCAGCTTGTTAGTAAACGGGAACCAAACGGTGTTGGTGTACTCTAGAACCGGTCTTATAAGTGTTTTATATGCGAGTAACTTTGTTTCAGATGGTGCTAGTTTAAGGCGTCTGTTAATGAAGAATAGCTGTCTTATTGCGGTTGATCTGATATTGTTAACGTGAGAATCCCACCTGAAGTCAAATGTTAGTGTCACACCAAGGTACTTATGCTCATGAACAGATGCAAGAGGAATGTTGTTAAGGGTGTACTGGAAGGCTGATGTATGTTTTTTTTTCTGGTTATAGATAATAGAAAGTACTTTTTGATATTGATATCCATCTGCCAGTCCTTGCACCACTGGGAAACTGCTGTTATGGCGTTATTAATTGTTCTATGGTCATCAAGGCAGTTAATTTCCTGGAAAAGAACGCAGTCATCTGCAAAAAGTTTGATATTCTGTGAAACATATGCTCATAAGTCATTAATAAAGATTAAGAATAATATTGGGGCTAAGACACTTCCTTGGGGTACTCCTGATGTAACGTTAGTTGTCACGGACCTCTCGTTGTTAATTTCGACGAATTGTGTGTGATTACTAAGATCCAATCAAGGATAGGGCCGCTCCCAAAGTTAGTTCTAGTTTTGCAAGAAGTTTAGTGTGTGACACGCGGTGAAATGCCTTCGAAAAGTCTAAAAATATGAGGTCTATTTGTTTCTGGTTATCAATGCTCTTGGATATGCCATGTGTTAATTCAATTAATTGCGTAATAGTAGAAACGCCTTTACGAAAGCCGTGCTGACAAGGGGTTAAGATATCATTTACTTCTAGATAAGCATTTACGTGTTTCAAAATTATATGTTCTAATACCTTGCCTACTGTACTGGTTAATGATATGGGTCTGTAGTTTGAAGGATCAGATTTATTTCCTGATTTGTGTATTGGTGTTATTCTGGCAGTTTTCCATTCCGTAGGAAGGATGCAGGTGGATAGTGATTCGTTAAAAAGCAGGATTAGGAATTTTGCCATCCACTCGGCATATCGATGAAGGAAAATGTTAGGGATGTTATCTGGCCCTGGTCCTTTTTTTGTGTCGAGATTTAGTAAAAGATTTAGTACTCCTGTTTCTGTTATAATTAATAGCTCCATCTTCACACCAGTGCCGGAGGTTATTCCTGGTAGTTTTCCGTTATCAGATGTAAAAATAGTGCAGAAATATATTATTCAAAGAGGTCGCAGCGTTTTTGTTATCCGCAGATGTCGGTCTTTCATCTTGTTTTTTAGGGTTTAAATAACGCCAGAATTTTTCGGGAGCATTCTTTATAAAGTTAGGAAGTGTGTTTGTAAAATTGTGTGATTTCGCCTTCTTAATTTTTGTTTTGAAATCGTCCACGGCGTAAGTTAATTGTTGAGCAGTTCGTTGTGAGGGATGGGATTTTTTGTTTCTTCTGATTCGGCGAACTTTCCTTTTTGCATGAATAACGGTCCAAGTTATCCAGGGGTTATGTTTATGAGTTTTCTTAGTTTTCAAGGGGACGTAGATACTGATGCAATATGACACAACGGACTGAAATTCGTGCCATAAAATTCTTCGCCACGCTTCTAGTCTCGCGTACACCGGGTAACGACTAACTCTAACATAGTGCAGGTTACTTGAATTCTGCCTTCCAGAACGTGTCCTAACGCTAAATTTTTCTTTTCACAATTAAAAAAGATATATATATATATATATATATATATATATATATATATATATATATATATATATATATATATATATAAGAAGCTGGAAAGGCAAGGAGCGTAATAGGAAGATATCTTCCTATTACGCTCCTTGCCTTTCCAGCTTCTTATATATATATATATATATATATATATATATATATATATATATATATATAAGAAGCTGGAAAGGCAAGGAGCGTAATAGGAAGATACACTTCTGGTTTACTACCCTGCAATGGCAGAAGGGTAAGGGAGCAAAAATACAGAAATAATAACTTTCGCAATGAGCACTCTGCGTCGCACTAAATGAAATCATCGAAGAAGCAACTTTACGGTTTCTTCGCGGCTGTGAATGAGATGTCACTGTGCGTTTTATTGCACGTTTCTACAAGAAAGCATTGAGCTCCGGGATTTTTCACTGAGGGCTACAACATTAGAGCTGCTTCGGTGCGCCGGACACAGCCCGCGAGGCTGCTGCTTGTCTCTTTGTCTGCATGAAATCTATTTTAGTAGCATGTTGCTGTAGCCAGTTAGTGATAAACATAATCGTTTCCATCAGCCTGAAATGACCATCTCCACAACTAGTATTAGTCCGCATTAATTGCCTGAAACATGTTATCGCGCGTTTAAGAGGCCAAAAAGGCATAAGGTAGCTCGCAGGAGGTGTTCGCTCGACAGGCAGAGGGAACTTGCGGATTGTCCACGATAGCAATCAGCCGACGGCAAGTCATTGCTTTCTCTACTTTCACTTAAAACCGACCTGCATTGCTTTGCTAACAATCTTATGTTCAAATGGCCATCTTAAGACTCGATACATCACTTGCGCTGGTCTTCCCATTAAAGAATCTCGGTGTCTAGCACTGAT
Organism: Dermacentor albipictus; assembly: GCF_038994185.2. Taxonomy (NCBI): domain Eukaryota; kingdom Metazoa; phylum Arthropoda; class Arachnida; order Ixodida; family Ixodidae; genus Dermacentor; species Dermacentor albipictus. The sequence goes on along the minus strand of NC_091821.1, from coordinate 162,058,319 downwards.
GCCTTTGAAGGGTTCTTTTCTTTTTTTTAAATAAGTAAACAGTGAAAAATGATATAACATCCTCCTTGAAAATCTCAGTTCCTTCGCTTGTTCGGGCCAATACGGCCTGTTATATTAGCTGACGGACGAACTGTAAACATTCTTGAAGTATTCATTTCCACCGCTGCATTATTCTTTTTTGCACTACAGGTCTTACACTCGAAATATGCGTGTGCGATTCTATTGTGCTATAACAATGTCGGGCCCCATTGCTGTTCTTTCTCTGTGCTTGAAATTAAAGTTATGTAGGATAAAACAGTGATCGTCCAAACATACAATGCAGCCTCTCTTGCAAAGACTGCTATAAATGAGTTCCTCCTATACAAACTACCGTCTGCAAATAAAAGTTGTACGCTGTGCAAGTTGGTATTGGTTCAAGATGAAAACGGAGCAAGGAGAGAAACGAAGGACGGAGGAGGATAATGGATCGGGCACGTGCGTTCGCGCTATCTGCAAGCTTTCCAATGCGCTAAAAACCCAAAGAGGCACATGGTTAGCCTATTAGATGCGTGTACACACGTTAAGTATGTGTGCAGGACAAGAAAAAGTTGAGAGAGCACTAAGGGAGATGAAATGCAGGAAGGTCAGGCCGTAGTTCTGCCCCCACACAGATGGGTAGGAAACGAGATACTGACTTAGGAGGAGCTATAGAATATTTTGTTACATATGGAGAGGTTGTCTCTACAGGAAGCCGGTTGTGTGAAATGTAATGAGCCAGTAACGTTTATAACAGAAAGCTGGAAAGGGAAACACGAGAGAGCATAGAAACATAAGGAACTTTGTTAGGGTCGATAGTCGGACTATTTGGTACGGATGCACTGGCACAAACTGCGCGACAAGACGGGACACAAGGTTAAAAAAGTTGCACACGAGCGTCCCATGTCCCGTAACTTGTGCCTCGTCTTGTCAGGTAGTTTGTGCCAATGCATCCGTACCAATAATTCCAGCATCGACCCTCTTATTGTACATTTCTAGAGCACAGGGTAACTCTCCGCGTTACCTGCGCTCATTTATTCCCTTTTCTTTTTACAATGTGCTCAATCTTGTCGCACCATCTGTACAAATACAGAAGACGATGAAAGCACCTCGATAAGCTAATTACAGCCTGTTAGAGTACGCTCACACAATACCTGTATTATGTCCTCGGTGCGCTGTCGTCCATACGTGTGCCGTATGCTATCGGTGTCAAACGTTCACCAAGCGCGGATTCCGGGATAAAGCTGAAATACCGCGGCGTTTGTGCCATACTGCCAGCAAAACATCGCAACACATAATAGTGCAGGATGCAAACCTAGGGACGAACGAATTCACAAAGCTTCTTGATTCTTAAGTGCTGCTTACTATTGGATGGTCACCTTCTGAAACCATATGTCTGAAATCACGATTAGAAGGCGTCTTTCCTTATGAACAGTTATAGGGTGAGGATAGAAAAAGTTAAAGCCCTGAATTCCATGCTTTGTAGGCTGACTGCTCAATTATCCATATGCTTGCAGATTCTGCGCCCCGCAACCTTCTCACTCCGATTGTAGACGACGAATGCATCAAGTACTGCAGGTATAATGTCAGCGTCAAAAGCTTACGGTCAGAGCGTTATGCGGACGTGCTCCAGTTCTTCTTCTTTAGAGCGCGCTGCAGTACTTAGACGAGTGAAACGTCATAGCGGTCCCTTCTGCACGTACTGTTGCAAACCGTAACATTGAATTCGAGACTATATATGGGAACAGGCTTCGTGGGAAGTCACTTTCATTTGTTGTTTGTGGTTATTTGAGGTGTAGCTGCCCGCGCAACCAACCGGAGCACTATGTGTAAATTGTCAGTCTCTAGCATGTTAGCTAGTAGCAGATATATTGAATTATTACAAGAAAGAATGATTTTGAGAATAAACAAAGCCTTGATATGATCCCGATGAGCGCTTCTTTTTTTTTTTTTTACGTGCGGGGCAAAGCGAGAGGTGTTCTCACAAGTGTGGGAAGTTGGTTTCGCAGAACGATCCGCTCACTCTTGCGGCAGCAAACGGTCCACGGGTGGCGTCTGTCTCGTGGCGGCAAGCATAGCTAGGGTAGGCCCGCCAAATAAATTTTGTGAGGCAATTACTGCCCCTACATACGCAGTGTCCGTATTTATCTTGAGTCTACATGCAAAATTGGGACTGTGCGGATGCCGAAGGTGTGGGCCGAAGGAATGCTGCAAAAGTGCGGTGAGCCAACACGATGAAACGGTGTATCTGCGCAATAGGCGCGCAGCGGGCTACGGGGATGAACGCGCCCTGCAACCGTCAGAGCAGGTGTTGGAGAAACGCGACAGAGCGACACCCAGGGGCCGTATTCTGAAACGTTCGCCTTCCGCGATAGTCGCGTTCAATAAATCAAGCGACTGCTTGCTTGTCACGTCAGCGTGCGCTACCAACACGTTCTGTCGAACGCTTCACGTCGCATGAGAGAGCGCACCGTGCGAGTGCAGAGCAGCTCGGGTGTGTTGTTTTCGAGTGTAGTGACCGCAGTACGGGTTCTGCGCACTGACTATGGTTGGTTACGGCCTCTTTAGGTAAAATAAATTCAATACATAAGTGTTAAGTGTATTATTTTACATGAATCAACAAATATCGCCGCGAAATAACGCGTGTAAGACGCCACCAAAAAGGCTACTGTAAACTACCCCCTATCTTATCTCTATATACTACACTCCACCACCAACCGAACGCCAAAACACACCAAAGACATGTTCATTTATTCAATATATGTCGAGAGCACCCATAGACAGCATGACGTTAAAATGACAAGGTTGAATACTGGGCGTGTTGGTATAGCATATTAGAGGTTCGATTGCACAACATTTGGACGACACACACAGAATAGAGGCACACACCACAGCGCGCTACTTGCAACTGTCGTTTTATTCCTTTGTCAATGGAATAAATACATGAAGGTACACGGGGAGGGGGCGGGGGGAGACGAAGGTAACGACAAAGACCACAAAAAATTGTTCAAACGCGGTCATCCACCTATGCCAAGCCGGCTTTGTCATGTGATAATATGTGCTCCACTTGACATCGCAAAAAAGGAACCAGGATACAAAATTTCAGATTAGCGCGTGAGGAAATCTATTTCCTTTTCACTAAGTGATACTGATGGCATGCTCACGCACGTACTTCCCAAACGCGCAATCTTAGCGCCTTCGATTATCTCTCGCGTCATTTGGCTGCCACCTTTTCTCACAATCTTGCATTACGTAAAGAATGGCCGACATCCGCAATCTCTACAATGTATCCCAAGGTGTCCGGCGACTGCTTTTGAAACGTTATAATCATGCTCCTTTAACCTCTCAATTAACTTTGTGCCGCACTGAAGTGGAATAGAATGTACCATTCGCTTAGTGCAGTTGACGAACTTTTTTCTGTGTTGTGTTTCACAGCCTCGTTTGTGTGTGGTATCTGGGATAACCTTTGCACACATGCTCAGCAATTTTTCCGGTTTGTAAAACAATTTTTTTTTGTCGTTACCCCCCCCCCCTCGAGTATCTTCCTGTATTTATCCCATTGACAAGGGAATAAAACGATAGTGCATGTAGCGCTCTGGTGGTGTGTGTTTCTCTTGTGTGTCGTCCAAACGTTGCGCAATCGAACCTCTACTATGTTAAAATAACGTTGGCCGGAGCTACTAGATGGCGCTGTTTATTTTCCGGTTTCGCTAAAACCGCCAATCAGTGCGCGCCGTTGGTTGAGGCGTGGCCAAGGCGATAGTTTCCCGGAATGGGATCGTTTCAGAATACGGGCCCAGAAAGCTCTCGAGCGACAGCGCGTGCGTCTCCCAGAACAAGTTCGCGTTTGTCGCCGAGCGCGGCCCGAGACTTGGGTAGATAGCTCACGCGCTGTCCTTTCTCTCGGTGCAACGTGAGCGGCCAGCGCTTAACGCTCCCGGTAGCCAAATAGAGCTGTTCGCGTAAAAAAGTGCAGCCGAAGGGACGGGCTCAGACAAAGGAAGAATTGAGTTGGCGAACTTCTTACAGCTGCGAGCGGTCCTGGAGGGTAACAATATGGTAGCGAAGCGATTCCACAAAGCCTCTCACAATCGCTTTTACAGTTGTGGAGGAAGAAATGAAACCGTCAGTGGTTTCTCTCACGGTTTAACTCGTCAGTCACCTCTCTATGGAGTAGTTAGTAAGTTATAGTCTCGTTTCAATGAACGAGTGATTTCAGCGTACTTTGCCCCCTTCCTCGCTCTCGTAGTACAGCGTTCGTGAACTTTCGCCCACATGTAGTGCCGAAGGAAAGAGACCCAAGCAGAACAACGCCAGTCGCTTATTGACTTGCCCATATGCAGGGCAGCCCCCTTAACGGCCATGAGTTGTAAACAGGTGCTGTTTGTATGGAAAAGCGCTGCTGTTCGCGAATAACTGATCATAGAGACCATTATTGCAAAACGACTGGAAGATTCTACACTCTCATCCCCGCCTATCACTTGGTCGGTACTGTTTGCGAAGCCGAAAACTTGTTCAGTACGCATTCGAAATTTTAGATAAGCGAGTGAATAAAGGCTTCCCAAATTTTGCGAATTTTCGAGCAACGACAAAAAAAAAATTCTTAAAGAAAGTACGGCGTCAATTGGAAAGCTACACAGATGTGAAAAAAAGTTCGAACACTGCGGTTAGAGCTCGCTCTTTAATCTCGAAACGGTAGATTTCGAGACGACTGAACGAAACGTTAACTTAAATGCTGGAGACGGGGTGGGGTGTTCGTTCAAGCGTGTGGCCGAGCAGTTACGAGGGGCAATCAAAGTCGCTGATAAAGGCACGCGCAGCGTATTGTTTTTCGCCGTAACTTGGCCCAGTTCACTTACGGTCCATTCGATTCACCTGCACTTTTTTTTATAAGTTCATCGCGCAGTTTTAAGCTCGTGCTGCGCCACTGAAGATCTGAAGTGAAGGCGCTAAAACGACGGTGGACGAAAAAGGAACACACACGAATACAGCAAGGTCGATTCAAATAGGTCGCGAAGCTTCGGGCGAAAAGCGGCTCAGTACAGGTTGTCACCGACATCAGCATGGGGCGTTATGGGAGCAGCGATTGAAGCACGACTATGATTGGAGGGAACAAACATTGGGAAAGAAAAACGCGTGTTTTAATTCAAACGAGACACAGTTAGATTCATTCAACTAAAATAACATTCCTAGTCAATTTTATGTATTCGTGATAAGTTAGGAAAATACGTTTAATTGTATTATTATTAATAAATGCATTTCTTTTCGGTGCCCATCGCTACAGGGGTCGTTGACGCCACTATCACTCGCAGTGCAATGCACGTATTTAAATGGGCAGAGAGGCGCACTCATATCGCCTGTTGAAATACGCCCCCCTCACAATTTGTGCTTTCTTGCTTGTCGAAGTTTGTCTGAATTTGGTGACGCGGGTAGGTTCATTGCTTCTTAATCTGTTCAGTCAAAAGTAGTGAGTTACGACCGCCAGATAATTGTGCAGTTGTTTTCGTGCGACTGCGCTGGCCGACGGGCTTGGCATCCGACAATAGTATCAGCACTCTACACCTAAAGCTTTCGTCGGCCTCCAAAGAAAGTATGTTCTGCGCAGGGATGCAATTTCGACAACCGTACGGCTGGCCTTTTCCTGCATCGCTTTCCACGCTGAAAGCTCGAAACGCCCATCAAGTCGAATGGCGGGGCATTTGAATATATAGCTCCAAAGGAAGAACAACAAAACAAATTTCGCGCCTTCGAAAACAAAATGACGTCACTTCTGCTTTTAACGGCCATGGCGTCACGTTATTTTTTCTTCCGCCGGAAGTGTTCTCACCATATACAGATGGCGCTAAGCCCCATGAACCGGCGATGGACCGCCGGTTCATGGTGTGTGTGCGTGTGCGTGTGTGTGCGCGTGTGTGTGCGTGTGCGTGTGTGTGCGCGTGTGTGTGCGTGTGCGTGTGTGTGCGTGTGCGTGTGTGTGCGCGTGTGTGTGCGTGTGCGTGTGTGTGCGCGTGTGTGTGCGTGTGCGTGTGTGTGCGCGTGTGTGTGCGTGTGCGTGCGTGTGCGCGTGCGCGTGCGCGTGCGTGCGCGCGTGCGTGCGCGTGCGTGCGTGCGCGCGTGCGTGCGCGCGTGCGTGCGCGCGTGCGTGCGCGCGCGCGTGCGCGCGTGCGTGCGCGCGTGCGTGCGTGCGCGCGTGCGTGCGCGTGCGTGCGCGTGCGTGCGTGCGCGTGCGCGTGCGCGTGCGTGCGCGTGCGTGCGCGTGCGTGCGTGCGCGTGCGTGCGTGCGCGTGCGTGCGTGCGCGCGTGCGTGCGCGTGCGCGCGTGCGCGCGCGTGCGCGTGCGTGCGCGTGCGTGCGTGCGCGTGCGTGCGTGCGCGTGCGTGCGTGCGCGCGTGCGTGCGCGTGCGCGCGTGCGCGCGCGTGCGTGCGCGTGCGCGCGTGCGCGCGTGCGTGCGCGTGCGCGCGTGCGCGCGCGTGCGTGCGTGCGCGTGCGTGCGTGCGCGTGCGTGCGTGCGCGCGCGTGCGTGCGCGCGCGTGCGTGCGTGCGCGTGCGTGCGTGCGCGCGCGTGCGTGCGCGCGCGTGCGTGCGTGCGCGCGTGCGTGCGTGCGCGTGCGTGCGTGCGCGCGCGTGCGTGCGCGCGCGTGCGTGCGTGCGCGCGTGCGTGCGTGCGCGTGCGTGCGTGCGCGTGCGTGCGTGCGCGTGCGTGCGTGCGCGCGTGCGTGCGTGCGCGTGCGCGTGCGTGCGCGCGTGCGTGCGCGCGTGCGTGCGTGTGTGTGCGTGTGCGTGTGTGTGCGCGTGTGTGTGCGTGTGCGTGTGTGTGCGCGTGTGTGTGCGTGTGCGTGTGTGTGCGCGTGTGTGTGCGTGTGCGTGCGTGTGCGCGTGCGCGTGCGCGTGCGTGCGCGCGTGCGTGCGCGTGCGTGCGTGCGCGCGCGTGCGTGCGCGCGTGCGTGCGCGCGTGCGTGCGTGCGCGCGTGCGTGCGCGTGCGTGCGCGTGCGCGTGCGTGCGCGTGCGCGTGCGCGTGCGCGTGCGCGTGCGTGCGCGCGCGCGTGCGCGTGCGTGCGTGCGCGCGTGCGTGCGCGTGCGTGCGCGTGCGTGTGCGTGCGTGCGTGTGCGTGCGTGCGCGTGCGTGCGCGTGCGTGTGCGTGCGTGCGTGCGCGCGTGCGTGCGCGTGCGCGTGTGCGCGCGCGTGTGCGCGCGTGTGCGCGCGTGTGTGCGCGTGTGTGCGCGTGCGTGCGCGTGCGTGCGCGTGCGTGCGCGCGTGCGTGCGCGTGCGTGCGTGCGTGCGCGTGTGCGTGTGTGCGTGCGTGCGCGTGTGCGTGCGTGTGCGCGTGCGTGCGTGCGTGCGTGCGTGCGTGTGTGCGCGCGTGCGTGCGTGCGCGTGTGCGTGCGTGCGTGCGTGCGTGCGTGCGTGCGTGCGTGCGTGCGTGCGTGCGTGCGTGCGTGCGTGCGTGTGTGTGTGTGTGCGTGTGTGCGTGCGTGTGTGCGTGCGTGTGTGTGTGTGTGCGTGCGTGCGTGTGCATGTGTGCGTGTGTGTGCGTGCGTGCGTGTTCCTTCTTCATCAACCGTCGTTTTAGCGCCTTCACTTCAGACCATGCTTAACCAACACGCCCAACTATCCATCCTAACGCCACTGAAGAAGTACGGCAGCAGTGCGACACTATAGGGCCCTCCGGACGCGAAGGCAAAGTCGCCGATATGGTGCAGGCCTTCTGTTTCCACGTTCACATCTCGCGCTTTTTTGTTTCTGGCGATGACCAGAGTGTGCTATGATTGTATTGCGAATGGGCATTTTTGTCAGATTCGCGGCCATCGTGCCATAACAAAAATGATGGGCAGTGGCTCTTTGCAAGCACTCTGGTAACAAAAATGAACTGCTGGCGCATGAGCTGGTGAGATGGAAAAAAAATAGATATCTCGACACAGTGAAGAGGTGCTAACAGATTATTTAAATTCGAGTTCAAGTGCCTTTTGCGCTTGTCTCGAGAAACGTTCGAGAGCTGCGTAGAAATACTGGCTTCTCTCGTGTACATAGGTTCAGTCGTTGCCGATTCAAGGCGCAATTTCATCCATTCAGCCGCACTCTAATATTTCTTGTAGCGCCATGGGTTGCCATGACGCCGAAGAAATTAAATGCTGCTTCGTCGCTGCACTGACAAGCCCAGCGGCACAGATAGTTTAGAAAACGGGCCTTATCCTCCGCTTTTTGAAACGAACAAGCGCCGTGCAGAGGGTGCCAAGCTTGCAGCGCTGGAACGAACTAGTTCGCAAAATGTAGCAAATTGGACATACAATAACTGTTCTACATAGTGTTCCGTGCACTGAACAAGAAGACCGCTAACCGGGCGCCATTGGAAGAGCTGTCCAACCCAGACGACGCATCGACAGACCCAATGAACTACACTGAAACTCTACAATATTACAGAGACACCAGGAGACACTTCCCTCCACCCCATAATTCCCTTAATCGAGAAGATGCCGTCGCGTGGCGAAAGCTTCAAACTAATTCATTTCCCTGCCTCTTTTATCTTCACCTCTTCCACCCCACACACTATCCCTCATACTGTCCCTATTGTGGAGCAAAACCCACAGTATATCATTGCACCTGGGAGTGCCCACACCCTCCGGGCTACTCTCCCATTCCTTCACCTTCCCCTTCCTCCTGGGAGACTGCGCTGACCAGTTCAGACCCGCAAGAGCAGCGACGGCTGATCCGGCGGGCACGCGGAGGGGCGCGAGCCAATGGGGCCCTGAACTAAGGGCTCCACCCTGCGAGGACGTCGCCCAAACTGATGATAATTAATGTTTTCTCTCTCTCTCTCTCTCTGTGCCACTGCTTGCGTCATGGCGGAAATTTTTAACGCTAAACCTCACGGTAAGAGCATCCAAGCACTAATGCACCTAATTTCTTATGGAATGACAAGGAATGAAAGTGTCTAACTCAAGAGATAAGAAGTAATTCGCGGAACTGTCAAAACTGATCAACAAGGCGCAGATAAGTTATATTCGAAACTATAACGTGAGAAAGACTGAAGAAGCCGTAAAAATAAGCGCAGCCTGAAATCAGTGCAAAAGAAACTTGGCAAAGGGCAGATCATGATGTATGCACTGAAAGATAAGCTAGGGTAATATCACCAGCAGTTTCGAAGGGATAGTAAAAGCAGCGGAAGAATCCTATAGTTACCTGTACCATACCCAGAGGAGTCACGATACCTCCATTCGAAGCCGTAATGAACAGGTTGCAGAGACCCCTTCTATAACTAGCGATGAGGACAGAAGGGCCTTGCAAGACATGAAACGGGGAAAAGCGGTAGGAGAAGATAGAATAGCAGTCAATTTTATGAAAAGTGGAGGAGACATAATGCTTGAAAAACTGGCGGCTCTCTATACGAAGTGTCTATCGGCGTCAAGGGTCCCAGAAAACTGGAAGAATGCAAATATTATACTAATCCACAAAAAGTGAGACGTTAAAGAATTGAAAAATATAGACCCATTAGCTTATTTCCAGTATTACATAAAATATTCACCAAGATAACCTCCAATAGAATAATGGCAACACTGGACTTTAGTCAACCAAGGGAACAGGCTGGCTTCAGGAAGGGATCCTCTACAATGGATCACATCCATGTGATCAATCAAGTAATCGAGAAATCCGCAGAGTACAATAAGCCTCTCTATATGGTTTTCATTGATTACGAAAAGGTATTTGATTCAACAGAGATACCAGCAGCCATAGGGACATCACGTAATCAAGGAGTACAGACCGCTTACGTAAATACCTTGGAAAATATCTACGGAGGTTCCACAGCTACTCTAATTCTACACAAGAAAAAAGCAGGAAGATACCTTTAAAGAAAGGGGTCAGACAGGGAGACACAATCTCTCCAATGCTATTCACTGCGTGCTTGGAAGAAGTATTCAAACTATTAAACTGGGAAGGCTTAGGAGTATGGATCGACAGCGAATATCTCAGCAACCTTCGGTTCGCCGATGACATTGTTCTATTCAGCAACAATGCAGACAAATTACAACAGATGATTGAGTACCTTAACAGAGAGAGTGTGAGAGTGGGGTTGAAGATTAATATGCAGAAGACAATGATAATGATGAATAGCCGGGCAAGGGAACAAGAGTTCAAGGTCGCCAAGCAGCCTCTACAGTCTGTGAAGGAGTCTAGGTTACGTAGGTCAATCACAGGGAACCATGATCGTGAGAAGTAAATTCATAAAAGAATAAATATGGGCTGGATCACATACGGCAGACATTGTCAGCTCCTGACTGGAAGCTTACCATGATCATTGAAAAGGAAGGTGTACAATCAGTGCATTTTACTAGTGCTGACATATGGGGCAGAGACTTGGCGACTGACAAAGAAGCTTGACAACAAGTTAAGGAGCGCGCAAAGAGTGATGGAACGAATATTGCTAGGCATAGCGTTAAGAGGCAGAAAGAGAACGGTTTGGATCAGAGAGCAAACGGGTATAGCCGATATTCTAATTGACATTAAGAGAAAAAATGGAGCTGGGCAGGTCATGTAATGCGCCGGTTAGATAACCGTTGGACCATTAGGGTTACAGAATGGGTACCAAGAGAAGGGAAACATAGTCGAGGACGGCAGAAGACAAGGTGGAGCGATGAAATTAGGATATTCGCAGGCGCTAAAGTTGGAATCGGTTGAGGCAGAACAGTGGTAATTGAGATCGCAGTGAGGGGCCTTCATTCTGCAGTGGACATAAAACATGATGATGATGCTAATGATGACGACGACGACGACGACGACGATGATGATGATGATGATGATGGTGATGATGATACCACTAATTGTTTCAGAGCGTTTTGACCCTGCTAAGAAAGTTGCGAAAAGCTGCTTTCAAAGCTGTACTACGTGGCTTAGCGGATCAAGTACGCGATAACCTGTAGCGTCACTATCGCCATCAAAACCGCCTATAGGCTAGTAGTAAGGCCTAGTGACTGTGTTATATTACTTTCCTGGTGCTTTTAAAGCGCTCTGAAGCGGTGACTCGAATGTGCCATTAGTATATCGCTGACCGGGAGTATTTTAAATGTCCTGCTTGCAAATGAGTAGAGCTTCAGACAACGCGCATCAGCGGCGCATGCTTCTTTAAATTACAACGTAGCCACTTATTGCTGTCGAAAAATTTCCTGTAGTTTTTGCGGTGGCGGCCGAGTTCGGTAAAAATGTTTAAGAGTACCCAAACTCCTTCTGATGATCACATGGGATTCACTATCCGTATGGAGGAGTATTTTTTGTTGAAGTATTTCATGCAACACAGTATTATACGCGGAGACAACTTTTCTTTCCTATGAAGCCAAATTTACGGCGGAGCAGCTTGCGCACGCTTATCAATCCGCAAGTATAATCTACTTGTCAGTTAGGAGTTTAGTTTTCGCGTCCGAATGTTTAAACTTCCGCCACTTAACACGTACGCAGCCTTGCAGCCGCTACCGGTCCACGTGTAGGCAAGCTATTTGAAAGCTATTCATGACACCAATATTCTTTAAATCTTAACAGTTATACAGCATAACAACAGCTCGCACATCTTTGATTATGTTGCAGTGGTAAGTGATGTCGCCTGACCTAAAAACAAAATAATTTATCTAGCACAGCGGAATTCCTGTGAGTGATTATATTAGCATGCAAATATTTCACCTTCATCGTAAAATAGTTCAATAGGCATTCGCGTTCGTACGTCAGTTACGCTCCTGCCGCTGCTGCTGGATAGATCATAAGTAATCGAGTCCAAGCTCGAAGAAATTATCAGTTGATCTGAAGTGGCTATCTACTAAGCTCGTACGCTCTTCATCCACTGCACGTTGCATTCTTCCAGCCATTCCGCGTGAGCGCAGTTCCTGGACCAGTTCTTTTTTCTTACGCGGTTTGATTCCGTGGTGGAGCAGCTTTTCCACAGCATCAATCCGTGTTAGCAGCAACAAAACCTTGCTCCACACGAACGCAGTCGTATTGATCTCGCATTGATCAGGAGGGAACCGAACGACATCGTTTCCAGCACCTTTGGCCTGTGTATCAATCCGATACGCTGAAAAGCGGTGCATATTTCGGCTGGCAAAGTTTGCTTTTCAGTTAGTCGTCGGAAAGAGATGCTTTTCTCCCTGAGCCAAGATGTAATGTCTGACTTTTGGGTTAAAAATGTTGGCGCCTTTTATGGTTGAGTGTTGTGAGACGATGCATTGTGCATAACAGTCACATTGCGAAACTTGACGCTTGGATAGAAGCTACTCAATAAACCATGATTCAAACCGCGCACCATCTCTGCATGATACTCTGCAGCACACTTTTTTTTGGTACGGAAACCGAGACAGGCCTCGTGAACAGCATGGATGACGGTCCCTTTCCATTTGGTACGCAGAAGCCCCGGGTAGAGACAAAGACCTTGCTGGAACGCAACTTATCGTAACTCCACCGCTGTGTACGCCCACACTCTCTCCTTGTGGCCAGCGTTCACCTATGTCTCATCGAGATAAAGTATCAACCGGTTTTATTTATTTATTTATTTATTTATTTATTTATTTATTTATTTATTTATTTATTTATTTATTTATTTATTTGGACGCAGTGAATTATTTCATACCCGGTCGCGGAGGCACTTCGAACGGCTGCGTCCGGAACACATATTTGCCAATCACAGCTAAGACCATGGCTTTGGTATTTGCTTACCAAAAGAGACATAAAATCACCTTCCCTCCTTGAATTGTTCTCATCGCATAGAATTTAGAGCAGTGAGTCGTTGTTTAAGCGTCTATGATTTTACGTGCAGCATGACGCTCGGAGCATATGTTAGATAATAGCTGGATGTCAGAAAGATACGTTGGTGCGCACTTGTAAGACATGGCAAGAGTCAACGCCGGAATGCCACTAACCAAACTATGAAACGAAGTCGAAAAGAACATCGACAAACTTCACTGAATTTCGCACTCGTTTTAAACACATAGGCTAACACTTTATTGCTACCTAGAGCATCCCTACTAACGTGAGCCAAGCTGTTACATTAAAAAATATGAACAAATAAACGCGGTGCAAGGTACGGTCATAAGACCTACGGTTTTCGGTCGTCAGACTTGTGAACGAACACTGTAGGTTGCATAATTGTATTTTGCACCGTGTATTTTTCTTATTTTCTTTTAACAGCTTGGCTGAAGTTAGCAGGGACACGCGCCCGGCCTATATTATTCCATCAATATGACATATGACAAAAGCCGCTAAGCTGATAACCACTTTTAGTAAAGGAATGAACGCGGCTAGTTGGTGGACGTTCATGATTGTATTGCGCTTAGCGTTACACTGACGAACATGAGGAACAAGACGCGGGCGTACGTCTTGTTCCTTATGTTCGTCCGTGTAACACTAGTTAAGCGCAATACAATCATGAAAGAATAACTGCATCTTTCAAAATGAAAATGCCCTTGCAGCCTCCTCATTTCTCGGATGATTTGGAGGTACTTCCGTCGCCATGTAAGCATATCGTCTCTTTCGAGCCGGGCCGAATTGCGCTTTCTTTTTTTTTTTCAAGTGCAAGCTCAATCTCCTTAACAATCATTCGTATAGTGCCGATAATGACATTCCGCATTCCCGATGTCATGATGGCTGACGACATTGTTACGGATCTTTCCCGCTGTTGGTGCCCCGTTGCGCATAGAGTAGTCATGCGCTTGGCGTCACAGAGCAGCTGTTGTGAGCATGTCGCAGACCTGTAACCTCGTTCTTCCTGTCTTCTGGTCATGTTGTTCACCCGAGAATTTCAGTTATGCACTTTTTGTTTTCCGAATGTCCGCACAGAGCTTCATCCCGGCAACAGTCCGTTCACTCACGCCGGTGATGTCGCTGACTGCGCGGTACGCAGGAACTGTGGATAAGCCGCGCAGACTGCATCGTACACCGGCGTACAAGTGCTTCGTCTGCTTTGACAGCCATTATTCCCCTATATTTGCATAAATCCTCATCGGGGAACGAAATGGCGAGACCTCGTTAACAAACGTGCTGGTGCACAAGGTGGACGCCATGTTTGCTGCGGAGGGCAATCGTACTTTCAAAACGAGGAGCGGACGAAGGAAAAAAGAAAAAAAAACGGAAACTAATGTTTCGTCGGAGCAATATAACGCTTTGTTTTTATTCATGAGCGTTCATGGGCGTGGTTTTAAAATCATTAATTTCGACAAGAGGAATGCATTGGGCTAAGCAAACATTAAAATTATAGGTGAGACTGAGGAGCTATTTCGTGGTGCGTAGGAGAATGACGCGTTGCGGTTTTGTAGCTTCCGTTGCTAAGAAACATCCGACTATAGAAGAGGGGTGAAAATAGACGAAACTATAAACAGAAGGACAAAGAAGATGGGCTAAGATGAGGTGAGACAAGGGCGCTCTCCTTGTCAGTCCGTCTCTGTGTATCGAGAAGCCGGAGGCGTACAATTGCTCTTCGCAGTAATTGTGTTGAAGGAAGTCTCGAAATTTCACTTTTCGGAAGTTTCAAAACACCAGTAGCTGTTATTTATTATCTATTTATTTTTCCGAACGCCATCAATGTAAAGATATGCCCTCACCATAATATGCCCTCCCATTGTTTCGTAACTCGAGCTTCCAGGGTGTTTGGGCTACGAATTACATCACAAAAATGAATGCGGTCCCACATGCGTGACGTCAACACTATAGCATTGATATGACCTCTGATGATCTGATGCTCTGGTTAAACTTACAATCTTTCTTTCTACAGAAAAGGTGGAACAAAATTAATGGACAGCAGAAAGAAGGAAGGAAAGATAGGCGAAGGATAAGAACGGCAGCAGGAAGGAAGAGAATGAAGAAAAAGAAAGGAATGAAAATAAACGAATGACACAAGGTCCGGAAGGTCGAAGTAAATGAAAAATGAAAATAAAGATGAAAGAAATGATGAAATACATAGAAAAGTAAATAATAAGAAATACAAACTGTAAACGAAGAATATAGAAATGTAAACGAAGAAGAATATAGAAGAGAGAAGATGGAGGAAGTAGTAAGCAAGGAAAGATAAAAAAGAAATGGTGGTAAACAATTGGGAAAGAAACAAAGAAAGAATAACTGAGAAGAAAGAAAGAAAGAAGATGACTACATAAATGAAAACAAACGAAAGAAAGTTATATAGGAATGGAGGTGAAGGAAACAAAGAAAGATGATGTGGTTTCAGTATCGGTGTCGTTGCCTACTTGTATGCTTTTCTTCCTTCCGGCACGGGAAAATCAAGGCGTTGTTGATGTATTGGCGATGAGAAAAAAGAAGGGGGGGGGGGGGGGCGCGACTTCAAGCGTGATGAGTGAGGGGGAACGATATCTTCGTAGCGCTAAAGGACGTTCGAATTGCACGAGAATAAAACTCCACGACGTGATACCTAACCTTTGTAAACACAAATGATGCCACTTCACCGAGCTAAGGCATCCTAGAAGCATTAGAAGCATTTATTAGTTCTTCGGAAGTTTACGTCGGAGTACCCAGAACGCTATGATCACATAGTTGCAGTATTTCTAATAAAAGTTTATTATCACGTGCGTAGTGTGTTATCGCCGACTAAAAAGCGCTCCACATGTACACCCATTCCGGCGCGTAAAGAACGAAAAAAAAAAGAAGCGAAGAACAACATACATAAAACAGTAAGCTGTGACCCGGTAATATATCTATGAATTCTGGCGCCAGTGTTCTCAACCTCACATAGAAGAGGAAAAGGAAATCACAGCGAGACCCAAGCAAGAAAAAGCAAGAAACGCGCAAGACGGTAAAACGGCAGCAGAGACTGAGAAACCGACCAGCAGGTCCATATATACGCGAACACTTCTTTTAGCAACGTACGAGTTGCGAGAGCCGAATCGGGCGTTTCGAAAGTTATAAAGGTTGATTTATGCCAGGAATGACGCGAGGAAATCGACTAGTAAGGGAACGTCGTGTTTGTGGAGGCGATATTAAAAACCGGCATGGCCATCCGCGAACGCTCACCGCGCCTCAGAGGCATTTCGATCCGTTCCTTTGTTCTTGCTGTTTTTCCTTTGTTCGGAGAAATGTAGGACTCTCGGCTAACAGCAAGTCCAGTGGGACCGGAACAATTTCCTTGCAAGTGGTTTTCGTCCGGGAACGACGACGCAAATGTTTGAGACTCTGACGCGTGTCATTTTCCTCTTTTGTTTGCCTTTTTCCTGCCTGCCCGACCGAAGTGCAGTACTTTCTCGAGTGGGTGCGCCAGGTCTGTTCGGCTCTTTGGAAAGCACAAAACGCCGAAAGTAGAAACAGCAACAATAACATCCCAGAATTTGTATGTATACTGAATTGAACCAGGCCTCCCTCTTCGCATCTCGTTTTTCTCTCTCTCTCTTGCTTCCTTATTCATGTTCTAAGTTATCATTGTCAACTTCTTTTGTTTTTCGTCTTTTACTCCCTGCTCCCTGGATGGTGGAAAATGTATTTTGTCAGAAAGCGACGCTCCCGACGCCGCCGCACTTCAAAGAACGCTGATACCTCTATGAAGAGTACATCCCATCCGACATCAACCCCTCCTCTGCCCCTAGTCCTGGGGCAATTCAATCTAAATTGGACAAGGCCATGGCGGAGAACAATACAACTTGGTCCTCACTACTAAAGCAACAGCCAAAGCCAGAACAACAGCGGACGGCACAACCGAAGCCACAGCTGATGCCGCAGCCGATGTCACAGTCGGTGGTACGGCCAATGCCACAGCCGGAAGAGATGCAACAGCCGGAGGCGATACCGCAGCTGATGCCACAACCGGAGGCGATGCCGCAGCTGATGCCACAACAGGAGCCGGAGCCACATCAAGTGATACAGCTGCATACGGCTGTAGAGCGAACAGCGCGGGTTCCTGACAAATTGCCCGAAGAAGACCGGCAAGTCGTTATGATGCTCCGGTCGCTGATGAATACCCTTCGAATACTCTTAAATGACCTGCACACTCCATCAGCGCGAGGTGCAATGCAAGTGCTGGATGCTCTCAATTCAGTACTTGCAACTCTTGAGTAAGCATCATGGCTCACCCGCATCGTTATATTCGCACTGAAGTCAGAACGGCTGGGGCTTAGCTTAAAGATATACTGCCACGCACTGCAAGGTACTGCTGACGCCCACCGAATCCTTGGTCTTCACTGGTACAACGTGCATCACCAGCTATGAACCACCAAGATTGACGGCAGCCTAACGTATCGACGGAGCACTTCCTTTGACTTGACAGATTTCGAAGCACTTTGCTGCGTGCACAGACAGTGTTCCCTCTATCCCGCTTTCTTTCTTTCTGTTCCCCCTTCCCTTCCCCCAGTGTAGGGTAGCAAACCGCACGCTCGTCTGGTTGACCTCCCTGCCTTTCCTCTCTTTGCTATATCTCTCTATTTTGTCACATCGAGATAGAGCCTTTGAAGCTTCGCGGGACCAGCAGGACGATTGCTGCGTCCCATCTGAACGAGGGATCCACGCCTGAAATGACAGTGGTGGAGTGGCATTCATAAGCCTGCACGTGTTCTTCGTACAATCGTGTGTCACTCATCTAACGCTTTCCTATAAAAAATTACGGACAAAAGAGAGAGAGAAAATATACGCATTGAACAAAATGTGTACCGAGCGCCAAGAAAACTGAACATGGATGTATCAGAAATTCCCAGAATCTTGCGACACGGAGAAGAAATATTGTGAATGGCAGATGTCATGAAGAACAATATCGCGCCGGACGTAGAAAGAAAATGGCAAAAATTAAAGCTGCGAAGCCTGCTGAACTTGCTTATATTTTGTCGTTATGCTTTCATCGATTTTAACCCTTTTCCAGTCCGATGCCGCGGGAGATAGACGGTGTAGGTACGAAAGTTTCGAGCGAAATATATCGACTATTTATCACCCTGAATTCTGACCAACGAAGCAGCGCCAGTGGTCACACCTGTGTTCTGCGTAAATAAACAACAAATCACGGCATAAAACGTGTATTTAGGCTCGTACGTATTTCCTGAACACAGATACATCGTAATTGAGTAGCGCACGATATTCAACGGCTTCTTTGAGTTTCCTAAATTTCTAATGCTTGGTCTATAGAAATCTTGGGCCACTGGGTCTGTGCCGGTACGTACGCATTCTTGGTCAATCCCCCGGGTAATATATGCGCTACTGCAACAGGCCTTAAGTGTGTTTACGTATTGTGTTTCTTCTACAGCGAAGCTGTTTATGCGGACCCTGTGCCGTCGTTGTCGGACATCGCTAAAAAGGAGCCACGTGACCTAGTGGGAGACAGAAAGAAGAGCTGAACAGGGGGAAAGGGGTTGGCCGACCCATTTCCCCCTGTGAGAATGCTATCTTATACGCGAATTCTATACGGGTGTCCCACGGTGCATTTTCGGCGATCGAGCCAGATCGGCATCGAATTTATCGACGATTGATTCCGCCTTGCCGCGACAGAAACAAATGTTATCCTAGCAGATTGCGGTCCAACGAACAGTGCCCAGCGATTGAAACGCGACACCAGGAGCGCGTGGCTGGCGGCACTTCTTACGCCAGCGGCCAGCCGCGTCAATTGTCAAACCAATCCAACCAATCGTCAAAACGATTGCAGCGCCTACATCTCCAGTGGTGGGCCTTGTGTCCAATACAAGGAGCTATGTATTAGTGTTTCCGCACATTTCATCCCAGCTACAGCTATGGAAGACCAGGAGTAGTGCGTACTCCCGAGGAAGAAGCTGGCTACCGAGAGCGTCAGCGAGGGGCGGCAACTTCCACGCGAAAAAACAGGCGGAGCAACTTGCATGCGAAAGAAAGCACGGCAAAACACATACAGAAACCTCACGCGAAATAAAAAGAAAATAATACTGACAGAACCGCAAAAAAAAACCACTCCTAAAGCATGCTCACCACGCGAAGCACGTAAAAGCGAAAATGAAGTGAAGGAATGGTGAAAAAAAAAAGATTTACAATATAGACTGCTTGCGAAGTTTGGCTTGCATGGTGTAACACTAGGTGTAACTAAGACAGCTTCGCAGTTCGATCACCTTCACGGGCTGGAAGGGGCGGTGATCTTTATTTATTACTCTACTGTTGGAAAGAGTAACTAACGCGCAATTTACAGGTCCCCTAGAAATTTGAAGATAGTTCAAAGGCACAATAAAGGAAAAGAGCTTAGGTAGGGCCCAGAAAGCCCTATAAGTATGCATGCTGCATGCGTTGCTAATGCTTGAAGACTTCCTAGAATGGAGATTATTTGGCGTTACACTCGGCCTCGTACATGCATCGCACGTGCCTTTCGCAAAATATTTTCCTTCGCCTTAAGCTGCCGTAAACCAGGTGACCATAAAGTAACGAAAGGCGTTTCTCCATTAATACGAGAGCTGACGTTCGTGTATACAAAAGCCTGCAACTAAGTAAGAGCAGTGTAAGAACAATTTAATTTGATGCTAAACGTACGTAATTGTCAGCTTTTGGAAGCAACGCTAACAGTGTTATTGTTAATCTGACCTACTTTGAAAAATATCAAGATGAGCAAAATGGTGTAAAACTACAGCGTCAGAGAAAAAGACGTGGACCTAATAATTTCCGCATTAAAAATTAATAAAAGAAAAAATAATCAAGTCAAATTCAAAGACAAAGGGAAAAAAAAACGCCAAATTGTGTCATATCCTATGCGGCAGTTTTGTATCCTAGTAAGGCTGAAACAAAAAACGCGTTTCAAAATTTTAATATGTTCGCGTAGTTTAAAAAATTATGCGGCTTTACGTGCCAAAACCACGATCTGATTGTGAGGCACGCCGTAGTGGGGGACTCCGGAAATTTGGACCACCTGGGGTACTTTAACGTGCACCAAAATCTAAGTACACGGGTGTTTTCGCATTTCACCCCCATCGAAATGCGGCCGCAGTGGCCGGCATTCAATCCGGCAACATCGCGCTCAGCAGCCCAGCACATTAACTGTAGTTCTTGCAGTAGCAGCACCAGGCGAAGCCGTCTTATGTTATAAATATCTGCTCTGTGGTTACCGTCTACATAAGTTATATCTTCGCGGAAACTAGAGCGATTTACTACGCCAGAAAACCTTAAAGCTCGGCCTGAACTACTGCTCTGACCTGCTACTCAGCGTGGGGAAGGGGAACAGAAGGAGACGGAGGAAGTGACTATGATGATGATGAATAGAAGAGGCATGAGTTAAAAATTTAAAAAGACGTTTACCGGGAACACTTATTGCAGCCGTATATCCTGTCCACTATCTGTCAAAAATCATACAACGACCTTCAAGGCCTCTTCAACGACCTTCGTGGCCGCCGCTCGCGCACGAGCGGCGGCCACGGGCGCTGCTCGCGCAGTTGCTGACATGAGGACGAAGGAGTCAGACATCCGGGTCTAAACCCTGTCATTGTTTGCTACATCTGAAGTCGTGCCGAAACCCACCCTGTCGTCTGGCCCTCGAGTTCCGACAATAGTGCAACTACGCACCAAGCGCGGCTTCGTCCGGAGGGCCATCACCGAGGCCATTGCTACAATCGACGCCCTGCCGACGGATGATGACAAACCTATGCGCGGCAGCTGCACCAGCACCTCGAGCTTGTTTCAGCAAAGCAGGCAGAGCTCATCGAGTTCGACCGCGGCCATCTAAGATACGCTTACTGATGCCAATTTGGAAGCGAACCTGACCACATCTTTCGAGTATGAACAAAAGGTCAGCTTTGACAAGACAAGCGTGCGTCTCACTACCGAACCGCGGCCGCCTGTCCTGCCCTTCTCCATCGAATCAACATTGAGCCCTACAGCGCAACGTGCCTCGCCAACGCATCCAGCTGCCCCTTCCGCGTCGCGTGGTGTGTCGCCCGCGGCGTCGTTCTCTCGCGGTGCCATCACAAAGCTGCACATCCCGATTTTTTTTTTTTTTTGGAGAGCAGCGCGACTGGCAAGGGTTTTGGGACTAGTACCAGGCAAGCATTCACAGCAATGACTCCCTATCCACGATAGACACATTTAAATGTCTGCTGACGTACGTGTCCGGGTCAGCTAAGACGGCAATTCAGGGTATCCGCCTCGCCTAGGCCAACTACGATGTAGCCATCAATGTACTGCCTGACCGGTTCGGCCGTCATGACATGCTGGTCGATGACCATCTGGACCACCTACTCGCAATAGCACCCATTCGTAGTTCAGCAGATCTCGACAAGCTTCAACATCTATACGATGAGATCACTCTCCCCACTAGCGCACCGGAGGGTCTTGGCATTTCCCCAAACGAGTGTGCTGCTGTGTTGCGACGCATGAAGGCCGTACCACCTGTCCATGGTATCCTGCACTGTCAGCAGCAGAAGAGGGCTTCTTCGTCGAAGCACGCTGACACGTCAGCGGTTACAGAAGACAAGTCCCAGCAAGTGAAACATCTTATGACATTCCTACGAATTCAAGTCGAGGCGAGAGTGGAAGGCCGTCCCGACCAAGCCAGCTCATATGCAATCCAGCGGCATCATTAGCGTGAACTGCCATATCGGGAGGCAAGCCCGCCCACTGCTGCGGCTCAATAAATTGAAGTAAAATCGCCGTACACGCCTCGGTGCCTCCTGTGCAGTGCGTCGGACCATACAGTTCAGGAATGGTTCACGCCGCTCAATTCAGAAGAAAAACGCAGCTAACTTCCGGCGCGCAAGCGCTGCTTCCACTGAGCCAAGCGCAACCACGTCACCAGTGAGTGCCGAAACGCCAGAACTTTGCAATGCGCCCACTGTGCTGAACAATACTTGACATCGCTGTGCAACGTATGTACTCCAAGCCAAAACCGATCAGTCTAGACAACGCGTCTGGGCCATTCCTGTAACGTGTAAGCGGGATGGAATCCATCAACACATCACCTCGAGCAACATCCGTGTTTACGAGTATTACTGGACTCATGCCCGTGTTTCTACAGACGGGCAGAGATTGGGCTGTCGCACCAGCAAGGGCAGTTTTGCGGTGCTTCCTTCTAGACACGCACAGTCAGTGTATTTTCATTCGGCAAGACGTTTCTCGAGCATTCAATTGTCTTGTGCAAGGTGTGGTGCGCCTCAACCTATTCATTTTCGGGAAAGCGCATCGCCCTGTGACCCTTACATGTAACACCCCGTCAGTACAGTACCGTCCGTCACACTCCGGAGTAAGCACATTACCAACGAGATCACTATAGATGCCCTCGAAGTACAGGAAATTCTGCGGTAACTAGTCCACCAGCGCATGGCGCGATCATCACCATGATCACACACCTCGGTCGTGTTCGCGCTGATGCAAGCCCTCAAGCGACTACTTTCCGAGAAAACGGGGTCAGCATTCTCATTGGACCTGATATGCACTGGAACGTTGTAACTGGCCAGATATCTCGATTATCGCCTCAAGTTAGTGCAGTGGAAACCCGTTTTGGATGAACGATCAAGGGAACTCTTGACGACTTCTCCCAAGGTACAACTGCACAAAGCGCATCTCTGACCTTTGGTATTGGAGGAGCCTCCCAGAGACGATGCGTCATCGGAAGTAGTCAGTTCTTTGATGTTGCACCTTAATACAGTTGGCATACGAGACATTACTGAGGAAGGTAAATAATACAAGTACAAAGCTTCCCTCGTCATGGAAGGTACCGGTACAGCGCCGCAGCTTGCTCATCGTTTACCAAGCTTCCATGCAAGAGTGATCCTGTCCAGAGAACAAGCCGTCACCATGCCTCAGAAGGACGGCAAAAAAGGTAGCAAGGACAAGGAAAACAAGGGAAAGGCAAAGAACACAGGAGCCTTCAAGAGACATGACAGTGACAAGGTTGCCGATCATGGAAGGCCGCCTAAAGCAGCCGCCACAGACACGCCTAAGCAACCTAAGTCCAATAGCCGCGTCACCAAGTCTCCCAAAGGCAAGAAATTTTGACCTCATACAAGGCTGTCCAAGTGTAAAAGACGAGGCTCAAGGCCATTACCAACGATGGTTTCATGCTCTCTGGACTGTAATTCAAGAATAAGTACAATCATGACAATATGCTACTATGTCAAGACGCAGGTGTACAAACGCCGTCCTTCCGGAATGAACGCTGGCGCACAACGGTCAACGCTCAATCAAAGCTCAACACAAGCGGAGACACACGTACCGCACAAATGCTACGTCGAGCCATAAGGGCGCCAGCGATGGAAGGCCATTTGATGCCTTCAAATTTCTTGGCAAAATGCAACGTCTTTGCCTGAAGAGTTGGGCGCCACGCTACGCAGATCAACTTTCATTAAACATACATCGACAAGCTTCAACAGACCATCTCTGGAAGCGCTGGCTCAAGGAGTAGTGCTTGCTGTTCTCCACTCTTCACATGAGGCGACACCGAAGCTGCCACAATGACTTCAAGCTGGAGACGTCGTCTTGGTGCACGACGACGATTTGTCGCCTATCCTGTGGGAGCTGGCCCGGGTGACGGAACAGCTTTCTGGTCACGACGGCGTCTCTCGAGCGCGTTGCCTGAAATTGGCGTCCGCCTCCGTGATAAGATCACTTTCGTGAGGCCGGCAGCCTTTAGAATTTTGTCGGCTGCGGGAGTGTGTTGCAAATAAAGAAGAAGGCGCGCTGCGCACGAGTGGCGGCAACGGGTGCTGCTCGCGCAGCTGCTGCCATATGACGAACGAGTCAGATGTCCGGGTCCGCGGGTCTAACCCGTGTCATTATTTGGTACAGCCTCTCTAGCGGAGTATTTTGGCCATAGACTTAAAGAAGGTTTTCAGAAAGCGGCCTGTTGTCAATTCGTGCCCAAGACCCCTCCGTTGATTGTCTTTCTAGCAACCATAGTGAACGAGAAGAAAGGGGGTTATCCGAGGGGCCCGATTTTTATTGGTTATATCATAAGAAGCCAACAAACACGTACACCAAGGACAACATAGGGGAAATTACTTGTGCCTAATAAATGAAATAAATAAACGGTTAATTAATGTAAATGAAAGTGGATGAAAAAACAACTTGCCGCAGGTGGAGAACGATCCCACAGCCTTCGCATTTCGCGTGCGACGCTCTACCAATTGAGCTACCACGGCGCCGTTTCCTCATCCACTTTCTTGGATATTTATGTTTCCTAGTAGAACCCTTGGTGTGTTAGCCAGCGCCACCACTCACAGACCTTGGCGGCGGATATGGAGCATCCTTTCTGCCGCAGGCGTCACGAGAACGTGATATTTTTGAGTGAAGGCACCCAGTCAATAAACCCACACATGTTGCATTTCTACACCTACACTGATGCCTTCAGGTAGTATGTGTGGGTTTATTGACCGGTTCATAAAGATGACGGCTGTACACCAATAGGACAGACGCCTTGCTTCCGCAATTTTCTTTAGTCGACGTGCAGCGTGGAAGACCTAGGTATGCACGTTTTGCTGATTTTCTTAGGTGTGTAGGCAGGAAGGTTGAACGCACGTAAGTGCTGCTGAGCTATATTGCAGGTAACCTACGAATAGTACATGGTACAACTGGAGCATAAATTGTCCAGACGGGCCCCGTTTCATTCCTGCTACATATTTTGGAACATGCGCAAGTTTGCTATGAGCATCTTCACTTGCTTAGGCCAAGGAAGGACGCGATCGATGATTACACCAAGGAATGTGTAGCGGTTGATATATCATGGCACCGTCGGGGGTAGTCGGATACCGGCTCAATGCCTTGTGGTGAAAAGCACATTTCGCACTTGCCACTTGCAAACCACGAAGGCCTAAGTACTTAGAAAGAGCAGAAGCAGCACGTTGTAGTCTCGTGCTTAGTTGTGGACTCTGTGAGACCACAGAAACCGAAACACAAGGGCCATCTGCGTACATACTATAGCGCTGACAGCTTCCGGATATTCTTCTGGAAGACCA
This sequence comes from Dermacentor albipictus, assembly GCF_038994185.2. Taxonomy (NCBI): domain Eukaryota; kingdom Metazoa; phylum Arthropoda; class Arachnida; order Ixodida; family Ixodidae; genus Dermacentor; species Dermacentor albipictus. The sequence continues at coordinate 162,033,460 of NC_091821.1, read as the reverse complement.
ATTAGGGTTACATTGCACGGCGTCCGGCTAAGTACGGCTCCCTGAGCAACGCGTAGACATATTTGGTAATGAGTGGTCTCCTTATCAGCCGTATCGCTCAATACGATCTCCTAATATTGATGGCAGAGCGCTCCGGCACTCCGACGGTGCGCTACCACTATGGGGAGTGTCCCCATGCACACAGTCGGCGCGAAGCACATATTGGAGAGCCAGCATTTCCCATGCGCCTAAGCAAGGCACAATCATCGCCACTCTAAACACGGCAACCTTCATCGGGGTATTTTTATAGGTAACGGGCACTCTATGCACTAAATAATGGTCATCTACCCTAAATAAAACTATAATGTAGGTTCTAAAGTTTACCTAAATTGAAGCAAAGTTTACGAAATGCCAACAATTTGTAACTGTGGTGCCAGGTGTCATGTTGCAGTGGTGGAGATTCACGAAGGACTGAAGCAAGGATGTCCCCTGTCTTCATTGTTGTTCACGCTTTATGTTAAGGGCATAGAAGGATGACTGGAAAAGTATGAATTGGCGTTTGATTTATCATACATGCATAATCCACAAACGGTGCATCAGAAGGGCCCCAGACTGATGTATGCGGAGGACATAGTGCTATTAAGAGACAATGCAAGAGATTTACAGACTTGCAAATATGTGTAGTCCTCAAAAAAAGGCCATAAGTCATCAAAAAGTAAGTGAGGTATATCAAGAATGGAAACAAAACAGACCATGAAGATTTGCAAGAATGACAAGAAAGGAATTAGGAGAGAAAATCTGTATGATAACACATAGGGCAGTGCCATGCTATTTTGAGGTTAGAGCTAGTTGCCTAAGTGCAAAAACATACCGGAACAAATATTTGCGACAAGATGAGGCATATGCATGCTGCAGCAAAAATCCAGAGACCACTCATCACATCCTATAGGATTGCGAAGGGATTCACCTAGTGAGACCCGTAGGTAACGCACACCTCCCAGAAGTGCTTAGATTTAGTGAATGGAAGCATGAATCAGTCAGCAGTCGAGATCTCAACTTGAAAATCTGTACCTCCCTTCGATATTCCACAAGCAGCAAGCTATGCTCGAGAACTTGCGAATAAAATGTGGCATGAAGTTACATTTGTGTGCTCCACTTTTATATACTTCTTTGCTGACATGAACATGACAAATTTATGAGAGCGTGCTTTCCGCTCTGTTACCTTAAAAGGCCTATGCAACACCTTTTTGTGAAAAATGCGGAATACCTTTTGTATGAAAGGGCATCTGATCAGAAATCTTTTCCAACCAAAAATCTTTTCAACTGCGCTTCCTATAAGTGGTGTTATCGACAATTAAGTGCGGTCGCTGCCATATCCCAGCGCTCTTCCTCTCGTTGTCGTCGTTCCTACTGCACTCAAAGCTTTGTCCCGCGCACATGCAGTACAATGTCCGCCATCCTTCGCCCATCATCCCGCTTATCTTTTTCATCGACATGGCCTCAAGGCACGTTCGGGCTAAGCTCTCTGCGAGCGAGCGCGGAGATCCAGTCATGACATGCCTTGAGGTCATGCGGCGCCATTCTCCGCCATGTCACCAATTTTGACGTGGCAGTACGCGTGGACAATACAGCGCCAAACATCCGCCTTGTATGCAGAATACAAAACTCCATGGACCTGCTTCATTGTCCTACTCCATGACCACTAATGAGTGGCGTCATGTCCATGCTCGATGATGTGATAAAGGAGCTCTCTAGTTTGTAAGCTAGTTGTTTCAGCCTTTGACCACAGTGTAAGGCGGAAAGCATACATTGTAGAGCTAACTTAGTCATTGAAAATATTCCATTTAAAGGGTAATTCCTCAGTAATTACGCCACGTGCGTTACAAAGGAACAGCAAGTTCCGCGGCTATCGATGTCATCTGGGGGGATGTCTTAAACTATGGGAGGTGATTGTCACTGAAAAACTTTCTGATCCCGCAGACCCGTCCATGGTGCTTGAACCATCAGTACACATATGTTCATGATCGTTGTATGCCTTGTACAGCAAGAGCAGAGAAAGTTGCTAGAGAGCTGGTGATGAGAGTTGTACCTTTGTCCGTATTCCTGGTACTGTCGGGTCAATTTGTGGCTGATCCAAGTGCCACGGGGAAACAAAACTCTCGCTGCAGCTGCGTAATCTCATCGAAGGAACACAAGATAAGGCAATAGCCTGTGGCAAAAAGATGCACGGGATCAGTTCTCTGGGAGTGAGGAGAGATGGTGGGAAGGAGCACGAGCAAGCGGTCTGACGTGTGCTCTAAGTACTTCCATTACAATGTGAGTTGTGGATTGGTAGTTGTACGCAATTGCAGTGATTCCTGCTGTTGTCACGATGTTAAATCTTCAGGTGTTGGTAAGCAACGTCAAGCTGTGTCGCAGATACGCCAGAAATAGCTTCCTGTACAGTCGCATCATCACGTGCGCTCACGTGCCCCAGGCTTTACCTCGAAGAAACTTGGAACAAGTGAGAAATGACCGTCGGTCGTTCTTTTTTTTATGTAGGCCACTAGTGGACTCCAACAAAGGTCATTCCCAATGATTTCCCCTAAGAATCTGCGCGTCCTAACATAAGATATATTATGTCCGTCGATAGATATGGCGTACGAAGTTCTTCGCTACCGGCTAAAAAGACCAACGCACATTTTTTTGGTGGGATCTCAAGGCTTGTTTGTTAAGGTACGCCGATATTAACGTCGCAACTTCCTCGAGCCTTGGACGCGCCTGAGGACGTGTCACACCCGATTCCGAGACAAAGATCTGCTTATGAAGACGGCGTGTAGGAACCTATCCCGCTGTCAAGAACAGATGCAGCAGCGAAATTTAACTGCTTGAGAATGTTGCCACATAGTCCTTCTAGAACACACCAAATTTCCAGCACACACGACTGCATTGACTGGACCCCACTGTTCGACATTGTCCTCTATCTGGACGATCCCTACCCGGTGCAACAGCACTTTGCTGACTGTGTGTGGGCTTGGTGTAGCTTTCAGAAAATCATTTACTTTCTGCATCGGACATGTTGCTTGTGGCAACTGCGGCAGCGAGGGAATATTCGAACATGTTCTCCGCCATTGTCCTCGCTACAGCTCACACAGGCAAGTTGGTGAACGAATTCGCGCGTCTTAACGACTGGCCGCTTTCCGAGTGGACAATCCTGGAATGCGGCCAATACCATAGGGTTTCCTACAATAATTACTAGAGGGAACTCTGGCGCTGCAATCATTCAGCCACTATGTGAACGGTGGGAAGTGCATAGATGTGTCTTACCTTCACGCTTGTGGATTCAGACTTTCTTGTGGCTTTGTTATTACGCTTTGTATGCCTTAATGGTCGTAAATTTCAGAGCAATCTATACTTTTCGAAGTGCAGAATACGTAACGAACCCGCCCAATCACTACTAATTGCCACAACTAAACTTGTCGAGGTGGCCAAATCAAAACGCGCAAAGCGCATCAAGTCTCTGGCTTATCCGCGGTAAATGCATATGTCTCTTGTCAATGCATGCCTCCGTGGCGTAATAGTTTCAATATAGGGCTTGTGGACTAGAGGTCCTATGTTCCTGCTGGCCTGCCGTCGGACAATTTTCATAATGTTTATTCAGCCACTTATTACACAGTGCTTCGTGGAAAAGGACGAGTTTACAAAGCCACGAAGCCGTTTGAAGCCAGAAGGGTGAAGTTTAGCAAAATCCATGTACTTACTACGTTTCCCACGCTGGCTTAACCGCCCCCATTGCAGCTCCCGTAGACACTAGCGCCCGATTTCTGTCTAGTAATTATTGTATCAAACTATATGGTCTATACAGTCGTCACACCACAAGTCGGTCAAGGCGCTATTGAAATTTTTACGTTCGACTGGTCTATTATGGAGACTATAATTATCCCAGACGTTCGCCGCGGCCTCTATTTATTCTTTTCGGGCGTTTACTTTATTTCTCCGCTGTTCTTTCCGTCTTTCTTTTCCCATTACCATTCACCTACTGTAGGTTAGCGAACGAGAAGCTTCTCATCTGGTTAACCTCTGCCATCTCATTTCTCTTGTCAATGGCCATAGCGTCTATGAAAGCTCTCAATCGGCTGTTCGGTCATAGGTGCGTTCAGTTCGGCAGCACATTAGATAAATGGAGCACGTGATTCATACCATCGTGGACATGAATAATTGTAGCCATTCTACACCGCATTGTCTTTGAAAGACAGGCTAGCCTTAATATATTGCATTATATCTACTCATAGCCCAACACCGTAGTTGATATCCATTATTGAAAACCGGGAAGGTGTACATATGCGCATCGGTGTACATAGAGGCTTTTAATTCGTTAGCATTTTTAGAGTACTTCACGCACTTTTGGGGGTTAACTATCTATGTATTTAGGAAAGGTAAAATTCTCATCCACCCGATTGTAGAACGAAAATACAAAAGATACCCATACGGGTTTCTCAGAAATAACGCTTCACCGATGAATAGAAATTCGTCCTGATCCGGGATTCAAACTCGCGACAAATGCTTTTCCAGGGCGGTCGCTCTACCATCTGAGCTAACCAGGACACTAGTAGATCGCAGCGCGAGGGCGAATTAATCGACAACTTGAAGCGCAGGGACACAGAATATGTGAAATCAGTTCTGCGGAATCCTGCGTGGTAGGGGTAGTAGTCATGAAAGGTAAAATTGTCACCAACCCGTGTGTAGCACGAAGCTACGTGCTAAACGCGGGTGGTTGACAATTTTACCTTTCATGAATACTTCCTCCACCTTGTGGGATTCCGAACTGACCTGTCTCTATCTTTCCGCCTTTCTGGGTCAGTGGGTAGTCCCGTGCTCGAATGGGTGAGCCCATCGGCCTGCCATGCTGAGGGAACATGGTTCGAAACCAACCGTTGGACGAACTTGGGTCACTGAATATTTGGCAATGTGTGCAATGTGCCGCTCTTTAACGTATCTCTTTCATGCCGACACGGGTCTCTGTCGATGCGGCACTGGGTACATACCACTGTTCAATGAAACATTTCGACGCCGACTTGGAGCACTGGGTATGTGTGTCACTCGGTATGTGCGGGCCTTCAATGAACTTCAATGACGCCTACTTGGGTCACTGGGTATGTGTGAGCAGGTGTGTGCCGTTCTTCAATGAACGTCTCTGACGCCAACTTGGGTAAATAGATGTGCGCCACTGGGAATGTGCCACTGGTAATTTGCAGCTCTACGATGACAAAAATTACAAAGAGCTTTTAAATTTATCCGATACTGGGCGGAATCGAACCCACGACACAAGGCTTCCTCAATGTCGCAGCCTGCCCCACGACGGTTTAGCAGGCTGCGCCACAAATGCACCAGATGCCGCTTTCCAATGAATGCCTTTCACGCCAACGCTATAGCGAGCTGCGCCATGAATGCACTGGAAATGTGCCGTTCTTCCATGAACCGCTCGCCTACTTGAGTCAATGATTATGTGTCACTGGGGTCACTGAGCGTGTCGAGAAAGACGCGCGCGAGAGGAGCCCGGTTGACGCATTGTGCGTTTCTCGTTTCGGAGGCCACGCGCAGGCTTCGTGGTGGCCCCACTGGATGGCGCCGAGTGTTCGTAGGAAGGAAATCGGGAGAGAAAATATTTGTGATAACTCAAAGGGCAGCTCTTTTCGAAGCTACATCAGGATTTCTTGCAACACGCACTTAAAAAGTGAGATGAAACAAGGAAGAAGCATGTGCTTGCTGCGGTAAAGCAAGGGAAACAATGGAGCATGCAAGGCCGATTCAAATAGGTCGCGAAGCTTCGGGCGAAAAGCGGTTCAGTACAGATTGTCACCGACATCAGCATGGGGGGTTATGGGAGCAGCGATCGAAGTGCGACTATGTTTGGAGGGAACAAACATTTGGAAAGAAAAACGCCTTTTTTAATTCAAACGAGACACAGTTAGATTCATTCAACGAAAATAAAATTCCTAGTCCATTTTATATATTCGTGATGAGTTAAAAAAATACGTTTAATTTTATTATTATTATTAAATGCATTTTTTTTCAGCGTCCATCGCTACAGGGGGCGTTGACGCCACTATCACTCGCAGTGCAATGCACGTCTTGAAATGGGCAGAAAGGCGCACTCGTATCACCTGCTGAAATACGCCCCCCTCACAATTTGTGCTTTCTTGCTTGTCGAAGTTTGTCTGAATTTGGTGACGCGGGTAGCTTCATTGCTTCTTAATGTGTTCAGTCAAAAGTAGTGAGTTGCGACCGCCAGATAATTGTGTAGTTGTTTTCGTGCGACTGCGCTGGCCGACGGACTTGGCATCCGACAATAGGATCAGCACTCTACACCTAAAGCTTTCGTCGGCCTCCAAAGAAAGTATGTTCTGCGCAGGGATGCGATTTCGACAACCGTACGGCTGGCCTTTTCCTGCATCGCTTTCCACGCTGAAAGCTCGAAACGCCCATCAAGTCGAATGGCGGGGCATTTGAATATATAGCTCCAAAGGAAGAACAACAAAACAAATTTCGCGCCTTCGAAAACAAAATGACGTCACTTCTGCTTTTAACGGACATGGCGTCACGTTATTTTTTCTTCCGCCGGAAGTGTTCCCACCACATACAGATGGCGCTAAGCCCCATGAACCGGCGATGGACCGCCATGTTTTGAACGTATGGGCTCCTATGGAAGCTTCGCTACCAGGTACATTTACCTTGGAGCATGTTTCATTAGAATGTGTAGATATGTGCCCAGCGGTCGATTTAGGCACCTCTCCCTTCTTTGAAGCCGTTCGATTCAGTGACAGCAGGTGAAAAGTAAATATGTCCGCAATAGAGATTAGTAAGAGGCGATTGGAAGCTTAGTGGAAACAAAGTAGGGAAACGACAAACAATGGAGGCTGTTAGATATGGCGCCGTTTCCTGAGGCTACTTCGAGTTCCCCAAACCACTTCGAATCGCAGCACCGCTAATTGAGGAATGCAGAAGCAGGGGTGCCACATTCCTGAGGCAGGACACTTGCAAACAAGTTCGTACGCCGCCGGGATTAGAAGGGGCCGTCGGACAATAGAGCCCAATCGTCACCCCTCTTCGCCTTTGAAGAAGGCATTTGCTACCGCTGCGGGGCCGTAGCACCGGGAGCAGGTGGGCCTTCGGACAATGGTGCATGAGCGCCCCTCTCCTTCTCCTCCTTTGAAGAAGCGCATTGCAACTCTGCGAGGCAAGACCGCAGGGGGATCAAGTGATCAAGCAAGGGGGCCCAAGCGGCGACTCTCTTCGCCGTGTATGACACCATCGCACGGGCGCCTACCATTGGCTGAAAGTGGCGTCATCTGAGCGGACTCTCCCATTGGTCGAACATGACGCGACTTCCAGTGCTCGAAGGGTTTATAAGAAGCCTTCCAAAGAGACATGAGCATTCTGGAGCATTCCCTTATTCCCTGATTGACCTCTCTCGAACTTCTTGCCGCGGGCCGCAGCGTCCGAGTTGCTGCCGGCCCGTAATGACTGTACGACTGTTACTTGTCTCTCACCGCCTTGTAAATAATGTAAAGTAAACCCTCCCAAGTTTGGTTTTCATCCCGAACTCCGTCCTCCAACCCCTACAAGGCGTATCAAAGTTCCTAACAGGGGCTAAGAAAGTTTAGTGATGGGAATTCTTCGCAGGTTCTTTTTCTTTTCTTTCTTTTCTTTCTTTATACATAGGTTGGACAATTGGAAACTTAATAACAAGTGCTTGGCGGCGAAAGCCATAGCCCCGCTGAAAAGGGGACGCTCATATCATCCATCCATCGAAAGCGTGAGATAGGAGTCCCGCTACTATACACGCCTTCATCACCTGTTTAGACGGTGGCGATATGTTGTATCAATATATTGATTCAGTGCTAAACGCTTTCTGTCGACAGTTCTCGCGAGATAGTCCTGCCTATTTTTTATCTATATAATAAGAGTTCAGAAAAACGTATATTCATGTTGTTGCGCCTCAATGCGGGATCGTTGCGATAAACTAGTTTTTAGCTTTGTATAGATTGTTTGTTTTAGAAGCTCATCAATATTTTAGATGGTTTGCGTGCGCATAAAATTTGGAACCTTTGTTTTCTCGATATGTCGCCTTTCTTTTAAGCAGATAAATTGTATTAAAAGCGGAGGCCTTTGGTGCAGTGAGGTGGTGCTGACATGTGCTGATGTTAACTCAGACGTTTAATATGTTCCTACATGGAGTGGGCTTCTGTATCTGGAGCCAAGGTAAATAATGCAAAATCAACACTTCTTCCTTCGTTCCCACTACCGGTCGTACTCGTCAATGGGCTTGGTGGATTCCTGGCCAAAACGCCACCTCGAGCCGCAACAATGTGCAGTTGAACGCAGCATAGCCGCGGTACCTGAACGTAATGTTTTCTCCCAGATTCTGCTAGCGATCCTGATCTCCTGGGGAGCCTGCTACCTTATGACCGAAACGGAGTACCTGCGTCCCGGTGATCCAGCTCGAACTGACATCCGCTCCAGTATCATCGAAAAGAGCCCCTGGATACGAGTACCATACCCAGGTGAGGAATACTGTTTTTCGTAAATTGTTTTTTCGTAATACTGTTTTTCGAACATGACCGCAGTCATGTTCTTTTTCAGTAGGTGGGTGGGTGGGGTACTTCGCCGTTTTCGTGGGCTGATCCCGGTGATATTGCAGTCTAAAATGATCTGCCACAGGGCTGACTGGGTATCTGCACAAGGAATGTGCACTGATGCCACTGGGTATGTGCCACTGTGTATGTGCAATGGGCACACTGGGTATCTTCTACTGTGTTTTAGTTTGCTTCCATTCATGTGCGAGGACTGAGTTTGCTTGCCACTGTGTACAGTGGCTGTCACACTTAACAAAAACACGCGTTAGCATCTACTTGCTTCTCCTGCGGATGCATACTGCAGATTTATGTGTGGTCCGCCTTGAATACACTAGCTAATGTGTCTTCCTTTCAAGGCGTTCGATGTTTGCACCTTACAGCCTGTATTTGTTAAATGTTAGGCAGCTATATATATATACCGTCACTGTTCGGGTTAAGCCTGACCGCCGCTGTACCGTGCGTGAGGCCTGGTCTATGCGATGCAGTAAACCACCTTCAACGGTAGCTTGGTCCCTTTCTCTTCAGTGGCGTCTGCTACGACTGTGACGTGCACAGCTGGGAGAGAGAGTGTGGGGAGGGAGGCTTCTTAATGAATCTGGGAGAGGTTTTCCTAGCCGGATACCCACCGTGCTACTCCAAATGGGTATGAGAAAAAATGAAATGATAGGCACAGTGCACGTCACACCTGCACAACATGCACAAAACAGTACAACAGGTATTCAACAAGCTCGTTGATATCATTGTCTCTGAGGAAGGTTTAAAGTGCTTTCGTTGCGCGAGATGAACAGGCAAAGTTAGTTCATGATCCAATTACGTGTTGTAGCTCAAGGACGACAGTCTTTAATGAATGTTCAGTGCGGACATAAGGGCTGATTTTTCAAGTGTGCCCAGCCTTCAAGTGCAGATTAATTTCCCTATGCCTTATCGTATTTGTATATTTTGTATTTGCGACATTTAGCCGAATGCGGTGCAGACATGCCCAAGTTTCTTTCCACGAGCATTCCGTGTGGCTGATAAGGCCACGTGGAATGTGCAACTCGCACATTGGATCGCAAGTGCGAATAGACCCATGCTACTGCTCCGAGTCCGTCCAGACAGCACGCTGCACACGCCGCGCAAAAGAAGACAATACCTACTCCTTCACTAGTTTCAGGCTGTGTAGGCTACAATATAATGAACGTTCAATGAAGCTACATGCCACACGTGCCAAATGGAACTTGTTATACGCTTTTACTGAATATTTCTGAGCACCAACATTGCAACAGGATTGCTGCGATTTCCCATATTCTTACCGGACGCGCAGGATAACACAGCTGATAAGAAATTTACAGCTGCGTGTCCATGATTTGTATTGGCACGCTTTATTCTATCGTGTTGCACCAAACAATTGCCCGACCAGCCTGACCATTTGAAGGATGCCGGCCAGTCGGTTCGAAGATTTCAGTGCATAATACAGTGATTGGAAATTTTCGTGAATAAAACCCTCGACGTTTTATTAACTAAGCCGACTGCCCGCTCCGTTGTTTTCATGAACTGAATCTATCTATCTATCTATCTATCTATCTATCTATCTATCTATCTATCTATCTATCTATCTATCTATCTATCTATCTATCTATCTATCTATCTATCTATCTATCTATCTATCTATCTATCTATCTATCTATCTATCTATCTATCTATCTATCTATCTATCTATCTATCTATCTATCTATCTATCTATCTATCTATCTATCTATCTATCTATCTATCTATCTATCTATCTATCTATCTATCTATCTATCTATCTATCTATCTATCTATCTATCTATCTATCTATCTATCTATCTATCTATCTATCTATCTATCTATCTATCTATCTATCTATCTATCTATCTATCTATCTATCTATCTATCTATCTATCTATCTATCTATCTATCTATCTATCTATCTATCTATCTATCTATCTATCTATCTATCTATCTATCTATCTATCTATCTATCTATCTATCTATCTATCTATCTATCTATCTATCTATCTATCTATCTATCTATCTATCTATCTATCTATCTATCTATCTATCTATCTATCTATCTATCTATCTATCTATCTATCTATCTATCTATCTATCTATCTATCTATCTATCTATCTATCTATCTATCTATCTATCTATCTATCTATCTATCTATCTATCTATCTATCTATCTATCTATCTATCTATCTATCTATCTATCTATCTATCTATCTATCTATCTATCTATCTATCTATCTATCTATCTATCTATCTATCTATCTATCTATCTATCTATCTATCTATCTATCTATCTATCTATCTATCTATCTATCTATCTATCTATCTATCATTATTATTATTATTATTATATGTGGAAACATACGAGCACACAAAGGAAACATGGAGATAGCAAGCTGACAACTGCTACCGAGAGGGGCACGACGCCTGCCTACTATTTCGAGAGGAGGTAGGTGCCAAAATTGGCATAATATGACATGAGTGTATGACGAGCATAAATGACCGGTCATGACATGAATATCATGATAGGAGTGTCAAGTAGGTAGTGAAACAGCCGCCTACGTCTTGGTACCTTCATGGTCGTTTCGTTAACTTTGTATGTACCAAAACTGGCATAGTATGGCGAGAGTGTATGACGAACATAAATAATGGGTCATGACATGAATATCATGGCATGTCTGTTATGTAGGTCATGAAACAGCCGCCAGCGTTTTGGTGCTATCATGGTCGTTTCGTTAACTTGGTATGCCCCAAAACTGGCATAGTACGACAACAGTTTGTGACGAACGTAAATAATAGGTCATGACATGAATGTCGTGATATGCGTGTATTGTAGGTCATGAAACAGCCCCCTACGCCTTGGTATGAGCCAAAATTGGCATAATATGACAAGAGTATATGACGAATGCAAATGATAGGTCATGGCATGAATGTCGTGACATGCGTGTCATGTAGGTCATAAAACAGCCGCCTACGTCGTGGTGTGCTCATGGCCGTTTCGTTAACTTGGTAGGCTCCTCGTACACTGCTTCGCATAACATCGATTCCCATTGAGCGTGGGATCTGCCGGTTTTCTCTTTTTTGTACTTTGCTCGAAGACCGCATAAATGTTAATTGTGTCTGTTCTTGTTTTGCTCATAGTCTTTAATTTCCATCTCGCGCCTTCCCCCTGTTTTACCTGTATTAGTATTGAAATATTGGTTCAAAAAATTTGCTGTAACAACCGCAAATAAAGTGGTCGTATTCCTTTGAAGCCCTCAGCAGGTTAACTAAGTGATTGTGCTTTATGTCCCGAAACAGCCTAGGAGCTAGAAAAGACGTCATTTGGAGCGGCTCTTCGCATTAATTTTGACAGCGTGATTTTCATGAACAGGCATTCAATTTTCGGTACGTAGGTCGTCGATTTTAAATATGGCCTAAAATCGGAATGCGGCATTGTGTTCAGGAGCACATAACCACAGCCGCTTAACAACTGGAGTCGGTCAGCTTGTACCGGAAATAGGCGTTAGCACATTTCTATTTAATCACACAATGGCCAACAATTGCCGGTTCTTGTTGTTTCTGGCCTGCAACTCTTTTGTCTTAGACAGCCCTCACGTTTCCCTTATTCCGGACATGACTGTTCGAAACAGATAAAAAGAAAAAAAAGGTTCGAGTGAATAGGGTAGTTTGGCAATGGCAGCGAGTTTAAGCAGCGTTGACTGAACACATTTCTATGATGGCTGTTACCGTAACGTCTTTGTCAGGCTTCCATGGCTACAATCGCTATAGTCCTTGCTCTGTTAACAAGTAATCTCTTAAAAAAGATATAGACTCAAGGTATGCTGCAGCAAAAGGCGCACGATTTGCGGGCCGGCAACCGTGTTGCAGGTTTGCTTGTCACGTGGCGTCCTGTTGGCGATCGGCCTCCTGCTGCAGAGTCGGTGCGGCGAAGGTACGAGCATCTTGGTCCGGCTCCGTAATGTCTTGAGCAGCCAGTTGCGATGCACTAAGCTTCAGGAATGGGAGTGGCAGAGTTCGCCACGAACGCGCGAAGGCGTTCTGCTCCATGCTGGCGTGTCTCTCGCCGGACAAAAGCGAAATTCGCCCGTTGACATCGTTGCCTTTCTGCGCCACTTGTCGCATCAGTTTCCTTAGTTGGTGCCATCGCAAGCGAAGCATTGGGTGGCCTGTAAATAAACGGGCCGACATGATGAAGCATGTTCAATCTGCACTCCGTAGCCGACAAGGCGTCATAGGCTAATCGGACCCGAAAGACAAATCATGTCCGCAAACTGCGCCGTGACCTCAGCAATAGGCCTACACCACCTACACCAGGCTACGCCGCGTTGGAGCCTCCGCTGTGCTGAGACTACCGAAGCGCTCACTGTCAGCGCTCGTTAGTGTCATGATGCAGTACTTCACGTCACCGCTCCTAGATAGAGGCGTCATCATTATCAAGAGAGAGCATATTTTACGCATTAGCGCCAACATCACATCTGTTACAGGAAGTTGATGGTGGACCCCGGCATAAAACTCTTTCGTGTTAAAGGCGCCACTCCAGGCTTGACACCGGCAAATGATGCCGAGAGCCAGTGGGGCTATACAAACCAGGGTACAATCAAATTAGGAAGGCCTATACCAAGCTTCAAAAAAGACACTCCCTCACCAAAACAGGAATTGGCCTCCCTGGTAGGGTATTCGGCCACTATCTCCCTCATGATTCTTAAATTAACCCATGGCCCTCAGTCCCCAGCAGCTGCGGAGCGCCTGACCAATACTGCGGTCAGACCTGTAACGCCGCAGAGGGTGCTAAGAATTGCTGGATCCGGACAGGCCGCCAATGTAAACTGACCCTCGCAACCTTTAACACCCGAACTCTGACAATTCAGGCTAGCTTAGCAGGACTCTTTGAGGAACTATCATATATTGTTCGGGATATAATTGGCCTAAGGGAGGTTAGAAGAACTGCTGAGGCTTCTACAGTGCTGACTAACAGCCATGTCCTCTGCAATAGAGGTCTCCCAGATAAGAAGCAATAGGGGGTAGGATTCCTAATCCATAAGAAAATAGCGGGCAACATTGACGAATTCTACAGCATTAATCAGTGGGTAGCTGTAATCCTAATCAAACTTAATAAGTGGTATAGATTAAAGGTAGTACAAGCCTACGTTACAACATCCAGTCACGATGATCATGAACTAGGTCAGATTGATCAACATGCTGAATTAGCGATGAGGAAGTGCATACTCAGTATACTGTACTAATGGGCGACTTCAATGCACAAGTGGGAAAAAATCAGGATGGTGAACAAGCAATTGGCAACGAAGGCGTCGATTCTAGACATGCTGGTAGAATTCGCAGAAAAGAATAAGCTGCGAATACTGAACACCTTTTCCAGGAAGCGTAGCAACGCAAAGTGGACCGGGAAAAGCCCTAATGGTGAAACAAGAAGTGAAATTGATTTCATACTTTCTGCCGACCCCAGCATAGTTAAGCATGTTGAAGTGTTAGGTAGAGTAAAGTGCATTGATCATAGATTAGTGAGGGCTAGTATTCACCTCAATTTGAATAGAGAAAGAGTAAAACTGGAAGAAGAAACAGTCTAACCTAGATGCAGTAAAAGAAAAAGGAGACAAATTCAGGCTGGTACTTGCAAACAAATATGCAGCCGTAGAACAGTGAGATGAAGATGACATAGAGATAATGAATGAAACCTTTACCGGAATGGCTTCAGAGGCTGCAATATAATTACAAGATAAGGCACCACGACAACCAGTAGACAAGCTCTCCCGAGTAACAAGAGACGTAATAAAGAAACGACAACTCAAGAGATAACATAAAAGTCGCGGAACTGTCAAAACTGATCAACAAGGCGAAAATAAGGAATATTTGAAATTATAACGTGAGAAAGACGGAGGAAGCCGTAAAATATGGACGCAGCATGAAATCAGTGCGAAGGAAACTTGACGTAGGACGAACCAAGATGTGTGCACTACAAGATAAGCAGGGTAATATAATCAGCAATTTCGAAGGTAAACAAAAACAGCGGAAGAATCCTATACTGACGTGTACCATATCCAGAGGAGTCACGATACCTCCATTCGAAGCCGTAATGAACAGGTTGCAGAGACCCCTTCTATAACTAGCGATGAGGACAGAAGGGCCTTGCAAGACATGAAACGGGGAAAAGAAATAGGAGAAGATAGAATAGCAATGAATTTAATGAAAGGTGGAGGAGGCATAATGCTTGAAAAACTGGCGGCTCTCTATACGAAGTGTCTATCGGCGTCAAGGTTCCCAGAAAACTGGAAGAATGCAAATATTGTACTAATCAACAAAACGTGAGACGTTAAAGAATTGAAAAATTATAGACCCATTAGCTTACTCCCAGTATTATACAAAATATTCACCAACATAATCTCAAATAGAATAATGGCAACACTGGACTTCAGTCAACCAAGGGAACAGGCTGGCTTCAGGAAAGGATTCTCTACAGTGGATCACATCCCTGTTATTGATCAGGTTACCGAGAAATCCGCAGAGTGCAACAAGCCTCTCAATATGGCGTTCATAGATTACGAAAATGCATTTGATTCAGTAGAAGTAGCAGCAGCCATAGAGGAACCACGTAATCAAGGGGTACAGGCCGCTTACGTAAATATTTTGGAAAATATCTACAGATTTCACAGCCACCTTAAATCTACACAAGAAAAGCAGGAATATACCTATAAAGAAAGGGGTCAGACAGGGAGGCACAATCTCTTGAATGCTATTCACTGCGTGCTTGGAAGAAGTATTCAAGCTTTTAAACTGGGAAGGCTTAGGAGTAAGGATTGACGGCGAATACTTCAGCAACCTTCGGTTTGTAGATGACGTTCTGTCCAGCACCACTGGAGACGAGTTACATTAAATGCTTGAGAATCTTAACAGACAGAGTGTAAGATTGGGGTTCATTATTAATATGCGGAAGACGAAGATAATCCTGAATAGCCGGGTAAGGGAGCAAGTGTTCAGGATGGCCAGTCAGCCTCTAGAGTCTGGGAAGGAGCACGTTTAGGTCAATTACTCACAGGGAACCATGACCATGGGAAGAAAATTCGCAGAAGAATAAAAATGGATTCGAGCGCATACGGGAGACATTGTCGGCTCGTGACTGGAAGCTCACTATTATAATTGAAAACGAAGGTGTGCAATCAGTGCATTTTACCGGTTCTGACATATAGCGCTTTGGATGGGAGAGCAAACGGGTATAGCAGATATTCTAATTGATATTAAGAGAAAAAGATGGAGCTGTGCAGGTCATGTAATGCGCAGGTTAGATAACCGGTGGACCATTAGGGTTACACAATGGGCGCCAAGAGAAGGGAAGCGCAGTCGAGGGTGGCAGAAGACTAGGTGGGGCGATGAAATCAGGTAATTCGCGGGCGCTAGCTGGAATCGCTTGGCAGAAGACAGGGGTAATTGGAGATCGCAGGGAGAGGCTTTCGTCCTGCAGTGGACATAAACTAGGCTGCTGCTACTGCTGCTACTGCTGCTGCTGCTGCTGCTGCTGCTGCTGCTGCTGCTGCTGCTGCTGCTGCTGCTGCTGCTGCTGCTGCTGCTGCTGATGATGATGATGATGATGATGATGATGATGATGATGATGATGATGATGATGATGATGATGATGATGATGATGATGACAGAGTGGCAATTCGGGCTTCTTCGTCATCTGTTACGAACACTAGACAAGCAGAAGGCAATTTTCATCGCGTTCAATGTGCGTTCCCAGCAGCAGTGTAAGACGTCTCTATAAACAGTTTGTGGCTGCAAGGACATCGCTAGGATAACTGTAGTCTTTTCTTCAAACATTTGAACTAAAAGCGTGGTTATGGACGGCAGCAGCAGATGTAGTTCCCTTTTTCCATTTAAACAATTTCTTCTTACAGGTAAATATCTATAACAACCCTTTAACTAGCAGCTTAGCAATATTGTTGACCTCACAAAAATACTTGCAAGCGCTATATAAAATCAAATGTTAGTCCGTGCCTTTCAATTTACCTTAGTTTATGTACCTGCTCAACAGTCGTAGTCACAAAAATGTCGGCTGTGAGCAGCAGCAGATGTTTTGGTGACAAAACTCGAAGACATCGTCGGTACCGTCTTAGCGGACATGGTGGTCATATTATCGCTAATGCGAAATTTTTTTTATTTGTTTAAGAAAGCTAATAATATTTTCTCGATTTAGGTGCATCTCAAGAACACACATTTAGCTTGTCAAAGCAAGTACCAAACGCAACTTTTGGCCCACACATTTCTCTCTAACCAGTTATTCAGCAATATTTCCGACCCGCTATATTGACACGTATACTTATCTTTATCGAACAACCACGTTTCGCAGCCTAACAAATGTAATCGCACAGCGTGGAACGCGCCTGTATGTATCCGAAGTTTCTGGAACGTTATCGATGCTTCTATCCGCTGTCTGTTGTCGCCGAACGTTATGTTATCTGATTTCATCACCTGACGCGAATGGTGTAGAACTTTGTGGAAGGCACGCGGGTCCGAACGATTAGTCTGGAACATTCGATGACTGCTCTATAAAAGCCGACGCGCTTGACCCGCAGATCAGATTTACGACGATCGCCGATTGTGTTCGCCGCTCTCGTTGTGCTTTAAGTGTAGCGTGTTTTGTGGGCACAGGTTCGCCCAATAAAAGCTAGTTTTTGCCTTTCACAGTATTGCTACTGTGTTCTTTGACGTCACGACCACGTGAAAATATCTCACTTGGTTTTCAGAGAAGCCATTTCATATTTCTTTTTATATGTATTTGAACATCAAGAAGAAACAAAGCAATAAAAACGTGCTAGGTCGTGTCTCTCTTATCTGGCTAGTTAAAGGGTCAATAATAATAATAATAATAATAATAATAATAATAATAATAATAATAAGAAGAAGAAGAAGAAGAAGAAGAGGAAATGTCTATTCTAAACTTGTCCTCGCATTTTCTGTGACAGCAAACGAGGTTGCCGTACAAGGCATAATCATTTCGTCAAGTGTTCAAAGAGGTGTGACCTATGCCATACCCTTGTCTCGCAGTACGACGTGTGCCGGCGAAACCGAACGTTGCATAGTTACGGGAGCCGGTTACTATATCTAGGATGAAAGAGGACAAGTAGCCTACGTTACGGAGCGAGCCTCACGCGCGTGAGGCTCGCTTCTCGGGGACAACCATTCTGAGCAGGAGCGATAGCACCCCTTCAAGACTTGCGCTGGAAGCCTATAGTATACAAAAGAACAAGGTCTGTTGTATAAGTAAGCCGGCAATTGCGCTGCACACTGCATACTGCATACTGAGCACTCGCTTTTGATGCGTGAATGTGTCATTATGTGATATTGCTGTATAGACACTTTTATCCCAGCTGTGACAACAGTCTTTCCACGACCTCCCGAAACTTCTGCTTATGCATTTTTGACAGCCAAATTATCCAAAGAAAAATAAGTATTTTGTCCCGCATTTTACTATAGCCACATGTTGATGCGTTCAAATATATAGAACGTGCCCCACGCGTCGAGCTCATGTATGTAGCGTTATAATTGTACTTAGCATTAAAATGAATTTTTCGAACATTCTAACCCTGTGGCCATGCTAGTGCCAGCTGGAGAGTTCTATAGAAGGTGTTTTTGCGAAGATTTTAAGTAATTGTTAAAAATTGCCGCTTTGAAATAAAGCGACAGTTCCTTTGCAGACAGGCCGTCAGTGGTCCACGAGGTGACGGGTGATCGGGCAGCGCGCTGGCTGCCCGCTGCTGGGAAGCAGAACGTCCCCTCGAGGGGACGTTCTGCGCTCGCAGCAGCCTCCAAGTTTCGGAGTTCGCGTGCGCTGATAGCCTAATTTCCTCGTTCCAAAATTGCACGAGTAATCGCATTTTTCTATATCCGAAAGTTGATATGGCTTATACAGAGAGCTCACATGAATTTCCTAGTTACGATGAGCCTGTTGAAACTACAAGCTGAAAGGTTAATGAATGCATCTCTAGTAATTAGTGAACAATTACAATGTATCACTATGCAATCGCAGTGCGCACAAGAGGCACAAGGCAAAGGTTACACACAAGCACTGTATCGCCATGTATCACCCGCCCCCTCATGATTGCTACCACTAACGGCATGTCGCCGAAGTACTGCAAAATTTTATTGTGGTCCTGCAGGACACGCTTAGCGCGTAGCGGGCATCTCCCACGTAGGGACCGACAGGGAGTACCTGGCGGCCGCTTCGCGGGCCTGCTGGACGGCCCATGGCTGGTCGGCGAGTAGTGAGCTTCTGAGGGACTTTTCTCACTTGCCCGAGGTAGAGTCGGGAAGGGCATTTCTACATTCCCAGAGCACATGTGCGAGTGTCGCATGAGGGACACGTGTCGCTGGGATACGCGTCGGGATAGAAAACGGGTATAATTTGGCAGAGTTTGGGTACATGTTCATCTGTAGTAAGCGCATAGTGTTAGCTCCTGCGACCTGTTAAGTTTGGGGTGTGGTGGCGGAAAGATGCGGCGCCCCTGGCAGAAGTGTTTTGTGATTTTGCCGTACGTAATGAGCGTGTCCCGGTTGTCCTCTAGCTCGACGAGGTGGGGTTGCCTGGGGACGGCGCGGTCGGTAAGCGCGCACGCTACGTCGTGGGCGATCTCGTTGTGATTGGGCACCCAATCCGGCACTCGACCGAAATGGGCGGGAAACCAAATGACAGCGTGGTGCTAGAGTGTGTTCGGCTACGCACTACGGAGGATGCGCAACGCCATGTTCGAATGCTCTGATGGACGCTCTGGATTCGCTGAACATCACTTCCCGTTTGCCGTCGAGCACGGCCAGGGCGATGACTACTTGCTCTGCCACCTCGGACTCCCGGGTGAGGATCATGGCCGAGTTGAGAGTCCGCCTCGTGCATGAGACCGCGACCGCCGAAGGAACCGTCCTTTTGTTTCAAAGGGGCTGTATTTAAGCATCAGTTTGTCTTCATAGAAACATCCGATATATTTATAGGCTATTTTAACTTGCGTTGTCATTTTGATCCACCAAATTTAGCAGGCTGTTGCAGAGGCCCTAAGGATACACTAAAGGCAAATATTAAGTCAAGCTAAAGTGATAGATTAGTGCTCGAAAATCTCTAAGGCGTCAATATTATCGCGAACAGAGCCTTAATAATCGAGAAATTGAGGTAAATGGAGGACGTGATTATAGACTCCCCTGGGACATTCATGTACTTGCCTGATGACGAAAGTACTCCTTAGTTAAATTTTGTCACGAGTACTCAACAGCTCGTTGCAAAAAATATGTCTGTATTGTATTATAAGACGAGGTAAAATGCTACTTTTCCAGTTCTATTTCATTTTTAGAAAAAAAGAAGTCATTGAAATTACCCTTGACAACGACGAAGGCGGTCGAAAGGTTTCCTTTTCGGTCGACTGTGCGCCGCCCACGCTTTTGCGTTCCAGTAGATTCATTATCGTGTTGTGCTGCGCTGGTTTTGCTGGCTCGCGAAACGAAGCAGCAGAGAATTCATCTTCCATGTGATATTGCGGGATGCCCGAACGATCTGCACCACTTGACTAAAAAGCAGTATGATGTGCGATCACGTGACTAAGACACGTGTGGGCAATGGTTTAAGAAGCCCTGTTTCTTTCGAATAAACGTTGTTGAAAAACAGCGCTTGTGGTATCGTCTTCTCGTCTCTTGTCTTGTCAACGTTTAGCGCTGTTAAAAACAGGGGGGTAAAAAGCAGAAGCAGCTGCGAATCCACTGCTCTGTCTTGGCTCGGTACCGCCGTCTCTATAGCCCGCCGTTTTACTTACCCGCGGCAGCAAAGAGTGGTGATGACGTATGCAACGTAACCACTCCCCCAGTTGGGTGGCGAGAGATCAAATTTCGAAAAAGGTATTCTCACCCTTCAGAATACCTTTTTGAAACCCTTCAAATGCAGTTTTCCTGTAAATTAAGTATTTTCTTGGCACGAAACAAGTGTTGCGATGCTTGTAGAATAGTATTTAAACAGCCCATGTTGACTTAATATTTGCCTTTAGTGTCCCTTTAACCAGAAGTCATTCGACTATATATACGTATATATGCGTGTGTGTCTATGCTTTTGTGTGCCTGGGTTAGCGCTAATGGTATGTGTGTGAATGGTGTGGGAGGCTCGAAATCACTTTGTTAGCTTTAATACTGTCCCATGCGTGGTACTATGGTGACAGCTGTCACCATCTCCGTCACCGAAACTAAGTTTTTGAGAGAATGAAATGTGCAATAAATTCTACGGAAGTAAAGCCATTGGCATCGTCAATGGCTTTGCAGTTCTCTAAGGAGAGAACTGCAAGTGTCATGTGGAATTTGTGCACTGGGCTCCCATTGGCGGCTAATCATTTTTCTTTATGAATTAGTGTACAAATGTCGTTGTTAGTTTAATCGTTGATGATGAATAATTCTACAGTTGAATAAATATACGTGCGTGCGTGTGCGTGTGTGTGCGTGTGTGCGTGTGTGCGTGTGTCGTTGGGACTGCAGTTTCGTCGCCGATGTGATGTCGAGTTGGTGTCGTGCCTGGGCAGTCATCAGGACAAGTTCAAGGACGGAAGAAAAACTATACACGTATTGACATGCTTGAAGGAACTCAGTGAACAGGCTCCGGCGCTCTTCTGTTTGCCGGCTTAACTAGCCCGGTTGGTCCATCCCCCTTTTTCCTTTCTCCAGGCGGAGGCCAGGATCGCACCAATCCGGGAACATTGGTAGGGAACATTATAAGTCACGAGCACGCACTTCAACTGAGAACATTTCCCCCTCTCAAAGGTCGAGGTCCATTTGAGTTGAGTCCAGTACAGTTGAGTTGAGTTGAAATGCCAAGGTTGAGTGCTGACAACCGGCGACATCTCTGGCAACCCTTCTAGGAATTTGGTAGTTCGTTGAAATCCCGTTCTCTGAACCTGATCGGGTCGAAGCGTGGAGAGCGCCAGTGCGCGGTGCGCTATTGTATCCTCACCGGGTCTTTCCAACACCCTCTAGAGAACTTGTCTAGGAGGTTTTGGTTTTTCTCAGTCACTGAGAGAGAGAGGTACGGCGCCGGACGCCGGTGGTCGGAGCGTAAGGGTGAGGTCACAACAGCATTTCAAAGCCGCCGGTACGGGACTAGCCACCGTAGTGCCGGTTTGGCGGTGAAACATTCTTGTCCAGAAGGACCATCGGGCACAACAGTGTGTAGAACCCTTCCTGCTACTAAACTGTTGTAAGTAGCGCTTTTGTTCGTCCCCCCTTCCTGCGTGTGGCTTTTATTTTTTCACTAGTTCCCTTCATACGCTAGACAATAAACTTTCTATGGACGCTTTAATTACCCGCCGGGGTGGCATAGCGGCGGTGCTGTTGCGCTGCTAAGCACGAGGTCGCGAGATCTAATCCCGGCCGTAGCGGCCTCATTTCGATGGGGACGAAGTGCAAAAACGCCTGTGTCTCATGCATTGCTGGCACGTTAAAAACGCCCTGGGGATCAAAATTATTCCGGAGTTCCCCGCTACGGCCAGCCTCATAATCAAATCGCGGGTTTGGCACGTAAAACCCAAGAATTCCATTCCACACTCTAATTGTCATCACCATTCGCGTTGCAAGTGGCATTTCGCACAGCCGGGATGCGTTCCAGCAGAGGGTCTTAATACAGTTGCAAAATTTTAAGAAGTCGTTAGGGTTTCCGAAATCTCTGGACATGTGAGAGATAGCGCCTAGGCATCTCTGAACGAATTGTGTGTGAGTGTTGACGTGTTCGGATGTTCAGAGAAGAGTAAAGTGGTGCATAAAAAGGACGCAAATGACACGTATACATACCTCAGCATTGTGCACTTGAAGAAAGCTGAGAAATTCACATTTTACACTGCAGGCCAATTCGGCATGCCCCGGGTGTCGGTGGGCGTGGTTCTCGGCATGCTGTCAGCCATCCTCTCCTCGGTGGTGGAATCCGTGGGCGACTACTACGCATGCGCAAGGCTCTCCCAAGTGCCTGTACCGCCGACGCACGCCATAAACCGCGGCATCTGGATGGAAGGCCTTGGCTGCATCGCGGCCGGCATATGGGGTGGTGGATGCGGACTCACATCATACTCCACAAACATCAGCATCATTGCCGTTACGAAGGTGGGTTCCGCGGGTCTTACACGCCCTGTCAGTGACATTGAAAAAGTCCTAAGCATGCGATGTTTAGCCAACCCAACGTTATTAAAACAAACTTGAAGGAGAGCCAGGACATGATTTTTCGGTGTTTAATCATGCCATCGACGACATGAGCCGCGGAATTCCTGACTCCTCTCCTTCTGCAATATTTGTGAAACTTTCTTTCTCCTCTCCTAGTTCTTATGTTGATGTCATGATGCGAAAGAAACTTATAAAACGAAACGATTTCGCTGTTGTATTCACCACTTGAGCGTGCATTGCACTTTAACAGGAAAAAAAATATGGGGCATAGGCTGTATCAGGGATGCATCCGCAGTGCGCGAAACCTCTTATGCGTGTTACATTCGGTGTGTGGCCACTAGCGTACAGAAATGATTTGTAGGGCCCGAGGCGGCCCTGCGCCGCTCGTGCCACCGTGCTCGTGCAGAATGTTGGGGCCCCGGCATTGGCCTCAATTTCCGGCGATTGCGCTCTCTATGCGGAGACGGACACGTTGCGCCGTGGTCGAAGTGGTTAAATGTCGCTCTGTCTTGCTGCCCGAGTCCCATAGCGATATTTCTGAATCCCGCGTGTCGAACGCGGGGGCGCCATAACCGAGCAAGCGTGAAACTTCTGCTAAATATAGCCCACTTGTAGGCCTTATAATTCCCGATGAGCACAGATTTCAGTTTGGCAACCCATACCTACTATGGCTGAGTGAGCTCGCTCAAATGCGACCACTTTCGGTCGAGTCGACTCTAAACGCCGAGCGAGAAGCTGCATTCGTGGTGCGACAACGGCGCCGTCTGTGTAGGCGACATATGAATGATCGAGTAATGGCGTCCTTCCTCTACACAATGATATTATGAAGTAAGGAGCGTTGGTAGTGCGGCTGCAAAGATGCAAGTGATAATACAATAACATTTTTTTCATTACATGCAGTGACTCCCTGTGAACGATTTTAAGGACGTTTCACGCCAAAGTACAGCCTAACAGTCATCCTATAATTTAGGCGAGTGCAGCAATTACGACTGAGCTTTACCCGTGCTCACGTGATCATGTGTAGAACGCATGGAGTAGATGTGCGAATATTCTAAGCTATAAAATAATGAATCGAATATTCCCCTATTTGATTTGGCCCTCGAACGGAATAGTCACTGTTCGATTTCTTCCTCGAATCTAGCACTCACCATTCATAAATATAAGTATTTTTGGAATTGTTTCTGAATACTTGACGCTTTCGACTGCGCACGATCGGAAATGATATTGAAACAAAAAACGCGATAACTCTCATGCCATTCCCCAGGGGACATAACGTGTCAGAGCAAGCTGCGCCGCTCAGACAGCCAACCGTTTCCGGATAAGCACGATCACGAACAATAAAATGTTGTTTCGAGATCTCATCAAGCAGTGGGTACTACTTGATACTAATTATAGATGCAGCGCTCGTGTCGTCTCGGTGGGTTAAATCTGAAAACGTTTCATTGTAACATACTCGATACAACAGGGGCACCATCTGCCGTGACCATTCGAATTGGAGAAAAAGTGATTTCTTTCTTTCTTTTGACCTGCCATTGCCACAGACGGCGTGCATTTCTGGTTTGGTTGCGAAGGTATGCACATATCTTCTATTGCCCCCCCCCCCCCCCAGAGGGGATACCTTTATAAATGTTGAATTAAAATCGCGTATTGTCCGAGGAGCCGTGAGGTGCGAACAAATTGCTTAGTTGTTCTTAAGGCCGATTTTGGACTTTTATTGAAGAATGCTTTATAATATGCAGTGTAACGGCAGAAGGTTTCTAATGTTGTGAATGGCAAGATGTCAAAATAGTTTGGTGTTGATGGTGAAAAGTCTGTACATTGTTTGCAAAAGCTATTTGATAAGTATTCGTTATTCCATTCGATTCGCTTCTGCTGCTGTTCGATTTGTATTCAATTCAGCCTGAAAAAAAATATTGTTCGCACACCGCTGGAGTTGAGGGCTGCTTTAGGGAACGTTTTTTTCGTCTGTGACGCTGCAGGTGGCCTGTCGATCTGTAGTCCAGTGGGCAGCCGTCTTCATGATCGGCTTCGGTATTGTGGGCAAGATGGGCGCTCTGTTCGCAACCATTCCGGACCCAATAATTGGCGGCGTGTTCTGCGTCATGTTCGCCATGATTGCCGCAGTCGGCCTGTCAAGTGCGCAGTGTGTAGACCTCAACTCATCCAGGAACCTGTTCGTGCTAGGATCGTCGCTATTCTTCGGCCTCATGGTGTCGCACTGGACGAGTCAAAATCCGGATTCAGTTAAAACAGGTATAGTATATGGTATATTTACGATGTCGACCGATTTTTACTCACTAGTGTGGTGTGCGTGCACTGTGTTGTTCTTACTTTTTCTAAACTTTTTCGTTTTTTTTTTTTGCTACGATGTAAACACATCATTAGGATGAGAAATCGGAGTATTTGGCAACGAATATTGCGAGTCGCACCATGACAAGCACACGTAAAGCACGTATCCCGTGAGTCTTCTCTTTCTGTTCTTGCAATGCCGAGAAAAACAAGAGCCATCATCACCACATCGCCACAAAATGTATTCCGTTTTTAATAAAAAGCACAGCTGCTGTACGAATTTTGCAGCCAGAAATTCTGAGCCCATGCTTGCAGAGCCTTTCGTACAAAACAGAAATTCCTATACGAAAGGAGACCTTTGTATACGCAGCACTGCTGACAACCCCATCCGCAGTGATGTCGTTAACTCCGCGGCGCCGTCGACTCTCGAGGTCACAGGCAGCATCACTCGGAAGCCCGTGAAGTTTCTCGCGTGTTGTCCTTGTATTAAAGGACGCGATAACTTAAACCTTAAGATCTATCAAGCTCTGCTGTTTCTGTGATTTCATAATAAATTCTAAAACGCAGTACCTTCCTATCATTTGCATAGCAGGCCGTGTATACATAAAACACTTACGTGAGAGTTTTTTTTTCCCATTGGCAGCGTTCGGGGCCAGTCACTCAAAATAGGGACCAGCGTGATAACGTGGCTATTACATTTGCGATGGCTATCCCAGATGGCATTTGAGTAAGAAAAGTTTTGTGAATACGAGCACGCAATATGCTGCGCTACTTGGTTGGTCAGTAATTCGAATTTACTTTTCTTTTAACCGTCCTCAAGATAAGAGTGTTTTTCTGACACCTGCAAAGGGCGACGTAATATTATAGCTGCCGATGTAGCGCTCGCTGCGAGTTCCGTTTAATGGCACGCGCCTTTTTTTTTTCCGGGTTTGTTTCCAGTCGAATTCTGCGCCTAGTGGAGCCTATACTATTTGCTGATAGCATCGCGAAAAAGAATTGGCGTTGTCTAGAACTGCGTTTATTCACTACTCTCTGGTACCACAGCGCGGAATCTATTGATTATGTATCTTGACTCGAGCATCCCAACAACAACTTCAACAAAATAATTTATAACGGTAACAATATCAGCGCTGGAGAAAAACAGGACAGCGCAAGAAGACATATCGACTCGCCCAAAAATACAATCTATTAAGCTAAATTTCTAGAAGGCAGCAGAAAACAGTGTTATCAAATGCCGCGCGAAGCAGCGACATACGTGGCGGGAACGTGCGTCCTCTCGCTTTAATAGCTACCTTTTATTCGAGCAAGAGTGCTCTCAAACTCACCGCAAAAGTGCACAGGGCGGCATTTTAGCGCGAGCAATTTGAACAGGAAACACTTCTGATTTATGGCTTTTCTCTTTATCTCATTGCCTTTCAGCTTAATCTCTTTGTAGGTTTAAACTGGCTCAGTAAGTATAAAACTCACCAGACGTATTTTCAGTGTGCAGGGCGTCCGTAGCGATATCTGCGAATTGCGACTTCTGTATTGTTTTCTCGATATACACAAATCAACAGCACTCCTGAACACCGCAGCGCAATTTAGGAGAGGTTTCGGCCTATAGGAGTGATGACGCCATCTATGAGGAGACAAAGCAAGCCA
Source organism: Dermacentor albipictus (assembly GCF_038994185.2). NCBI lineage: Eukaryota > Metazoa > Arthropoda > Arachnida > Ixodida > Ixodidae > Dermacentor > Dermacentor albipictus. The sequence continues at coordinate 162,006,742 of NC_091821.1, read as the reverse complement.
TCTGGAGCTTAACCCTCACGCCATCTCATGGCTACATTCCTCAAGACAAGTGCGCTGCTTGTCTATCTACCAGCAAGAATGATGCACCACAAGTGCTCGTCATGAATGCTCCAGAAATTTCAAGTCACTCTGCAAGATATTTGGTACCATTTAAAGCGATACTACGGAGTTGATCTGCATTAGTAAACTGCTCTTCAGCAGTTCTAAAAAAATACCCTCTTACTCTGTGAGGAGGCCTGATAAGCCGTAAAAAACGTGAAAATGAAAGCCTTATATGAGCGTCTGCACCAACACGTCACGAAATCCTTACTTATATATATACATATATGTGGAATTTTTTAATCGCACATGCGGACAATACTGTATACATAAATGAGCCAAAGATTCAACACGGCAAACCTCGACAGCTCTTGAAGCGCCACAACAGCCCAAATACGAGAAAACAGTTTGACATCATAGAGAGAAAGAAAAAATAATTGGGTCCCCTAGTACCGCGGGTTCTAATCATCCACTATACGCATGACTTTTTCATTCTTTGCTTAAGAAAAGTTAGAAAAGCGAGAGGCGTCACAAAAGGAAGATAAAGCATCCTCAAGAAAATCGCCACAGCAAATGCAACCAATAAAAAGGAAAATGAAAAAAAAATTGGGGGTAGGATGATCACACAGATAGTCCATGATCACATACCCGGATAATTGCGTTAGAAAAACCTTCTGACAGAACGAAGTCCAAGTCCTTACAAAATTACTATAAAAAATATGAATCGTTCACTTGTCGTCGCGATCTCAATAATTTTGTTTGTATGCCTAAAAAATGGCTGTGGCTTAGGTAAGGTTAAGCCCAGGATGCGAAGCATACTAGCCTTTATTTTAGTTGTTGAACCACTGTTTAGCCTGGTGAACTGCTGTTGCTTGGCTATATTTGGTTCGGCTAGACGAAGAAACAACTCATGCATTACTGCTTCGCCTTCAAGAGTGGAACGCGACAGCGTTCCCGTCGACCCGCCAAGGGGTGTAAGACAATGGGCTACAGGGCAGCGACTACGCTCCCCGCATTGGACGCGGTGAGCGTCGAGCAAAGCAGCGTTCGGCGCGGCAACGAAATGTGCGCCTGAGCAAGAGAGGCACGCCTTCGAAACAGCTAGTTTCTAAGGCAACACCCCATTCACTAGAGGCGCTTTTGTACCGCTTTGAAGCGTCGTACTCGTGGCTCAGTGGTAGCGTCTCCGTCCCACACTCCGGTGACCCTGGTTCGATTCCCACCCAGCCCGTCTTGCAAGAGTTGAGCCAAAGCCACTTCTCCTCTGTCGTGACGTCACGGTGTCACGTGGTTTCAAGGCGACACCGCCGCGCCTGAGGAGCTGGGTTGAGCTCTCGTAATATGCTTCGCATAAAAAATTGCTCTTCATGTGTCAACTCAAACACTTGTTGCTCCTCGTTGCAGGCTATGACGTTCTGGACCAGACAATCGTGATTCTCCTCAGTACAAGCATGTTTGTTGGTGGCTTCTTGGGAATCTTTCTCGACAACACAATACCAGGTGAGGACACTATATTTTTCTTTGTTGCTACCATTATTGAACATTAGCCCAAACAAACGAACACATATGCGCCGTTCCTAACGTAACCCTTCTTCAGAGGGATACCTGAAACACACACTATGCTTCTTCGTACGATATAGCCTAAGTAATACGACACGAAAGTAGCAAGTTAGAGATTTTACTCCCTAAAGAAACGTCGTGGAAAGTCTGCTGAAGCATTTCAGCTTGTTTTCAAGTGCCAGGAGTGTTCTGTGGTGTGCACCCATGCAAACATAATGTTTGCTGCACCTTCGTATTTTTTAGTCTCACGAGCATCGAGTGACACTCTTGGTTCTCGCGCAGCACTTGCGGTTGGCCCCCTGATACAACCGGGAAGGAAGTTCCAAATAAACCAGAAAAAAGTAGCAAAAATATAGTAAAGTGCAAAATGCATGGGTCCCATTATAGATATTATATCAGAGCATAAGCTAAGTAACGAGTGAGTTACTGAAGTGTCTGGAAAAATTAGAATTAATTAGAAATCACTGAGGCGACAGGGGACAAAATTCAAAATAAATTAGAAGAATAGAAAGAAAATAGTACAGTACGAAATTCATGGGTTTCATTATAGGTATGATATAAGAGCATAAGTTTAGTTACAGGTTGAGTTACTACATTGTCTGGAATAATTAGAATTAGATAGAAATCAGTGATTAGCGCACACGAAAGCACAGAATCGTAGACTTTAGAGACCTACCACGTGAGCACGACTTTGGCGAAATTCCTGGAAACCGGGAAGTAGAAAGAGGAAGTAGTGATGTCACTAATTTCGTCGCACACTAGAAAGTGGCTTTATATTTAACCGGCTAATTAATGAAAAACAGTTACCTCCGTGTTCGGTTCGTGCGTTGCATTCGCCTAAAGTTAACCTTAAGAACTGCGAGCACCATTAATAGACACCTCTCAAAGATCAGGGCCACCTATCATTTTATTCGTGCTTTTTTCATTTTATTTTTAGTAAATTAGCCTGCTATATACTGAAAGCATGAGCCATTCACACCAGGATAACTAGAATTCAAGCTGGTAGTTCTCTTTTCGAGCTAGGTTTGTAGCAAATCAAATGTTAAAGCACAACACCAGGGTACGGTTTTTCTTTACTTATCCTTAAACAGGCAGCAAACACCAAGCAAATAGCCTTCTTGCTCATATTTACCCCGCCCAGCTATCATGCCGTAAATTAGATATAATAATGCATAGCTTAAAGTTGTCATCTTTTCAGGAACGACAAACATACTTTAGCCCGGAGCACAAGCTTCTCGGAATCTTTTTGGGAACCTCGCAATTATCATAAGCTTCGCTGGTCTTAAATTGTACCTAAGCTCTGCCAGTAAGCAGCGTAATGCGGCGAGGTGCTAAAATTACGGCTGCGTTTATGTATGAAAATGTGCAAAACCGAGTGCGTTTTCTTTTCCTTCGCGGCTGTCGGGCAAAACGTAATGTGAGCCAGCCGGACAAGGCACTTCCCTTCGCCAAACGATATCAGCGGCGAATCGATTCGGCGCCTGCGTGAAAGCAGGGTAGGCTTTCCCGCAGGGGCCAAACAATAGGAGTGCCCAGAGAAAATGGTCTCTCTCCTGGACCACGCCCACAGCAAAAGCGTTGAACTGCTGCTCCGGCGCATCGCCGTGCGAAATCCCATCGTGCCATTAGCATGTCGTCATCCTATACGTCACACACAGACCTGCCTTGGTTTCGAAATCATTTCGGTGGAACGGTTTAATAAGTCTTAGCCTATTCTGCACGCTCCTGTGTGCGCGCCGACTGTCGCTACTCTGAACTCTGTCATTGCATTGCCATTTATCCATGTGCAGTTTAGTCAACAGGACTCATGGCTGCTCCCATAGAGTTTCTCACTATAACACCTAGAGGATAATCTGGCGCCACCGTCTATGGGAGTTTCTTAAGGGGGCACCGTGCCGTCATGGGAATGATGGTATATGTGGCTGCAAGGCTCGTGTTGGATGGTGTTGTAAGGGGCTTCGTCTAAAACGTGGATATGGCTACGCAAATAACGCGTTTTCAAAGTAAAATCTTCATAAAATGTTTCCATTCACGCATATTACATCTTTACTCACCCACAACGCATGACCAAGCGAAGAAAAGCAAGAACAGACGACCAACTGTTTCAAAGCGAGCGCGAACCTTGTCGTCTGTCCTCCAACTTTAGCGGCCCGCTGATACTTTTTACGTAACATGTGAGTCGCACACACGATAACAAGTTCTCATAGTTAAACAAAACATGTTTTCGCGTAATAATAAAGCTAAAACAGCTTTTTACGTGCTGCTTTAGTAGAAAATTAATCAGTGTGACAAACGGAACGGTACTTGCCAAGCGCGTCTTCATGGTGTCCTGTCTCTACGAGAACGATGCCAATCCGAAGTCACAATATACCGGCATTCCCATGCATACCACAGCGCAGCAGCGCCAGATTTCCCTCTAGGTAATGTAGTGAGAAACTCTATGGCTGCTCCAGTCTGTCCAACACTCACACCTTTCTTTCTTTCCTTCTTTCTTTCCTTCCTTCTGTCCTTCTTTCTTTCCTTCTTTCCTTCTTTCTTTCCTTCTTTCCTTCCTTCTTTCCTTCTTTCTTTCCTTCCTTCTTTCCTTCCTTCTTTCCTTCCTTCTTTCCTTCCTTCTTTCCTTCTTTCTTTCCTTCTTTCCTTCTTTCCTTCTTTCCTTCTTTCTTTCTTTCCTTCTTTCCTTCTTTCTTTCTTTCTTTCTTCCTTCCTTTCTTTCTTCCTTCCTTTCTTTATTTACTTATTTATTTATTTAGTTATTTTTCTGGCTTTCTCTGTGTATCTCTCCTGAAGACAATGCCCAATAGTGCTCTGTAAAGTACTTTAAAGTAAATAAATAAATAAATGAATAAAAAATAAACGCCCCCCGAATAATACGCTTGTTGTAGCGCTTTTCTCAGGATAAACAGCTCTTAAGCCATAGGCAATTCTTGCTCTGCTGCCCTATACGGTTGCTTTACCCTAAACATCACTCCCGGCCTGTATTTCAAAAAACGGATATGAAGGTATAACAAAGCATTCAGCTGCAAATACCAACGTGCGTTTCCTGCTTTGACGTCAGTCCCCTATTCGAACAGAAGCTCATGATTTAAGCGGCGCGCAGATATATTCCAGCACCAAGGTATGCGTAAGGAAATATTCTGTCCCCTCGCCGTCAATCCCGGTCAACAAAAAACGTGCGCGGGGACGATAGGGCTAAAATCTCGCTCCCGAAAAGGCTGGTGCTTTGAGCAAGGCTGTCGAAAAGCTCGCCCGTATACACCATACGACAGCTATTTATACACACCCACGTAGCGCCGCCGGAGCTTTTTCTTCCTGACCATTACTTTGCCTCCAAGAACGTGTAAGAAGCAGCACGCATTCATTCCTATACGGGTTCCATTTTCAGTGTACTCCAGAGCGAGCCTTCTTCTCGCAGCTCGTACGTTCTATAGCACAGCCTTTTCCTTTTTATGAGAAAAATCGATTCAAGCAAGCTTTCGAGGAATCAGTATTTAATTATTTACGTAGTGCAGGAAAAACCGAAGCTGGGGGTCTCGTCATCTAAAGATTCTTTACGACCGATTCTATCCGTTTCGTGTTATCCGTGCCACCGAGTTGCGGATCTCGGCGGTGACGGCGGCGTCGAGGCATTGCGCGAGCCACCGAGAATAGGCAAAGTAATGGCAAATGAAAGCAATCGTTACATAACACGCCGTCTTGCGTCAAATCAACATTTCCTAGGAATAACTAAGTTTCACGAAAGTCCTGTCCTGGGCCACACGAATTGTAAATTGCGCGTTTGCGCTGCTTTCGCAGCGAAATTAGGCTCTTCGAAACGGCGCGCCTTCGTAAACTGCTGCATTAAACGAGCATCTATTCAAAATCTTACTACGCAAAAACTTCCACCTTATAGTTGCTGATCCGCAAATCATAGCGGGTGTGTCAGCTGGCCTTGGTAACATACCTGCAAAGACGTCCGTGACGCGAGTGTCTCACTTGGCTGTTCAGTAACTTTCGAAGAAAGGGAAAGTGGGTGTCACGACCCCTTCAAATGCGCTTCCGCAACCTGGACGCACATCCGACACCATCTTTCGCAGCTTCGTGTGCTGGACACAGAATACGTTAAATCATTTCTGCGGAAATCCGCTAGGTAGAGGCAGTTTCAAGCAAAGAAAGAGATCCACTTGCCAGTCGCACGAAGCTACAAAGGAACGCAAATCCATACTGGTTTCTCAGAACAAAACCAGTACTTTCGATTACTTGATTAACTCAGCTGTTCCCGCCATCTGTTGCGCTCCCGGTTATCTCAGATGGTATAGCGACCACCCCGGAGAAGCTCGGGTATGATCCTCGAACCCCTACGAACTTTTTTTTTTGTTAGCAAATACGCTTTCTTTCCAAGAAAACCATACGGCGCTTCTTTGTAAATTGGTGCTACTGTCAGGTGAATGGCGCCTTTTCCGTTGCAAGTCCTGGTCAATTAACCGGTTAGCGGCGTATTGTTTCGCAAATCACATGGAACGTTCCTCGTCCTTCTCGACTAAATGACGGCATTTGTCCGACGTATCTTTAGATGGATAAAAAATTTACATCGCCCTCTGCCCCGGAATACGTCACAAAACTGCAAAAGGGTTCCTCGAAATAATAGCTCCCAGTTGCAACAAACCTTTTCGCTGCTATTCCAGAAATCGAGCACGGAACCATCGCATCACCGGGCGCAGTCGCTGTAGAAGCCGAGCTATCCAGTGACGCGAGTGCATCGGATGCATGCTTAGCTACGGCCAGAGGACTTTGCTACGGCCTAACGAGTTTCTTAATAAACTGATGGTGACTGCTTTCACTATATGTTTGCTCCCAAGAACACCGCTTAGTGAGTCCTCGATTGCTTTCTTTTTTTTTTCAAGTTTTGTTTTCTATCCTATTATTACCTTTTTTTTTTATTCGTCAGTCAATTCATCAGTATTCTTCCAAAGCAGAAACATTGACTGGTTTGTTTACAGCAACAATCCTAAAATTGAATTCACTTCTCAAATGAGCATTTTAAAGGCTCCAATGGCATTTTCGCGATTTCCTACACCGTCTCTAATATTCCTCCAAGTTAAAGATTTTGTAAGTGATTTGTGCCATTGCGCATTTATTTCTTGCAAAGTTCCATGTTAATGTGGCAAGCAGTTCGCAAACGCAATTTTTTTGTTTCCCTGAAAGCATGGCTTCCGAAGGTTAGCCCCATGCAACGTACACAAAACAGAGATTTCTTCCTCTTAAAACGCGTGTTATTCCTGCCAAATTTCATGTTGATACACTCGTCAGTTCCCAAACGACTCAGAGTTGAACGCCATATAAACCTCCAAACGGCAATTATTAGAAGAAAAAAAAATTAATACGTGCCGTGGCAGCTTAGTGGGTATAAGGCGTTTGCGCTGGTGAACTTGATGTCCCGGATTTGCACCCGGCCACGGCGGCCGCATTTTAATGGGCGGCGAAATGCAAAAACGACCGTGTACTTAGATTTATATAGGTGCAGGTTGTCAAAATTATACCGGAGTCCCCCACTATAAGGTGCGATTCAACATCTGATCGTAGTTTTGGCACGTAAATCGCCCGAATTTTATTTTATTTTATTTTATTAAAAAATTATTTGCCACAGCGCGAATAATTGCTCCACACACCTCCAACTTTGCCCGCACATCTCCCTACACATCCCCGTCATATCTTGGCAGTTCGCTAATTCGCTCGGTACATTAACGTCGACGTCTTGAGCGTGCGTTTGTAGCGTATATGTTTTGTAGAGGACATTCTCCGTCGCTGTCTATAGCGGCAATGTCAGCTGTTTCAAATGATTCGACTGCAACGCAAGATGAATTAGTGTTTACATTCACGACCTTAGGCATACGCGGAACGTGGACAAGCACGTATGTCCGTTAAGTCCTCCTTCGTCCTCGTCCGCTGAATGCTTCGAATCATAAATATGGAATTTTATATCCCTCACTCGCTTTCTAAGCCCTTCACAGCTGTACACGCGTTGGGTCGTTACCTAACAGGGTGGTTCATGTACACGCGGTCTTAACCGCGAGCGTCGGGTTACTCGTTTGCAGGCACACCCGAAGAGCGGGGCCTGGCCTCCGGAGGCCACCACGGCAACGTCGGGAGCGCTGGCGGTGCCGCGGACTCCACCAAGGACTGCTACGACTTGCCCTTCCTGCGGGCTCGCCTGGCGAACGCCGCATTCTCGTACCTGCCCATCAGCCCGACTTACACCAATGCCGCGCTGCTGCAGCGCATCACGCCAAAGTTTGTGCGCTCCCTCTCGCGAAGGTCCACCAAGGCAGCCAGCGAGGCCTGATGGCCTGGCTACACCGTGCTCTCCAGTGCTTGCCCCCTTCGTTACGCGCCTTGTGGGAGCGCGCACACCTGGCCTCTGCCGCTATTACGCGCGCTTCCTCAGTCACGGGGCTCCGAGATCAAGTCGGCGTGCCACGAACCTCGCATACAACTACTGACGCGGACTTGCGCAGAAGGGCACCACCACCCGCAGGGAAAGTGATGTGAACGCTGCGAATATACATATGCCAAGGACAAAAGAATGCATTCGAGCAAAGTGCGATGTGATCTGGTGAAAAATACGCCTGGTGGAAGGGCATTCACACGTCCTAACAAGTGTGCGGGCATATACATTTAAGAAATTTTCGAGCGTTTATCACCGTTGGCCCACTGCAATTCTGGCGTTGGGACTCTCTTCTAAACATAGCGAACGTATCCAGCGTTTCTGGACACGAGGGTTTAGTCCACGTGAGGGCCACCACGTGGCGTACTGACCTTAAATTTTTTTAAACTTCCCGTGGTGATGCGGTGATGACGTGAACAAAACAAAAATAAAATAATTAAAAGCTATCCCTGGGCATCGAACTTCTCCACAATGTTGTCGCGCTGGCGTTATCACTGTCCTTGATAAAGCGTACCCGCTCGTCGCCTGAAAATGACTTATCAGCCTAAGAGCGTTTAGTCGCGACGAGCGCTGATTGATTCTACGCTTTTGATACGGTTCTTCTTAATTTTTTGCCTATTCCTTTTTTTTATGCTACGGAGTAAACAAGCTACGGCAACCGTCAGAAGCACTCCATGGCAGCCATTTCTTCAGTCGGCACACATTCCTAACGTCCGACCATAGCACAGCGTCTACCAGAGAGATGCCGTCATGGACAGCTTTTGATTTTGACCTATCGATTTCGTTAAGGTGCCTCCAATTATTTCCCTAGTGACTTTGCTATCCGCTCTCATGGCTTACCGCAGCAGCTGCAAATTGATATGTGCATAACTATTTAGATGGATACGTGGATAAGTTGGTTTTGCACCTTGAGGCAAAAGGCACGACACAATAATTGAGCAAACTGTCTCGGCGTCGTCGTCCGTTAGCATGCTATGGCCGAAACTGCTCGCCGCAGTATTATGTCATATTTACTGGCCACCGGGCCATGTACACCTTTGGATATGAAAAAGCAGCACTTGCAGTTAGTTCCCAAAGTAGTCTCCTGTCACGTCTATCCATGTGCGTGAAGAAAGACCACGCTATATAAAATTATGGTGCAGTAATATATGCGGGATTTGTCTGTTCTCCATATTGTCTACCACGTTGTCGTTCCGCTATTATAATATAGCCGCAATGTAGACTAGCAGGTATCGAACGCCATAAACGCTACCAACATACTCAAAGACCTCGCTCACAACTGCTGATACTTACTCGTATTCAAGAGTTGTGCGACTTCCAAGGACATTCTTAACGAATGTTACATAATACATTGTGGTGTTTATGTGTCAAAACATGATCTCATTATCAGGCACGCCATAGGGGGGATTCCGGTAAAATTTGGTCCACTTGGGGTTCTTTAACGTGCGCCTAACCCTAAGTACACGGGTGTTTTCGCATTTCACACCCATCGAAATACGCTGCCGTGGCTGGGATTCGATCCCGCCACCTCGTGCTTACCAGGCGAACACCATAGCCACTAAGCAACTATGGCGGGTAAGGACTGTTGGCAGTTCGAGGAAGGTGACAGTCGGCACATGAGAATTTGTTCCCATCGTCATTGCCCGAGAATCGGTATCAACCGTCGAAGAATGACACCGTAGAGTACACTGCATTTAATGTGATGGAGTCCGTATTCAATATTTCAGACTGGAATCACCCTGTAACGACTGACAACCAGGCATCTCGCTTGTACGTGCAGTTGCCTGACAGCTGCCGGGCGTGGGCGTCGGCCACAGGACCTAAGTACTTGACCACTTTTCAACACTTGCCGACATTCTCGCCTTATTTTGCACCATCGGCCTTCAGCTGAGCTGCTTCAACAGCCAACTTATTTGTGCCAAAATTTGGCCACCCTGCCAATGTTATGATTTTTTTTTAAATTTTTAAGTCCTCTTTTAAATTTAAGCTGACGCTGTCCTGAGATTTCCCGCGGCTTCACCTTTCTCAAAATGCCCGCATATTTGTCGGCCTCTGTCCATATCTTCGGGATATTTAATAGATGTTTAAACCATAGCACGCCCCCTGACCACGTTGCTCAAAAAGTCATTTTATTTTCCTGAGGTTTTGTCGAAGCTTCTGTCTTTTTGCCGTTCGTCAACCTCCTCATTTCACTGTCACTTGTATCCCATTTTGATGACTACGATCCCACGGAATTTGGCAATGAATTAATGCCATGAAATTGAAGCCGTTTAAATCTATTCAAGCTGCTTGTGCTCACTGCAAGTGAAAATATTGCATCAGTGAGCGCCATTCATAAGCATCTAAATTCACAGTCTAAAGAATAATGCGGATCCCACGTATGCCAATCTATGTAAGCGAAGCTTTCTTTGTTGTTTGCTTTGACTGACGCTAATTAGCTGACTGCAAATGTATTGATTTCTTCAGCGCATAGTGCAATACGAGAGTAGTGAGTTGATGGCAAATGTTACCTTGCGCGCACTAATGCTCTTTGTCTGCATAGTACACAACATACAGCGAGCCGTGTTTCCTTGAGGCGTTGTTGTGCGCCATTGTTTGTAACCTGTGAGAGGGTTGAGCATTGTCATTGCTTCACGGATGGCCTAACGGCCATCCCACCTCCTCGGGCTTCCTGATCGGCCACTACTTCGCTTCCATCTCTACGACCCTCTACCTTTCTCCCTCCTACCCTCTCTCTCTTTTAACCCCATCCCCTCCACCCTGCTGGCGCTGAGCCGTGCTCCCGCATGGGTTGCAGAAAATAGCACTAGCCTTTTCTCCTTCCCCTCAAGAACCACTTCTGATGGCACATCGCATCATGGCAGATCTGTTCGCATAATTATGGCGCTCTACGTGCAAAACCACTATCGGATCATGAGGCACGCTGTAGTGGCCTACTCCGGATTAACTTTGATACCCTGGTGTTCTTTAACGTGCTTCTAAATCAAAGTGCACGACTTTTTTGTATTTCCGTCCCGTCGAAATCCACCTCCCGTGGCGGGAATCGAATCTGCGACCTCGAGCAATGCCATAGCCGTCAAGCTACGGGACGGCGGGCACAGAAGTGTTGATTTGACGTGCGACCACTTCAGTAGTGTCACCTACCCCCTACGGTAATTATTTGCGGCTTTGTGTCTGCACGCCCTGTGTCCGTTGTCCACTTGACAAATCTGCATGGTGTTTATTTTTTAGAAATAGCAGAAACGTGCAGTACTGTGTCTTCAGTTTGCCCCAACCGCTGTCGTGTCTATAGCAGTAGAGTTTCATTATCTTCTCACGTCGCGTTTTTCCTGTCCCGTTCCACCGCACCGTATGGGAACTGCGAACGAAGAATGGCAAGGCTGTTATTCTCTCCTTTCGCGAATACCCTGATTCTACCCATTTTCTGCCTCTTCTCCTTGCCCCCTCTCTACCATTTTATCTACCTCTCTTCATGACTTGCGTGTTAGGATAAGGGCAAGCGCTGCAGTTTCTGTAATGCTTTTTGCAGGAGATCACGGATAATTACAGCTGGCAGGCTAATGTCACGAAGCACAGGAACTGAAGTCGCAAACTTTCTTCAACATTGCGTTGACGTTGAATATGGCTATCCTCAAGTACTTTTCGCGGACTTCGCTCACCGCTTTCTCTCCAGTGTCATGTCTTCCACTACTAGGTCATGCTAGACACAACACAAACACGTAACAACCTTAATGAAGTATCAATTAAACGCTAGTTGACATGCTGTCGATGTACATTTCCGCTGATAACGGGGATAGGAGCGTGGTCCCCGTGGTCCCGTCTTTCGTGACGTTATTGGTCTACAGCCTCGCTCTACAACACCGCTTCTTATTCACCACTTTTTTTGTTGTTGACGGGAGCATACTCTGTTTCCTCTGAATATACTTTCGGCTTTAGGTGTGGCCTTGCACGCACGCTTATTCTGTTACGCTGACGGCGACCGTTGTCGTCAGGCTGCCGCTTCATCCTGAGCTTCGCCGTCACCGGAGAGCACAGAAAGCTGTCTTCACAAACAAACCACCGCGATTATAACCCATGTATAACACAGTACTCTGCATTTGGGAGCTGGGCACGTTAACCATTACGATACCACCGCGGCTTCCCGCTGCCGTAGGCGTTGGCTGGGACTGACAACCCAGAAGTTTAAGTACATAAACTCCTTGCATAGAAACGACAGAATGGTTGCTAATATATCGTTGACTTGGATATGTTTGTCACGAGGCCCAAGACGGCACCCTGTCTTCTAACGCGTTCTTATATTTGCGTTCACGTCTCGGTCTTGAAGGGACGCGCATCGTAACATGCTGCAATGGTGCTTGCGTTGAGTATATGTAAGGCGAGAAACGCTGTCCTAAACTGTCTGTTCTCTAACTTGTGCAGTAAATTCATGTTTATAGTATTCCCGCATTAGCAAGAATCACGAGTATGGCAACCGTAACCGCAAGTGTCACAGTATGGTCGTAACTTGTCGCGACAGCGTAGTTATTATTCACAGACTCTGCCACTAAGGAATACGCGGCGAGGTATTGCCTGTGAACAACTGGCAAGATTGGTTTTCAGTAAGGGTTTATTACCAAGAACGGTGCGTGCTTATACCACCGCAAAGGATGGATGCTGGGCGCTGACTCCAACCATTTATTCGGCGCATCACACATCTACACTAGAATTCAACCGGTTTCACCAACTCTCGCTTACATTCTCTAGACCCTAAACTGCGACTTCGCCTGCCGCCCAAACTCCAGATTTTCCTCTTCTTGTGCCCCCTTCCTTTCTCAATGTGCTGAGACGTGCTTCCGCCGGTGTTTTGCTCTTCCTTTTTCTCGATAAATGAAGGCATTCATTAATTCATTCCTAAATTGCTGCAGAAAACAGCGTCTCTTCATTTCCATAACCACCCTGTCTCTCACTTGGACTGTCCCATCACAAAACAATGTTGCTGTGTTGGAAATGGCTGGGCGTCGCATATACAATTTTATAGGGATGGCCAGCAGCGCGGCGTGCAATTTTCGGTGGATGTCGAGACAGTATTAGAACACCTTCTCTGCCATATCCACACTCAGCGCTCTGCTCCGTGAGCTACTATTAGCCGCTAGGACGAAGTACGAAATGAAAGGAACATAGCTGGACTGGTCGCGGGCAGCTCTTTTCGGATTCGTGAAGCCTCGATTTAAAATATACATGCCTTATCTAAGCCTGAATGACAGCGATACAGGAGAGATGAGTTACGGTAGCTCGTGCGTTTGGATTAGCGACGCTCTTCACGCATCACTTTCGTCTTACGTGTGTTTGCGAACCGGAGTGAAGGGCAGGAGGGTAACACGCCTTCCTGAAATGAAACATCCGGGATAACCTTTTGTTTGAAGGTTGGACATGTGTCAAGGGCCCACGATATCAACCACCTTCAAGTCAGTATCAGCTTGCAAAGGGGAAACTCAGATGAAACGTTGTCAAGCGGATAGGCTTTTTATTATCATAAGGATATCTTTGTTCAAATTGCTTAGATGAGATGAAAGACGATTAATAATCATTTAACGTTTCTGTATTATTAAGACCTCCTTTTAATATGAGGCTGCTGTCTTTTACAGTCTCCTAAATTAATAAGTAAGTAATCAAAAATAAATTGTTGCGTTAAATGTGTAAAAGCACAGGCCAACAAAAGTCCTAGTCCATTTCCTAGTATTCACTCAATGAAGATGTAGCACGTCTAAAATGTGAAGTTGTAGTGGTGTGAAGAACAAGGGAGTTTCAAAAGTGAGTCATGAATATAACTCGTTATAAGGTGAGCTTGCGCTGGAAAAGAAAACACTCCAAGCACAACGATGGCTGCGCTCAAAATAGTGCTTCCTCTGAATCTTATCTACGGATCAAGGCATCGGTTCATCATATTGGAATGCTCGTACATTGCAGCGCAATCTCGGGTACGCAAATGTGGTGGAGAATGTACGCCAGTATTCGCTTCACGCGCGCAATGTGATAAGATAATGCTATTTCGCTATTGAATCCGTGACAACATACTGGATATTAGAAACGCATGCGAGCGCGTCATGACCTAACCGATAGCTTTGAAACAGTGGTTAGACGCTAAAGAAAGTTTACCACCCCCACCCACCCAAAAAACGATATAGGTACGGTTGCTTTGAATATTAACTGAAACATAGTGCTTGTGGTAAAAAGGGCCCCCAAGACTGCACAGCAGCGCCGACATAGCAAAAATGCAAGAGCTGAACACGTTCCAATTACTGGTTTTTATCAAACCAGCATTTCGTGGTTCAATGTAGCCGTGTAGTCCACAGACCAGTTCCATCGCGGGCACTACTGTCGGAGCTCATATTTCACGGGACTGTACGTATGTCAGCATTCATTCTCACAAAACCACATTTTTCTTTATATCTTAATATTAGACAGCCAAAATAAATGCCACAGAACCCTCATCTTCATGCGGCTAACAGCGACATAACGAAATGCGAAGAGAATACGTCGTTAACAACGCGCAAAAGAACTTGCTGTGGCCTTAGCATGAAACGGCAACAAAGCAGACGTTGGCAGAAGAACCCAACAACGACGCTCAGGTCCATTTTACAGAAAGAGTCCGGCGGCGCGGCCTGACTAGGCTTCGCACGTGTTGGGCCGTGCCGACTGTTCGTGCAACTTGTCAAGCTGCTAGCCGTAGCCGCAGCCGCATTTGTCTTGATGTCCTCTGCCACCTAGCGGAATCGGCGACGCTCCATAGCTCGGCCGTGAAACGGCTCAAGTGTCCACTCTTGTCGTTTACTATGTTACTCTATGGGCGTGCTTCGCCTGGGAAAAACAATTTGATACGCACACGTGCTACGAGACCTGCGGTCAGGTTCACGCGTTCAAACTGCGCAATCCACTTTCTACGTATACAGCAGTCACACGATTGTTCATAATATTGCGTACTCAGCAATCTCAGCTATTGCTGTCACGGTGATGTTTGCCATTCTTCAACCGTGCACGCCTTGGTCTTTCAGCAACGCATTCTTGTGAAACTCCGGTAGTTGGAATTTTCCCGGCTGGCCGTGTTACCACATCACGCTGTCAGCCCCGTTCTCGTTTCTATTTTATGACTCAAACACAATATTAAAGGCATGAACTCCGGCTAAAATCCCGTTATTTTGCGAACACGGGCACGCTCTTCATATAGGCTTTGCCGAGTTGGTTTATCGTTTACCGCACCACGCAGCACTTGTTCTTTCCTTTTACACTTATTATTGTATGTGTTATTTCGTTTCTTGTGTTTTCATACTGTTATATCTTGGTATGAAGCCATAAGCGTGAAAAGGACACAAGATAACCCCTTAAAATGGATCCAGCCTGCTATAAAGGGAAAGACAAATAAGAAAATATGGGCTTTTTGTCTGCTTGCTCTGCGCACATATCGATATAAAACTTCAGTTAGTCGGTTTTAAACTGCAGGAACCTGCGCCACTCGAAGCTTACTCTCGTTTAGACTCCACGCATTCGTTTCCTGCCGTCTAAAAGAGATCAGGGTGCCGTTAAAGAAAGGCGGCATTTTCCATGGAAGGTATACATTGCGTTTTCATGCTTGCCCTTAGGTTTCTTAACAAAAAAAAAAAAGCTGAGGAATTCGGGTCTTTTCGAGTTTTTCTCTTCATTCTCTCCCCTGCAAACAGCGCACCTTGTGCAAACGCAGTTTTTCACGGTGTTCTATTAAAAAAAAGGTTACTTAAAAGGATAACACAAACAATAACGCACCATTTTGAGAAAGCTCCTACTATGACGCGAAGTGTTTTAGTATTAGATATACCGTTATTAGCTAAATGTATATGTGTAGTAAGAGCACGTTATGGTGATATATGCATAGACGTTATTCTAGGGCCCGAAAAAGAGCAGACGCTAGCTGCGATTACTAAAGTCTGGGATACTTACGTTGTAACTGCCACCTTTCTGTTTTTTTTTTATCTTCTGACCAAGCACTTCATTGCATTTTGAACGCGTCAGCATTAGAATATCCGCCGTCGTTGCTTAGTGGCTATGATGTTGGGCTGCTAAGCACAAGGTCGCGGGATCAAATCCTGGAAATGGCGGCAGCATTTCGATGAGGGCGAAATGCGAGAATATCCGTATACTTCTATTTAGGTGCACGTTAATTTAGGAACCCCAGTTGGTCGAAATTATTCCGGAGTCCTTCACTACGGCATGCTTCATAATCATATTGTGGTTTTGGCATGTAAAACCACATAATTTATCAATAGAACCGCTAATGAGAACAAAAACTTGGCGGCGCGCGTGGCCACCTTGTGGCCTGGGAGAGGAAGAAATAAATGTGAGACATCACAAGTGGAGAGGGTGAACGAAGAGAGAATGTGCGAAGGCGAGAAAGGGTGGTGTGGCGTCACACTTTAGGAGCCAATAGGAATGCAGGTGGCGCGTTACGTCCTGCTTCGGCGCTCACTGCTGGCACGCCGCCAGGGAAGAGTGTGGCGCGAGCTGCAGCGGACTTAGAAAACGCTTGTGGCGTTAAACAGGTTCACTCATCTATTGTCAAGGCGCACGCGTTTTGAATCTGCATGCGTTAGGCGTCGTTTAATTTTCTTGTGCAATTCTTCAGGCGCAGTGGTTATTTACGGTTTGCGAAGACGTTGGTGGGCGGAAAGTGTATTCGGTCTTTATGTAAGATGGCTGAAGGTCTCACGTCATTTAGTGGGTAAACAGAAGAAGTTTGGTTCGGCACAGTCGCACTGCTGTCTCGCTCCCTAGTGTTCTTGAATTTTTTCGACGTTTTGTCAAATAGATTTGTCGAAGACGTCGGACGACTCGCCAAGGTACCTTCCCTACCGGAGGCCGGGGGGGCCTTCGCCTCCCGTCACTTCGATAGGAGCCTGCAGAAGAGCCCGATCTGGTAGCGGCGAGAGCCCCGTCATGACTACGCCTGACCTGACACCGGGGCAGAGGCCACCGACTGACCCTGAGAGCAACCGTGACTGTAAGCGCTACAAGGCTACAGAAACAGACGACGAGTCTACGCTTATTGACGATTGTGACATAGCTGACATCACAGATCTGGACGATGAAGGCTTCAGGCTTGTGCGTCACCGCAAGAAGAGGACCGTCGGAATCCCAGTGATTGTTACGCCTGCCACAGAAGGAGCCGACCTGAAAAAAGTAAATCCCATTGTTCTGTCTACGGATATTGAAAAAATTCTTGGCGCATCGCCAGTTAGGAGCCGATTTACTGCTCAAGGAGCCCTGCTTCTAGATGTACAGACAGAAGAGCATGTGAATTCCCTTCTCAGCTGCAAGTCGATCTCAGGGACTGCAATCTCAGCACGAGTGCCCAATTCGTACCCGCAAAACACGTGCATTATTAGAGGAGTACCGACGTGGTACACTGACGAGGAACTGTTGCTATACCTTAAACCACAAGGAGTTTACCATGCAAGGAGAGTCATGCGACGCGTCCAAATTTCCGAAACCGATTGGGAGTCCAGGCGAACCAGCTCCGTGGTTCTTACGTTCGCTCCAAATACAGACCGTCCAGAGAAGATCAACATGGGCTTCACAAGACACGAGACCATTGACTACGTTGAGACACCACCTCGGTGCTTCAAGTGTCAGCGCTATGGACATGTGGCCAAGTACTGCCGTGGTGAGCAGCGGTGTAAGAGATGTGGAGGACCGCACGATTTCAAAACATGCGCGTGCAGAGAGAACGTTCTATGTGCAAACTGTAGTGGTGGTCATCCAGCTAGTTATAGCAAGTGTCCTACGCGGGCAGCGGCAATAAAGCGTAAGAAAACGTTTATCTTGGGGCCAACAGGGAACGATGAGAAAAATACGACGAAGAAAACGACAGAAAGACACAGAGAGTCAGACGCAATGAAATGGAGCTCAAAGAGTGAAACTGATTTTCCAAGCCTGAAGCCTTCTCCAGGAATCCAGGACACAGTGGTGCCATCACGCAGCGGACCGGCTAAAACAGTCAAATCAATGAACAGAGGCCCCGTAGAAGAGAAGACTGCTGAACAACCGGAACAGCGAAGTTATTTGTCTGTACTGCAGCGACCCCAATCGCGTTGCGATGAAAACACACCACAGGAGAACTGTCAGCAGGTGCTACGTGCTCTCTTCAAGGCCTTGCGATCACACATAGAGAAGATGCCGGCTAGCTCGATGAAGGAAATGCTCGAAGTAGTCCTCGCTCTCGAGTCAGTGATTCTCAGCTCTACCTCTTCTTAAAGCACCTAGCAATATGGATACGGTCAGGATACAATGTTCACCATCTCGTCCACAGGTGCCACTTATTATGCAATGGAACTGTGAGGGTCTTGCGCGCCATTTACCTGAACTGTCGCTTTTCTTACGCAACATGCCTGTGCCAATATTGGCCCTGTCCGAGGCTGGTCTTCCAAGTTCCAGAACAATTGCTGGTTATGTCGCACATGGAAACCAAAGTATTCCAACATTTCCGAACGGAAGCGCCATGCTATATGTGAGACGTGAAATACCACATTACGTTCCACCAGTTCAAGACCTTTGCAGCAGTGCTTTGGAAGTCACTGCTGTACAAGTGCGGCTGGGTAATCGAAGCCTCAGCGTGGCCTCTGTGTATGTGAGCTCTCGCCTGAAGGTCTCGATGGGAGAAATTATCAGAGACCTCTGCAGCCGCTGCCCAGCTCCTAGGATTATATGTGGCGACTTCAACGCGCACCATACTCTCTGGGGCGACAAGGCGACTGATGCACGTGGAAAGCAAATTGTTAGCGCTTTAAACACCGAGGGACTCTGCGTGGCAAATGACAAACAGCCAACGTTTTTTCGACCACCGGCCTCTTACAGTGTCATTGACTTGACGTTACACTCAACGGACATCCTCGCATCGTCAACGACTAGTAAAGATAGAATGGGCAGTGATCATTTTCCTGTCTTCGTTAACATTGCTGGATATCGAACCAACGGCCGAAGATCCTGTCCTGTGACGCATTGGGATACATACAGGGACGGCCTAAGCGAATCATCTGGAAACCTGTTCGTGGACATGCTACGTAGCAAGAGATTGGCTACCGCTGAGCTGAAGCTACCCGACCACTTCCCCGCTCCCGATCTAAAGCTCAAAAATCTATGCGCTGCCCATAGAAGAGCGGAACGGAGGCTGATGAGGACGAAAGGCAACCCATCAATGAAGACTATACATAACAGGATTAACGCAGTAATTCGACGTTATACAAGGAAACTAAGAAGAGATCAATGGGCATCATTTTGTGCAAGCCTATCGGTCTTCACGCCAGTTCCACGGATATGGTGGGTCGTTAATAACCTTGCTGGAAACTTTCGACCAAACAAGCCATTTGAAGCCCTAGCATTGAAGTTAGGCAAGACACTCGCTTGTCTTGCGAATGACTTCGCTGAAATATACTCTCCCGGAAGGTCAGCTGGCACAACCAACCCGCCACCGCCGCTATCGTCGTCTATAATGGATGCTCCTTTCACACTCAGAGAGCTGGAACTAGCTATGAGCAGCCTCCGACGACGCTGTGCGGTGGGACCTGACCTCATCAGTAATCAGATGCTGACTAACCTACCGGTTGAGAGACGGCGTGATTTGCTGGCATTTTTTAACCAAGTCTGGGCCAGTGGGGCTATCCCACATTTATGGAAGGTAGCATGGGTGGTACCGGTTCTGAAGCCTGGAAAGAATCCTGCAGCTCTGGACTCATACAGACCGGTATCACTGACCTCGTGTGCAGCGAAGCTAATGGAGAAGATGGCGTGCACAAGACTCACTTGGTATGTCGAGCAGGGTCGAAAACTACCATCGTGCATGACTGGGTTTCGGCAGCGTCTAAGCGCTCAAGACAATGTGCTGGACCTTCTAAGCCACATAGAACATTACAGTGCGGATGGCCTGTCGACACTTGCTGTTTTCGTGGATGTTTCTAAGGCTTACGACTACGTGTCTCAAAGAGCCATCATCAGCCAGTTGCAAGTTACAGGCGTCACGGGTCATCTCTTGCACTTCATACATACGTTCCTTAATGATCGTCGCATCAGAGTTCGTCTCGGCGACACTTTGAGCGATGAAATACGTATATTTCGCGGTGTGCCACAGGGGAGTGTTTTATTTCCCTTATTATTTAACACTGCCATGAGTAGCCTCCCAAGTGTACTAAACCATCGAACACCAGTGAAGATATCTATATATGCCGATGATATCTGCATTTGGGTCTCCGGCTACCAGCATCGCCGCCTTGCACGAATAGCCCAGGGAGCAGTAAAAGCCATTCAGGGCCACTTGGCAACGATTGGATTATCACTATCAGCAGAAAAATCATCATTCGTACTATTTCCTGGAGTGAAAAGAAAATCTACACGTTTGACGCTGAATTTGGACGGATACTAGATTCGACAAGTCACCAACGTCCGATTTCTGGGCGTTACCTTAGACCACAGGCTACTCTGGCGCCGCGGTGTTGACCACGTTGTTGCGTCATCGTCACCCAGGCTACATGTGCTCAAGCGAGTCGCTGGCATACGCTGGGGCAACCACCCGACGTCCATGCTACGGCTACATACAGCGTTGGTTACAAATCGAATCCTGTATCAGCTACCTCTGATGTCACCCTCAGACAGCCAATACGAGCGCTTAGAAGCCATCCACAGAAAAGGTATCCGACTTTGCCTTGGAGTCCCTCAGCCAGCGTCAAACAAGAAAGTGCTCTACGAAGCTGAGTCACGCCCTCTACGACTTCAGGCTTCCCAGGCTCTGATGATCCAGCTCCTACGATTGAGTGAGTCTACGCCCGGTAGAGCGCTCTTACGACGTATAGGTAACAGGCCGCGCTCACATTTTTATGCAGCATTGAACACGCTTCGCGTATTAGGATTGCGCTGCTCGAGACAGAGGGAAAGGATAGAACCACCCTGGACATTCGAGGACATCATATGCAACTTAAGTGTACCACGATTGCAATCAAAGAGCTGCATTCCATCTGCAGAAGCCAAGTCATTAGTCCTGGAACACCTGAACACGATTTACCCGAGTCACCTACAAGTATACACAGATGGCTCTGTCAAGGCAGACGAAGACCGCTGTGCAGCTGCATTCTATATTCCCTCTCTAAGATATACGTGGTCTGGCCGTCTGGACTGTATAGCCTCGCCGACAGTTGTGGAAGGCGCAGCAATAGCTTCTGCTCTGCGCAAATTAAAGACTTTGCCTCCGCAGAATGTGGTTGTCCTTACGGACTCAAAGGCCGCATTACAACAAATATACCGTGGTTTGCCATCCCTCAAGTTCCCACGCAAATCACTAGCCATCGTGAAAGAGCTCAACAACAAAGGCTTCACAGTAAAATTTCAATGGATTCCTTCCCACATTGGTATCTCAGGAAATGAAAAAGCTGATGCGCTTGCATACGCAGCGCTCTATCATCCTCCCAAAATCAAGGCCCCAAAGAGTAATCAAGTGCAAAAATCTGACATTCGAAATCACTTTGCGTCGCTTTGGGTTCCACCGCATATGCCCTGCGTAACCAAGCGATTGCACCGAGAGGAAGCCACACTTCTATATCGAATAAGGACAGGATCTGCAAATACACCGGCCTGGTTATTTAAAACGGGGCGAATCAATTCTCCGAACTGTCCGGCATGCAACGAGACAGGAGACATTGAGCACTTTTTGTGGTCCTGCCAGCAATTCCAAGATGAAAGAGACACTCTCCTGAAGAATCTGCAAAGCAAGAACCTTCCGCATGCGCGCCTGCACCACCTTATATTTCCCGCGGGATCAGTTATAGCCCGAAAAGAAACTTCACGTCTCCTCATCGAGTTCTTAAGAGAGACTGGTTTGATGGACACATGGTGAAACCCTACAGCGGTATTGTGCGAGACGCTCGGGCGGAGCAATTGCCGGCCTTGTTCGCCAGGCTAAACCCGCCTGTTGCTACAATTCACCACCACCATCACCAGATGGCTGAAGGTCTCACGTCATTTAGTGGGTAAACAGTGGTGAAGATTCATTACGCGGTCACATCACACGAATCTAGTTTGTACGGAGAGACTGCTAAAATTTTGCCGAGGGAAAAAGTACGATTGGCGAAGCGTACCGCCTATAACGTTTCTCGAATTCTGCGGCAACAAATTTATGCAAGAATACTTTTATCGACAACAGCGAGACAAAATTGTGCATTGATGCACTTCCCAGGAGGGTTCCTTCTTGATTTTTCATCCCGGAACCACAAACGCAGTAGATCGCGGCGCGCATTCCGCGGGTGCCGATGCTGGAGCTATGGCGTATTGAAATAGTGCAGTGTGTCGCCCGCTGGAGAAAACGTGCCTCTTTTTGCGATGAGGTCCTAGGGTGCTGGAGAACTTCGGTGTACTGCTGCGTCACCTGTCCCCGCAGCCTCAAGTCATTGCTGACAGGCGTAGGCATAATGCTGCAGCACAGGGCCTCTGAGATCGGTAGTTATAGTTGCACCGTAAAGCACCATCGCCGCGCCCTACGATTATGTGCGAGTGAAAGCATGCGAGGGGAGTCAGCGATCGTGGCTTAATCCCGCCCGCGCGTAAGGAAGGAGAGCGGGCAGGAAGTGCGCCATCGTCCGCCGCGCGCGAGGCGCCCAACCATCACCCAACGTTTCGAAGCACCGGGAGGAGGGGATTGAGGGGAGTGGCATTCTACCATAGGTGTTCTGTGATTCTACTCCGGCTGCATACTGCGTATGCAGTGGCTGCGCGCGGTCGCGCAGCCGTATCTTGAGAGCAATCTGCGCTGGTGGCAGAGTCTGGCTAGCTTTGTGTGTGTTGTGTGTTCTCGTAGCAGAGTTTGCGTTGAATCGATACACCGCACGAACGTCACTTCGCTCGCTGCTGCTGCCGCGCTTGCCCACGCTATATCGACAGCGAGTGTCCGCGGTCATCGAGTGTTATGTGTTCACGTTTGCTGAGCACGCTGACACCAGGCTTGTTAATTTAGCTAGCAAGCGAATGTTTACAAGTTGATACGGCCGATAAAAGTGCTATCCTTACTTGGTATGGCTGTCTGTTAATTTGCTATCGCAATCGATGCTTCGCCTTTCCGGCGAAACTGTGTCTTTCTTTATGTGCACAGCAAGCACTGGGTTGTAAATCATTTCTTTACTGCGATAGCAATTACGTGGACACTTCAGGCGCATTTCTGCCATCGTTCTCGCCGTGGCCGTGATGTTCCGTATAAAGTCCAAGGGTGATAATATCGTCGTCGCGCGCCGTATGCTGCATAAGCGAGTGAAAGCCTACAATGGTGAGCTAACGATGGCGGTTCAACTTTCTGCGCGCAAGGGAGAAAAGCAGGGAGGAAGTGCGCCTGTTCTCTCGTGTGCAAGGCACCGGGGGAGGGGAGGGAGGGGGCGTTCTACTGCGGCGGCTTCTGCATTAGCGCGGTGGCGTGGGCGCTATCTTGAAAGCAATCTGCGATGAACACAGAGTCTAGGCGCGCCGATAGCTCATAGCTTCATGTGCCTTGTTGTTTAGCCGCTTAGTTCTCGTTGAAACGAGGGGTAGCACGAAGGTCAGTTCGCTCGCTGCTGCTGCTGCGCTCCCTCCCTCCAGCGTTTTGACAGGGAGCTTCCACGGTCATCGAGTGAGATGCGTTAAAACTAAATTTTGGAGTTTAACGTGCCAAAACCACGATCTGAATATAAGGCACGCCATAGTGGGGGACTCGGACATAATTGTGATCGTCTGGAGTTCTTTAACGTGAACCTAAATCCAAGAAATGCACGGGTGTTTTCGCATTTCGCCCCCATCGAAATTCGGCCACCATGGACACGATAGCTGCCGATATCTGCCGATAGCAGTAGTGCTGCTGTCTACTCGCCAATGAAAGCGCGCGCCCCATGTCAGCAAACAAGAAATTGCCGTATATGAGCGCATTTGTGACTACATCGAAACAATACGCCACAATATATAATTGTATGGCGCCGTTACGAAAACGCGCAGTTCTCTCCCTCTTGACGAGAATTAAGAACACTGGCGTCTACGAGGTGTAGTGGCATTTAGTGGCAAGTTATGCGTGCAAGATTTGCTGGAAGATATACAAGCAGTGTTTGAAGTATGATATGACATGTTAATTATGTTGTGGAAAAATTTTTATCATCCCGCATCACGACGTACTGAAAGTAATGCTAGTTTCAGCGTAGGGATGGCAGACGAGGGTTAAAAATAGCGTTCATACTGGTGAAAAATGAAGCGAACGGCTTTTTTCTGAACTGTTTTTAGTTTGATTATCTTATTTTGGTTATGGTGTGACCACACTGAGGTGGCGTAGTCGATAACGGGGTGAATAAGAGTTCTATACATTAAGAGTTTAGTGGCTTTCGGAGCCTTCTGCAAAGTACGACGTAGGTATCCAAGTTGTTTTAGGCCCCTTGAACATGTGTGGTCAATGTGTGTAGTCCATGAGAGATGGTGAGCAAATGTATTTATATTGCCGAACTCTGGTTAAAGATGATCCATTCAAGGAATATGTCGAAATTATACGCCCCGCTCTTTTCGTGAAGGACAAAACAACCGTTCTTTTTGAAATTATTGTTAATTTTTCATTTTCACACCAAGCACCGAAAGAGACAAACGAATCGTGCAATCGCTTACAACTAGTCGCACAGTCAATCACGTCTATAAGAAGCAATCGTTAGCGTAAAAATGAATGCTGAAAAAAAAACATTTTTTTCAGAGGTCATTGACATAAATAAAAAACAATAAAGGACCCAGGACTGGTCCTTAAGGAACCTCAGAGCCTACTTCAAGAATTGATCTTGCAGAACTGAAGTCGACGTATTGGGACCGGTTAGAAAGAAAACTAGCAATCCAATCGACCAGACGGGAATTCTTCAGTACTGCATTTAATTGTTACAAGAGGTGAAAATGAAGTAATGAATCCAAAGCTTTTTAAGAATCAATGAAGATAGCATTAACCGAGATCTAATTGATAAACAATGTCATGAGTAAAGTCAGTTAACTGTGTGATGGTACTGAAACCACGTCTAAAGCCATGCTGAACATTAGTTAGAATGTTGTTCGACTGAACAAAATCTTGTAAATAATATGTTCCAGTATTTTGGACGAGTGAGGAGTTAAAGAAATTGGTCTGTAATTTGTTACGTCTGTCGTGTTTCTTTTTTTTATTGATATGATATAAGGAGATGTTGGCGCGCAATTTAAGGCGCCGGCTACTCCTTATCCCTTGGGTGGTTCCGTCATACATCATTCAGGGTTCACGGTTACATATCAAATAATCATTTCACACAAGCACCAGGACTTATAAAGCAACGTTTCCACAGGAAGACTATGGCAAATGTCTCCACACCTATGTAGTCGAAAGTAGAAAGTAGAAAGTAGAAGAGTAGAGTAGAATAGAGTAGAAGTAGAAGTAGAAAGTAGAAACGATACTGTTGCCTAATAACACATGGTCTAGTCAGCGGGTGGTATATACATCGTCTAAATATATTAGCACATACAGTCACAACAAAGCAGTCAACATAACATAATTCCCAAACAGATGGATATATAGAGTCACAATGAAATGAACAGAACAATGAAAGCACTAATAAGGTCCAGCGATGCCGCTGTCTTCAAAAAAAGTCTTTAGTGCTTTTAAAGCGCTCTTCTGCAAGGCCGTTGTTGGCCAAGAGCTCAAACGTTTCCTTAAACTGAAAGGTCTGCGGTCTAATTTACTTAGCGCTGATTTAAGTCGGCATCTTGGTGTGTCGTGATGTGGGCAATCTAGAAGTAGGTGATATAAGTCTTCATCTACAAATCCGCAATCACATTCGGGGGTTTCCGCTCGGGTAATTCTGTGTAAGAAATGCTTTGTGTAGGCAGTGCCTAGCCTTAATCGATGAATGAGCGTTTCCATAGTTCTATCTAATGACAATGAAAATTTGAATTCAATAAATGGATCAATATGATATAAGTCAGAGCTCTTAGAATTCTGGCCAAACCAAGTGTTTCTAGACACGTTGAAAGACGTTGTCCTTATAATGCAGCGCAATTCATTCTTTGATATTGGGAGCGGAGCCGTATCATCTTTCAGGTGCGCTTGTCGTGCTGCTTCATCGGCTGCTGTGTTGCCAGGAATGTCGCAATGCCCTGGTATCCACTGGAATGCTATTGCATGTTTCGCTTCGCTTGCCTTTGTGAGGTATTTAAGTGTTTCATATATTATACTGTCGCTGAATGTTTTCCCCTTTGTGCTGCAGAGTGATGTTAGAGCCGCCTGTGAATCGCTGAAAATTACCCATTTTTGCGC
Organism: Dermacentor albipictus; assembly: GCF_038994185.2. NCBI lineage: Eukaryota > Metazoa > Arthropoda > Arachnida > Ixodida > Ixodidae > Dermacentor > Dermacentor albipictus. Next base: position 161,980,409 of record NC_091821.1, on the reverse strand, counting down.
TTCTGTTACTGACAATATAAATTTTACCGCACGTAGGATTGCGAACAGTTTAGCCGTTGTGGACGAAGTCGCACAAGATAACTTAAATGATTCTTGTTTGTTGAGGTGCGGTATAATGAATGATGAAGTTGAAGAGGTTGCTGTACTGGAGCCGTCTGTATAGACGTGTGTGTATCCTGAATACCGCATATATATCTGGTATAGTGCTAGTTGTTGAGCAGCATGAATGAACATGTCTCTTTTGCTGAATATCCCTTCTACTGACAATTCAATTTTTGGAACTGTAAGCAGCCATGGAGGATATTCGATGTCTGAGTTCCAAAATTCATTTTCTGGCAATATGTGAAGATTTTTTTGAATTTCTATATGAACATAACTTCTATCTCGTTTCATTATGTCTAGAGCCAATGGGTGGTTTTTATGCTGGGTTTGAAGGCGGAAATAATGCCGGCACGTTTCTGTAGTTCGCATAACTGGAAATGGTGATTGGCGAGTCTCAGCTATTACAAGAGAACTCGAAGTCGCTCGTGGAACTCCTAGACATAGTTACCTGTTTTATACAAGAGTATTACTCTTGCAAGTTTCCACGATGAACGATTCCTTTTTCTAAAGACTTATTGAATATCATTTCACGATAGCGTGAGGTACATTGGGAATACCGAAGTAAAAACGAGTTGGGAATACCGTAATAGCCACTAGATTTCATTTGTTCTGAATGTAAAATCAAATTAAGGACGCCATTAACTGTAAGGTTGGAAACAAAAAATCTGAATCCTTTTCAAAAGCAGCGTAGACATGAGAATCGTTTGCGTACACAGAATGGAAATATTCATTGAATGCATTGGAGATGCGTGCAGGATCATTTACATTTTCATCATTGATGGTAAATGAAGATGAAGAATCAGTAGAAGGCATGATAAAACGCCAGAGCTTCCGAGGATTACTCTTAGAAATCCTGGCAGCTCGAAATCAAAGAAAAAATCTTTGGCCATAACTATTTTCAAATTTAGTTCCTCTTTGGCAGATGTGAATTTAGCAATGGCATCAGGGTGAAACGGCGTTATTAATGTCTCAGTCTGCTAACCCGACGAGATAATTTCCAAATTTCTCTTTTCATCCAAGCGATGGCACATTTTTTTTCTTACTTTTTAACGGAGCAAAGCGTTGAATACACAGCTTTGTGATGTTTTCAAATTTGGTCCGCTAGTGTATACACGTCACAATCTTTACTGAGTGTGCAAAATGATTCGAAGCCTTTTGATAAAACTTCATGTATAGATGTGTCGTAAGAGCAATTAAAGTTGAAAAACGTTTTCGGCACGTGGTTTACAGATTGTGCAATTAATAATAATAATAATATTTGGGGTTTTACGTGCCAAAACCACTGTCTGATTATGAGGCACGCCGTAGTGGAGGACTCCGGAAATTTTGACCACCTGGGGTTCTTTAACGTGCACCTAAATATAAGCACATGGGTGTTTTCGCATTTCGCACCCATCGAAATGCGGCCGCCGTGGCCGGGATTCGATCCCGCGACCTCGTGCTCAGCAGCCCAAGCAGCAGGTTGCTCAGCAGCCACTGAGCAACCACGGCGGGTAGATTGTGCAAATTAGCGATATAAACAATGCCTAGTGTTCTAAAGTTCCGTCAGTAATTTCGCACTCGGGCAGCTTATCATCAAGGTCTGAACTAATAAACACGAGGTCAAGAAGTGCGTTCTCTCTTGTTGCGCCATCAGCTACTTGTATAAGCCCAAAAGATAAAGAAACGCTAATTTTTTCGCCACCTAAAGAACTGCGATGCGATAGTGAGGGCCAGTGAATATCTGGTGTAATAAAGTCTCTCATTAGAATTAAACTAGATGCACGGAAAATGTACACGTGTATATAATCAGCGAGAACAGAAATGTTATCGGGTGAGGAGGCAGGTGGATGGTAGAAAACGGAGACTATGGGCCCTATAACGTAAAACTATTCCAATATGTTTTATTCCAGTCTCCGGATGTCAAATTTGCGTAACCGCCGACGTAAACACCGGGCGGTCACCCGCAGAGTTGTCTGAACAGACCAATCAAACGCGCTCCTCGTTCATAGGAAGTCAATTTTGTTTGCTTGAAAAACGAATAACATTGCCTGCACTGAGCGGGTTGTATTATCTAATTGGCTGACAAGAGGCGAGGAGCAGAGGAGCACGCTCAAGTGGAGAGGGATTCGACAGGGCCGAGCCACTGCACTGAAAGTCGATAACCGGATGAAGAGAGTGGTGCCGCCGTCTGCTATTGGTCCGCTTTCCCTTACTTAGTTTACGGTGGCTGGTCGAAAATCGCAGCGGCATGCAACGGAAGCTTAAGAATGACGCTAAAACAGATCCTCAGCAAAGAAGAGCTGGCAGAAGGAAGTCGTACACGTTCCGAAAGTGCTAGAAAACGTTACACGGCCACCCATGCTCTCCGGCATGTGCGAGTAGCCAGCGCCTGAGCGATCGGTGGCAGTCATCTTTTATTCCTTTCGGAACGGGGCAGCCTGAGGCTATTCAGAAGAAAATTCAGTTTTGTTCGGCATATTATTGCATCTTTAATGCGTGCACGTCACTTTGACGAGCTGTGTTTTTGCGGTTTTGTGACGTCGCGTGACAGGCAGGTGAAGTGGGTGCAGCCGAAAACTTTTGACCAATAGCTGGGTGCTAATGGCGAAAAGGAGTCGAATCAGAAATAACAATTTTTCTTTTTTTGAGTCAAATCATGCATAATCAGTGTGTACACGTCATATGAGATGGCGAGCTATCGCGGTTTTCGTGACGTCGCGTGACATACAGGTGAAGTGGGGGTGGCCCAAAAAAGTTTGACCGATCGCGGAGGGCTGATTACAGAATTGGAATAGAAAAGTTTGGAATAGTTTTACGTTATAGCACCCTATGATTGTTTTTTCGCCTAGGTAAAAATTACACCAAACAGACTCAAGATCTTCTGGAAGATAGACAACTGAAAACTTGAAGTCAGATTTAAAAAAAAAGAAAAAGAACGACGACTCCACCTCTGTTGCCAGTTTTGCGGTCTGATCGGACAGCTACATAGCCGTGTGAAGTGATTTCAGAGTCATATATGTGATCGTGAAACCAAGTTTCAGTGACACCAATAAAATGAGGGGAATAGGAGGTTGCCAGGGAAAGAAACAGCGGGAGCTTATCGACTAGACTTCTTGCATTCAAATTCAAGAAAGTAAGCATGTAAGAGTCGCAGATATACCAATGTGAAGACGACGTAGGCAGGCGAGTGTTTGGCAAGCCTTCAGAAAGACTGGAATTATTCATTATGGTGTTTGCAGCGAGACCTGAGTCATCAACTAGCGCGTTAGCTGTGTCATTCCACCTGTAGCAGGCACCAATTATAAGAACGTGGGCGTAACGCAACCTCCCCACAGAGCCAAGGTCACGAAAAGAAGCGGCTGCTTCCTATAGCTTTTTGCGAATGACTCGTACATTAGCTGAGAAATCTTGAGCGACGTAAAATTGTGTTCCTTTAAGCTTTGAGACAATTTTAATTATTTCAGTCTTATTCTTGAAGTCTAATATAACTGGGTGGGATCTACGTTCACGTTTGGTGCCAATTCTGTGACAGCGTTCGTTGGGCAGGCATTCAATTGGAAGTTTCTCTGTGAAAAACTGACGTACACTAGACAAAATCATGTGAGAGTTTTCCGCATCATGTTCATCAAGGTCTATGCAAAATTATATTGTTCCGTCTGGAACAATTTTCAAGGTCATCATTTTTTTCTATTAGTTCCGAAATGGCCTGAGATAAAGAGCATACATGAGAGTCAGAATGATCAAACGAGATCTAGAATCTTTTTTTTTTTTGATGGCGGCCACATGCAATTCCAGAGCGTTGAAACGATTCCTGACGGTTTGCTGGAATAGCTTGATGTCAGCGATGTCACGATCCATCCGTTTCTGCCCAGCCAATAGTTTGGCCAGCATTTCGGAAATATTGTTCGAGTCCTTATCGGTTTGATCAGGTTCAGATGAGCACGAAGTTTTATCTGAAAACTGGTGCTATGACCACTATTTAATCCTACATCACCGCTAAGGACAAGCTGAGTTACGCATCTACAGTACATGCATAAAATGAGACAGAAAGCTCTGTGGGCAAGAGAGCAGCAGCAAGATATTGCAAGCTATTGGCTTGATCAGAATAAGAGCAAAATACCATTTGAAGTGAACAACGTCTCCATTCACAGAGTCCCGGTTTCTTTAAATTGGTTCTCCCATCGTTCGGATCACCGAGGCTTTTGCCCTCTATAGACCTCTTCATCGGGCAAGGAGGAAAGGGTGCGCGGCGAGCCTTTCCTCCTCTCTGGCTTGTGCGATCCGGCGCGGCGCTGCTTGAAAGTATTGCAGTCGCGTGCTGCGGAACGATTTCGAAACGTTTTAGATCGTACTTTGTAAAATTTACTCAATGTCCGTTCATATAAGGTCGTCAGGGAAGCCTTTCGGTGTATCGGTGACTACAGTACGCTGAAATATCTCTTCGGGGTGCAACCACGCGACGCGCATTATCAGCCGCGGTGTGCGTATGTGTTTGCGTATATCGCTATATGTTCATATGAATAATGCTATATGAACACATAGCATTATCGCTATGTGTTCGCGTATATTTTGCTTATATCGCTTTTAATTCAACCAAGAGAACCAGCGCCTCTGTATTACCAGCAAGAGATGGTAAATCTGCTCACTATCTGATTGGTTGGTGTAGGTACTAAAACATAACACGTAAGAGCGCATGCTCCTGTACGGCCAACCTAAGGCAACCACGAAGCGTCCAAGCGGCAGGTGCTATCAAATTATCATGATACGGTGGCATCGTTCTCACGCATTTTAAGTCTAGATAGGCTTGAAATCATTATATGTCTACTCTAGCTTTCCTGCATGAAGCCGATGGCGCTGCTCAACACAGCGATCACTGCGGTTGGTGAACGAGCATGGTACATATATAAGCTATGTGCTTCGGCATTGACTTTTTGCCCTGTAACGCCATAATATCCGAGGTGGATCGCATGAAAAGAATGCGATAGCTATTCTTGAGGACAAAATTTCCGTAATACGTGTGAGTGCGTCATAGAGAACTGAACGAACACATTAAAAAAAATCGGTTGCCATCCTCTTCCTCGAAAAAGAAAGAGAAAACGGGCTAACGACGCAGTACGACCTCACACAGTCATGCTGCACAACGTTTCTACATCTATAAAAGTTGATGCCGCATGCTTGGACCATGCGCTATATAGAACAAAGATATCTGTAATCCAGCACTTACTACTGCTCAGGATGCTCGCGCAGATCGTAAACGGTCACTTTGCTGGACGAATATAGTTTCCACTGTAAGGTATACTGTTATTACTAACCAAAACTATTTTATTCATGGGTAGAAGCCTCATCCACCGAACCAAGCATTCACGCAATCTAATCTGCAGCTAACAGTTTCAACGCTTGTCAAGGTATGACAGCACAGCTCCTATCGTAGCAGAACGGTACCCATGCTGTTACGATCATCACGTATGTCTCATTGCTCCAAAACCGCAGCTTAGAACTAGAGGATAATACTGCAATAAGGTCACATTAGTGACTGGAACTTTCAGAAATACACAATTGATTTCTGAGGCTGGTTGTAGGCTCGAACGCGCGCGCACACATCGCGCTGCGTGTTCTGTTCAGTTCAACACCAGCAGAAAATCTGGCGATACCGACTGAAACCACTTCAGTATGTCTCACAGAACCGTTTTCCACGTAGAAGACGCCACGTCATACTAAGTAGACCGCCCGAGCGCGAAAACAAACGCCAGAAACTACCACCGAGCGTATACCTGGCTTGCAAGACGGAGCGCTCACCCGAACCAGCTAGCCGACTGCCTATAGATGGCGCAACTGCGTAGCAATATGGTGGCGCCCATGAAAAAACGGTCCGTGTGATATGACTGACCTCACTTTCCTTACGTCTCTTCTGGCGTTCCACAGGGCAGCGTTCTAGGCCCACTTCTTTTCTTCATCTATATAAGTGACCTGACAAATAACATATCTTTGCCGATGACTGCATGTTATACAGACCAATAAATAAACTGTCCCGACGACCACCTGATCCTTCAGGATGATCTTAACATTATCTCTAACCGGTGTAACACCTGGCTCATGGCCCTAAATACAAATAAATGCAAAATTATTTTGTCTGGACGTAAGCGTGACGTTTATAATTTTTCCTACCACATACAAGAAGACAAGCTGTCCCGGACATCATCTTATAAATATCTCGGCGTTTACCTTAGGCCAGGCCTCTCCTGGTATGATCACATCATTGCTTCCTGCGCGAAAGCCTCAAAAATGATAGAGTATTAACGCCACAACCTCCGTCATTGTCCCTCCAATGTTCGCAGATTATCCTGTCTAACTTTCGCCCACCCACAACTTGAATATGGCTCGTCTATTTCGTCCCCTTCCGCTCATTGTCAAATTAAGAGGTTTGAAGCAGTTCAGAACAAAGCCGCCCGTTACATTTCAAGGAACTATGACCACCATTCCAGTGTGACTCAGCTTAAACTCGATTATTCCTTTCAACCATTGACCTTTCGCCGTCAAATGTCTTTCCTATGCCTTTTTCACAAGTGCGTCTACAGCAATAAAAAAGCCTCGTTACATTTTGAACTTTTTGCCGTCTTTTCCCGATACCATCTTTTCCCGTCACGCAGGCAACATAATCACCTCAGCTTCCCGCGCATCTTTGGTAACACGAACGCTTTTAACACATTCGCACTCCCGCAAGTCATCCGCATGTGGAATGATCTTCCCGATCATATCGCCTCTGATAATAACCTGAATACATTTCGTAACAAGCTTGAGGTAAATTTTTTGCAATAGCGCTGTATCATGGATTAGTCGTTAAGTTTAAAATTTGTTTATTTTGTGATGTGTTGCATTTTCTTCTTCACTTGAACTGAAACGCTCTTTCAGTGCTTATTTCTCAAACGTATTTTGTTGTGTTGCGTTTTCTTTTTTCACCTGCGTCGGAACCTTGTTTTGTATTTTACAATTTACTTTGTTGCGTTACGTTTCGATGTTCACTTGCTTAGTAACCCTGTTCTTTACTACTTTGCTTCTACTTTCATTGTATTGACTAAACCCCCTTACTCAATGCCTTTTGGTCCTGTAAGGCATTTTAAGTAAATAAATAACTAAACGCATATATAAGACGCTGCACTACACTCTTAAACTAATGTACACCCGTGAGCAAAAGTATACGGACCACAGGGTTGCCGGAAAAACTAAATGTCTTTGCAATTAACGTGCGTAAACTAAAATTGACGAGTACACTGGAAAGTTCACAATGCTAAGTTTGGACTGCAGTCCTCAATTTCAAGGTGCATTCACAGGCAGAGAAAAAAAATTGGCTTTATCGGGCATTCCCTGGTCTGTATACTGGTCCGTACTCCCGGTCCGTAACGGGCAATCCCTAGTCCGTATACGACCCAAAGGGTGTACACCCTTTGGGTCGTATCTTGTCACACGATAATTGTCATCTGTCTTGCTTGCGGTTCCTTCCTTGAAAACACTGCGCCCGCTAATTTCCTGTCGTGAATGCTCTGTCATGCTGATAACGCTCAGTTATTTGCTTGCTTTTTTTACGACAGGTGTCACATACAGTGAGCTTTTTTTATATCATCAAAACTCACCGACGATTACGATACTTCTTAATGCGGAATTTAAGTGCAGCTCGATACGTGTTTTCATTTTGCAATATATAGAGGCAAAGAATTTGAGAGAGGCATGTAGCATATTCGATAATAGTCGAAAATCTGATCTGCGGGTCAAGCGTGTTGGTTTTTGTACATGACTCGTCGGAAGTTTCAGTATGATCGATAGTACCGCGTGGCTTCCAGAAAGTACTAGACAATTTGCGTCGCGCATGCAATCAGATTACAAAACAGCCGAAAACCTTGACAATCAAAACAAGGGGCGCTATTCTAGACATTCCGCCATTTTATTCGATGCGTGACGTAGACGCGACGCGAATAAAATGGCGCTGACGGCTCCATTTTGCTTTCGTAACATGACACCAACTTCACGCTTTGCCTAAGAAACTGAAATGAAGGCACTGAACGTAAAGTTCTCGGTAAAGCAAAACAGTTTTCCTCACCAGTAAAAATAAAGCAGCTATCTCAAAGCGTATGATTATTCTGTCGAAAACGCTTCTCGCTTCCGTCGTCTCCTACGTACAAGCCGTCGTCTGCTTCAATAGCTAGGATGCGTGTCCCCGGGCAACGGAATGAGTCATCTTACGTTGGCGCCAACGCGCGTGTTTTCTACCTTGAGACAACATACGCGACCTACCAGGGGTGATGAGCGCACGTTCTAGGCCACGTTATCGCTATCTCACGAAACGCAAGTGACTCAGCCCGACTCGGCTGGCTCAGAAACGGCCGAATATCACTGATAGCGTTGCGCGCGCCAGAGATATCCACTAGAGCGACGCAAGCGCCGGCGCTGCCATCTCTTGTTCAGTTCGCTGGTTACTCGCACCACAGGAAGAAACTTCAAGGCGCCGCCTTGCGTACATTCCTTTTTATAAATTAGAAAGAGGCCGTTGTCATAACTTTTGATTGCGCGAAAAGGCATTAGTCTTGATTACAATACAAACGTAGCAGTGAAAAGTGGACAATGTTGCAGAAGGTTTGCTATATTCAGCCAAAATGATGGCCCATAACAACACAAATGCCAACACCACCCGAGAGCGATGCAAAGACTATGAGCACGCATTATGAACAAAAGATTTTCATGGGGCCAAACGACGGGGAAAATGTGGCCATACACATTTCTCTCGGCTGCCATTGCATATGGCTGCTCCTTAGAATAATTCGCGCGGCTCGTCGCACCACAAATTATGCCGGAAAATCTCTGCAATGGCAGCCCAGCGCAATGTCACGCAACGTCAAATTGAGGTTTACGAAACGGCCCTTCCTGTGACGCTCCCCACAGCATATTCCTTCAACCAATCAGCAAGCTGATATGGCGCCTATCTCGGATCGCCACCGCATATTCGCAAAATTACAGATGCATATTAAAATTATGGGATTTTACGTGCCAAAACCACTTTCTGATTATGAGGCACGCCGTAGTGTAGGACTCCGGAAATTTCGACAACCTGGGGTTCTTTAACGTGCTCCTAAATCTAAGTACACGAGGGTTTTTGCATTTCGCCCCCATCGATATGCGGCCGCCGTGGCCGGGATTCGGTCCCGCGACCGCGTGCTCAGGAGCCCAACACCATAGCCACTGAGCAACCACGGCGGGTAAGATGCATTTCACTGGCTTCTGTACGCTACCGCTCACTTTATTTTTGAAGCGCTAACGTCGCAATATAGCCGCCAAGCTCCAAAAGAATGTATTAGTCGATAAAATTTGCAGCTCCACGTCACGTTTCGTCATCTCGATGAAAACGCGAAATTGGATTTTGCAAAACTTCCGTTTCCCGGCGCAAATTTCAAGGCACGTGAGCTCTCCACACCCAATCAGAAAGTCAACATGGCGGATAATGGCGGCCATGCAGCCGCCATGCGTGTCGAGAATAGCGCCAAAGCGCGCGAGTGAGACCAAACCATGCAAGCCAAACAAGCGCGATCGAGTGAGAGCTTACGCGAGCACACGATAGTACGAAACGAGCGGTCCGGCTGAGACCAGATGCGAGTACGCATCGAGCAGTCGAGCGGGTCGGCATGAACCCCTTTTCCGCGCGAACGTCACTGAAGGAGCCGCTCTCATTGATTTCCGCCGTTCGCGGCTCCCATCTCCCGCTCCGAGTTCACCTTTTCATCTTTCAATGTGCTCGTTCGCTCGGTTACTCCGCCGCCGACGCTGCCGCCCGCCGTAGGAACGGGCGCCTAAGAGCTGTGTTCTAAATAAAGTTGCAGTTTCGCCAGAAAGGTGAAGCATTGATAACGATAGCAAAGTATTACATTATTACACGAATGTTCTCACTTTTACTGGCAGCATAAATTGCAGTCAACATTTGCTCACTTAATAAATTAACAAGCATGGTCTAACACGTGCACGGACAAGCATGAACAGATCTCACCAGCCGACCGCGATCCCTCGTTGTCATAACGCTGGAGTGGTGAAGGGGGCTGGAAGCGGCAACGAACGCATTGTACTGCCACTCGCTTCACTGCGTCTCGGAAACTTAAACTATGTGACCTCCAACACTAGGGACGCGGTAAGAAACCGCGCATGAAGCCATTAGCCATATCGGTTCGAAAAATCTTTGCACCAGCCGCAGACAACCTCCGAGATATGGTTGGCGGCTAGATACAGCACGAAAACTGCGTATGCGCTCAGCCGCGCGGAAGGCTACGTGTAGCTACGGCAGGGCTAGAAAACACGCCCTCATCCCACCCCCCTATAGCGCGCACTTGATTGCGTGACCTGTAGTATAGGCAAACGCACGATTTAGCGCTTAAAAAAAAAAGAACCGAACTGAGCAACGAGGCAAAAAAGGCAACAAGAAAGGTAGATTGCTGGTCCAACTGGATTAACCTTTGGAAAGTGATAACAGCAAGTCATGGTGTGACAGAGGGAATATCTCGGCGTCTGCGTATACAGAGAAGGCCAATAAATTGGCACATTTCACTAACACCGCTATTACGTTAAGTAGGAAAGCGTTTGGCGAGATAATCGAGTTATCCTTTCGCCATAGCAATAGCAGGAGTGCTCATGCACTTGTCAGACTCCTTCTATATACAGAGCGCTTCATTCATTAGTATGCACTTCTCAGCTTTGTATTTACGGAGAACTGGCCTTAGTATTCTACACATTTGACATAGGGCGCGCGGTCTCGTGTCCAACAAGACACCATCCTTCTCGGCTCACGATCGCACGTGTTCCCTCGCACCCGCAGCATACCCTGCGCGGATCGCTCGTTCTTACCACACTTGGACCCTACATTCTGAGCACGGTAACGTTTAAGTTTACCTTTATTTGCAAGTCACCTATAACATAAATGTTACGAGGTTACTAAACCAACTTGATATTTGTGTTTTTGTTAATTTCAGTCGCGGCTAGAAGTTACATGTGTCGAAGTATGCTATTTCAAAAGTTACTTCAACGCCAAATGTCTCGTAACCTTTAGATTGTAACTTATATAAAGAAAGTTGTAATTTGTGGCCCAGTGGACCTATTGTATGGATTGGAAGTTTGCTGATTATTGTGTCGCATTGGCGATCGTGATATGTTATTTTCAGCCAGGACTAACGTGTAAAATATGGTGTGCGGCCGTGGGACGGAGGCAGGTTGGGCTAAATTAAGATTTTATTGGCGCCAGTCGGAATGTTTGTTTTCGCAATATAAGAAAAAGCTTAAATCTTGCATGAGCGCACGCTCAAATCAACCAACAGCAATTCAGTCACCAATTTTATATACTGCATACGTGCCATTATAATGTAGAAGCAAGCCACAGAAACATTAAACATACATCGGAGAATATTGTGGCGAACGATGCTGTAGCATAAATTGTAACTACGGTTCAGTGTGAGGGAAAGCCTACCGCTACTACTGCAGGCATTTTATGCTGTGGTATAAAACCTGCCTGCAGAAAAACTAAACGCAGATGCATTATGGTGATTGAATATACATTTGTACCCAGTAATCTTTTTTTATTTGAGCATCAACGCTTCCTTTAGTCGCGTTTGTAACCTTCTTCTGAAACACGACACCATTTGACAGCAGGACGCACATTGAAGGGTGCACGCGGGCGCATGCTGGAATACTATAAAAGCTCGACGACCGACAGAATGGAAGCGTCGATCAGGCCCTGTAACTATTCTGTAGGGGAGAAAAATGTTTTGCACACTCCAACAGAATGTAATATGCCACTGTGTTTCTGCTGTGTTTCTTTTATTTTTTTCCTTTGTAACGCATAATAGGAAGTGATTCCTAAACTGCAGCGAATCTCCGGTTCCTAATAGAGAGCGCCAGACACGCACCGCTTTTGCTCGCTCGCCAGCACGCGATAATACCGCCGCTACATTCACATAACAGCGGGCGACAGCTGCTCCAGTATGGTCTCGTAAAGAGATGAACGGGCACTCGCGGTTTGAGGCCACAATGGCGGCCGGCCAAGTGAGCAGAGAGGAAATATACAAATACAAACGAACAGCACCATCTTTGCACTATAGAATACTAGAATCTTGATATACTGTTATGTGACACTTTGGCGGAACTGTAGCTTCATTATTGTTTTTATTTGTGCCCTGTAGATGGAACCCATAATCTAACGCGCTTCAGCTTCAGCCAAACGCGAGCGCAGTCGTTTCTCGATGAAAAGAGCGCTACGAAGACGCGGACTAAAAGAACAACGTGTACGACGGACAAGGTGCTACTTACAACTAAATGTAACAATGCGGGGGACCATCTGGCAGAACACTGTAAACGTCACAATTGCCGTCCGTATCTTCGCGACACCAGGTTTCTGGCACGGTCTAGAGATAGACTAGAACGGGAGATATTAGAAGCTTTTTACATTGCAAAGGCCGAGGGCACGTGCATTAGTTGCCCTTTAGTGACGCTCACCGAAAAAAAGAGATAGCTTTTCTAATGAGATAGGGAGGTCGTGTTGTCACGGTGGGCCATTCTTGGTTGCATCTATTTAAAGTCCTGTTTCTTCAAAAAAAAACATTTAGTTGGAAGTAGCGCCTTGTCCGTCGTACATGTTGTTCTTTCAGTCCGCGTCTTCGTAGCGCTCTTTTCATCAAGTATGCAAAACCAACTCGCCCACATCAAGCTTCTGCTGCAGTCATATCTCCTCTACGTTGCGTGGCTCTCAAGAAACATGCCGGGAAGAGTATCGTCGGTGCGGTCTTTTTGTAACGGTCGTGTCGCGCTTTGCTTGATCGCTTTAACCACGTTTAACCGCTCTCCGATTTCATGATGTGCGCTTACCAAGCGTGTTGTGTATCTGCGTCGCTCGTGACGCGTGGTACAGTTTCCAAAAAGACTCCTTAAGGTTTGCGAGCCACTGAAAAGGAGCATCGCCGCCATGGAGCAGCGACGTGTTTGGCGCGCTGCGTGGCACCGGCCACTGCAAGGAGGCGCATTGCCGATGGAATATGCTAAAGGTTCTTAGCTTACGCGAGAGTGGTGAATAATAATATTTGGGGTTTTACGTGCCAAAACCACTTTCTGATTATGAGGCACGCCGTAGTGGAGGACTCCGGAAATTTTGACCACCTGGGGTTCTTTAACGTGCACCTAAATCTAAGCACACGGGTGTTTTCGCATTTCGCCCCCATCGAAATGCGGCCGCCGTGGCCGGGATTCGATCCCGCGACCTCGTGCTCAGCAGCCCAACACCATAGCCACTGAGCAACCACGGCGGGTGCGAGAGTGGTGAGCATCGCTTATGTTGTGACTGATGTGACAAATACTGAAGACAGAAATAAACATGACCCAGGTAAGCAATGCTTCTTGTTAAATTATGTGCTTGTGTGTGTGTGTGTGCCGTATATTTCACCGTCAATTTATGCTCATGCTTACGCTACTGAGTTTTATTGAAGCGCACTACTCGCTCGCTTCATTATCTTCATTATCTTCAGCACTACTCGCTCGCTTCACTTATCTCTATGAGTCACCGTGTTGATTATTCTTAAAGCTTGAGTACGTGTTGCACTTTTGTGCGTACGCATAGCATTAGATCTCATGCACGGAACTGGTGTTTTGTGCTGATATGGTCATACGTTTACAAATGAATTGTAAACCATCCTTAAATAAAGAATGATAATTGCAGTAGTTAATTTCTTAATCACTTGATATCACGTTTTTACTGTTAAACTGTCACTTTCTTCCGGTGTTGTTTCTTGTACTGAAGAGGAGTACGGACGGACTCGGAAATTAATTTGCGTGATTAGTTTGAATTGATTATTTTTTTAATATTGTCACGTGTTCGTGACGTCAAAGAACACAGTATCAATACTGTGAAAGGCAAAACTAGCTTTTATTGGGCGAACCTGTGCCCACAAAACCGGCTACCCTTAAAGCACAATGAGAGCGGCGAACACAGTCGGCGATCGTCGAAAATCTGATCAGCGGGTCCAGCGCGTCGGCTCTTATACAGTAGTCATCGAATGTAGTAGTAGTAGTAGTAGTATGTTTATTTGGCCATATTATATACAATACAATATGCCCTCGAGGTGAGGCTAAAGGAGGTAGACCAAGCATACCTCCTGACAAGGCCTAGACCCCGATCACACATCATGGAAACGGGGGCCGAATGGACAAAGAGAAAACAAAACAATGAGCGAACATGATCACAATAGAAAATAGTTAATGATAGACAATAATAAATATCCATTAACAATAAACAAAACATTTCATAATATGCACAAAAAAAAACTAAGTATACAGAATTAGCTGAAATTTAACCGGGGGGGGGAAAGAATCGTCAGTTTTTTCTTAAATACAGACACACTATAACTTTCTAAAGCAATCTGAGTAAGAGACTGGTAGACATTACACAATGTTATAATTTGATAATCGGTTGTTTGTTTCCCATAATTTGTTCTGGGTCTTGCAGTAGATAGGGCAACGGAACGTAGACCATACGCAACGTTTCTTGAATTATAAGTATTAGAAAAAGAGTTAAAGTCATGTTTGACTTTATAAAAAATGTGAAGAGCCAAACTAAAATTGTATAAGTGAAAGAAATTGCGAACATGAAATGTTTCGAAAAGATTAGCTTCAACAGATGAACTTGAACTTAATAAACGTAGAGCTCTTTTCTGGAGAGAAAGCAGTTTGTGTGAATCAGTTTTGTTGCATGTACCCCACAATAGGTTGCAATACACCAGGTGAGACTGAACAAGGGCAAAATATAACTGTTTTTTAATTTGTAGTGGGAGGAGATGTCTAACACGATAAATAACATAAATAGATCTGGCCATTTTTAGTCTAATGTAGTTTATATGATCACTCCAACCCAAATCGCTACGAAAAAACACACCAAGGAACCGGCAACTATGAACTTGCTCGATGTTTAAGTCATTAAAAAATAGTTTGATGTGATGATCTAATGGTTTGTTTTTTGGATGGAAGAGCATAAACTTTGTTTTGTTTACGTTTAATTGAAGTTGATTAACATAGAGTCAAACCGCTAACTCCTCAAGCCAGGTATTACATTGGTGTTCAAGTACTTGGAGACTTGAGATGTTCTAGACTAATCATTGGGACCCGCGTGCCTTCCACAAAGTTCTACATCATTCGCGTCACGCGATGAAATCTGATAACACAAGGTTCGGCGAGAACAGACAGTGCATAGAAGCATCGATAACTTTCCAGAAACTTCGGATACATGCAGGCGCGTCACGCGCTGTGCGATAAGATTTGTTAGGCGGTGAAACGTGGTCGCCTGATAAATATAAGTACACGCGTCAATATCTAACCTTGAATTTTTATTGTTACCGAAATGTTACCGAAAAGGCCTGTCAGAAACTGCTGTGGACAATTTCGCAGCTATATAGTGCAGAGTAGATTGTCGAGATCTTATTCAAAAAATGACATTGAAGTTCGCCTCAGCTAGTGTGTTCTAGCCTGCTACTCTGCCCGGGGGAAAAGGGAAAGTGGAAGAAAAGAAGTGTTAAGTGATTATGAGGACCGATTATAGAGGCGCGACCTGTATACAATCGTGCAGAACTGCTAATCGCGCGAACCAGTTGATGTTATTGAAATGTTCCCGAATTTTGCTCAATCCGAGTATAAAGACAACGTTCTTTATGGGAGCTTCAGGATGTCGATGTTGAGGAAATAATGGCGGCGACTGGCACTCATTCGCGATCGTAGGAGAGGCGCGTAAAATCCGACCTTCGTATTCGGATAGTGAAAATCTCCAATGAGTGGTTCCGGTGCGGAAAGCACCTGTGCAGCGGTCTTAGCTGCTGGCGTTTCATATCGGAAAGAAGCACGCTCATGTATTTGAGAAGTTTCAGCATGTTCTGAATCTTCTCTTCGTCGCTACTTTCCGTCCATTTCTGACCTAGAGCATCCCTGGGTTTCTGAACTTCCCTATGTGCAGAGAAATGGTGCGGAGTAGGGCGTTGTGCGTGCGTCTGACGACAGCGAAGGCCATTTCCCGTCCAAAGCCATCGGTTGCCAAAAATGTTCGCCTAGCGCTGTCGTAGTATGTGGAGTTATTCTGTTTAAGCATACCTTTTCCAGCGAAGCTGTTTAAGGGGATTTTCGCAACGGTTTTTGTACGGCGCTAGGCCATGGCGTGATCGCCATCAAATGTAAAGGCAACGCAAAGTTTGTGGGGTTCTTGAATCCGCATTGAAACATAATGATGACTTATTGTAAAATAAAGGTTACCTTGTGTATATTTCATTTGAGTAGACAGCAACTTATATGCGTGGTTTCTTTAACCAGTTCTCCGTAATTTTCCTTTCTCACGTAAGGTCATACCGGCTGAAGGTTGTGCGGCTGCGGCGCTGAAAGTAGACCCCGTGGTGCTGCAACGCAGCCCGCGTGAAAGTCGTCACTAAGAACAACCAGCCACGGCAGATGAGTCACAAACACAGCAGCAAAGGCGCTGATGCGTTCGAGCGAGACTGTGAGCTAGCAAACAGACCTCTAGTACCCCTGAAGGATCAAAATAACTTTGCCAATCAAGATAACTTCTTAGTCAATAATCAACAACGATTCCGTAAGAACTTATCGTGTCGAAGGTAAAACTACGAGCTCGTAACATACCTTTATTCGTCTATGCATGCACAATCTTTTCTCACTCGATGCCATCTTTATAGATTTCAAGAAAGCGTTCGATAAGGTGCCTCACAAACGTTTAATGCTGAAAATTCTCAACATGCATCTCGAGCTAAACACAACGCGACGGATAGGAGAATTTTTTTATCTATTGGAACGCAGCAAGATGAACTAGACAATCATATTTCCACTTCAGCATGGGTAAAATTAGGTGGACCACAGGGGTCCGGGTTAGGCCCGCTGTTGTTTCGAATATATATAAATGACATCGCTGCTAACATTACTTACTTTATTCATTTTTTTTCAGTTCATGCATGTGTAGATTATAAAACAATAACTAACCCCTTGAACGTAAACTCCCTGAGGATGGATGTATTTTAGCTTTCAGAAAGGTGTGAAGATGGCAAATGGATATAAACGAACAAAAGAATAAACACGTAAAATTTTTCACCGCTTCTAATACTACTCCTTCTATTTACAGGATTATTGACGTCACTGTAGAATTAGTCCCCTTTCACAAATACTTAGGCGTCATTTTTACTTCTAATTTTAACTGGACAGACCATACAGAGCACATCACTTCTTGTACCTCCAAAAACCTGGGACCGCGGACACTTCGGTTACATCTTGCTAAATAAAGATAACAGACTCGATGCATATACTTAATTAATCAGTCTTCTATGAAATTTGCTTCCGTTATTTCGCATCCCCATCTAGCTCATCCTGCAAACTTGCTTGGATCAGTGCAGAACAAAGCAACCCGTGTCATTCTACCATCATAATCACCATATCAAAGCGTCACTACTTTAAAGGATACCTTAATATCAACCCGCTTGCGATGCGCAGAATGCTTTCACAACTATATTTTCTTTCGGTCATAATTGCATAGTACATCTCCGCTCGCGCTTGCGCATATTCTAACAGCCCCTCCCACTTCATCACGCCTTGATTATTGCTACAATGTTTGCCCGATATTCTCTCCCACGAATCAGAACTAGCCATTAAATTTATCAATAACGGATTTGAACGTATTGCCATCCAGAATTGTCTTCGTAAAAGAGGCAGTATCTTTTCTCAAATCACTTCAAAACTACTTAGAAGACAGTAACCTTTCACAGCTTTCGTAATGCATCCAATGAGGCTTTTCTTTGTTTTGTGTTGTTTTTGTTTTTCCCTTTTAACTTAGTGTGTCATTGTTTGTAAACTTCTGTTATTCTTAGGTTGTCTAGGCCTTCTCTTTTCTGTTTTTGTGTAGTTGCGAAATACTTGAGAAGAAGCGCCTATTGGTTTATTGTTGCGTAAACTGCCGTGTAATGAATGTATTATGCGTATGTATTTTCAAGTGTATCCTAATATGTACTTCATCGTCCCCCCTATATAATGCCCGCTAGGAATCTTGGGGTATTCAAATAAATAAATAAATAAATAAATTAATTAATTAATGCGGAGAACACGCTTATTCAGCTTCGATGTCTGTCAAATGTCAGCTGTCAGATTGGCATGCATAGTATGGTATATGTACCTGTGAAGGGTTTCATTTTCTTTCTTTTTTTCCTGGTGGACAAAAGTAAATGTGGTAAGGGTGAAGGCTGGCCTGGAAGAGACTTCATTCGGATGGGACAAGCTACCGTCCCGTTGGCGCGTGGATCGAGAACGGCGGCGCATACGGTGGCGGAGAGTTGTCGCAGCTTCTGTGGGCGTAGGGTGGTTTCGTATTATCTTCCAAAGAATACTCATTTCATCATTATTTTCGAGCACTGTAGTGATGTTGCTTCGTGGTCGAGGTGGCAATTTGCGCACTTTACAGTTCTGTGTTCACGAACTTCACCGCATCATTTCATCGTCGCCTCATGCTTGCAGACTCTGCTGACATAGAGTTGACATAGACTAGACTCTGCTGACATGAGTTAGAGGCACCGATGGCACTGCAGCGGTCTTAGTGCGTAAGGGCATACCGAATGCATCACATGCCATATTTTGACTTGCGTAAGGTTTCTGACTGGGATAACTGTTTGATGCGTCTGGATCGTCCAAAGCGAGGAACGTTGACAACTGGAACTGACAATGAGAAAAGTCTCACGTGCACAGTGTGAGGTTCCACGCTTCCGACTCAATTTGTACGAAACCTGTATTCTCTTTGTTCATGTTAAATAACTGCAATGTGGCATCAACATTGCCGTTCTGATACTCTTGAAATTAGCCTTAATCGTTTCCACAACTCACACTTTCTTGAAATCTGTAATATTTTACCGCTTTTGTATGGATGCTTCAATAGAATTAGCAAACTACAATGCCTCCAGATTCTCTTTTCATGTAAAACGCGCTCAGTTAACATAAAGGCAATGAGTTATAGTTTATAGTATCCATGCAAAATGTGAATGTAAAACAAATACAATATACGAGAGACAGTTAGGGCACACTTGGAAGGCTAATTTTCATTTTACTGTTTACACTAAATGCTTACATTTGACGAAATACGACAATCGTCTATGCGCCGACCTGCCTACTACTTTTAGACGCTACCAGGAGTGCCTTGTTTGCGAAACCTTATAAATGTCCCTTCTCGCGCTCCCAACAGGCATGGAGTAACTTTCTTTTCTACGTGTCCGCTCTAGCTCGTGCATTTTAATCGTAACAGCTGCTGTGTGAAAACATTCCGCACATCTGTTAGTTCATCGCGTACACGTTCTTGAGTTCGGGGAGACGTGACAGGTAAGCTTGACGGTCGAAAGCCTGCACGATGGCCTACTTTGAGGAACAATGGACTCGATACGCGCACTTTCTCGGCTGGGGCAGAGGAAACGAATAACGGTCTTCCCCGCTCCTAACCGCAGAAAACTCCCAATGCACGATATTGTGGTCGAGATACCACACCATTGTTCTGCGAAGTGCCGTGCTGACTGGGAAGACATGTGCGGTGGTTGGTGCCCGCAGAGCTCCTAGAGGACATAGACGTATAGAGAGTGACATAATAGTAAAATCGGAGTCATCTTTGTTAATAAACATGCGGGAAGTGACCTCAGGTTAGAATGCTTGATTAAATTCCACGAAACAGCCTAGACGTG
Organism: Dermacentor albipictus; assembly: GCF_038994185.2. Classification (NCBI taxonomy): domain Eukaryota; kingdom Metazoa; phylum Arthropoda; class Arachnida; order Ixodida; family Ixodidae; genus Dermacentor; species Dermacentor albipictus. The sequence continues at coordinate 161,960,565 of NC_091821.1, read as the reverse complement.
CTGCATTCTCAACTATATCATAGTGAGGGGAATTCACTTGAAGGCACACACATGCACATAATCAACCGCGTGGTTGTCTTCATGAACATAAAGTTGGCAATGCCAGCAGGATCGCAAGAGCTGAATTCACTTTTCATTATTCAAATTGATAATTCACAATTGACGGTGCTAAAGACCAGTTCTGAATAGGCACGTACCTTTATATTATTGTACATCTGTATACATATACTATTAGCAAAGGGGCGGCCACTCAACAAATGGCTTTTATGAAAAAGAAACTTGGTTATTTCGGTCCCTGTGCCATTACGCTACATTATGGCTGATATAGGATGAAATGCTTCTGTTTAGTAAACTGAATAAAAACTCGCCTTCTATCATAATTAGAATAACCCCATACCAGCACGTCCGCCACCGAACTTCTACATTTCACTATTTTGTGTGTGCCTACGTGCGGGCTCATCTCTCTCTCTCTTTCTCTCTCTGTTTGTATGCGCGCTATGGCGCTCACTATGAGCTACAACGTGGCACTGTTTCGCCACGCGCTTTCGTGTTGTAGCTCATACTAAGCGCAATAATACGCGCGTGCGTGCGTGTGTGCGTGCGTCTTTCGCTCCAAGGTGCTTTCAACGCTGGTAGCCACAAGCATCTAGACGCCTGAACTTCCTGCCGTCAAGGAAAAAAAGAAAGAAGGGAAGAAAGGAAAAGAAAGAAAGATAGAAAGAAAGAAAGCTTGTTCGAGTAGCTCCCACAAAATTCCTGTATTAAACTTTTGCTGGCGGACTCACAACGTCGACGAAGAGCCCTCAGCTACTGGCACCTATTGTAGAGTTTTAAGATAAACAAATAACATGTTTAAGGGAACTGGGGCCACCAGAACCAAAACTGCTGCACCATTATTTTTAATAAAGTTTATTTTCTTCTTCTTCTTTTAAGGCGACTTTGTTATTACATGCTTAGCTGCACAACTTACCCTTTGTCTTAAAAAGGCTGCCAATCTGTGCGCTCTATATAGCCGCAGAGAACTCTCTGAATGCCGGTTACGAGCAGTCTCGCGAGGTAACCTTCCAAGCGCCTCATCGCATCGCCATTCGGAGAGCACAAGCAACGCCTCGCGCATGGCGAGGCAGTGCGTGTCTCACGCGCACGCACCGGCGCCACCCACCCAATGTGAAGTCACGGCGTGGCTGCTGGTCATCGAGGTGCGTGAAAGTGTAAGATGAGCTTCAGTGTTGAATAGGCTTCAGTGAACTCTGCTTGAAAATTGACGCTTTGCAAAATAGTGAGCGCCCCCTGCAGTAGGCCTGATGAAGCGTTCGGGGCGCTGGGTGCGAGATAATTTGTGTGGAAAACATTCCCCGTCGTCTCCTAGCTGCTACCTGTTCCATCGAGTTTGATCGCATGAAATTCAGCTTACGTTGTTTATTTAGTCGTCTTACTTCATGTCAAAATGATAAAAGAATACTGTTTTCTGTTTTCCTTTTTGGACACGGGATGAATTGGTGACATTTCGAGCTGCTCGATCTACAGCGTCCAGGTATGGGGCTATCTGCACTCAACCACCGCGACCGTTCATCAAGTCCATCGTGGTTGGGCGTTTAAAGAAGAAGGTTATGGGAAGAACGTTATGCTCAATCTGAGCACGAGTGACCCACAAGTGGGTCTTGCTCGGGTAACTTGCTTGCCATCGATGAAGACAGGCGCCTACATCGTGATGGCGTGGTATAACTAATCGATTGGGGACATCGCTGGAGCGCACTGCACATTTGTGGTCGGGTAGGAAATAGCAAATGTTTTTTTGGCTAACGAGTATGCAGTTATCACAGAAGAGATCAGCGTTTGGTAGCGAGTCGGGTTGCTATAAACCACGTGCATCTTCGCTTTGTAACAAGTAGACGCAGCAAGCACAAAACGAATGTGCTTAATATTCCCATGCTATGACGATAGGAAACAGTACGGAGTACGGTTGTGTCGTTCTACAGTGCCGTGGTCCGGCGAACAGCGAAGAAAATGGGGAATGCAGTGCATACACTATGTGCGAACTGCGCTGTTATGTGACCATTTCTTACCTGTCAAACGGACTTCGTGCGCGCCTGCGCCAATGTGGGGCAAAACATTAGTACGTGTCACATCGGTGCTCGCTTGACTTCGATCTTGCTGTAATCGCGCTTTAGTCGTACGCTAGAAGTCAAACGCAAATGGACTTCAGTGAGCATATAAGCTGTCCGTGTGATAGGGGTGGCAGCCTTATAAGAAAACGAAACTCAACTGGTGTGGATAACTTAGGCCCCGGCCACTATTACCTTTGCACTGCATATAAAATATAGGAGCAAGTTCACCGCGTGTCTTTTCCTGCAAGGGGCATTTGGCTTCCACCTGACCACAGTGATATAAAGCGTTTAAGCGGTGGCTTGTGGACACACCAACTGTGTATTGGCGCGCCAAGGTTTCAAGGAATGTTAAGGCACATATTGTGTCTCCAGTGTGCAGTCTTGTCGCATGAACATAGTTTGGCATCAGGTTTATGTTTACGCTACTTTCCTACATTGCAGCTTTAGAACAGCATGCTATCCATAGGAATGCATACAATCTTAATTTTTGGTTGTTTAGATCCACAGTATATACACACATTTTTTGGATTGCAGGCTCAGTCAAGCCTGTCAACATGTTGCTGGAGTGCTGCTGAGCACAGCAGACAAGATGGCCAAGAATCAGGAGTCATGTACTGATGTTCCATGCAAGTGGATTGTTCCTGCTGAAGGTGAAGTACCATATCTGCATTTGCAATGTTTTTTTTTTAATTATTTATAGTAGTGATAGTGTTGTGCCAGCCACGGCTTGTCGAGTAATTCAGACAGAAACCACAGTACACTAAATGAACTTTATTTTTGCAGATTATATTGAATCACTATTCGAAAGCACAGTTTGCGAAACAAAGTGTACAACAGAATAGGCTGGTAAATATTGCTATTATCAGTAGGTGGCAACAGCCTCCACTACATGATAAGTTAACAGGAGTACTGCACTGAACACAATTATAGATTTGTCTTGCATCACTGAGGTGTTATTTTCTTTGTGTTGCTGTGAAAAAACAGGCCCCCAGGTTGCCACTTCAGGACATTCCCTTTCAAAGACATGTTGTGAACAAGCCTGCCTACATTAAGAAGCAGCGCAAGTATGACCCTTGCCACTATGTACGACCATCTCAAGAGGAAATTTCTAAACTCGAGGCAAGCCTTTCTGCTAGCTGCCCTTCACTGCAAGTGCTGCACTACTTGTGTCCTGAGAACAAAGTAGCAGTTAGTAAAGTTAATTCTGTTCATCAGGTTTTAAATGATGACGAGGATTTGTGATCCGAGCAAGCACGAAGCCTCATAAGTGCCCACCTACAAGGAATGAAGCCCCTCGATGAAGTGCAACGCGAAAAAATATGCAGAGACACTATGGACCAAGCAAGAAACAAACTCTGGCACTCTGCAAGGACAGGGCGGATAACTGCCTCAGTGTTTAAGAGAGTGTGTCGTTGCGTGAAGCCCGAAGGCTTGCTAAGAACGTTGCTCTATCCAAGCAATAGAGCCATGAGCGAAGCTATAGCCTACGGAAGAATGCATGAAAAAGAAGCCATTGACGCATATTACCCCCTTCTACGCAGTATAGATGTAGAATTGGAGGTAACTGAAACCGGATTGCACTTTCACAAGCAGTACCCATTTTTGACAGCATCACCAGATCGCATTGTTGTCCTGGATGGAGAGCAAGGGTTGCTTGAGGTGAAATACCCTTTTTCGAAAAAAGGCATGAGGTTTGAAGATGCATGCAAAGAGAGCAAGTTTTGCTGCATGTTCAGATAGGCAAGTTCAACTAAAAAAACATCATGCATACTACTGCCAAGTACAAGGGCAAATGGCTGCAACCGGACATGAGTGGTGTGATATTGTGGTATGGACAGAGGCACAAAACCAAAATCAAATTTATCACATTCACATCGAAAGAATTTCCTTCGATCAGTCATTCGGGGAAAATAAAATGCTCCCACCATTGTTGCACTTCATGCGAAGAGCTTTCGTCCTAGAGGTGCTAACAAGGCGTGTAAAACGACTGCTAAAGCTGTACACAAGTTGTGAGTACGCCTCCTATAAGAAGATTAAGAACGTTTTTTATGACTTTTCTCTAAAAATAAAAGACAGCTTGGTGCTTCGTATGAAGACGCTGAAATGAGCGTAAAGGTATACGACAATGTGACTCGTATTGCGTGTCGCCAACTCGAAGCCTTCCCATGGTGAATTGCGGCCTCACAAAGCAAGAGCTACTACAGGGAATAATCCGGCCACGATGATTGCTTTAACAGATCACTGCGTTGAGACTTTTGCGGTTGACGACTCCTGTGAGCCTTGCAAGTCTGGAAGTTTTTTCGATGATATCACAAAGATGATTGCCCCGGACGTCTTGCATGGCGAGGCTGAAGCTCTTTGCAACATATTGTTTTTTATGTAGATATTTTGGACCTAAATGACGGTCACTTGGGCCGGACATCCCTTGTCAAACACCGTATTCATACTGGAGGTGCTCAGCCAATTAATCCGCCGCCCTTCAGAGTTTCAGCATCAGAACGCCAAGTCATCAATGCAGAACCCGACAAGATGCTTGCAAAAGACATCACTGAGTCATCGTCAAGTCCCTGGGCATAACCTGTCGTGTTAGTTAAAAATAAGGATCGCATGTGCACACTCTGCGTTGACTACTGCCACCTCAATCGCATCACAAAGGATGTCTTCCCGCTGCCCTGTATTGATGACGCCCTTGCTTGTCTCTATGGTGCCCAGCACTTCTCATCCATCGACATGCGATCCGGGTATTGGCAAGTGGCTGTGTATGATCCCACCACAAATAGTTTCATATTCATAACAATATTGTACAATACTTTTGTTCATTCGCACAAAATGTGCCTGTCCAAACTAAGTTATGTAACTAATTTATGTAAAGTGGCTAAGCAAAGTCTGCTACTCGGACTAGTTTGCTCAGAAATCCCTGGCATACCCTGTTACAAATGGTTGGAAGGGGTGAGGAATACATTGTCCCTATAAAAACATGACAATTTCCGTGCACATAGGTGCCCAGTGCAAGACTTGGGATCAGATTGCCATACGTAACGTAACTCTTTTGTTAATGTTGTGGCAAATAACAAGGTTCGTACGCCTCCTTGAAACCCTTGAATTTCGAAAGATAGATTAAAGAGCCCTTATATCTCCTTGAAAATAAATACGCTCCTTGAAGAGTGCAGTTAGACTTTCCTTTTGAACATTAGATGTAGCAAACTTTGCATAAGGCTGTGCTATGAACACTGTTTATAGGGAAACGGCCCTAGATATATTTTAAGAATGTCGCTAAACGATTGCAATGTGGTGTGCCCACAGGCACCAATGACAGGCTTGTTAACTCAGCATTGCCATTGTGGATGTAGTCAAAGCCAGATCAAGTGACCAAACCATGTTTGCTAGTTCATTCGCACCACAGCCACCATGGCTACAAGTTCGAACCGCAGCCTCTATAAATGCCCAGCAGCGATCATTTAGATTCGCGAGCATCTTTGGCTTAATGCAGACAGTAACCAATACTCGTGCTAGAAGGTAACATATTACAGTGCGAAAGTCAACTTAGAAAAGTGACCAGCATAGTTCAAACCACGTGTCCAATCATCAGGTGCTTAGCTGCAAATTACAGCTAACAATATTACAAAATTTTTCAATATGAGCAAATAAGCTTTGTTTCCTCCTAGAAGGTTGAGTCAAATGTTCATTATGTACTCTGAAATAAACTGTATGAACTTTGTACAACTACACTGGTCATTGCATGTTTACTTTCTCGACGCCACTTGTACACTTTCTTCTTTGTAGCGATTGTTTACAGAATACCACACCCTTCTTTGGGGTTTGCCCGAGCGAACGAATAGCACTATGGAATATCTATTATTATGGACAATTCGAAAGCATCTTACTAGTTATTGAGTGCATGACAGAATTCTGGTGCTTGTAGCACTTTGAAATCAAGAAAATATGTATCCCTACATTGTATACCACTGCAATTACAAGATATATTACCACTAGTGCTATAATGGTGTTAAATATGCCAGAGTTAAATCAGTCTTAAAATATGTAGAATAAAAAGAAATCCAGTTTTATTCACACCACATACAAACTCGTGTTGTAAGCATACAGTTTGCCGAAGGCCAGGGTGCCCAAAGCCACCAATGGCGACAACCATAAAAGTGCTATATATGCCAAAATACATGCACAAAAATACAAATACAAATACAAAAATACGCCACGCAACTCCACTGATAAACACAAACTTATAGAACATACAAATTTGTTTACTTTGGATGGCTCATCGGCTTATAGACTATGGGGCTGGGAACTGTTGACCAGCTGTCGAGAGCTGCTATACACATACATAAAAATACAAAGTACTGTTAAAATTTATGAAGGAAACATTTCACTGTTGCCCTCATGGCAGAGCATCTTATGTTTGAATATTAAATCTGTAAGAAGGAAACTTGACATAGGAAGGAAGACTATATATACAGTGAAAGATGAATATGGCAATGTCTTCAGTAGTTTTGACGATATAGTAAAGGCAGCACAGAAATTCTATGCCACACAGTTTCTAGAGCAGCCGCACAACCTTTCCTGGAAGGTTTCGTGTGGCTAGCAGTGACGTGTTACAAGGGCTTTGCAAGATATGTCCTGGGGGAAAAGGACAAGCAGATGGAATAACATTCGGGTTGATGAAAGATGGGGAGGATATTGTACTTGAAAAAGTTGTGATCCTTTATACAAAATATTCACGACATGCTTAGAAGTGATCAAGCTATAACACGCGGAAGCACTGAGAACAAGGATCACAGCTACCTGAAGGTTGCAGGTGACATTGCTCAAGGCATTTTCTAATTGACATTAAGAGAAAAAAAATGGCGCTGGGCAGGTCGTGTAAGGCGCAGGTTAGATAATCATTGGACCATTAGGTTTAAAGAAGGGGCACCAAGAGAAGGGAATTACAGTAGAGGACGGCAAAATACTAGGTGGTACGATGAAATTAGGAAATTCGCGGGTGCTAGTTGTAATCAGTAGGCGCAGGACAGGGGTAATAGAAGATCGCAAGGAGAGGCCTTCGTCCTGCTGTGGACATAAAGTAGGCTGCTGCTGATGATGATATGAAATATTTATACGAAATTCCTTTCGCTAAATCCCGCTGTGCAATTCTTGTACTTGATTACTGTATACATATCTGTATGCATGAGCATGTGTATTCCTACATATGTATATACATATGCAGATATACGTATGTCGTCTATTTATATTGAGTTTGATGCGTCTAATGTACCTTTTTTTTTCATTTTCTTTTTGGCTGCATTGTCACAGCTTACCTTCTAAAAATGTTTTTTATGTACCTCTCTGATACCGTTTTTCATTTCTTTCTGCTACATGAAAAAAAAAATCTATTGCCTGTACACCCATGTTACTGCACTAGACATTTCTTTTCCTTCATATTTTCTGTAAAGTGCGGAGGCTAATGTTAAGCTGTCATGTACCTATGTTACTGCTGCGCACTAGAACTGTACCACAGGAAGCCGGAGTTTGTCGAGCTGTAGTAATGCAATTTCTCCCGCCAACCCCTTTCTCTCTTTGTTTAGAGATGAAATAAAGTTTGATTTGATTTCAAGTGTACCGAGAGAGGAGTGCCAACATGGCAACCACAAAAATGTTAGTATTCAATGAACTATAACATTACAGGCCTATCACCTTGCTTTTGGCATCTTATAAAGCAGTCAAGTTAATTTCTAATGGAATCAGGAGAACACGTACTTGACTGCATCATCGTGATAAACAGGCTGGTTTAACAAAGCTATGTTCAATATTAAATCACTTTCATATCAATCAGGCAATCACAAAATCTACCGTACATATCCCCTGTCTCTGTGCGGCTTCTGTAGGCTATGAAAATGCATTTAGCTAAACAGTAACAATACCAGCAGATATGAAGTGTGTAATTAAGGAGTATGGAAAGCATATATGTAACTTATCTATTATATCACTACCTTAATTCTTGACCAGCGCAAAAGTACGGATCAAGAAAGAGCTCAAGCAGTAAGAATCACGGCAAAAATATTCACAACATGCTTACAATTAATCAAGCTATAACACGCGGAAGCACTGAGCAGCTTAAGTGCTAGGATCCTGAATTTTAATATAATGAAAGCAAAGGTTGGGGAAACTCTAGTTCTATTCACGCCAAATTACTGGCTATTACATTCGTTGGGTGGCTCCTTTAACCGTGGCAGGCTCTGACCTACAGCTTGGTCACTGGGAGCCTCCTCAAAAACAGTGCGTGTTTCTGAAATTGAAATTACAACTTTGTCACACAAAACCATGTAATACATGCACTGCATAGAACGACAGAAATCTGAGCTAGTTGGTAAGGATTCATTATGCGAGAAAAGGTTAGGCGTGTACACAGGACACAAGAGAAGTTGACAACACGAACGTCGACTATCAACTGAAGGGAGCACTGAGGCGAAAGAAAGAAAAGACACAAAACTCATCTGCGCAAGCTCTGAGCAATATCGCCGCACGCTTCCCATATCGCCGCAGCTTTCCCATCTAACAGCGCGACTTCGGAAGGCTCTTTGGAGGCAGTCCGCGCCTTGCGTGCTTCCGCAGGCGGACGCCGTACAGCGCATCGCTCGCGCGTCGAGTGAAGAAGGAGGCTGGGCGCACGTCTGAGGAGCCCGCCTACGCTGTCGGCAAAGGATCGAGGAAAAACGCCCACCACAACCACCGACTGCCCTGCGCCTGCACTCACAGGAGCGTGAGGCCCACGCGCAGGAAGAAACCTGAGGCAAGTGCCGAGAAGAAGTACCCTTGCTCGTAAGTGGGATTAATGGTTCCCCACGTGCTCCGCCCGGCGCGAAGAATAAAAACTGTTTAAACGCGACACTCGCTCTGATTTAGCCTCGTGTCGTGCGCCCACCACACAGGTTCCTTGGGTTCCTCTCGAAGTTGTACGCTTTTGTTGCTGACAAGACGAATGATAGGTCAGACGGCAGTTGCATAATCTAGGTCACCGTGCGTTTTCAAAATCTCGCATAAAAAGATGGAGGATAATACTCACAAAGTTGTTCGTAACTACGGCGTTTCGTAGGGAGAGACTTCGGCTAATCACAATAGTGAACACTTTACTAGAAAAGGCAGCCGGTCGTCTACCAAACAATTTCTTATTAAGGAAAAACCTTCGCGAAAGCGGTGTCACATCGCATATTATCCAGCGCAGCTCTCACGCTCGAGCAGGGCGCTAGAACGGCGGGCACTGACGAGTCCTGAGGGCAAAGAATTTTATTAGGAAACGTGGCTGACCAATGGTAGATTGTTCTATGTGACCGCTCTTATGCTTTGTAATTTGGTTCCTATGCAATTCAGGAAGCGGCTTCACATGCTAGAGCAGTAAGTGGCACCGGCCGATTGCAGCGGTTAATGTGTTATTATCGATGGTTGCTGGCCAATCACGAAATGATCCGGGGAAAAAAAAGCTTTCTCGATTCGGCCCATGGGGCGGAATTCACTGAGCGAACCTACGAACAAATATTGGCGTAATAAAAATCTTATGAAGAAAGCGTATTCGCTAAGCTAAAAACATGTTCATCACATCAGCAAGCTTGCGCTGCCCGCCGCTGCAAAGACGAGCGCTGTAGTAAAAAAAAGGCGTGTATGTAATGGTAATGCAGGTGCGAACTTCAGTATACTTGAGCCAATAGTAAGCGTAAGCCGATTCATAGAAACCTAAACTGTCGTCGCAGCTGCCAATGTAAGAAGAAACTCTTACGATAAGCGCCATTCTCGGATAGCCGAGGATGGAACGTGCTTATATTTTTTTGGGACGTGCTCTAATTTGTGATCTCAAACTGCATTGAGCAGTTTTCGCGTATAATTTTATTGAGCATGCGCTCCTGTTGAAGGCACTAACATTAATGCGGGGCCACGAACTTCTGCCTAATGTCTGATGGGCGGTGTTTATGCGCGTGATTGCCTGACTTTTCATACTGGTCATGACAATCTACACTCTAAGAACAGTTGCACCCTTTGGGGTGTATATTTGCCACACAACGATAATCGTCATCTGTCTTGTCCGCATTTCCTTTCTCTAACGCGGCGAGCCCGGTACTTGCCAGTAACGAACGGCACGGGCGTTATCAGCATGACATATCATTCCCGACAGGGAAGGACTGGACGCGGCGTTTTCAAGAAAGGAGACGCAAGCAAGGCAGATGAAGATTATCGTTGTGTGGCAAATATACACTCCAAAGGGTGTAAAATTTCCTTAGAGTGTGTATTGGGTGGTAGCAAATAGAAGTGTACGCTCTTAAGAAAAGTTTACACCCTTTGAGTCGTATCTTGCCACACAACAATAAATGTCATCTGTCTTGTCCGTATTTCCTCTCTTTAACGCTGCGAGCCCGGTACTTCGCAGTAACAAACAGCATGCGCGTTATCAGCACGACAGAGCCTTCCCGACAGGAAATTAACGAGCGCAGCATTTTCAAGAAAGGAAACGCAAGAAAGGCAGATGACGATTATCGGTGTGTGCCAGATATATACACCCTAAAGGGTGTAAACGTTTTTCAGAGTGTAGTGTCCATCCCTGACAACCGTTAAGTTTGTCACTGATGTGTTGTGAACGCTTCTTTTTTTTTCCTCTACTTTTTTCTATTTTGAGCTTTCTCTCGCTCATAGGGCTGCGGGTGATTATTGTTCCCGACACTTTTGAGGCTATAATTATTCATGCGAGATGAAACAACAAAAATATGTCTTAGCATTTCTAATTGTCAAAGCTTGTTGCTGTTGTACAATTAGCTGTCGTCTTCCTTGTTGTTAGCCTCAACTTTTTATTAAATTGCCCGTCGCTTCAATTTAGCACCAAGTTGAAGCGACGTAGTGTCTGTGCCCACGGTTTTGCTCATTCTGTGGCGTATACGGTGTGAACGAACGCATGCGTACGACGTATGACAATCCTGTCTATGATATGAAGCGGGACGGCAATACGATCACACATTAAATAAATGAAATGCACAATTCAATCACGTGTTACCATTGATACGAAAATCACGTTGACTGCTCGAAATAAAATACACCTCACGAACGAAGCGCAGAATCGTCGCGAGTCCACACATACACACACGCACACACACACACACACACACACACACACGCACGCACACACGCACCCAGAAACACGCATATATATATATATATATATATATATATATATATAACCACAATGACGTGTATCACTGGAAAAACTTCGTTTTTGGTAAAATAAGCACGCAGAATAACACTCATAAGGACGCCACTACGTTTATCCTTTGCATGCGCAAAGCCACTGAGAGACTATGGGCCATGGGAAGACCAGGTGGTCAAGGAAAGCGACAGAAGGCGACAGCAATCGTCGTTTTATGAGTAGCTGGCGATGCTTATTCTAAACCCTAGGCTGACATCAGTGCGGGGCAAAATGACATCCCTTACGCGTTTCAGTCGCTTCGTGCGATGTCTTTTCTATAGTTTCCTTCTCTCATTTGCTCTCAAAGAGCCCTTCATAGGCGTTTGTGAGTGCTGCGCAAGAATTTTCTTCCAGGCGGTGGCAGTCTTACATCGTTCCGCTACTGCTGCGTAGTAGTCAGGTCAACATGACAGATGAAAAGGCCTGCCACAGTGGCGTGGTATCATGAAGTGAACGTTGGGAAACGTGCACGACGCTAAGCGCGGTTACTGAAACACGTCGTGTCAACAAGATCAGCGTTTTCGTCGCTCGAATTATACTGCCTTGTGTGCTCTCCCGGCGGCGCACAGTTCGATCACTTAGTTCAGCGTGCTTGAACAAAGCTAAGACATTTGCATGTAATTAGCGGTGAAGTTGCATATCATATGAATTGTACTGAAAAACGGAATGAACTTCACATAAAGGCCGTGGTGATTGCAGCATTCAACGGACAACTTAAAAATTATTTTTGACATTTGAAATTTTTCATATATATGATATACTTCATATTGGCATATTTGCGTTCAGCCACAGCGCACGTATCCACAGCTCCTCTGGCTTCGATTTTGCCTCAGTGACAGTTGCGGCTTCACATGTTTTAGTGATCTACAAAAAAAGTCGAAAAATACTCATCAAGAAAGTAGTCATGCAAGGAGACAGTCTCTACAAAGATATTCACTACATGCTTAAAAGAAATATTCAAGCTGTTACACTGGGAAGCATTAGGAGCGACGATCAACGGCGAATACCTCTGTAACTTTCAGCTTGCCGATAGCATTTTCCTGTTCAACAACGCTGGGGACTCATTGAGACAATTGATTGAGGACCTTGACCGAAAAAATGTAAAAGTAGGTTGAAGAATACTATGCAGAAGACAAAGATAATGTTTCGTACGCTGTCAAGGAAACAATTTTTGATCGGTTGTCAGCCTCTATAGGGTGTGCATTATTACGTTTATCTGGTCAATTATTTACAGGGAACCCTGGTCATGAGAAGGAAATTTACTGAAGAATGAAAATGGGTCGGAGTGCATACTGCTATCATTACCAAATCTCGACCAGGAGCTCACCGCGGTCGTTGAAAACAACAGTCTACAATAATTCAACTCTTCCAGTACTATCATATGGAGTAGAAACTTGGAGGTTAGCAATGAAAGTTGAGAACAAGTTGAGGACCGCTCAAATAAGCGGTCGAACGAAAAATGCAAGGCCTAACGTTAAGAGGCTGGAGGAGAGCGGTGGGGATCGGAGAGCAAACGTGGGTAGTCGTACACGAAATTAAAAGGAAAAATTGGAGCTGGGCAGGTGACATAATTCGTAGGAGAAATAATCCGTGGTCCATTAGGAGTAAGAAAAAGAAGGAAGGAGAGATAGGGAAGTCAAACAGACACACGTCCGGTTTCCTACCCTACACGGGGGAATGGCTGTAAGGGATGAAAAGAAAGAAAGGAGGGGACGCGAAGAAGGGTGTTATCAGTGTGAATACGTGCGGTTATCCATCACTTCACGCCTACAGTCGGTCATTGAGGCCAGTCGATTTCATGAATCGTAGCAATGCCCGTGTCGCTTTGTAAGCTTGTGACACGTGGGGCCATCGTCAAAGAATTTTTTTCTCTGAAAATGGTCTGCTGTCTAATCGGCGTACAAACTCCGAAGAACGTCGACTTCGATGTCATAAAGATTACAAAAACATAAAGGTTGCAAAAAAGATTACAACAAGTTGGACCCAGTCAGTAGAGATGACAGTTCGAGAAAATCGAGATGTTCCACGAAGTTTCAGTCTTGGCTTGAACAAGTAAACGAAGACCCCGCACAGCGTCTGTTCTTGATAAAGACATAGGAATTCGTGTCAGCATTTCTTTATGGGCTGACCGGCGGGATCTTGAGCAAGGTCATTACCGACAATGCCACAGTGTCCCGGAAACCACTGCAAGATGATGTCATGTCCTTTTATCAGGGCTTGAAGGAGAACATCTGTAGTCTCGAACACCAGTTGTTCATGCGTATTGAGTCGTAAGGCTGAATGCAGACTCTGAAGGGTTGCCTTTGAGCCACAAAAAGCGACCCACCTTCGAGGTTTTGCTTGTGCGATGTAATTAACAGCTGCACGTAGGGCGGCACCGTGGTTACCGTAGAGGTCGTTATGTGGGACACTTTGAACTTCATGGCGACTTGATGGTCCGTTAGAAATACAGAGTGGGTGCTAGGGGAAGGGAAGCGCTGTCGAGAACGGAAGAAAATTAGGTGGGGTAATAAAATAAGTAAATTTGCAGGCACCACTTGGAGTCATCTAGCACAGGTAAGCGGTAATTAGAGAACGCAGGGAGATGTCTTCGCCCTGCAGTGAACATAAAGATAGGCTATTGACGTTGTACAACATCCAAAATTCGTCCGTAATTTTAACGCACTGCTGCTCTTGAGCCACAGTCCGCAATCGCATGTTTACAGAATGGTGTGCGTCGCCGCTTGGATACCAGCACCCCCTTCCTTGTCATCGTACTAAATGCACAGTGACTACTCCGAACAATGTGCAAGATCGCAGAAATGAACCGATCTAATCCGAAACCAGCCAGACTGTTGAACCATTAGGTGCTTCGTGTACGGTGCGGTGTAATATTGTGACGTGCACTTGAACACATGTGTTCTAATGAGGCTGGTAAATTGCTGGAAACGTTGACGCGGATAAATGTGGTGATGTAAACTCACTACTCTTGACTTCTATGAGGTGCCACTTGGGCTATGACAAAGAACGTACTCGTAGTTAGGGGCTCCAGGCCCTGACGTCATGAACCTATGATTTATTACCGGTCTCCAAAATTGAAGTGTACGTGCCTCTGTGCATTTCACCTTTGTCGGAATGCGGCCACCTCAACCTGCAAAACAAACTCTTGACTTGGTGCGAGACATCATGGTGTTTTATCAGCTGTGATAGACACCAAAACTTGCACGTGCGGATGTTACGGAGTTAAGTTTTCTGTCATAATTTGAGAGTGTCGGTAGCGACGGCTTCTTTCTGCATTTCTTTTTTAGGGCTGCTTTCATAGCTCTTCGTGTACTCGACCGCGATCCTATGCGAAGAGAGCGCGAATTTCGTCGTCGGTTGGCGCTCGACGAACCGGCTACCGAGGGAGCTGATATTGAGCCTATGCGCGGCAATAGTACCACACCTGCAACTTTGTGCAGCGCAATCACATACCATACCCGTGAATGTACGGGTGCTGGTCACCTTGCCTTGAGGACATATGAACTATATATTATTAAGGTTTTTTTTCATTTCCGTAATTAGTATCGAAATAAAGACATTTAGTCGCTTTGTAAGATGGTGTTGGTGGTGATGTTGATATAGCCGGTGTTAGCCTTGCCGACTTGGCCGGCAGTTGCTCCGCTGAGCGTCCTTTTCAGCGCCAAATATGCTGTCATGCGCCCAATCAGTCCTATGTCTCGCAGAAATGTATGAAGAATCCATGGCACTTCCACTGCCATTCTTTTGGTGGTGGTGCGGTGAACGGGCGAGTGAGGTGGCGCATGTCGGCGCTGTAGGAGACGCCCTGAAAAGGAAGCTGTCGAAGAGGGGTGTGTAGTGATTTATCCTAAGCATGTAACCTCAACTATACAGATGCATGATGTACGATAATGCTATCGGTTGACCGTGCTACTTTCGTTTCTTGTCTTTTAATGCGAGTTCTGCTTTCTCCTCGCTCTCATACAACTCTTTAAGAGAAATGCGTTGCTACTTGAGTTGCACGTTTATATTAGCGGATAAGAACATTTTTGCTAAGAAAATGCATACGAACAGCGCAGCTTAGTGAATTCCGCCCCTGTTTCTTTTGTCTACGAACGGAACGAAATGGAATTAAACATCACTGACAAAAATACAGAACATCGCAAAAGGTGAACGTTAAAGACAGGGCCGGCTTTGAGCACCACTGACTTTATTGGGGTCTTCTTTCCTTACTTTATTGGTAGCGCGAATGAATGCACATTCTAATGGTCCCAATTATATATACTTTTTTGCGGGCAACATTAAATGACGGAGGGAACGAGCGAGCGCGCCTGGTATGTGGGTAAACAGGTGAAACAGAAAAGCAGTTTTGTAATAACACGTAAGCGCGAACCCGATTCCGACGGAGCAATCCGAGGAAGCAGTGTGGTGCGCCGACAGCGGGCGCTCAGGGACCAGGCTACCGTACACGTGCTTCCTATACGCTTGAAGGTCACAAGTCTTCGAAAGCTCAAGGCGTTTCTGCTCTATGTGCTGCTTGTCTCCACAGAGAAGCCAGCGTGCCTTGGGGCGTGCGATGGCGCAAAGTTTTCCGAGAAAGAGCGACCCTCGTTCTACGAAGTGAACCCGTGTTTCACCGAGCGTACTTTCTCTCATTTCTGCCGTCATTGTTTATGTAATCAATATCTTATTGTTTGTTCTCGATGATCCGCCAACTCCGCGTTGACTTGGGCACGGTACGGGGTAGGACGTGAAGCTAGTCGAGCTGCAAGCTCTTAGGGGGTCTCCTGAGCACGTCTACACCGAGTGTACTGCCGAGCATGTTCGGCCCGGGCTTGGTGTTTAGCAACAATTTCGGTATCGCTAGACTCAGGTTGTTGTAGTCGGCACTTCCGTTGCATCTAAGCCCTAGCTCAGCGACCCGCTCCTTCCATATTACTTCACAGTGGTAAAGCATGACTGTTCTTTCGAAGCGCCGATGCAGAACTGATTACATGCCTCTCCGAGCGGCCAGTTATGTCGGGCGCTGAAACCATCCGCTCTGCGCCGCGTTACCTATGCGTGTTGGCACCACTGCCACCTGTGCCAACGACGTCATCTGCAGCTACCGCTCGCTTGTTCTTATCTAGGTCATTCATCATGCGCCGTAACAGCTGCGTCACTGACCTCATTCTTGGCGCTATGCCAGCTTCTATAGCCGATCTTCATACACCCGCACCGCGAATCTTTCAAGCGGCGGCATATATGCTCACGCGTGAAAACGAAACCAAAAGCAAACATATAATACGAGGCTCCATGATGCGACCTGCCAGACACG
This sequence comes from Dermacentor albipictus, assembly GCF_038994185.2. Lineage (NCBI taxonomy): Eukaryota > Metazoa > Arthropoda > Arachnida > Ixodida > Ixodidae > Dermacentor > Dermacentor albipictus. The sequence continues at coordinate 161,943,944 of NC_091821.1, read as the reverse complement.
CTTTTTCTTGTTGCCTAGATTCTCCCGCTCTGAGTTTTAACTCTGAACAAAACGCCAAGCAAACCCCTCCTACATCCCTGCGCCTCCTTCTCCCCCCCACTCCCCCCTCACTCGTCGAAGCATCCTAACACAGTTTATGAGACGTAAAAATTAGATGTGTTCTGCCTACCGGAAAACGCGCGTCTCAAACTGCACATGAAGATGAAAATCTTGAAGCTTAAAAGAAAACTTCCGTCATTCTTGGTGCTGGGCATATTATTGACAAAAGCAGCCCGCCGGTGGCCAAGAACACTTACGACGAAAGGTTTTCCGAGTTCGGCCCCAGATACCGTACACCACGGCTGTAGATGTAGTGGAACGTGATGAACAGAGAAAGAAAAATGTGAATTAGCTGGTGCTCTGAGCGGTTTTCATTTTTTTCCTAGATTGCGGTAGGTTTACAGTTACAGGAAGGTCCCCTTCGTCCGGGGCTTCGCTTAAGGGTTCCTGTGATACAATCCCTTGAGGCATCGGCACTATAGGTTGCTGCGACAGAAACGTATGTGACGCCATATTTAATTTTTAAGTGAAACAAACAAGCTACCACGTGAATTTTCACAATGTACATTTTTCTCATGATGACTAACAACATTATTAACATATCTTTAATATATACTTTAAATTGAAATTACGAGGTTTTAGAAAATTGCGTTCCTTTATTATGACAATCTTAATGTATGGGTTTATCATCCCATTCATATCTTTTTTATTCACAAAATTTCTTTTTTAGTTATCTTCTTTTTTTCCCTAATACTGCCTGATTCATGGCCTATCCCGAGTAGTGGTTTCAGTAATGACACCAGACACCGTCCAATCGAGCAATATCAAGAAGACCAAACGAACACTCCTACATACTTCCTGTACGATCACAGATTCCATGTTTACGCGGACACGGCAATTTGCACAGGCGCTTTTGTTGTACGACATCGATCGGTCATCGTCAAGTACTTCACATATCATGACATCCAAGATATACGAACTCGCCGCCGCTCAGGAATATCTTGGAAAAGAACTACCTTGCGAATGAACAACATTCCGCTCCTCAAAAGCCGTCCTTCAATGCGTGCTAAGTTTTCACCGTCTAATTTACGAACTGATGGTTTTCCCAAATCAATTGAATTTGTCATTTTGCTGCTGACAGTGAAAACGATATAATCTTTCAGAAGAAGTCGGGACATTGTGGCATCGTTGGTAGCCACCTTGCCGATGACGCTGTCCGGTGTTGCCACGCCGGAGTGCCGACAGATATTATACAATTATCAAAACCAGATTCTGCAAATACGCTTCTCCATCTTGCGCGTATTATCACATTGGCTGATTGGAATAACCAGTAGAACTCCTACCATCACTTGCACTGACTCAATTAGTCACTGCAATTGCATTTATCACCAAATCTATCACGAAGTGGCTCCCCAGTGATTTGTCGGCTCTGGGTCGGAGTAGCATTCACCAAGTAGTTCTGCTATCGTATTAGAATGACTGACTCACGTATGTGCGCTGAGTGCAGATGGGAGGAAACTATCAGTCACCTCCTCTGGCACTGTACCCGGTTCCACGAATAGTGTCACACTCTCCAGCACACCTTGAGTAGAGGGCTTTCAGTTTCAGTTTCAGTTTATTATTCTTTAAATACAATGAATAGTCAAGAGACTATATACAGATGAGAGGGTCCCAAAGTCAAAGACTGCAACGGGACCCTCGGTTAACAATAACAATTGAGAGATGTATTAAAGATGAGCAAGAGAAGTAAAAGAAAGAAACACAATAGGGTGATCAGTATTTTACCGAAGCAAAGGTCCTGGGAGCGTGTCCTCACAGCTCATCAGCCCAGAAGACCATGGTAGCTCTCCTACCATACCTTAATAGTTGAGTGTCCATCTGTGAAAGCGAGGGGAACCGTCCAGCGCACACGCATAATTTGAACTTTCTCTCTCTATATTTTCTCTATCTCACTCCAATCTCCCCTCTGCATGTGAAAATCATCATCACCACCATTGTTACAATCAGCCTATTTTATGTCCACAGCGGGACGAAGGCGATCTCCCTGCGATCTACAATTGCCTCCGTCCTGCGCCAACCGATTGCAACTTGGCCTGCGAATTTCCCAATTGCCTCCTATTCTTCTCTCGTCCTCGACTGCGCTTCCCTTCTCTGGACACCAATTCTGTAACCCTAATGGTCCGCCGTTTATCTAAACTACGCATTACAAGGCTTGGTCAGTACCATTTTTTTCTCTTAATGTCAATCGGAATGTCTGCTTATCCCGTTTGCTCTCTGATCCCCACCATTATCTTCCTATCTCTTCACTTCACTGCTGACATTCCTCATTCCATCACTCTTTGCGCGGTCCTTAACTTGTTTTCTTGCTTCTTTGTAAGTCTCCAAGTTTCTCTCCCATGTCTTAGCACCGGTATACTGCATTGATTGTACGCCTTTCTTTTCAATGATAATGGTAAGCTTCCAGTCAGGATCTGACAATGTCTGCCGTATGCGCTCCAAACCATTTTTATTCTTCTGTAAATTTCCTTCTCCTGATCAGGATCCCCTGCGAGTAATTGACCTAGGTAAACGTACTCCTTCACAGGCTCTAGAGGCTCACTGGCGATCCTGAACTCTTGTTCCCTTGCCCGGCTATTGATCATTATCTTTGTTTTATGCATATTGAGCTTCAACCCCACTCTTACACTGTCTCTGTTAAGGCCCTCAATCATTTGTTGTAAGCCGTCCCCAGTGTTGCTGAACAGAACAATGTCACCTGCAAACCGAATGTTGCTGAGATATTCGCCGCTGATCCTCACTCCTAAGCCTTCCAAGTTTAGTAGATTGAATACTTCTTCCAAGCATAGAGTGAATAGCTTTGTAGATATTGTGTCTCCCTGCCTAACCCCTTTCTTTGTAGGTATATTTCTACTTTTCTTGTGTAGAATCAATTAAAGTAGCTGTGAAATATTTGTAGATATTTTCCAACATCTTCGCGTAAGCCTCCTGTACGCCTTGATTACGTAATGCCTCTGTGAAAACTGGTATCTCTACTGAACCAAATGCTTTCGTGATCTATGAAAGCCATATAGAGAGGCTGATTGTACTCTGCAGATTTCTCGATTACGTGATTGATGACATGGATGTGGTCCATTGTAGAGTATTCCTTCCTGAAGCCTTTACTGAAGTCAAGTGTTGCTCTTATTCTATTGGAAATTATCTTGGTGAATATTTTATACAATACTGGAAGTAAGCTAACGGGTATACAATTTTTCTATGCTTTAACGTCTCCCTTTTTGTGGATTAGTATGATGTTGGCATCCTTCATGAGGGAGTTAGTGGCCGAATACTGCACCAAGGAGGCCAATTCCTGTTCTGGTGAGATAGTGTCAGTAAAGTTTCGTTCGTTCTCCGTCCTCGCTTCACCGTTGGAACTTGAAGCTTATCGGACGATGATCGGCAGTTGATGATCAAACGCAGGCAGGAAACGATGAGGTCAGATGTACAAGAAATATTTATAGGCAAACTTTTCTATATACATGGCAGGTAAAACAAATACATTACAAACTTGAACAATTGAGAAACAAAGTCTCACTCTTCTACTGTCTCAAGGACTGTTAGAGCCCAGACTCGTTTTAACGTACATAGTACGGAGGCTCACTGGTCTATCAGCAATCCTGATCTCAGCCAAGTCTGAGGGACAGCATGTCGTCCCGATTTTTATAGCCCAAATATACAAAGAAAAAAAGGCGGTAGGGCCGTTGGCCCGTCCCACAGGTTCAGTTGCCAATCAGAGTCAACCGTTTGTTAAGCCACCACCCACAGGGATGGGCTTACTCTTAAAAATAAACATATTGGAAAACAAAGCTCTTTTCCTTCTTCGCCAAAACTCCGTTGCCCTCTCATTTCTCCGTAGTGAGTGACCGGCTCAGCAAAACACGCCAGGCCCGAACAAGTTATCGCTAGACCGTTTCAAATGCCAACGGCGTCTAGGCTGCACCTGTCTCGGAAGCAGGGGCACCGGCACCACGAAGTGCCGCTGTACTCAAAGTTTGGCCGTCTGGGAGACGGATGACCCTCCTTGTCCTTCAAATTTATTGTCTACAAGACAAAGTTCTTTGAGTGCGTGTTTCCAAGACGCCGTCGTGCGAATGCACTCTTTACGTGCGCACCGCATTCCTACAGCGTGCACGGTAAGCTGGTCTTAGACACCACGCAGGCAGTCGCACCCAACAACAATGCTGGCGATTACCTTCCGGAGGCGTAGAGGATTAGGTCCATGCTCACTGCATGCAGCACGGAGTCAGAGTTGCTAAGTCCTTCTTAACCTCGGCGGCGCCTCCAATTAGTCAGGGACTCGGGCGCCAGGCTCACAATACCTTTTGTACAGCGGTTCGTTTCAAGGCTGGTCTGTGTGACCCGTCGGCGGACTGCCAACATCGTGCGCACAATACTGACTCCCAGGAATCGGCACACGCCCGCCTGGCACCTGCCGCGACACGTCACCCAAACCCGCGCGTTGCCTGTGACCACGCATAACACGGCAACTGTCGCCCCGCTGACATGGGGGGAAGTGAACCCCCTCTCTATACACAAAGCACGAGGCCGATTCGTGAGACTTAAGAACCCGAACAATCAGAGCGACCTTACACGTCCCTCCTAAAGAGTATACTGGGCTTACAATGTTCCCAGCTATACTACAAGAGCCAAAGGGCGCTGTATCATAAGATTTAGGCTCTGAAGGTTCCGTCGTCAAAGAAAATCGACATACGCTGCCCAACACGGGTGCTGCGGAGTCCGTAAGGAACAGGAAAATTAACTGAAAGGACCACAGATAAAAAACAATTTTCTCTCAGCGACAAAAAAAAAGGGCGAAAGCTCAACCCATTCATGACAGTGAGCATGCAAAAGAAACACTCATGTATGTACAGGAACACTCCAACGCACTGCACGGCACAACAGCAGTAAAGTAACATATGCAGGTTATATACATAGTATGTCCATAGTCTTATAACCCTCACACATATAGACGACAACAGCCACAGAAAGTTCCACCAAGGCTGAACTGTCCCACGCACACATCCTTCGGGTGAACGGGAACATTCACGCCTGTCCCAGCTGGCATGGCTGTTTCTGTCTATCCTTTCGTTTCTGCTCTTTACTCGATTGGCTCCCATGAACGATTCGAGAGCCTTGACAATGCATCAGCATTGGCGTTACATGTTCCTTTCCGGTGACGCACCGTTACATTATAGCGCTGTAGTGAAAGCGCCCATCTTGCTAACTTGGCCCCCTGGGGGGTGCTGGTTGTCAAATATGACAATGGGTTATGATCAGAGACACCATTCACCACTGCTCCGAAAAGCCAGTAGTCAAATTTCTTGAGTGCCCAACCTGTGTCAAAGAGGAGTACTTGGTCCCCGACATTAAATTCTTTTGTCCGTGCCCTCCTATCGTAAACTAGAGCATATTTGCTCTGGCACTCGGTGCCTGTCAACTCAGCTACACTCTCGGTTAGTTCTAGCTCCCGCTGACTGGGCACCCCATTGACATCCTGCATCAAACTATTCCCTTGCAATTTAGGGATTTCATCTGTCGTTTCTTCGCAACTTAGACAGCAGTCCGGCTCAGTGTTATCGACCATTTCGACTGATCGGACCCCTGACCGCGGAATATTTTCCTCTCCAAACTCCTCTTTTTCCTGCGCCCGTAGTAGTTCCCAATCTTCCTTTGACAGCAGGCAGTCAACCCCGTTTGCAAGTTCGTCGGTAACCGCGCACACCAGATCGATCCTCTGCGGTTGTATCACAGCCCCCGGGCGATGCATGCCTACGGGCAGCGTAGCTAGGTTAGCTCGAATGGTCTTTCCGAATGCCGACTCGAGTCTTACTGTTCCTGATGACTCCTGTAAAACGACGGGCAACATACTTTTACGGACGACCGTTATCTCACTACCTGTGTCTAACACAGCTTCCGTTGCTATATCCCCGCACATGATAGGGATAAGATCCAGCTTTGACCTCCCTGAACTAGCGTTTTGAGCTACGACTTGTACTCTAGCGCTTAGCACCCTTTCTTGCTCTGGTGGAGGTTCTTTACTTACAACAGCAACCTTCTGTACCCTTTGTTTTTGCACAGTCGGTGGCTTCCCCTGCGGTTCTTTATCTGAAGCTTTTGGGCAGTCTCTGGCTAGGTGGCCCTGTATATGACACACGTGGCATCTTAAATTTGTCCTCAGCGGGCCAGCTAGTTTTGCGTGCTGCGGCAATGAGGTTGTTGAGGCTAGCTTAGTTGCTCGTCCTTTCCCTTTAGCTTGCTCGAAAGTCTCGAGCACTTTCGCCACCTCCACTGGCTTAAACCAATCTTCGCCTTCCCGCAAAAGAACATATTCTAGGGCTTCTGAGCTTAGACTAGCTTTCATACGGTCAGCGACCATAAGCTCCGTCATAGCTTCTTTGGTGTTTGCAGTGCGAGACTGAAGGTAATAGGCCAAATAGGTTCTAGCGCGGGACGCGAACTGAGCCCAAGTTTCCTCCTTTCGTTTAGAAACCTTTTCAAACCTCTCCAAGTATTTAGCTGGCGTGAGCTTAAGTTCATCTAATACCGCCTTCTTTACAGTATCATAATCTGTACATTCCTCGTCATTGAGGCCACGCAACAAATAACGAACCCGCTCGGCCAGCGCCGGCATGATCAAATGTACCCGGCTGTGTTCTGGTACTCGAAAAGATGCAAACAACTTTTCGACCTCATCAAACCATATCGGAACGTCAGCGTCACACGGCAACCGGTATGCCTTAAGCACTTTAACACATTGTGCTATTCCATCCGTGATGGCACCGCGCCGATCGCTTCCTTCCGACACCGAAGGCGGCCTGCTCGACTGCTCGAGCTCCACTCTCCGTAGAGCAATGCGCTCGCACTCTAGCTGTAGGCGCACCTTTTCCAACTCCAGCTCCAGGCGTCTCACCGCCATGGCCTCTGGATCTGTCGTGCTCGGAGCCTGCGAAGCGCCTTGCGTCTCACTATCCATTTCAGTATGCGACGCCTCAGACTCGGTCTCCCCGATGCGTTGTAGTTCCTGCCGTCTCTGACCCTCTCTTTGTTCAGATGCCGTATCAATGTTTACGTTACACTCACTCGCATTTGCTGTTCTGCGCGTGAACACCATTAACCTCACTGAACAACAGCCATGCCAACCTAGACAAAACGCAAGGAATCCCGCTCACCCGTTGCTGCTGGGGGCGCCGCCTGACGTCCTTGTCCAGATGAACTGCAACCCTTGCGGAATTCGCTGGTGGGCCTCTGATTCCTTGCGCCTGGCTCGCTGCTCGTTGCTCGTTGTGGGGCTTGCCGATCCTGTCGTGCTGCGCCAGTAAAGTTTCGTTCGTTCTCCGTCCTCGCTTCACCGTTGGAACTTGAAGCTTATCGGACGATGATCGGCAGTTGATGATCAAACGCAGGCAGGAAACGATGAGGTCAGATGTACAAGAAATATTTATAGGCAAACTTTTCTATATACATGGCAGGTAAAACAAATACATTACAAACTTGAACAATTGAGAAACAAAGTCTCACTCTTCTACTGTCTCAAGGACTGTTAGAGCCCAGACTCGTTTTAACGTACATAGTACGGAGGCTCACTGGTCTATCAGCAATCCTGATCTCAGCCAAGTCTGAGGGACAGCATGTCGTCCCGATTTTTATAGCCCAAATATACAAAGAAAAAAAGGCGGTAGGGCCGTTGGCCCGTCCCACAGGTTCAGTTGCCAATCAGAGTCAACCGTTTGTTAAGCCACCACCCACAGGGATGGGCTTACTCTTAAAAATAAACATATTGGAAAACAAAGCTCTTTTCCTTCTTCGCCAAAACTCCGTTGCCCTCTCATTTCTCCGTAGTGAGTGACCGGCTCAGCAAAACACGCCAGGCCCGAACAAGTTATCGCTAGACCGTTTCAAATGCCAACGGCGTCTAGGCTGCACCTGTCTCGGAAGCAGGGGCACCGGCACCACGAAGTGCCGCTGTACTCAAAGTTTGGCCGTCTGGGAGACGGATGACCCTCCTTGTCCTTCAAATTTATTGTCTACAAGACAAAGTTCTTTGAGTGCGTGTTTCCAAGACGCCGTCGTGCGAATGCACTCTTTACGTGCGCACCGCATTCCTACAGCGTGCACGGTAAGCTGGTCTTAGACACCACGCAGGCAGTCGCACCCAACAACAATGCTGGCGATTACCTTCCGGAGGCGTAGAGGATTAGGTCCATGCTCACTGCATGCAGCACGGAGTCAGAGTTGCTAAGTCCTTCTTAACCTCGGCGGCGCCTCCAATTAGTCAGGGACTCGGGCGCCAGGCTCACAATACCTTTTGTACAGCGGTTCGTTTCAAGGCTGGTCTGTGTGACCCGTCGGCGGACTGCCAACATCGTGCGCACAATACTGACTCCCAGGAATCGGCACACGCCCGCCTGGCACCTGCCGCGACACGTCACCCAAACCCGCGCGTTGCCTGTGACCACGCATAACACGGCAACTGTCGCCCCGCTGACATGGGGGGAAGTGAACCCCCTCTCTATACACAAAGCACGAGGCCGATTCGTGAGACTTAAGAACCCGAACAATCAGAGCGACCTTACAGTGTCTTTTGTTGAAGCTTAGTGGGCCTTCATAATTTGGTTGCACCTGCATTGCTATAGCCCCACTGGCCCTCGGCATGTTTTGCCGGTGGCAGGCGTCACTCCAAGCCTGAAGTTGTAGCGTACTGGGGGTGAAATCGAGCTTACCACTGTCAGATTACAAAAAAAAAAAACAACGAGTATTTGAACTTCTGACAATCAGCAACCCAGATAGTCCGGTCAGATAATTCTGTAGGCGGCGAGGTCGCTTTATGCAGGAGAAGTCCAGCCCAGAGGATCTTATATGCCTAACGACTCCCTTGATTTATCCGCGATAGACCGTAGCAAAATTAACACGCCTGCCTTTGCTTCTCTCTCTGTCTTTCCGTCGACAAGAAGCATTTTATTTCGTATTTTGCGTACCATACAAAACAGCCATTTTACACGCATTTTTCTGTATTTTCGTCGCATAATGTAATCCATCAGACAAGAAAACCAACTTGTTCCGTTGCATAAAAAGTTGGGACATGAGATAATCGCGCACTTGTGTGATGTCTGCATGTGTGTGTATGCACGCGTGTATGTAGTCAGTGTGTGTTTGTGGAGTGTGTGCGTGCGTACGTGTGTATGTTCTGCGTGTGCGTACGTGTCTATGTGCTGCGTGTGCGTATACATGTGTGCGCGTATGAATGTGTGTGTGTGTGCATGGGAGCGTGTCTATTTTTTGTGCGTGTATGTGTCTGTGTATGTGTGCGTGTATGCCTGTGCATGTGTGTGCGCGCGCGTGTGTGTTTGTGTGCGTGTGAGTGTGGTGCTTGGGGCCAACGACATCTCGCGTTTAAACGAGTTTCCTGACGCCGGGCGACGACACCCTGCCGTTGGCACATCTACGCAGAATCGCGCCTCCGAAGGGGATGGCGAAGCAAGGCGTAATAACAACACCAAAAAAAACGTAGAAGGGGACCCATGCAGAGAGACACTCCAAGCAGTGGGAGCATCTCCTATCGCGCAGGCGACGGGTTCCGCTTCGCAGTTCGCAGCAGCGATCTGATAAGAGGACGACTCTCGCTGGCCCTCGAAGCGCCGTTCACTTGACAGCAGAGGAACTGGCTCAATCCGCGGGGCTCCACTGCGCGCACAGAGAGACATCATGAAAGGAAGCCGCCACGATCCCGCTGGTGCCCCGGCGCCCCAGCGATCCCTACTGTTGGCCCTCCTCTGCATTGTTCCGCCACTGGCCGTGAATGGCTTTCAGCTCGGTGAGTGGCGTCGTCGTGACATTCGTGATTTCTTCTCTCGTGCGCGCTGCTTGCCGGAACCCCGATTTCCGTCCGAAGCGCGCTTTTCGCTTTCCCCGTGGCTCAAACAGGATTAGGTTTTGGCTCGATGGGCTCCCAACCTAACGCATCGTTTTCTTTTTTTTTCTTTTTTTTTTGCCTCCGGCCGCACGAGATCGAGAACGGCGCTTAAACGAGGGCGCCTCGCGGTCTGACGCGCCACTCGAGCGCCAATTACCGCCGCGGACGGCGGCGACAGCGCTTGGGGCGCTGTGGCGCGGCGCCAAATGCGTCGGACGCACGAGGAGGTGCTTGGCGGCGCATTACGGCCCCGAAAGACGGCTGGAATTGGTTGGAAGCCGATGTCGAGTTCGTAGCTCTTCCGCGGGGTGGTGAACCCCACTTGCTTTCTTATTTCAATATTCGCACCTGTTATTATGCCTCGACAATCCCTAGTTTCAACTATGCCGCAAAAAAAAAATCCTAGCAAGCAGTGGCAAAAAGGACGGACCGCAAAATAATCGAGGTTCACCCAACGTACTAACTGACAACGCGTGCGCAAGTTTCAACCTGTATAAGAGTATACGACCAATAGCTCTAGTAAAGGAACGCTGCAATCCTGAACTATATTGGTTCTCAATTTTCTTGGCTAAGCACATAGAAAGTTTCTTCATTCGGAGGAAATTATATACAACGCTGCATTTGGATTCGTCAGCGACTACAGAAAGAGGATGTTTCCCGGAGGGTATGTATAATGTAATGATCCCTTTCGCTCGATTCTCTGCCTTTCTTGTCATTTGCCACTCACGGCCGGCTGATCATGGTGATAACGAAAGCGTAAGATGAGCGCTGGCTGGTTCCCTGACGAAGCTAGCGCAGAAAGGAATTGCAATATAATCGCTCCGTTGTGCGTGCGTCCTGCTGCCGTTGTCACAAAAATGCTCTTACGTTAGAAGCATTCATAGGAGAAGCTGTCAGTCAGTCGCAATGTTGAACATAATATTAGTGAAGACAGCCTGTCAATGGCAAACAGCTTATATCTATACTTCCGAAGGGCTGTGGGAATTCTACCACTAATAACTATAGGGGCTAAATCCACAAATCTTTTCGTTCGTAAGTGCTCTTTGCCATTGGCCGGTCGCCTTCCCTGTAATAAACATGTCCAGCGTCAGGAATGGCGGGAATGATCTCTAGCGAAGAACTCGCGTGTGAGAGCTGTATGAGAAGATAGGCCCACTTTAGCTCATGTTTCAAGCTTGCCGAAGCCGCCTTGGAGGACGCGACCACACGCACGTTGTTAGCTATTGCATGGAGCAAGCGTCACTATTTCTTATGTTCTGCTTAATAGCATAATTATAGTCGAGAACAATTAAGCAACCTCGCAAGCAATAACTTAAGAGCAAAACTTAGAGAACCTGAGAAAGTTGTAGAGCGTTCTGGGAAATATCTAATGTGGCAGTAATTTTGACTTGTTACGTAATAATTTTTTCGGCGTTCAACGCAAAACCATTGAAATATGAAAAAAGCAAAAACAGAAACTTGCCACATGAGACACGTCTGCTTGCGCGCCGCGATTGGAGTACTCTCAAACATGCCGCGTATGAATTAACGGTGAATTTAACTAGTGTGCTGTCACTTAAAAAAAATGGCAAGGGAACGACGCAGGGATTGGCACCGCACCATTTGCGCCAGTGATGCTTCCATCGCGGCGGTTGAATAAAGATAGCCCAGTCATACTCCTGTCATTGGCCCGTAACTTTTTAAGCGGCAGCACACCAGCCTAAATGCGCTCTTTTGAATTCCAATTTGAAGTTGAGAACATTGGTGGAAACACCTAAAGAAGACCAATGCTGAGATGTCAGCCTCTTCCATAAAATTAAAGGCATACACGAATCACGCGCGCCGGACGCCGTGCAATTGGTGAAGCCGCTGCATTACCTCACAGTAGATATAACTGCACGCGAACAAACCATTTGCCAGTAAAAGCGAGCAACATCTATTCACTAATTAAACTGACTACATCAATTCACTTAATTATTACATACTTTACGGCACATACTTATTTGAAAAATTGAAGGAAATCGTCATAAAAGTTCAACTACCTTGATCACGCACGCGGGACCACGCAGTGCGGCTCTCCGTCCAACTCCTCTGTAACGTAGAATGGTGGTGTAATGCAAAGCGCTCCTCTTCGCAAGAGCTGGTGTCGATTAGCACTTTACGCCGCTTGCGATTCAAGGCACAGGCGCTTAGAAAGCAGGGGAGAAGCGGGCCGCTTTTCCGCGCGAAATGGCCAAGGTTCCTGTTACGCCACAATACCACGTCACAGGGATGGCTCGACCGCGACCCGCGCTTCGCGGTCTAGTGTGCCTAAGGAGGTGAATTGAGCGAATAACTTGACAACAGCCATGTCGGCCTACATGGCCATATTGTAGTGCAGAGATGCGCAAATAGACTTTGATGACAATGCCCTTCAACTTTTCATTGTAAGCATGTGCCGTAAAGTTTGCAACGAAGAAGGAAATTGGCGTAATTAGTGTGTTTATTGAACGAATTACTTTGGCTTTCCGTCCAGGTGATGTATGTCTGGGAGGGTAATTGAACGGCAGTGGTATAATACAAGTGAATTTTGTAGGCTTCTATAAAATGCAGTGAAAAAATATCAGTGGTTATATATATATATATATATATATATATATATATATATATATATATATATATATATATATATATATATATATATATATATATATATATATATATGTGCGCGGTAATATGGTGGTGATGTGTTTTTTGATTACGCAGTAAAGAGGTGCACTGATGAGCACTGTTTGGTGGGTCAAAACGCCGTGTTATATTATAAGCCTATTGTCTGGGGCCTGGATTGCCTGCAGTGTCAGCAGTGCCAGCGGCAGTTTTCTTTCTCTTCGCCCAATGGCAAGCGTGAAAACGAACACATAGGAGGCGGCCCGGCGATGGCATGATAACGACGACGACTTGACGTTGATGACGACAGCTGTTGTCATCGCCACCGTTAAAATTTCTACTTCCTGCTCTTGTCATGTACATTTCCAGTTGTATTAATTTACTTTCAAGCGCTACAAGGACGAAGCTGATGGGCAAAGGAAGCTGCGAAATCTGCCTATGCACAAGAAAAGCCTCGGCTTCCGGGTGCACGACCCGTCATGCAGCTTTATACGTAGCACGCTCCTCCTTTTGGTGGGATGCGAATTGCAGACCGCCAAATTGTGTCAACATTAAGGCCTTTAATAAATGCTATGCGTGTGTTTTTAATGCGTTTACATACAGCGTTATTAATAAGGACATGTTTGCAAGCACTGTACTCATTTCTACTGTTGCTAGCAACCTTTGAATAGAAGAATGGCTCACCAGGAACCATGTTTTCCCGAGGAAAGTCGAGAAGCAGCAATTTATCCCGAGGAGTCAGATCACGCAGTGCCTACTTACGCCTTTTGTGCCATGCCAATTGGCATCCGATCGCCATCTGCGAGTGGAGAACTCGGACCTAAATCTGGCTACGAGGCTACGAGACATTTTGTCTTATCAACCAATGCTACGAACGTAAAAATTCTCGCGTTTCTTCACGGTAACCTCATATGCGTTCTTTAGCCGATGCTACCTCGTGACGATAATTACTACATATGCTTTACGATTAAAAAGAAACTAGCAGAATACTGAGTCTCTGATTGGCTTAACTCAATTACAGAGAACAGTAGGTATTAGGTCCCAATTTCTCAGTGCGTTTAGACTTCCACTTGATCTTGAGAACATACTATTGCAGGCGGCCCGGTGTTGTCTTGTAACCACACGCGATGACACACATATCCCACATGGTTTCACTTGCGCACCCGCCACTGCCCACCTGGAGTACTGCTCTACTTTCACTGTACCCCTCTACCACCTACAGCCTCCCACATCAGCACGATCTTTCTACACACTATCCGTTCATTTTCCGAGTCAATATTGATATCCGTTGTAATTCTTTTCTAGAGCCGCGCAAGATCATTCGCTGTATTCCGACCGCCCTATTCGCTTCACATTGCACAAATCGGACCCGCAGTGGTTGCTTAGTGGCTATGGTGTTGGGCTGCTAAACACGAGGTGGCGGAATCGAATCCCGGCCATGGCGCCCGCATTTCGATGGGGTCGAAAAGACCCGTGTACTTAGGCTTAGGTGCACGTTAAGGAACCCCCAAGTGGTCCAAAATTCCCGAGTCCCACACTACGGCGTGCCTCATAATCAAATCGTGGATTTGGCTAGTAAAACACCATGTTCTTTTTTTTGCACAGATCTGCACAAAAGAATTTAAACGCTATTATTTTGCTAATTCTGGGCATTTTCTGACGTGGAGGATGATATCAGAATATGAATATATATCTTTTTATTTATCCTCATCTGGGGTCTTACACCTACCGGGCCGAAGTCTTTTTTTCAACGGTGCAGCAAGGGCGTATCCGCACAGTCGGAACACGGACCCGCTCAGGTGCATTCCTATAGCTTATAACGACTCATCGTAGTAGAAGGCGGACGTGAGCGAAACGCTAAGCTTGAAGCAGAATAAGTGCTGCACTGATTCCTCGCACTAACGGCAATTTTTTTATGTTTTCTTAGAACCCTTGCAAATTCTTGCATACGGCCGGACGAACGGACACGTCCGGCTCATTCTCTAGCTCATAACTGGCGTTCGCAGTAAACGAAGAGGCTTACTATGACTGTTGTTGCCTCCTAGTTATTTCCATGAAGTCTATGGGATCCCACTGAATTATGAGCCGCGCTTTTATCATCTTCTTGCCCGTGCGTTGTAATCTTGGATTCCAACACATGCAATTCATTCTGTGGAAATTCGAAGATAAACGTAAAGGCAGACGCTTGGTACGATTTGTCTCCAATAATGGACTGCTTTTTGTTGTTATTGTTGTTAGTGTTGTTGTTTAAAAGACGGCAGTCTTGCGTATTTACAAGACTCAAGCTGCATCAACTGCATTATCTTGGCTTTCGTCCGACGCAATATCGCCAGGTGCGTTAAATGGTTCAATGATAGTGAAACGCACGGGAGGGACCCACGCATATCGAGCTCGGACGACTGGCTACCAATCATGCGGTACAAATGAACGAGATGACTGGCTAAATTTTAGTCTGTCATGCAAGATTTCTGTCAACATAAATTGCCCCATAACTTATAAGAAACTGGCGGAGGAGGAAAAAATATGCTGCCCCGTTGAAATGCAAGAGCCAACTACTTTATTTTTCCTACGCCCCAGCGCTCGCTGCCTCGGCACATTGATGCTGCCACACGGCGACCCGTAGTATAGACGCAGTCTTGATGAGAAGACCAGTGCACACGCTTTCTTTTCGCTCTACATGTCTTCGTACAGGCTGCGGGGTGGATGGTCAAAACAGGAAGGATGGTGCCGTCTGCGGAGGTGTGCACGAAAGCGGGCTCGCGCTTGTCTAGTGACATTTTCTCTTCTCTGGCACCCACGTGAATCGTGAAGTGTTTGTCTTGCCGCTCAATCACAAAGTGTGGGCCGGTGTATGGCGGTTGCTGAGACTTGTGAACTGCATCTGTCCGCAAAAAAAAAAAAAAACGTGAGTGGTGGCTTGTGAGTCCTTAAAGAGGAACGGCTTGTGCGTTGATTTGTACAGTGGCGCCACTGGACGGATTGCTTTGGAAATGTCTTGCAGACGTTTCAGATAAGGAGGAGTATCCAGCTTGGTTTCCTGGTTAGGCCTCTGGCAGATGAACTCAGCAGGCAGTGGTATTGAAGTTTCGCAAATGGGCTATATGCTGCAGTACACCGAAGCTCTTCTTCAGCATGTCGTACGGCGTCTGGCTTGGTGGCGCAGTTGTCTCACACTTCGACGGCAAAGTCATTGGGCAGGGCGATGAGTAGGTAGCCGTGCTTTGTTTGCAGTGAAGGGACGTTAGAGTCTCGAAAACGGCCCTCTACATGAATAAACCAAAAGTCCAGATGGTATGGCCAGAATGGAGGTAGTCGTACTGCGTAGCGATTCATTAACGGGGTCGGGGACTCGGTTGAGTCGGTGCTTGGTAGTGGCCTGGTAGAAACTCCTGGAACGTTGTCTTCCATGGTCCGGAGTCACCACTATGGTGGAGCAGGAAAACGATGCTGCGACGTTGAAATGCAAGAACCAACTACTTTATTTTTCCAACACCCCAGTGCTCTCGCCTTGGATGACTTCATCGTGGTCGGCGCATCGGCACATCGGCGCTGCGACAAAACTATATGAATGAATGAATAAAGCCTTTATTTCAAGAAAGGGGACGGCTCTAGGCCGCTGATGGGGATTAGGAGGGAAGGGAATGTGGGTACCCAGACTCTTGGCTGAAACACTTCTTCATCTCAGTCTGGGATCTTCCGCTTTATGCAGGCTCAGGTGCATGTTCAGTTCCGCCGCTCATGTGATCACATGGGCTGATCGACCCCTTCTACACTACTCGAAACAGGCCACTTTGTCTGCCATATGTCGCAATGGCTTTCTGTGTTTCAGGGTTAGTTTGTATTGCACTTCCTAGTGTTCTAATGTCTCCGTGTAGTAGATGCTGAATGTTGGATCTCCCTTGTGAAAAAGCTGCACAGCTCCATATGAGGTATTGCAAGTCTGCTCTGCAAGACTCCTGGCAATGTGTGCACACCAATGACATCTACACGGACGCTGCAATCACAAACTACATAGCAAGCAAGGCCTGGGTTAGCACATCTGCACCCCAACACAATGGCTATCACACATGTCAGCTTCCTGGGGGTGCAACCTTGCACGCTGAGCTCTTAGCTATATGGGGAGTGGTCAACACCATTCCCATTGACATGAGAGACATTGTAGAGCAGAGTGTGCGAAATAATTATCGGATCCTTATTGATTCGTACGAAGCAGTGGCCGAATTAACGGGACCTACGACAGATGATTCGGTGGCGAACGACACCACAAAACTATATAAAGAACAGTGCACGAACCTCGCGTACACTCAAACATGTTCTTTGAAATTCATAGAATTCTCGCTTTGAGGAACTTCTTGACGTTCTGAATGAACGTACAGAAGTCGATGGTCGACAAAATAAATGCCAGACGAACACAAAAGGCAATCCAGGGCGTTCAGATAAGCTCAAGTAAAAGCGGTGAATTGCCTTGTGTGAGTGAGCCACCAGACTCACAGAAGGTAATCACAGACTCGGCAGAAATGCGACAAAGGCTCGAAGCCTTTGTTGCAGTGATCCCCGTTGCACCTATCATTTTCCGTCCAATAACTCAAGGCGGCACGGGCTTTCTGTAGACGTATGTCCTACTTTTCTCAGAAGCTTACATGGACTACCCAACGCCTCCACCATATATGTTTTTTTTTCAGCTGTGTGGAGCTGTGCTTGGAGCGGCTCTCGTGACACGCAGACCACATGATGATGAGTAGGAAGGTTTTTTTTTCTCGAGGGCGTTAGAACTTACCGCGTACCATAAGTATTCCTTTAAACATGTCTTAGACAGCCTTGCCTTCGTAGGTAACGTAGCCCGTGCACTTTTTGCTAAAACTGTGCAGCATCTGCAATTTCCTTCTGTCGCTATCGCCACCCACTATACATCTCTTTCTTTCCCTCTTTCCCTTTCCCAAGCGCAGAGTAGCTGACTAGAGGAGTACACCTCAGGCGTACCTTTCTGCATTTGGCATCATTACCCTTTTTGTTTTTATTGGTGTGATGTAATGGGAGAGGTTAGCGCCTCTAGATAGCACTGGTTACTCCTCATCGTTTCGCAAAGAAAAATATTGGCTCAATATTTGTAACAAAATGCAGCACATAATAGTCGTGCGCAATAAATCCTACAAAATTTTCTGTCCATGTACATCCTCTACAGGACTTGTATACATAGTCTTGTGTGATCTTGGTGAACGGGTGAAACTCCTCCCATTTCATATCTGCAATACTTCGTGGTGAGTTGGCCTAGCTAGAAGTCTGCTCGCCTAATTCTACTTCTCAAGCCCGGCAACTCCACTCCTAGCATACATGATACCGGCCAATCCCAATGTCTAGCTGTGTGAGGAAAGTGATGGAGGGAATGATCCTTGCACACCTGCCTTGTTAGCTTCTCATGATACGATTGCACATCTGTACTGGCACATGGAGTACCACAATATCTACCAAGGCGCCGTGGCAGGCTTCGAGCGTGGACGCTCATCGATGAGAATGTCATAAATCTGTCAACGTACGTCCAGTACCAGAAGAGCTGTAACTCTCTTGTTACGACTCGCCCCCAAGTCGACAGCGCTTGGGGTGCGTGCTACATATTCTGCGTGCATTGGTGGTACAACTTGATGGAATTTATCAACACGATTTATCAAGGAAGCCTACGTACAATCAGGCTCTTCGATTTCGGCTATGCTTTCGTCCAAGTGCGTTAACAGTGGCAGTTATTGAAATCACTCAAGACCACCTCAACAGGACCAGTTGACGCACCAAGGCTACACAGAAGACACTTTGCCTGCGCTATTTGCTACCATTTAGCCTTTTTATCTGCAGAGAGGCCACGCACCTCGTTTTGCAGAACGGTATCAGCTCACTGTGAATAGTTGCCATTCTGTTTCACATCCGCAGGGAGACCTCTGACTCCCTTTTGATTCCTTGTGTAGCGCTTCGTGCATCACAGTATACGAGATGTCCAGAAATATGTAAGACATTTGTGATCGCCGGCGTTCAAGTTCTTTATTTTACTCCTCTTACATGGTATGTACAGCGCCCACACGCACACATGTTCCGTGTGTCCCAGCTAACGCTAGCCAAAGCGTTCAACAACAGCAACAAAGAAAACACACACAATCCAAGGCACAATCATAAGATCTTTGATTATGGCTCATCAGAGGTCTGACAAATGAACACCATAAAGCTTAACATTGTATCTTGCACGATGTTTTGTCACAGTTTTTTTTTTCTTTGAACACTTTGGCTAACGTTAGCTGGGACACCCTATAGTATATACCGACGGCTCACTCACACCGAACAATTCTATCAGGAAAAGCCACCACCGTCCAGTTCGAAACCTCTCACATGACAACATACAAAGCGGCAGAACAAAGCGGTTTCAAATTTCGTTTTATTAACGATTAACAGCCACTCCAACGGCCAATTTTCTACGACTCGAAGGTGGCACCGCAGTGGTTACTGTCAACTTTGCGGCATGGGTCCCCATAGACAGTTCATGTTTGACATTACAGAGGCTACACATTGCCTGGCTTAGGAGGGACTCTGGAATGGCTACCAAGTCATCAGGGTAGTATCGGTGATAAAAGTGCCCATGAAGAGAAAGAGAGAGACAAAAGGGGAGGAAAGGCAGGGACAAATAACTATTACGCAATTTTAACGTCTTTCCGTAATCGCTGGAAATACCTGCATGCATGAACCTGCTTCCGTACTTCTTTATTTGGTTATGCTAGGCTTTTCAAGAACTTTGCAATGCTTACAAACATTTCGTTAAAATAACTTTTTTTTTATGTACAATGGCAAAGCCTTTATCGCAATTCAAAAAGACAGGGACATGACAGCGACACACTACAGAGCCAGTGTAAGTACCGGCTGGCTACCCTGTGCTGCGGAAAGGGCTAAAGGGAAAGAGAAAGAAGAAAACAAAAAGTGAAAAAAAAAGGTGCACATGAAGCTGTTAGACAGCCCCATAAAAAAGACCGGCATTCATCGATCCCGTTTTCCAGCAGGAGCAGTGCACGAAAGTTAAGAATATTTGCACTCTAATGCTGGATACCACAGTGGAATGAACCACATGCATGCCAGCCCACAGTCACTGAACCCTACCTGAAGCTTTCGGTTTCCGTCAAGATTGCCCCGATGAGATTAAGGTGTTGGGTGTGGCGATCATCGATTCCTACACATCCGCAGATGGACAGCGACACCACAGCTTGTGATCAACGTGGAGACAAGGAAACTATATGTGTTCGCCATGGAAATGTGAATGTTCGTCAAATGAAAATTGGGAAAGCTACTGAGAATCTCTTAGTCAAATAAAAAAAGCTGAAATAACTATTACGCAATTTTAACATCTTTCCCTAATCGCTAGAAATGTCTCCATGCATGGACCTGTGTCCGTACTTCTTTATTTCGTGATGCTAGGCTTTTGAAGAACTTTGCAATGCTTACAAACATTTCGTTAAAACAACTTTTTTTATGCATAATGGCAAAGCCTTTAGCGCAATTCCAAAATACAGGGACGTGACAGAAACAGAGCGCTGTCCTGTGTCTTTGTCACGTCCCTGTTTTTTTTTTTAATGGTGCTAAAGGCTTTGCCATGAGTAAACCGCACCAACTAGCCCAAGAATCAGCCTTGTTGAACTTTTTTTGTTTTTGTTTTCTTTCGGGCCTTCAACAACTTGGGAAATTTTATATAACTGCCGATATATGAGGATATTATATGACACAACCGTTCACTAAGCCATTACACTAAAACACACGGTATTGTTGCCGAAAATTGTTTTATGCAAATTATTGTCAATTGCGATTTATTTATATTTGAATTGTTTGCTTTTTTTTCGCGTCACCCAGACAATTACTGACACTTGCAACTCAAAAGCTCTTATTAACTATCTTCAACCTTATCTCTCGTCGAAATTCTTCATCGTAGATATTTAACATGTTTACAACAATTTTTGCGTGTCCCAATGAATTCAAAATTCTATCTTAGTGGAATACTTACGCGAAAATTGTCAGCCTTGCACGCTTAGGAACTCATTACGAGGGTTGCGCATACCAACGACTACTTAGTAAAATATTAGGCTGTGGCAGCGAAAAGCATGCAATGATGTCATGGCAGCTTTTCGCTTAACGAAGGACAGGATCGACTGTCTGTGAGAGAGCCCAAAGAAGGGAGAAGGCAGCGAGTTTACCTGGAACAAGAAATCCGGTTTGCTACCCTTCCCAGGATGACGGGGGAGAAAAAAGTAGAAAGGTAAGAAGAACTAGATACAGAGAGACAGGGAGCACAGACCTACGACTACAACCGGTCAGCATCTCCGCAGACTTTACACAGCACAGCAGCGTTTCTAGCAAGCCACTGCAGAAGAGGGTGACCGAGGCACTACGAGTTATTAAGGACAACCGACCTGCACAAACGACTGCGTTCAGGAATATGTGAAAAAACGAACTGTTATGCTTTTGGGTGGAAAAGGTATTGCAGTTTGTAAATGAGTGGCAAGGAGATTAAAGCAAACTTTTACCACGCCAACGCTCGCTGCAGGAACGGGTGCCTAAGAGCTACGCTCTAAAAAACGTTAATCCATCACATGGCGTCGGAAGGCACGGGGCCTGTGACACTCTGCCTTGCAAATGAGCTCTGAAGCATTGGCCGTTAGTGGTGCCCCAAGCTATAAAATGGAGCCGAAACTTGGGGTAAGCGTTTTACTTTACCGTGGCCGTACCACCCAAATTCCAGAACACAAGAAAGAACAATTTTAATGAGACAGAGAGAGAGAGAGAGAAAGAGAGATAAAAGTAAATGAAAGCCAGGGAAGTTAACTACAGGATAACTGTGGTTGCCTACCCTGTAATGAGAAACCGGGAAAGGGAAAAAGGCAAAAGGTAACATACCAAATGAGCTCGCCAAAACGACAGAGATAAATATACTGGGGCTGAAATGCAAAATTGCGCTGCAAGACACGCGGAAAAACTTGTTGAATGAGAAACAGAAGAATATACCGATTTTCTGTCGAGTATCCAATTTCGACCACTGAGCCAACTGGACTGCATGCGAGGGCACAACAACTTATGCCGACAAACAAACATGCAGTTTCTTTCCACTGCTCCTGCTGTCCTTGCAGCGCGGATATTTACCTAAATGACTGCTCTCGCGCGAAACTCGCCGCACGAAAGGAATAGGGAATTTTTGAAGAACTTTATTATAGCTCCGGGCCACACAGCCGCTGCGTCAGCGCTCCTTCAGATGGACTATGGCTACGCAACAAAGAAATTAATTTGATTAGGCTGTCATTTCACTCACAGTGACCCGGTGCCAAATAGATGGCAAAGCGGCATATAGGCCGGAGGGGTTCTCCATGCGTTCGGCCGTGTAGTGTCTTTCACGTGTACCTAATTCTGCGCTGCTGATTCTTTCCATTCAGTTTCGTGTCGTTTTCCTCGGATCCTTATAGTTGATTTCTTCGAATAAAAACAATTGATATAGAAGCGCTTTAGTATGCCCATGTCCTTTTTTGCCTCTGCGGCGCTGCAAACCCGCAATGTATATTTCAACTATAGCACACGTTCCGTTCGTGTTCAAGTATATCCGTCTCCTAGTCCCTCTTTGCACGACCCATTTGCTGTGTGAGCAGTTTCCCCAAACCTGGCGACCAAGCGTGTCATGTGTGACGCATCGGCGCGCTCATGGCTGCAGAGCGACTGGGGCACCGCCTCTTCCAGTCGCATCTGTATAGGGGAACTGTTTTCCTGAAAAGGGGAGGGAAGGCGCACCGGGCTTTTCTTTTCTTTGGGTGTCTTTTTTCCCTTCAGTTTTGAGGAGCGCGAAATCTCTCCTATGATTTTTTTTTACTGTCACTATAGGATGTCCAAATATTCTTGAAGGACAGCCTTCGAATATCGAATCGAATACCGAATATTTTCTCATTTCAAGGAGAGTGAAGTATAAAGTTTACGCAGTGTCCACGGGAGAAAAAAAAAAGGCTCATTTACATTATTTATTTGCGTGGGATGCTCTTCGCATCCGGATGTCCGATCAAGTGCCGAGATCGTAAAGGATCAACAACGCAATGAAGTTCTCTGATGTACCCTGAAGATTAATGAAACAAGATTTCCAAGCATTGTACAGTGATTGACGGGAACGTATCGTACTAACGTTGGCTGCTGCATGCGTTCGCTTATAGGAACTGGCAGCTTTCTGCAACGTCCGCGGCTGTCCTGCCTGAACAATAATTCGATACAATCCCTCCTTGCGTATGTATTTCTCTTACGAGGCTACACTAAGTGTTGTTAACCCATGTATGCTAAAATTTTTAAGAACATTACTAATAGACTGAAGTACACTTCGTTTAAACTGTAACAGGCACACTTTAGGACGAATGCAAAGTGCCTGACGGGGCACGTCCCCTTGCAAGCAGTCATGACTTTGACCGTCAGCAGCAACGCCACTTCCCAAGAAAGTGGACATAATGTAACAAGATCTTGAACACATTAGGAAGACGCAGATTTAATGGTACCATCTTATAGCACTCACGCTCGATACATATACTATTTTCTGTTAAGCAGCAGCCCCTCGGTAACACTGTATTTGTAAACTTTAGAAGAAGTGCTCTCATAAATAAGATTTTCTATGTGTTTGTTAATGTTAATAAAATGTATCACCTGAAATTAAATCGTTCGGGCACCATAGTTTGTTCTTCACTGTGGTGCTCTACGAGATTCATGCCTCACTTAATAGTTTATTTGTGGATGTGATTCCACGTTCTAAATAATTTTGCTTTTGTTATTAGCTGCTTAATACGATTCTGTTGCATACCGGTAGGGTATTAATTTCTTCATATTCATTATACTTTGTCAACTGAAAACTCTAGCCGAACTTTTGAAATGCAGTATGCAGATGGCAGCTCTTACACTCTTAAATAGTTTCCATCCTTTGGGGCTTATCCTGCCCCACAACAATAATCGTCATCTTCTAGCTTGCGTTGTATTGCTTGGCAAATCTGCGCTCGCTAATTTCCTGTCGAGAATGCTATGTTACGTTGTCAACGCGCATGCCGTTCGGGACCTGGAAATAACGGACTCGCATGGTAAACGAAAAAAATAAACGCAAGCAAGACAATTATTGTTGTGGGACAAGATACACCCCAAAGGGTGCATACTTTTTTAAGAGTGTAGAGCTGTCATAAACAGCTCTAACAGCTGTGCATAAGAAGCAGCTTTTAGAGGATACGACATAATATTTTATTGATTGCCTGGGCATTGTGCAATCGTTGGTAAGCATCTTCCGGGTGACGTGGCCGATTTCGATGCGGTACAGAAAGTCATGCGAGTGTGAGCTCGCCTCGCGCAGAGACGCGCTCGTGCCACTGCTCGCGCGTTCATCGTCGTCTTCTTCCATAGCTGGCTCCGATGCCTCTCATTAGGCAAAAAAAAAAACGCAAACTAAGATACAGTTAATTCAAGCACTCTAATCTGCAACCTTCGGTGGAAGTCGAATCCTCGAGCTTATGTGAAAGTCGAACCCGCGACGTTTGGTGATAATTAGGGCGAAGTTTATTAAGGAGCAGGCAATCCTTGAATGCCGGTTTATACGGTCGTGATACCAGAAGTCGGCCAAGGTGTTATTGAGGTTTCCATGTTCGAGTGGCCTGTCAGAGAGACTCCGATGCACCTGGGCGTTCCCAACCCCTTCTTTTTTTACGGTGAGTTGTTATGGAATAACTCCCTTGGTTGCTTTGATGTCCGCTGGCGTCTAATCGGTTGCGAGAAAATTACAAAGAAAAAGACATTATCAGTGTACTGCGAGGATTTGAACTTAAGACCAACAAATCGGCAGTCCAGGATTCTACCTCTCAGCCACTCTTTTTTTTTTATCGCGCCGGATACCTTATTGCAGGGAATGTGACAACGTTTGCAAGTATTACACAGGTAAAATACAGTACATGTGCCGAGATACTCTGAGGTGAAGATTTGACTTCGTGCGCCTGTACCTCCTTTCAGCTCGGTGACGTAGTGCACGAAGCCTTTCCAATAAAATGCCATTCTCTGTACGCTTTGATGAATGTGCGACGCAACGGGTACAATCTTGCATTGCGCCTGCAATTATGTCTTCTAACCTGCGGGCAATATGTTTCTTGCATGCGTCTTCTACACGATCTTCAAAGACTGACCAGTCGATTTGCCGAAAGGCTACCGGTAATGTGGCATCTAGTCCATCGATTCTCACATAGCTTGGAATATGATCACTTCAATGGGTTTCAATATCAGTGAACCACTGCACTCTCGAAGTCATGCAACGAGATTTCGAAGACACAGGTCGTCATTTAAAAGACACAGGTTTTGGTCTGATGCAAAGGATATTAGTGACTTGCCCCTCGAATTTATCCTGGAGCGTCCCCATATATAGTGGTGAGAGTTGAAATCGCCTGTTATTATCCAAGGACCAGGAGTAGCAGCATATCTTTCAGTCTTTTGCAATCAAACTGACTTGTTTGGGAAAGGTAGACGCCAGTAATAGTAAAAACAGCCTCTTATTTTACACAGTAACACAGACGTATTGGTTAGCGTCGTGTGACGCTACGGGTTGGGAAAAATACGTAAGGTCCTTGCGAATGTAAACCAGAACCTTACTGCTTCGGACACACGTGGTTGAAACGAATGGTTCATATCCTGATAGTCCTATGGAGGCTGATAAGTTCGGTTCACAGATGACCAGTATAGGAAAGTGGTTTTCAAACACGAACTGCCGAAAATCAGAAATAGGTGACCTCAAGCCTCTCGCATTCCATTTGAACATGGAGGCGCTTCTGACATCATCCCGGAACGATCGCTGTTGTCCATGAGCCATTGCTCTGCTGTAAAAGTTCGCAAACACTGGACTTATGAAGGCTTGCTAGAACCGGGTTGATGGCATCCAGCGCTTGCAGCGCACTTCGAGCTGTTGGTGTCTGTAGCTTGTCCAGATGAACAAGAATAGCACTCACCAGAGAGCCGATCACGACGACAATTTGTTGATCTTGGTCCGTCAATATATAAGGAGCAGACGAAGTGTCCCTTGCTTTAGAAGTATGATTTCGCTCAGTAGAGGCATGTAGCCTCGAAAGTGCAGGCCAAACGTCAGCTGCCGTGGTGTTCGATGCACCCTTGTCCTTTGAGCTGGCTACGTTTTGCCTGGGCGAAAGGGTGGGCGGTAATGTACCTGGCTCGCGTTGTGCCGAGGCTTTGGAGGTTCTTGATCGACGTCAGCGACGTGATCATCGTCGCTTTAGAGATGTTGCTGCTTCTCGGTGAGACGAATGGTCTCTAACCATTTTCTTCAATATTGCCATTTCCTTTCGAATCAAAGGGCATTCCTTCGAGGATGCATCTTGAGGGCTGCTGCAATTTGTGCCCTTCAGCACACTGACTTCGCACGCGTTGGTGGGGTGGGGCCCAGTGCATCGAGAACAGACGGTCGTGTTATTGCACACACTACTGACATGGCCTAACTTGATGCACTTCCAGCACTGCAGCGGTTTTGGTATAAAGAGGCGAACTGCGTGTCTGAAGTGGTCCACTTTTACATGTGATGGGAGGGATTCGCCTTTAAATATGATCTTAAAACACCGTGACGTGCCGAGACGAAACGTCAGTTGTCTCGTCAACATCGTAAATTACGCCAGTGCTGACTTGTTTGCCCAGCGGAATATGAGGGCGGACTTTCATGCCATCAAGTTTCGTGACTTCACACAAAGAACCCAACGCAGCTGCGTGTTCTACGTCAATCGCTAGGACGTTCTTACGGGTTTTCACTGTGATCTCTTTGAGTTCACGGCTAGCCTACACGGCTAATACACGGCTTGCCTGTTGAGACGTCTCAGGTTCTCAGTGGCGAGAACAGGAGTGAACAGGATGGTGAGCACCTCGATATTCCTCCGAGATCTCATGGTGGACTCAGTCAAATTCAATGATGTACTGAGAAACCTTCGCTTTGCTTTACGACTCCGCACCAGCTCGCAGGTGTCGTCACAACATTCTTCACTACTGGCATAGTAA
This sequence comes from Dermacentor albipictus, assembly GCF_038994185.2. NCBI lineage: Eukaryota > Metazoa > Arthropoda > Arachnida > Ixodida > Ixodidae > Dermacentor > Dermacentor albipictus. Next base: position 161,917,279 of record NC_091821.1, on the reverse strand, counting down.
TGCATGGTGTCGTCGCTGTCAGTGTCTCTCTCCGTGCCGTTGAGCTTCCTGGAGGCAGCCACTCCGCTGGCACTGCCGAGTCCCATGGACGCGCCTGAGACTCCATCTACACCGCAGTTAACGAGGAAACAGCAGTTCACTGGCAACGTCTAAGAAATTCGCAAAATGAGTAGAGCTGAAAGACTCGGCGTTATGCCTGAAAGGCACTTCGTCTTCTCCTGATAGATGGAATAGCTGTGGTATAAAACATGTTTATAAGCTTTATACCACAGTATAATATTTGAGGAGTTGGGTCATTAATTCTGACTCATTATGTACTTAGGCGAATGCAAAAAATAATCCTAGTATCTCCAAGAAACGGCAAAATACATTACCTTCGTTAGGTCCAGCTACGTGGCATTTGCACGTTTTTAAATCTTGGTGCATGATCGCTGAGACAGCCTCTCTCTATAAATAAATTTTTCGTATCTGCTGTCGACCATTTGCTCATATAGTGAAATCGGACGCCTCGGTTTTGTTTCCTCTTCTTCATATATTAAGTGTGTGTGTGTGTGTGTGTGTGTGTGTGTGTGTGTGTGTGTGTGTGTGTGTGCGCGTGCGCGTGTGCGCGTGTGCGCGTGTGCGCGTGTGTGTGTGTGTGTGTGTGTGTGTGTGTGTGTGTGTGTGTGTGTGTGTGTGTGTGTGTGTGTGTGTGTGTGTGTGTGTGTGTGTGTGTGTGTGTGTGTGTGTGTGTGTGTGTGTGTGTGTGTGTGTGTGTGTGTGTGTGTGTGTGTGTGTGTGTGTGTGTGTGTGTGTGTGTGTGTGTGTGTGTGTGTGTGTGTGTGTGTGTGTGTGTGTGTGTGTGTGTGTGTGTGTGTGTGTGTGTGTGTGTGTGTGTGTGTGTGTGTGTGTGTGTGTGTGTGTGTGTGTGTGTGTGTGTGTGTGTGTGTGTGTGTGTGTGTGTGTGTGTGTGTGTGTGTGTGTGTGTGTGTGTGTGTGTGTGTGTGTGTGTGTGTGTGTGTGTGTGTGTGTGTGTGTGTGTGTGTGTGTACTGACATATATATGACATGACGAGGGGCAGGATTATCCGGGTCCTGTGTAATATTATCGCGATTAGAGTATACCACGGGCCCCTTTTCTTTCTTTCCATTAATATTGTGGGCTCCTCGATGCGGGGGCAGCCCTTGTGCAGAAATCACAGCGACGGCGCCTCGGGAATGTGCTCTCGCCCGGCCGACGCCGCCACACCTGGGTCGTCACTACGTGTGCGTGTCACGCCCTCTTCCTACGCTCGGCTGTATCAGGCGTCAAAAATGGTTTCATTATGGCCAAATTGATTTTGTATGCGGAGTGTTTACGCGACCATTTTTGGCCTCGTAAACTCTGGCTCTTATTGGATGCTGTCGGCCTGCCTGATTGGTCGAAATAACCCATTGGTTGAGAAGCCTGCGCCTCCCGCCTGTCCGCGGGTCCCTTGAATGCTGGAGAAACTCATTTAAGGAATGATTTGAATAGTTTTGAAGAGAGCAAGGAGACAGCAGCTCACGGCGCCACTTCACCAAGGTACACCAGGCCAGTCAGGCAGGCCGTCGACGACGGGTATGACATCTTTGTTTATGTAAATATGTTGTACAGTGTAAACTTAAAGTAAATGCCAAGTTAATAAACCTAGTTGTTGGAATGCTACTTCTCGTCGTCGTACATGCGGATCTGTAATTGCCCCTGCCGGAGCTTATCCCCCTTCATCTTCGTCTCCCTGGTGAACTGATGCGTCTGATCTCTAACAGCTGCGTCACTTCGCTACAAAGTAGTGGAGGTGCAGGGTAGTGAAGACCCCGCTCTACTGTCATGAGCCGTGATGACAAATATCCAGGAAACTCACTCTAATAACTCTACTATAGTACCTAACCCCCTGCAGTTTTCGCCACCATGTCTACCCCTTTTATCGCACCACCAATCTTCAGAGGCGCGCCAGAAGAATCTATCTCCGAATGGCTTCTTTGCTACGAACTTGTAGCGTCACTCAGCAAGTGGAGTCAAGCCAGAAACATGAAATTTTTGTATTTGGCATTGGATGGGAACGTAAAAAAGTGGCACACCACTCAAATTTTAACGGGGGCCCCTAATTCTTGGAAAGAGCGGACGACACTACTAAAAACGTCTTTCACCAGTCGCCACTCAATCGAAATTGCATATTTGCGGCTGCAAAACCGGACCCAGCTACCATCAGGGTCCCCCGAACAATATTACTATGATGTTGTGCAACTGTGCGCCAACATTAATCCGTCTATGACTCTATGCGCGGCTATGACCTCATGCGCGGCTGGAGTCCGGACGTGCTGGAGAAAATCCTCATTGCAAACCCGGACAGCTGCTCTGCCTTCCTCCAAATTTTACAGCGCATTGATCTGGCAGCTTTTTTGATGGTGCATGCGTCCCATCCACTACCAATCGGCTTCCATTTCTTTGACCGCCAGCAGTCGTGGCACCCATAAGCGTCGGCACCTCCCGCCAGAGTGACACCCGCTGTAGCAACAATGAAGCCGCCTCCGACATGTATCGCTACCTGCGCTGCGGCAGAGCACCACTGCCCGCGAGGTTCCACTGCCCGCGAGGTTCCACTGACCGCGATAGGGACTTGAGGGCGATCCCACACTCTATAGCCTGATTATCTAACCGCCTGAAGGCTACTGAAGAAGATGCACGCTGTCCTCCAGCACCTTGGCCAGCGAGAAATGCCCGTGAGGATGGCGGGCGACCACGCTGCCAGCTATACGACCGCATCGGCCACATCGCGCCCCAGTGCCAGCAACAGTTCCAAGAAAACGGACCCCAATGGAAGGAGCAGCGCGACGCTCGGGATGAGCAGCTTGGATGACCGCACGTAGGAGACCCGTCCGGCAGAGAATTTGGCAGTTTGCCGAAAAGTCATCCCCTCGCATCACCTGTCCGAGCGAAATGGACTGACGCCGAGCTACGGCAGCGCTCCAACTTTTAACAGCGAAACTCCGGCATGCTTGCCCGACGTCCACATGATTCCGCACCAGCAAGCGAAGAAAATCCTTTACTGTTGCTCGTGCTGAATCACGTGGACATTGGGGGAAAGCAGAGGGAGGATCCGTGGATGAAAGAAGTGATATAGCACCTAGAGAAGCCGAGTGCGCCCATTGTCAGGAAAACGAAAAGAACGGCACAGAGCTTTCGGTTGATCGACGGTGTGCTGTACAAAAGAGCGAACAGATCTCATTGAGGTCGCATAACACTCATTGTCCCAGGATGTTTGAGGTCGGTGGTGTTACACAGCACTGTCATGTCGATAGTTCGGCGGGCCACCTCGACGTCAGGCGCACCTGGGGAAAAGTTCGCCGCCGTTATTTCTAGCCGAAGATGTTCTCTCATGTCACCAAATACGTCCTCTCCTGCTCTGGCTGCCAGAAACAACCGCTCGCCCCCAGAAAGCCAGCCAGTGCCGCCGCCAAGAGCACCTTGTCCTTCAGGATGGAATTCTTTGCCATAATATATCGTAAATTCAAAACACAAACAGCTGCGCTCAAGATTCTAACTAGGGAGCATCGTAATGGTCGGTTAAATTTTTTCCTGGTTAACCTCCGTGGTTTTCTTGTGTGTCTACCTTTCTCTTTCTCATCTGCTGTCAACCGATTGCTTATCGTAATCTACCGTCAACTACTAGAGATTACAGCGTCCTAGGCGATCACCGAGATCCACTGGCACCTTGTGAAACTGAACGGAAGCGCTTTCTCCTCAGCACCCTTATCTTGCGAAATAAGCACTTTGCAGATATGCAGCCTGAAGGTGAAGGGTGAGCGCTATCGCTGGATGGTCTCGAGCACCGCCAAAACGGTTGCGTCTTGACAATTACCACAAGTTATATAGCGAAGAGCCACTGGTCTTTCTCGCGGATTAAGTGTTGATAAGGCCTCCTTGTTGCGTTCCTCTTCAATAAATTGTTTTCCTCGTGAAATTCATTTGCCCTTTTGCATACCAGATCGTGGTTCACAATAAGATTTAAATAAATATTGCATTAAATATTATTACGCAATAATTGTAATTAGAAAAAGTTATCATTACAGAAAACCATCACCAAGCGATCCTTACGAGCGTGTTTCAGTGTGATTCATACGAATGTTCTATTTAGCGACCCACATTCCATGATTTTGTTGACTATAACTTTCACTATAACTGCAGATCCTGCTTTTCCTCATCTGGCGTTGAGGAGCGACGCGACGCCCTTGTGCGGGTGTTCGCCTATTCTGCACTGCCTGTTTCTCTCCCTTTACATGCGCGATGTGGCGATTGACGGGCTGTCACTCACTTCTCGCCCCATTCCGGAAGGGCCAGTGAGCGACGTGACACAATTTTGCAGTGGCTTCCGGGACACTGCAATATCAGAGGGAATGACCACTTCGATGAACCTGCCCGATTTGCAGATGAGAGTGGTCAATGTGGTTTGATTTCGCAGTCGCGAACTGTTGCTGCGGCTGGGCTGTGATCAATGTCCCGTGAATGTAAATTGCCCTTGTAGGAGTTTAACGTCTTAATTTATTTATGTATTTCCTCAAAGGTCTCTTGTTGAGACATTACCTGAGGGAGTGGGGGTTAGTGACAAAGGAAGATGCTATAAATTACAAAGGGATATTTTCGATGAGTCGGTTGAATGCAAGTGGGTCGATGTATGGCAACTTCGGTGGGTAGGCCATTCCAGTCTCGTGTTGTATGCAGAAAAAATCATTGCTGAAAACTCATGGTATGGGCTTGTGGGGGATATACTGTGTTAGAGTGACTGGTGCTGGCAATGCGATGTGCTCTTTTTATGTACGGGTTGTCAAAATGCAAAGATTGGAAAAATTTTAAAAATTATGGGGTTTTACGTGCCAAAACCACTATCTGATTATGAGGCACGCCGTAGTGGGGGACTCCGAAAATTTTGACCATCTGGGGTTCTTTAACGTGCACCTAAATCTAAGTACACGGGTGTTTTCGCATTTCACCCCCATCGAAATGCCGCCGCCTTGCCCGGGATTCGATCCCGCGACCTCGTGCTCAGCAGCCTAACACCATAGCCACTGAGCAACCATGGCGGGTAGATTGCAAAAATTTATGAAAAAGGTTAAGACCTGCTATTCTACGGCGTAGGGCGGGAGAGGGTAAGCTTATTTGGGTTCTTAGGGCTGAGACGCTCGAATTGCACGAGTAAATTGACAGAATAAATCGTGTCGCCTGGTTCTAAACCGACTTGAGGGTTTAATAAGGTTATTGTGGTGGGGATCAAAAATAGCATCGGCATACTGCAGCTTGGGCCGCACCAAGGTTTGAAACGCAAGTTGTTTAATAGGGGCAGGAGCGAGGAAAATGTTACGGCGTAGATAACCTAGAGTGCGATTAGCAGAACTTATTATGTGGTTAACATGACAGGTCCAAGTTAAGTCATGCGAGATATGCACACCAAGATATTTGAATGAATCAGTTGTTGCAATCTGCATGTTATTCATGCTATAATTAGGCATATCGTAATAACGACGGCGATGAATCAACATTTAACACGGTTTTAGCTACATTTAATGACATGAGCCAAGTGTTACACCAGTTTTGTATGCGTAATAGGTCATTTTGTAACGCCAAATGGTCAGTGGGATTAGTAACTGCTCGGTAAACCACACAATCATCTGCGAAGAGTTGGATATGAGAAGAAATATTACAAGGCAGGTCATTGATGTATATTAAGAAAAGGAGGGGACCAAGTACGGTACCTTGAGGTACGCCTGAAAGCACGGGTGTCAAGGATGAAGAGTGAGTTAGCGTATACGAACTGCTGACGGTTAATTAAAAAAACCCTCGAATCGAGCCTAGAACACACGGATTAATGTTAAGACGGGATAACTTTATTAAGAGACGACTATGGGGGACCTTATCAAACGCTTTATCGAAATCTAAAGATATTGCGTCAGTCGGGATGTTACGATCTAGGTGTAAATGTAAGTCGTAAAAGCGGGATGGATGTGTAAGGTGAATCGCATGCGGAGAGAACTATCGAATTCTGGCTTAAGACATAACCATGCGCCGCGCGCAGCCTCACCTCGGACGTCGCGCTGTTTGCCGCCATACCTCGCATTCCCAAGGGCCAGCCAGCTCATCTAAGTCCCGCAGTGGTCAAGCGGGAAGTTGCGAACGAAAGGTAAATGAAGTATATAATTAGGTGCACGTGCTTACAAGCCAGACATCCCGTGTGGAAGGCTGTCAGTAGACAAGTCATTCAGCAGCGCGCACAACATGCGAGACTAATACTGGGCTTTGGGAACACAATGACCACTACATGTGCATGCTGTATGAACGGAAGCCTTGTAGAGAAAGAGCACAGCATGCTGTGTGGACATTCTCAGTAACGAGGTAGGTTTATACAAACCATCTAATTTTGTTTAATTTTTGTTTAAGCCTTTTTCTGTAAAGGTGCAAAGACACTGAAACAAGTCCATTCTATTGGTGTGCCACTGCAACAAACGCCTGCCAAAAAAAAAACGCATTTTGCATTCCCTCCAACTTTAAGAGACACGAGAATCAAAGGAACACTGTAAAACTATTACAGTAAATGACGACAAGTATCTTGGTAGCTCTCTTTCCAAGCATCTGACGGTAAAAATGACGGCAGGCCGTCATTTTGTAAGGTTTATCACCCCGACGTACTGCACACGGAAGCTATTCGGACTGCGTTATTATCCAAGCAATTTTCTTTTTTTTATGTGGTAATTGTGCGTCTGTCCTTCCCTTCTTGTTCACGGAGGAGATGGAAACGTCTTGCCGAAATGACGCCGCTGGCTTGGCAAAAAGTATGAAAGCGTGACGGTTAAAATGAGGCTTTTTTATTTATTTATTTTATTTATTTATACAAGTACCTGCAGCGCCACAAGGGCATGCATTATTGCAGGGGGGGACAAATTGAAGAAAAGTGAACATGTGACAAAAACTTGATACAGCAGAGCACAGGTGGTAAAGTAACAAAATACGTAACATAGATGAGTCATCTTGACGGCAAAACGGTCTTGTGAAATGCGGTGCAAATTTGCAAGACAGAAATGGAAAGGGTACACTATCGCATGAAGTGCAATGCCAGCCAAATGATATAAAGAAAACGGGATAATATACTACGACAGACTGCGTGACAATAAAGACAGAAACTCTGAACACGTTTTACATTCACCAATGCTCCTGGGAAGCCTATTCCAGTGTGCGGAAACATGCGGAAAAAATGAATTACGGTAGACATCAGTACGACAGCGCATTTCAAGGACTTTCAGCTCGTGATCACATCGTTTAGAGATGAAGCGGGGAGGGAAAATGTACAAGTTCTTGTTTATTCCTGTGAGATCAAAGTGTATGGGGAAACAGTGTATGGGGAAACGAGCACGCTCTTTGTGCGTGGAAAAATACGTGGAAAGTTTCTTATTAGTTATTCAAATGAACACTCACGAATGGCTAGCCATTTCGTGCGAAGCAGTTTAATTCTAGCAGGAGCTCATTGTATCGGCGACCGTGGTGCGCAGATGTGTTCCGGACGTTATAGTTTCGCATTCACCTTTCACGCTCCGGTCGCCGCGCGGCACCGCGTGCTCGGAATGCGCAGTCTTCGCCGCGTGTCGCAGTGCTCTCCGGAGAAGTGACGCGGGTGCGTCCCTTTCGCGGCTCTTCAGACGGGCCGCCGGACTCGCAGGGGCTGCTGGCCACCGAGGAGGAGGCCCTAGGACGTGCGCGATCCTGGCTCAAGACGCACCCGTGCCAGCAGTACAAGGTCCCGGCGGGCTCCGGCGAGGCGCATCAGCGGACGCTGGCGTTGGCGCTGGTCGATCCGGCTTTCTTCGACCGCTGCTCGGTGGAGGCCCTGCTGCACGTGCGCGAGCTGCAGCACCAGCTGCTCGTCCAGCTGCCCACGTACGCTATGGGCTGCGCAACGCCTGCTTGCGCCGGCCGCCAAAAGGCGCACTTGGCAGAGTGAATAATGGACGCAATTTGTCAGGGGGCAGCCAATAAGCAACGACGCCTCGATAACTCTGGCTCTCTCTTCGCCTAGCTATTCGCGAAGCCGGTTTGCTCGTGCAACTAGGCATCTCGGCGCTCATTTTCTTTTTCTTCGACCGTGTAGGAGAGCAGCTGTTGCCATGTTGCTGTTGTCGTTATTGTATACTAGCAGCCACAACAGCCCATCTTTGGTTTCTTTTTTTGTGCGAAGCACTAGTCCCGCCGTGGTGGAAAATAATGCCACGTGTTTTCATGTAACAACGATGGAAGGCGAAATGGAGTGTTTTCTGCACAGCCACAACTGTGTGTATATACATACATACATACATACATACATACATACATACATACATATATATATATATACATATATATATATATATATATGTATATATATATATATATATATATATATATATATATATGTATATATATATATATATATATATATATATAGTTGTGGCTGAGGAAATCACGCCGGCCCCGGTAGTAAAATGAAGGAAAAGAGTGTACGACGTACGTTAGATTTGGACAAAATATTTTACTGATGTTTCGGCTGGTGAACCAGCCTTTGTCAAAGTATATCACGTTTGACCTGCAGGTTCCTTCTCTGTTTTTTTACGGGAACTCACTCAGAAACGCATATATTTCCCACACCGCAGAATCTTGATCTACAGTAACGTTGAAACTGGCTTGTCCGCTACTTGGGATTGATGCACCGTATTCAGAAAACGAAGTGCCTAAAGCTATGTCGCACGTACGTGCGAACAATCCAGTTTGTCGCCTTAAAGGTACGGTGGACTGGCGGATCCATACAGGTGTAAGGAGAAAGCTCTTGCACAACCGCATTCCGCAAAGATTCGCACTACTCTCAGAATGCAGGAGTTCGAGTACGTACAAAGCTGCTTATGATACACGCACACCTTCCCGTCATCGTAAGTGCCAACTTGGAACTGGTAGAATGGAAGAGTACATGCCGTAGCACATTTTGTTGACAATCAGGGCTCGTTATTCTAACGAAGGAGGCGTTTACAAGCGACTCCATGCGTTAAATGCGTCATACGACCAGAGGTATACAGCATAATGTACATATAGCGCACAAGAATGGACCTTCGAAACGCCGAAATCAACAAAAATAATGCGGCAATGACCTCAGCAGCTTTTAGGTAGTGGTTAATATGACAACTAGAAAAAATGTGTGCGCCAGCTTTATCGGTGGCCATTGCGGTAACCTCTGTGCCTGTCACGCTGCGGTCCAGGGTTTGATTTCTCTTCGGATTTTAATTATTTCCTCAGTTATCTTGTTTTTTTTCTTTATCTCTATATTTTCTTTTTTTCGGAAGTGTCTCTGACGCGGTGAAAACATACTCGTCCTTAGATCTGACAATGTCAACTGATAGCAAGCAACGCGTCCTCAGGGGCGCTCGACAGCCAGGCCTAATGCACTGTCGGGTCATACGTATGTACAAACACGTTTATTCCGACAATAACGGGGCACGAAACTTGCTCAAACGCGTGGCCCGATGGTTCGATGCGTGTGGCAGTCTGGCAGCAGTGATGACAGCCTGCTTCCTGTCGTCTTGCCTTTCCAGAATTAAGTGGCGAAAACACTTCTCCCACATCAGGCTTAGCGTTGTAGCCAAAAATAGAAACAAAAGAACAAGGCAACCAGTAGTAATCTGGTATCCAATCCAGGTACCCAGCGTTGCAACCACAGACTTTGCCGTAATTCTAACAAAGCGGCCAACTTGCGAGAGTTTCTGCACTTGTAATAATAACTACTGACTGCAAACTGTTCACCTTTCTGACGCGTGATCTTTGTTGATTTAGGAGTTTCTAAAGGCCAATATTTGTGTGCTTTACTCAAGTGCTCAAGTTCTACTCTAACCTTCAACATAACGCACTGAACATAAACAGTCACTGCACGTTTCGTTAGAAACGCGAGCCCTCAGCCGCGTTGGCACTGATTACCAGCGAAGTGAGCAGCTACTGCACGTGTATTGTCCATCACATTTGCGCAGAGCCCCATCCATACAGCGTTCGCTACATTAGGTAGACTAAGCTAGCAGCATCAAAATGACAGTGTATGCATTCTACTGACAATGGCGAACACGCTTTTAAACGTAAGCAGAACCATACTATAAAATATATTTCCTTAAAAGAAGCAGAAATGTTCTGGCAGCTGCCTCGCCAGAAAACCTTTGTAAAGCTTCGTTTTTTATATTTAATTTGTTTTTTTAGGAAGTTTTTTAATTTTTACTTCAACTTAATCTTTCTTTTCTTTATTCGAAAGCAGTTGTCTCTTTTGTATTACAGGATAAGTTCTTTTTTCTATTTTACTTTTTCTGGTATTTCACTTTTCTTTCTGTTTCACGGTACTTGATGTGTAACGACAATGTTCTGTCGCCATGAATAGTGCGCAAACAAGGAATGTCGCTGAAGCCAACGTTTTGGCAAGGGCATTTCTCTTCGTGAGGACGAAGAGAACTTCCCTTGTCGAAACATCTGCACCCGACATTCCTTGCTCGACTACTGTTTATTACTTCTGGCCTCCATCTCCCTGTCAACTTCTGTCCTGTTTGAATTTTTCATCGCGCATCACAGAAACATTGCAAAATAACAAATACCATGCAAATATGCAGTTTGTTTCAAAACCAAAATTGGGTCTTTATGGTAAAAGCTGAAAATGTTGAACTGTAGCGCAAAAATACAATTCGCGTGTGGCGAAGATTAGTTTTCAACCGCTGAACTTAACAAACCAGTCAACTTAAAGAACGTAGCGCTCGTGTGCATCTTTGTTCTTTTTACTTTACTCAGTTTTATTGCGCTGCTGCCCAATGTGTTCAGCGCTTTTTCTCTGATTGGCTGGGAGAAGGAATTTCTAATTGAAAACAGGAATACTAATAGAACCGCTTGTGTGCAGTAGGTTCAAAAAACAAGCAACACCAGTTTTCCTCCAGTTGTTACAACAGCTTAAAGGTCAATTTCCAATAAGCTTCCACTTGCGATGGATTGCAAGTATATGTAAAAAAAGAAGGAGAAGAAAAAGTACATGCCCTTTCAAAGCAAGGGAAGCGAAGTAAATAAATGCGTACGCTTTTCTATTTAATAAGCCCTGATAGCCAGTTTACTAAACTCTCCCGACCTTGTCAATGAAATCTTTTTTAATCAGGGACCACGTGCATTTATGCACAATGTTGAGACACACGATAGCGTCAAGCTGGGTGTGCAGCGTGTATTAGGCTTCATGCTAGGTGTGAAGGGCGTGTCATGTCACAGTGTCCAGATGTTTTAAAGTGCACGTTGAAAAGTTGTTTCTATTTTCAAAATGCAAATACAATCGAATGCTTTTTTTATGTATAAGTAATCTGTTTTTGAAAGTCAGATATCGATTACGTCTGTCACCGCTGACTGGTGAAATACCAAAACTGTTCTCACCTAAAAAATTTCTTTTTCTAATTTATTTTTAACGCTTGTTTTTTTATATATAAACCAATGCATCGGGTATTTCATGGAGCCACGCGTGACAGAGAGCAGGTGGCAACTATAACCCTGTGGTAAATGGTGCAACAAAGAAGAGCCAGGGTTCAGTTGGTTTCATGAGAAAATAGAATAGTTCTGCGCGAAGGCTGGGCTCGGTCTTCCGGGTCACCAATTTGTGGGAGGCGGCGCGAAGAGGTGGCCACTGTGGGCCACGGTTGAGCCCTCTTCATCTTCGCCGGCTTTGGAGGCGATAGTCGCGCCGCTACAGTTCTTTATTGTAAAGCAAGAAAGACTAATGACTGTATAAGCCATATGAAAACAATATAAAAACAGCGATCTACTTACTACTCTACAGAGAACCAGCTGACATATGAAGTGATAATTATGCCGAAAAATTACTCAAAGTGGCCTCGGCATTACGTTGCTGATGACGCTCGCGTTAAAGCTCAATCTTGCATACACCTACCTGATTATGGATACAACTCTTGGAGCAAGGTCATGTTGCTTGCTTGAGGGCAGGACCTTGGTACCTCCGTCAGGGTGTCATGCTGAAACTGACCCGGAAAACAACAGTGCATGGCGCTTTATTAAACATATGGCAGCAGCATGATTGTACAGAGCTCAGTGCGACGCTCTCTTAAAATTCTTTTTTTGTTGCTGTTAAAATTAGTCAACAAAGCCATGCAGTGCGCGTGTATCTGAGTACGGTGTGTGAAGTCACTTACAAATAATTTTTATTATACCAGCCAGAAGACTACTGATTTTAGGTAATTGCAGAATATTAGAAGGTGGTTAGTTAGTCAGTGCACTGTATGCACTTTAAAACAAACAGCACTCGCCATGAGACAAAAAGTACACAGACCCACACACACACACGCACACACACACAACACAGAGACTACTCCATCTTGGTGGTCGCTGTTGGCTTCAAAAATGTATAAACACAGAACATTGCACTGACAAGCAAGCTTCAGTTTATCTTTGTCAGTATGCACTAAGCTAGATGAAGTGTGACCCTCAGGTAAATTGAGGCGTCTGTCGTTTTCTTTTTTAAATAACGTTAAGCACACAAAAAAGACACATTAAGAATAGTTCTTGCTTCATTTTAAAGGAGCCAACAATCAATGAAGACAAAGAAAGCTAAAAATCCCATGTGTGGGGCTTCACCCATACAGCTGCAGGATTATAACTACCACTCTCCCATTGTTTTTGTTATTTTGTTGCTTTGGTTTTTGCGCATATCACCTATTCATGACAAATTAACAAACCGTTTGTGCAACTCTGGTTGAAAACTTCTTGAAGCACGCAGTCAGTTAGAATGTGATACTAGGAACCAATATCCACATCCTCTCAGGACATACTTTGTTATAACTCTTCTAAAAATCTTAATATTCACTCTAGGACACATTTTGATATATGGGAATTGAAGTCGATTAGCGGAGAAGAAATGCGTGTTTATTGAAAATAGTTATTCAATGACTGGATTCATGTGATTTCATTTGAATCAAATTGTGCTTTCTCACGTGCCCTGATTTTAGTGTAGTTATGTGGCCCCAATTTGTGTTGCTGTGTTTCTGAGTTGACTTTCAGTTTTAGTGTGGCATTAGTGTACTTATGCGACTGGACTTTGTCTTATTGCGATTAGCAGTCTGCTTTTCATTATAATGCATTGGGTTTAATTCTTTTTTCTTTTCATAGCTCTATGGGAAAAAGAGAAGCCGGTACCAATTAAAAGTGACAACATCTCCTAAGTGCCATATAACAATAATAAATAATCGTAAATCTCACACTACTTTCGAGGTAAAAAAGATCATCGACCATTAACACCATCATCATTATTAACATATTGATGTCTACAGCAGAAAGAAGGACGCGATCGCACATTACCCTTTATTTGCGCCACTTGACACCATTCTATGGCTTTCGAGATTTTTGAGATATGCGGCCTTGAAGGCTGCAATTCATAGGCGTTCCACCTTACAGCTTACCGAATACCTGCGCGAACAGTTTCAGGATGAGTTTACCTCCACAAAAATGGGTCTCGAATTTCTGACTACATCTGTATATGTTTCTGATGATGCATAAAAGTTTCATCATAAACTTAACAGCTAATGATTTTTAACATCATGGTGGCAGCAGTCACTCAGTAGAGACTACGCACAGGAATTTCTGTCCTGGTTTCTAGAGGTTTCTATAGCGTTTACTGATTAATAGACACATCGTAGATATATGTTGTAACTCATACACGCACTTTCCTAATTATATATATATATATATATATATATATATATATATATATATATAGATATATATATATATATATATATATATATATATATATATAATTAAATATATATAACTATATATATATAAGCGAAGGTGTATTTATAATTGCTTTGCTAACACCCAGTTTCAGATTTTCGGATCAAGTGCAACTGACGCGATTTTTGTGGTGAACGGGCCGCACATCAATTATTTATTTATTGCGCATTTTTGTTCTAACCACGCCATCACGGTTAATATCAGTGCGAAACGGCAGGGCGGCGAGCTTTTTTTTTAGTTTCGCTGAAGATGCATGAATTGTAAAGATTGTCTTAATTAATTGTCCTTCTAGGTGCTTTTCGTTGATACCTTTCCATTCACTATGGTTCACTGCCGCACGCGGCTGCGTGGGCAGCGCACGCACATGCATATACGTATATATGACGACGTCGCATGTATATTAGTCTTCTTGCAACAGGTGGTCCTTCAGAAATCGCGGCTCTGCGGACGTACGTGGGCACGAGCGAATACAGTGAGCGATAAGCGAGTGCCAGTGTCAAACTTCTCGCCCGAACGGGAGCTACGATACACGAGAAGTGTTCAACTCGGCACCAGCGTTCGTGGTCCCCAATGCACAGCAAGACAAACCCGCGTTGGCCTCCCGGCGGCACAAACATAGTCTCGCACGACAACTTTCACTAGATATTAAAAAAAAATATGGGGTTTTACGTGCCGAAAACACGATCTGATTATGAGGCACGTCGTAGTGCGGGACTCCGGAATAAATTGGACCACCTGGGTGTTCTTTAACGTGCACCTAAATCTAAGTAAACGGCTGTTCTCGAATTTCGCCCCTATCGCGAAAGCGGCTGCCGTGGCCGGGATTTGACTTGAGCAGCCCAACACCATAGCCACTGAGTAACCACGGCGGGTATTCCGCTAGATGAAGTGATTCGTAAATTGTACATTTCAAGGAAAACGATGTCTACGGTCAAGCGTTAAGCACCAACAAGAGCTCCGACACTTGTCGAACTCAGCTGCATTGCACGGCTACCGGTACACGGTGAATTGGCTCAACTATGCAGGCATCGCAGTCGACAGCGCTGCGAATATCAGCGTATTTTCTTCTATGTGTGAAATTATTGCAAGGAGATGGTAAAGTGGCAACAACGGTAACAAAGTATTGCGGTTGGTCATCATCGGTGCGTCGTTGCTAAGCGCCGTGAGCTTTATATAGCTTCGAAATGAACTGTAAAAGGCCTAGCGACGAGACAGGTTTAGGTGATGGTCGCGACAGTGCCAATAAAAATGGTCTCTAATTGAAATGTTTTTATATATTGTGGTTTTATAATAACCTATATGTGTGCAGCTGATGTACCTACTAACTCACTGCATTGTAACAAGCATTCTGTGGAGATTTATTGTTTATTGAGGTAGAAAAGAGTCGTTCACACGGGCATCATGCTGGTGGTCAAACGCCATGGCTATAAACGCACCTTGGCAGAGATGTTGGTGTGGGCAATTCAAGTGGCGTTTGCAGATAAGTGAACTGTATGCATGTTTGTTCTGCCTTAGGTTTACTTTGTGCGTAGGAGTATGTACACGTTGAAGAGACATGTGCGGCCATGCTGTGGCTTCCGTTGTCTCATGCTGTAACATGAAAAAATAGTTTTTTTTTTTTTAGTGACAGCTATCGGCTCATGCAGTTACTACTTCGTGCTGTGGTTCTTGGGTTCTAAGCCTCTCCGAGACACTGTAATTAAGAACGCACCACAAATGGAGTATTCAAGAATGCATCAGAAACGTGGTGACCAAATAGATGCAGAAAGTTATCAAGTACACATCACAATGCAACCACAATTTCTGGTAGATTTGATGACAATTGCATACAGCTATTAAACAGACCTCCTGCAAACATTTTTATAAAGGTAACTGTGACGCCAACGCATACTTTAGCAGATTTTTGAGACGGATGTCTCGAAAGTGGTGCTCGTCTTCTAATGTCTGCTACGGAGCAGTGACGTGATTACTTCTTGGCCTCAATATTGGAATTGGAACATATACCTTAAAAAAATAATTAGAAGGTTATTCAGTGAATCACTTTAATTAATCACCTGGAAACTGTGATTTGTCGCTCAAGTATACTTCTTCAGGCAATCCACCTTAACAGGCCGAATTGCGCTATATGGGGCCCTATAAAGTAAAACTACTCGAGTCTGTTCTTACTCCAATGTCCTGACGTCAATTACGTAACCACCGAGGTAAACATCAGGCGGTAACCCGCAGCGTTGTTTGCAAAGGCCAATCAAACGCGCTTCTCGTATATGGAATGTCACTTTCCTTTGCTTTCAAAGCAAATAGCATTGCCTGAATTGAGCAGTTTTTCTTACCTAATTGGCTGAGAAGAGGCGAGGATCGCGCCCAAGTGGAGAGAGTTTCGATGGGGCCTAGTCAGCACTGTGCAAATAGATAAACGGATGAGGAGGGCGGTGCCAGCATCTGCGATTGGTGCGCTTACCATTGTTTAGCTTGCGGTGTCTGGTCGAAAATCGCGGCGGCGTGCAACGGAAGATTAAAAATTCCACTAAAGGGATCCCCAACAAAGTAAATTTGGCAGAACGATGTTGTATACGTGCCTAAAAGTCTCGATAACGTTACACTGCCACGCAACATGTTTCATTATAGGCAAATAAATCCATGCTCCCGGGCAGCTCCGAGTAGCCAGTGCCACAGAGATCGGTGAGCAGCCATCTTCTATTTCATTCGGAACGGGGCAGTCTCCGGCTTTTCAGAAAAGCTTTCAGTTTTGTACGGCATATTAATTAATCTTTAACGCGTACACGTCACTTTGACGCAGTGAGTTTTTGGGGTCTTGTGACGTCGCGTGACAGAAAAATAAAGTGGGCGCAGCCTGAAAAGGTTTGACCTATCGCAATTGGTCAAACGACGCCTTTTTCGCTAGTGACGAAAAAGGCATCGAATTAGAATTTTTTTCGTTTGATCGAATGATACATAATAAGCGGCACATATCACAGATGGGGCGTTTTCGCAGTTTCACAGGCGCCGTAGGTGGTGGTTCAAAAACGTTTTGACCAATCATGGAGGGTTGATTGCAGAATTGAAATAGAAACGTTTGGAATAGCTTTACATTATATCGCCCATGTTCCATGTGCTTTTTTTATTTTTCAACCTACTAAAGAAAGGCGAAGAACGCAGGTATAAGACTGCAAGCGAAGTTTGCTTTCCCTCAACGCAAGCTAGGTGCGCTCAAAGCATGTAGCCGTCGACAAGAAAGCAGCATGAGCGAGTTCCAGATGTCACGGCGCCTGTGCGACGCGCGGCCACGTTGGGTGCATACACGCTCCGCAGAGTGCAGCAACATGCGAACGTCTTCAGCCTTTGGATACAGGAGCCCATAAGGTCTACCACAAAATCTCTTACTCTATCGAGACGCCTGTGCTATCAGCGGGCATTTTTTTTTTTTGGACCGCCTCTACTTTCAGCGCGGAAAATGCCGCGCAGACGTACAGGGCATGAAGCAAAAGTATATTCATCGTATAAGCACCGTGTAAACCAAGATCTCGTGTGTCTTATTTTCTACGTCTCGTCTATTGTAACGTTGAACATCAGAAACAAAAAAATAGGAATTTATACTTAACTAGCAGATATTTAAAGCCTTTACTATACACAGCACTTACACAACCCTTCGAATGCACTATGCGTCTCATAGAAATCGCGCTTCGGCTATTACAGGAAGCTGTTAAGGGCTACTTCCCCCCCTATCATGTCCGCGAGCCGAAAAAAAATCCCGAAGATAGTGCAATGCCGGACCGACCCGCGGCGGAGGTGACGCAGGCGTTAAGCCCTCCCCGTACCTGGGCCGATCCCAAAGATAGTGTAATGCCGGGCTAACCCACGACGGAAGTGAAGCGGGTATTAAACACTATCCATACGTGAACAGATCCCAAAGAAAGTACAATGCCGGGCCGGCCCGCGACGGAGGTGCAGCTCTGCCATTGAGGGGCCCACATACACAACTGCGCTGGTCATCCTTCTTCACAGAGTGGAAGGGCACTGAGTTTTCTTTTTTTACAACAATATTGACATGTGTATTTGTTTATCTTTTTCACGTGACCGCTTTTAACTGTCTAACAAACGTTATCGCTAAGCGTGGGACGCGCCCGCAAGTATCGGAAGTTTCTGGAATGTTATCGATGGTTCTGTTGTCCCCGAAGCCTGAGTAATCGGACTGCATGTGCGACGCGAATTGTGTAGAACTTTCTGGAAGACATGCGGGTACCAGCAATTACTCTGGAACCTTCGATGACTCATGTATAAAAGCTTGACCAGCAGATCAGATTTCGACTATCGCCGACCATGTTCGCCGCTATCGCTGTGCTTTGAGTGTAACTTGCTTTTGTGGGCATAAGCTCGCCCAATAAAAAGTTAGCTTTGTCATTCACAGTTTTGCCACTGTACTATTCACCATCGATACTACGTGACAATATCAAGCAAAATGGCCCAAGGTAGAAAATAGTCCTGATACTGTAAAGTGCTGGACACATTACGGTAACTGCAGAGTATTAGTTGCGTGAAACAATGACACATGTTAACTTTTCTACTTTCTTCTACTAAAAGTGTTGCTGTGGTCCAGTTGAGCCAAATTTTTGTCTATATATTTCTCATTTTTGCAGTCTGTCCTTTATACATTTAGTTATTCTTCGTTATAGTCAGGAAGTGAGATTAGCAGACGACAGGCAAGCGATTCTTTGTAGCCACGGGCGTGATGGCAGCTTATCATTGCGGCATGGGTACCAGCATCCTTCACTGTGTGGTTAAAAATCGCAGAACGTACACCAAGGCACGCACTCCAGTGTTCTCGCTATTTTCAAAATGAAACGACATGGTCATCTGCCTGGAAAATTATTTTCCCACCGTTAGCGCACTAAAACACTCGAACCTTGGCAAACGAAGCAACGAAATCAATACTGGGTGCCATGTGCCCTTATATCCGGTGGATTCAAATGTCAGCATATCACTCGAAACAAACAAAATCGCACGCGCGTTTACGGTCCGCTCTACTCAGACGTAATGCACACATCCGCTGAGCGGTAACGTTAGTGAGCGTGTGCACAACGCTAAACCGGGCCTGTACTTGAATTGTTTGTAAAAAAACATTATAGCCAATCCTGATGCTGGTCCTATTCTTACCGAAGGCGACAGGCCAATTGCAAAGAACGCTTACGAACAAAATGCTTTATGAATTCAGCCCCCGATTGAGCGGAGCGTGAGGGTGCCTCCAGTCGGCTTTTTTGTTGAAATTCGGACAAGCTGACAGCGCGTCGCTCTCTTCTCAGAGAGACGCGCTTACCAAGAAATCGAAATCAATGTAGTTCTACGAAGTGCCTCAGCGCTTGAAATCTAAGCAGCGTGGATAGTAACTGACGCTCAGCTAAAACTGACCAATAACACGTGCAACAACAGGATAGGCTAAAATTTGCTCTTACAAGCGATTCTAGCGTAAGAGTTTTTCGTGAATTTGAGTCCGAAGCGCTTATTCGCACTGCGAAGACCCGTCCGTGACTGGCAGCCTTCCCGCAGTGCTCAGGGACTAATTCTTTTCATCACCTATTTGTCACTTAGTGCCCTTGTAAAATAAATGTCCTCACGCTTCCTTGCGGGGCGGTCGAGTGATAGCCCGCGCCATTAGCGAGAATCTTCATTCAATCGAACACTCATGGTGACAGACAGAAAAGCTTCGGTGATAAACTCTAAGATTATTCATCGCTTGGCAGCACCGTTTCAACATTCAGCGCCTCAACGTCACCTTAAGGGCCGATGGTGATGCCTCGCTGAACAACTATTCTTGCGTCCCGCCGACAGGACTGCCGAAAAGGGACAGCTGGCGCTGCACGTTCTGGCGCTATCCGCATCCTGCCAGCCTATCCGGGACCCGAGAGGCCGCAATCTTGCTGCGCTACTGCGGAAGAAATCGGCCGACCCTGTTCCGCGCAACCGCTTCTCAGAGGCCCTCCAGCTGCTGGCCCTCTGCTCGCTCGGGGACCGCGGCCGCAAGCTCACCGACATGGCCATGGCGAACGTCCAAGAGCTGGCAGCCGAAAGCCCAGGTGACGACACGCTCGTGCTCCCGCGCATCCAACAGAGTGGCTGGCCATTTGAGTCACGCCCGCGTACATTTAGGGCCCAGCTGCTGTTTCCTGCGTGGTTCGTGACGGCAGATCACAAGGATGAGATAAGAGAGTGTCAGTTTTAGGTTTGAAAAAGCGCCGACACTGCACCGTGATCACCGTGCTACTTTGGGAGAGTTGAGCAGTTTTCCAGATTCGGTTCTCAGTTCTTTGGAAATTCGCGGAACAAGAAATATATGAAAGGGATGTTTTTAATACATCGTGATGTTCATTTTTTCGGGACGACACAGCCGCTACTAGATCTGTAATGGTGATTCTATTATAGCGTAAGCTACGCTAATGAGGAACCAAAAAAAATACACAACTGAGGAAATCACGCGTTATGTACAGCATGGAAACTTGTACGCTTTATAACCCACATTATATATATTTGGATGATCCACAAACGTGGCTCAGCCTCTAGGGCGTTCTTCGGGGCGCGTCTTCTGAAAGCAGTTCGCATGCTACATCGATTTGCAAGAACACACGCGGGTCAATTGTCGTAGCGAACGTATAATTAGAAAAATGTATGACCCAATGGTGAATAATGTTTCAGAATAAAATTTTTTTCTCAATTCGGGCCCTGGTTGCATTGTCAGGGCATTATATTCCGAACGTAATGACCTGAATACCCACGGGTCCAAAACGGGAGGAAGAGTGTATGCTGACACTTTGGTTGCTGCCGTTTAAGAGCCAGAACTGAGATGTAGGCATCGGGATGAATTCTGTTATTGCGTCTTTATTAACTAACATGCAGTTATTGAAGCGAAGCTGCCCAATTTTTCGAATAATTTTCTGCAAGCAAGCGTGAATGATCACTAAGACCTCGCTGAGAAAATGCGTGCCCTTAATTCAGTCATAACCCTACTGCTGACACTCGCGTGTTGTTGCAAAGAACCATGCCGTGTGCTCTTGCAAAGCAAACGAAAATGGCAATGAATCACCCGCTAAAACCTGGAAATGTCATCAAGTAGCGCCGACCAACCTTTCTGGTAATACGTGCTTAACATCAAATTCCGAGTTCTGAGTTGTTTATTACTCATCAGTCATACTGACACACTATGCAAAACCTTTGCGGCCCCGTAACCAAAGGATAGCGCAGGGGCCATTAGCAAGAAGCATAGACGACAAACTGTAAATTAAATATTTTGTTTTAAAATACAGCAAAGACAGAAACGGCAATCGAATGCGAGGAGGTAGAAAAAACATGCCGCGGGGCATCAAGAGCAAGGAAAACAAATTATTACATAGACTACAGACATGTGAATGAGGTTCTTCAAACATAAAAGTTAATAGAATACTAGTAAGATGCAGCACTTCTTAATAAGGAGTCTGTGAGGTCAAAAATATTTACGTGGTGTTATACACGAAAAATTTCAGTCATCTCAAGCCTACCGCGATATATTCGGTACAGATGGCACAAGCGCACTTTTGAGCGCACTGTTCCAGTGCTCTATATACGTATGCTAGACAAGTGTGTGGACGATGTATGTGCATTGAGTAAACTGTGGATTGCAGCTGCTGTCATGGACTCCCTTGCTATCAACGTGTTGGCCATGGCCTGTTTGACCGATAACGCACTTGGAGGTGGGTCGGCAGCTGTCCACGATGCACTCAGACCTCTATCCCAGCTGCAGCAACCAGACGGCAGCTTCGGGAACGTCCACACCACGGGCCTTGTGACGCAGGTGACAGATATGAAATTATCCGATAAAGTGTGTGAATATGAAATAGCAAGCGCGCCCTTCTGACGCAGGTTCATAATGAATGCACGTGTGAAGCCCATCGGCTCCTGTTCTAATTCGCTGATAATACCTCACGCATTATTCGTTGTACTGGTTGTGTGCGTGCATGTATGAGTGCGTGATTTTGATTCCAACTCGGTATTTTTTGTATTTATCAGCGTCGCCAAAGGACATAAATGTGACTAAAGAATTGAAGCTGCTATCATAGCACCAACTGTGTCCTCCCTGTGATGCGCAGCCTGTACAATTCATCAGCAAGATCCATGATTTTTCTTTCTTTCTTCCAATCTTTCCTTCTTTCTTTCTTATTTTACTTACATGTGTGCAAGTCTTATGTACGCGCTTTTAAAGATAACATGGCCAAACAGGCGCCACCCAATTCCCAGCGCTCACTCACCTATTCATTTTTGTAAACAAATAGGAACGCAAGCTACATGTAATTCAGCGCCTTTACTGAGAAGCTTTCGGTTGCTCAACAACGTGCCCAAGCATGCAAAAAGCGTACTGCCATCGGGCGATGAAAGACCACGGCCACACTTCTGTGGACATACTGAAGCCGCTATACCACTGGCAGCCGATCGGAAATACAAGTAAATAGTATATATTCGCAGGCAGCCCTCCTGCGAATACATTCGGGGCCACCAGTGCGCCGCGTGTGCCCGATTGTGTGGTCGTTGTGCAAGCAAACATCGTACGCATCAAGCACAGTAGAGTACATCGGTGTTGCGGAATCGCATAGTGTTTGTTGCGACACGCGCAGCTGCACACGATGCTTACGCCGGCAATGCGAGAATGTGGGCGTCGTATGCGCGCGACACCCTCTCCGTATATTGCTTCGTCAGACAATAAAGGCAACCACGCTGCCGCATGCACAGCATCCCCGTCCTGAGACTCGCAGCCCGATTTATTTTCTTTATTGTCTCCACGACACAGAAGCAATTTGTGTTATGCCTTTCCCAGAGCAAGCATTTGGCGAGAGACGCTATTCTCTGACTCTTCGACGAACACGTTATTCCAAGTGCTTTGAAAGAAGACAATGTGGAGTGCGTAAAAAGAGTTTTGAGATAAAAGAAAGTGCTCTCCCGTAAAGAATGTGTAGAGGAGAGAGAGAGAACAATATATTTTTATTTTCTGAATCGCTAATCCGAGTCAGGACCCGGTTCACCCTAGATAGGAAGATTCCTTATTCCAGGAACCCTCTGGCTTGGGCTGCCAGCTTGGCCCGGGCGACAAGACTGTGTTGGTCTTCCAGGTCGTCAAGGGAAAACTTGGCCTCGCACGTACCAGTGGTGCTATAGGTCTGCGGTGTGTCGGGGTGCTCTTCTTGAGTTTCTATAAGGCGTCCTTGTTTGGAGTCGCCTTGTGGATCTTGTGAGGTGGGATATGTGGATACGTCATGCAATGGGCAATCCCGGAGACCATGTATTGCAGGGTGTCTGGGATGTCGCAGTGAGTACACGTGTACGAGTACTACGCAGGATAGAGTCTGTGCATGCTTATTCCATGTACATGGCCGTTTGTAATCGGTGGACGATGACTTTTTCCTCTTTGCTCTGATTCTTGTGTGGTGAAGAGTACGTTGGTCTGCTGAGTCAGTGGTGTCGCAGGAGCTCGGAGTACTTTACGGCGATGACATCAACATTGATGGCCAGCCTGTTGTGTGATGGCAGGAAAGCCCGGCTGGTATGCTTGCGGGCAGCGGCATGTGCCGCCTCATTTCCTATCACACCCTTATGACCTGAAATCCAGTTGACATCGGTGTTGTGGAGCGGGGCGCGTGCGATGTAATTTCGAAGTATCTTTAGTGCGGCTTCTGATATGCCTCCTTTTTGATAGTTGTGAGCGGCTGCTTGGGAATCTGTTAGGATTCCCAAACTGAAGGGCAAGTTGTTACTGCCAGAGGTATTGCCGTTTCCTCTGCAGTCTTGGCGGCTTTTGCTCGGTGACAGCTGCGAGTTCTTTGCCTTAGTGACCCATGATGCTAGGGCAAAGGCGTTTCGTTTCATATACCGGCTAGTATCGGTGTGCCTCGTATCAGAGTTTCTCGCGCATTTCTTGTTGAGTGCGCGGATTTTGTTTGTCGACGCTCAAGATAAGTTAGATGCATATTGCGCGGTATACTTGCAACACTGATACAGTCCCGGAGTGCGGGTGGGATTCTTGCTTTCTGGTCTATGTCGGCAATGTATCTTTCACTGTAGTTGAGATAGCGCAAAACTGGACGTCCGGTGGGTGTGAACTTGAGAAGTTTTAATAGGCTGATTTTATGAGCCTCGGCGAATTCTTCCCATGTATTGTGGACGCCGAGCTTGAGGAGTTTCTCCGTTGATACCATGGGTGGGAGGGTCAAGGCGACTTTGACTGCCTTTCGAATTATAACATTGGGTTTCTTGATTTCAGCCGGCTTGAGTAAGAAGTACGGAGTTCCGTATGTGATACGGCTAGTTAGGAGGGCTTCAATTATTCTTAGTGTATCTTGCTCCTTGAGCCCACTTCTTTGGTTTGTCATCCATTTGACGAGGTGCGTTATTTGTGAAAGTGTGCGCTGGAGACGCGGAAGAGCGGCCGCCTCAAATCCGTCCATGTGGATGTGAAGTCCGAGTATGCGAAGAGAGTCGACTGTAGGGATCTTGGTTCCGTTGAGCTAGACGCTAGGATCGGGTTCGATATACTTGTATTGTTTTCCGCGTGTCCATGCTCTCAAGACAAGAACCTCATACTTTTCGGGCGCGCATTGGAAACCGAAAACTGGGAGGCATCTTTCGATTGTACCGATGGCTTCTTGTAAATTGCATTCTTCTTGTCCAGTAGTAGGTGTTTTGGTCCATACTGTCATGTCATCGGAGTAAAGAGTAGGACATAGGTTTGAGAATGCGTTGAGTTGTTTTGATAGCTTGATCATTGCGATGGTGAAAGGGAAGTGTGAAATAACTGATCCTTGTGGGTTTCCTTTGTTGGGTAGCCGAAATTTATCGCTGCGGAGGTTGCAGATGCCTACTGTAGCTGTTCGGCGTGTCTGCTGATGTAGTCATGCATCCGGGCTCCGAAGCCTGTAACTTCGTGGTAGCGAAGGATGGTTTCGTGACTCACGTTGTCGAATGCGCCCTTTACGTCGAATGCCAGGATTGATTATTTGCGCCTGTGATCAAGGTAATCGAGCAGTTTTTCTTTGAGGAGCAGGAGGACGTCCTGCGTGAACTAATGCTGTCGTAGTCCGAACATATGCGGAATGTGTGCGTTATCCTCGAGGTATGGTGTGAACCAGTCGTGCATCATGTGCTCGAGGAGTTTGCCCACGCAGGATGTGAGGGCGATGGGAAGGAGGTTTTCGACGCAAAGAAGTTTGTTGGGTTTGGAGATCATGGTGACCTCCGAACGCTTCCAGGCTGCTGGATGGTCCCCTTTTTCCCAGCAGTCGTTGATTGCGGGAGGTTGCGTAGGACCTTATTAGTGATTCTGTCCTTGTCGGGGCTGGTGTTTCTAGTGAGTTTGGCTAAGGCTGCTTGGAGCTCTGTTTGCGTGAAAGGTCGATCTAGGTCTGGGTTTGGGGTGCCTTCGTATGCCTTTCCGCTCGCCGACTAGTGGACTTGTCAGTGCTAAGTTTCTGCTAAGTTCAAGAAGGAAATCGTGCTCCGATCCACCATTGTTGTGGATTAGTCTGCCCAGATCTCGCTTCTGTCGCGTTTCGCTTCGATTGGTAGCTAAGAGAGCTTGGGAACTAAGAGGAACTGCCACGTTTTTTTGGCGCTGAGTGTTTCTTGTATGCTATCACAAAAGTTATGCTAATTTTGTCTGCGAAGTTGCTCCACGTAATCTTGGGCCTGTATGGGGAGAAGGGCGATTCGTTGCTTAAGTTTTCTATTGAGTTTTTTTCTCTTCCACCTCTTCGGGAGGCTTCTTTGGCCTCCCAAAGATGAAGCACATGCGGGTTGACTGCGGGGGTGTAGGTGCTTAGTTGCGTGCTCTTGGTGTGGTGTTCTGCGGTAATGAGAAGGCCCTTGAGCCAATGCTCGATGTCGTCGATTTGTTGTGTTGCCGCTGAGGTTGCCTCTGAAGCACTTGCAATCTGTTAGTCGGGTGACTCCAGTCTTGGTCGGTTTTCGGTTATGGGGGATGTCAAGTTGGAAAATGTGGTGGTCGCTTCTGAGCGTCTCCGAGAGTCGACTCCAGTCGGCCCAGGGGATGTTAGCTGTGAAGGTTAGGTCCGCGTTTATATCCCTGCAGACACTGTTTTCGACTCTCGTGGCCTGTAGCGGGTCGTTCCAGAGGGTAAGCCTGCGCTGTTGATCAGTGTCGTGTACTCGGGCTCCCTTCTTGGTGGTGTTTCGATAAGTCCATGCTGTATGTGGGGCGTTGAAATCTCCCATGATGACAACTTGATGGCCTTTCATGCGTTTCCTGAGTTCACAGATAAAGTGGTCGAGTTCCGGAAAGTGGTCCCGAGGAGGGCTGTATAAGCTGGCGATAAAAAGGCTTTGCTGTCTGAAGTAGTCTGTCTATGAGGATTTGTTGATTTTGGAGTTTGCTCTCGAGTACTCTTACAGCTACCGCTTCTGCCTATTGGACGCTGGCATTGCCGGAGCTGCCGGCCACTTCGGCGTAATTCACGCGATTTGGATCTTGACCTGGGTCTGCTACTTCTTGTGGTGCTACTGGTGGTGTTACTTGAGTTGATGGCGTGTCCATTGGCAACACCTAGTTCAGGGAACTCGTCGCGGTTGGAGTTCCATCGACTGTCTCGTTCTTGGATCCTATATTGCAATTGCTGACTTACTTGGTAGGGTAGTGGGTTACTTGAGTTTTTTTTTTACATTCTTTCTCAGCCGTTTCGTTTCCTTCTACGCAAATTTGGCACGTGGATTGGCAGTCATGGTTCGGGGATTGGTTTGTTTTGCTACGTTTGCAACAGAAATTTAGGGTTGGTTTTGGGCAAACGTTTTCACGTTGTCTGAGGTTGCCACATGTTCGGCAATACTGAACTGACTTGCGGTAGGGTTTCCATCGGTAATCACCGCTATGATAAATGATGCTGTAGGGGACGTGTGGGCCCTCAAAATAGATGACCGCCGCCGTGGACTGTCCGAGAATGCGGGCGTTGGGGACTGTATAGCGCGCTGGCACTGGGATTCCATCCATTAGCTCCGCACTGCACGTCCCAGGCATGATGCAAAGGATAACACCTTTGCTAACATCTTCAGGTAGACGCAAGTTGGCGTTTACGTTGTAAATGTTGCCTCCAAGCTGTATGTCGGTGATCTTGGCTAAGTTTTCAGCGTAGTTCTTGTTGGCTGTACTTGCATTACTGAGGTTTTCTTTTTTGCATTTGTACTCGCACGTTATCGTGAAATTCTTTTTGTGTATACCACTGGCTCTTCGACTGCGTGACTGCGACGAGTGATCCATTGCGCTGACTTCCGCTGACTCAGTATACATTGCGCTTGTTTCTTGTCGTTCGCTTGACGTCGCGCCCGTCGCAGTGTTTCACCTTAAGGTGTACCTGTCAGCCGCAGCACCAGCGAGCGCCGAGCCTCCTCTCCGGCTCACAGTGCACGGGTGACGCCTTTTGCACATGCGGGCCTGTTGCGCATGCGTGCCTGTTGCACGAGCGGCAGTGAGCGGCAGTGAGCGCTGTCGGCCTCCTCTCCCTGCGCACCGTGCGCCTGTTGCACGTGCGACGGCGGTTCTCCCTGGAGTAAGTGCCAAGGAGGCAGTCGATGACTCTTCAGGGTTCCGAGAGACGGCGCTCGCATTCTGAAGGAGCGGGGACAGGCAGGTCGCTACAGCCGGCGCCGACTTTTCGAGACCCCCGCCATCGTGTGCGTGGGGCAGGGACGATTTGATGGCCGTCACTCCTGGTTGTCGAAGGATTGCGCCGTCGACATCCGTCCGCTCCGAGCGTACGTCGGGTGATACGTGAGCCTCGGAGCACGGTGGGGCGCTTGATGGCTGCTTGCGAGGGCCGGCCACGCCGTCCTCCTCACTCTCAGCTTCACGGGCGCGTTTCCGCGAGCTCGAGGAATCCATTTCTTCCTCGTCGTCTGAAGAGGGGAGGGAGACGGCAGTCCTCTCAGCAAGGGTGGAGTCCTGCGTCAGGGAGATGGGGCTCGCCTGGGGTAATTCCACAACAGCTTCCGGTACCCCAGTGCTGTCGAGTACAGCCATAGGCAGAGCAGGAGCCGCTGGTTGCCTAGTGGTAGCTTGCTTGCGCAGCCATTCGTCGACAATGTGCGCGGCACGGTTCTGGAGCTCTTCTCTCGCACGGAGCTCTTGGAGAGTAGACGGCTCGAGTGTCACGAGCGACGTGCTGGCATGTCGACGGTGACACGCGCGCGGCGGGCGTCCTTCCGGTGGGAGGAAACTCATGATTTAAAAAAAAAAAACGCTCACACAACAGAACCGCAGGGCACGATATCAGCACGTCATGGGAAAACGCATCCCCGCCGCGAAAAACAAACTCTCGCTCGGCACGCGCAGCGCGCGCACAACACAACACACGTGGCGCGTGCACAAAGCACCACACCCGTGCGTGGAGCAGGTGTCGTCTCGGTGTCTCGACACTCGAAGTGTGGACGCCGGGCAGGGGGAGTGATCCTACGGCAGGCACGATGCAGCGAGGTAGGCGCAGAAGGTCGCGCAGAGTATGCGTGGCAGCACGCGATGGCGGTGGCCACGCGGCTCATGCAGCACACGCCGGAACGATGTGCAAGCACGTCCGCACACGTGGAGTCGGGTGCGGCTGGCGAGGCGAGGTCGTCGGAGCGAAAGGCTGCGTGACCTTGACGTGAGATGGCGCGACTACTGATGATCACGCTCCACCAGCTACTGGACAGAGCGCAGCTGCCTTCCTGAAGGATCCGCCAGCTCCTCCTTCAAAGCGCCTTGCCTCAAAAAAGAAGGGCAAGGGGAAGCGACGGACAACTCCAGGCAGCCTGCAGCCTCCAGCGACTGCTACCACCTCGGGCCCAGCGGCTTCTCCACAGCAACAGGCGCCACTGAAGAACACCCCCAACAGTTCTCAAGTCGCACCCTCCCTGGCACCCGAGAGCGGCGAACCAGCAGAGGATGCTTTCGCCATGGTCCTCTCTAGGAACGCCCAGCGCCGCGCCAGGGCTCTACAAGCCGCCACCATACCGGTTGACCCAGCGGTGGTCGGGACGGCCCTGTTCCGCCCTTCTGGCCCGGGAGGGGCCTTCGAGCGAGGATCCCGCCATGCTATTGCCGCTGTGCTCTCTGCGCTGCCAGGGGTGTCCGCGGTCCGGGTTAACACAAAAAGAAACATTGTGGCCGCGGACGCGACCTCGCAGGCCTGCTTGGAGAGGCTGCTCGCCACCACCGAGCTCCGCGGCATTCCCGTTGCTGCTCGGCCACCAGCTGTCCGTGGAAACAGCACCGGCTTTATACACGGTATTGACGACGAGACTACCGACGCAGAGCTGGCTGGTGCGATCGAGTCCAGTGTCCCTGTCCTGTCTGCGACCCGCTCCGGCAACAAGGCGATGCTCCGCTTTAGCAGCCCGGTCCCTCCCGAGCATGTGTCCATATACAAGCTCCAGTTCCGGGTGAGGCCTGGAAGACCGCGTCCACTGCAGTGCCAGCAATGTGGCCGCTATGGGCACGTGGCTGCAACCTGCGACAGACCTACCAGCTGCCTGCACTGTGGGAGGTCACACGAGCGAGGAGAAAACTGCCCAAATGCCGCCCACAGCAATAATTGTGGTGGCGATCACCCTGCTAATACTCCTGCCTGTCCCAGGTGGCAGGAAGAACGTAGGGTGGCAACCATCATGGCGACCGCCCCTACTCCCCTCTCTCGTCGTGCCGTCCGGGCCTCTGTGCGGGAAGAGACACAGCAGGCGAAGACCTCCACGCAAGTCTCATATGCACAGGCCCTAACCGGCCGTACACGAATTTACCAGTCGGCGACGCTCCCTCCTGGCCAGCCACCCAAAGCAGCCCCACGGACCCTCCGAGCCGGACCACCTGTAGCTACCACCTCAACCCCGGAGGCACCAGCCACACCACCACCGCAGGCCTGTCCAGACCCCCGCGACCAGCTGATCGCGAGCCTGCAGCTGACGCTGAAGGCCATCGGAGAGATGCTGCCTGCTGACAGCCCACTCCGAGCCCTCTGCCTCCAGGCGGGAGGCGTGCCATCCACCCAACACCAGCATGGCTAGCATCTCATCGAGGTCCCGTCGCCGCCGCCCGAGGGTGCTCCAGTGGAATGTAAACTCGCTGCAGCGACGGCACGGCGAGCTGTGTGAGTACCTCCTGCGGTGCGACTTCGACGTCCTCGCACTGCAGGAGGTATACGCCGTAGCCGAGAACGTACGGCTCCCCGGCTACACTGGCTACTCGGGCGCCACCACCTGTGCCACACGCAGTTGCACTGCAGCACCCTGCCTAGATGGAGCCCACAAGACAGGGAAGCCACGCACGGCAATCTACGTCCGCAGCACCCTGGCGCACGCTGTTCTACCTGTTGCTGACATCGCGGGTGGCCCCCTGGAGTCATGTGCCGTCACCGTACGCCTTGGCAGCCAAGACACCGCTGTGGCGAGCGTCTACATTCGTCCAGGAAAGCCGTGGGATCCTTCCAGCCTCGTACAGCTGGCTGTCCGCCTCGGTGGCCATGCCGTCCTGTGCGGTGACTTCAACGCACACCACACGGATTGGGGTAGCCGCAGCTGCACCCGCCGAGGCAAGGACCTCACAGACGCCATCAGCCGAGCTGGCCTGCTGATCTTGAACACTGGGGAGCCTACCTACGTCCGCCGCGGAGCTCGCACGGCCATCGACCTCTCCCTCACCACCGAGCAGTGCTCCTACTCCTGGGCCACAACTCCGGACACATGGGGGTCTGACCACTTCCCTATCGTGATCAGCCCCGTGTCTGGGAGAAGGCCTAGGACAAGAACTTACCACGTCACAGACTGGTCCCTGTTCCGGAAGCACTGCAGCAATTTGGACGATGGCCGTGACTTCCTCAGCGCCATTGCGGATTGTGCTCAGGCTGCCACCGTTCAGTGCTCTGCCCAACCATATACCCCCGCTCCGGACCTCCACCTGCTCAACCTCCGCGCCTCCAGGCGCCGTATGGAGCGCAGAGCAATCCGGACGGGCAAGGCAGAGCATTGGACCGAGTACAGACGCGCGGATGCCCGCTGCAGGCGCCAGGCCCGGCGCAGGAGGAGCCAGAGCTGGAGGAGCCTCTGCTCTGCCATCGAGGACAGATCTAGGGGACCCCTGGCTTGGAGACTGCTCAGATCTCTCACCGGCAGGAGAACAATCCTACAACCTGTCCTCGCCGCTGCCATCACGCTGGGCATCAGCGAAGAGGCCCTTGCGGAGCTCCTCGCCGACCAGTTCGCGCCGGCTGTACCACGCACTGCAGCCATCCTGCCGGTAGGACAGCCTTCCCTCAGCCTGCCTAGCTGCTGGCACAACCATCACCCGGGGTGGACATCGAGCCAGATTGCTGCTATCTGCCAGGACCCCCTGACGCTGCACGAGCTCCAAGTGGCCCTGAAGAGGGGGAAGCGCCGCAGCGCACCAGGAGCCGATGGAGTGACGACCCAAATGCTCCGCAACCTGGCCGCCAGCGAGCAGCAGCGCCTGCTCGACTGCTACAACGACATCTGGAGGTCAGGGCAGGTGCCGGAGCAATGGCGCACAGCCATCGTGGCCCCCATCCTGAAGGCCGGAAAGCCGGTTGGAAACGTGAGCTCCTACCGGCCGGTCTCCCTCACTTCCGCCTCCTGTAAGGTGATGGAGGCCATTGCTTTGGTCCGACTGGACTGGGTGGCCCGTGCCCGTGGCTTCCTGGCCGATGAGCAGACGGGGTTCCGGCGGCGCCGATGCACCGCGGACTCCATCGCGGATGTGGTCTCCACGCTGGAAGAGGCCAAGGCCTGCGGTGACGCCGTGCTCCTGGTGCTTATCGACATCAAGGGGGCCTTCGACGGCCTGCCCCACCCAGTCGTTGAGCAGGCCCTGGACCTACTTGGCATCAACGGGAATCTGCGGCGGTTCATCTCGTCGTTCCTAGAGGAACGCACTCTCAGGGTACGAGTGGGCCGATCGAGGAGCTCCCCTCGGCCGGTGGCAGCGGGCGTGCCACAAGTACGATGCAGCAGCCACCTCACGCCTGCGGTATGCCCTCCCACTCGTGGCACTACCACCAGCCCGTCTCAAGAAGCTGGAGCTGCAGCATCGGGCCGCGATTAGGCTCTGCCTGGGCGCTCCCCGCAGCTCCCAAGTCGCTGCAACCTTGGCCGAGGCGGGAGCATGGCCCCTGTCACTCCTCCTCCTACAGCAGGGGCTACGCCATGTTGACCGCCTCCACCATGGACCAGACGGCAGTGCCCTGCTCTCCCGACTGCGCTCGCGGCCCCATTCACAGATGGGCAGACTCTGTGGGCTGTACGAAGAGGTGATTGGGAGGCCTCCAGCGAACAACGCACAACTGCCTCCTCCCCAGAGACCACCCATACCCATCACCACAGAGCTGCCCGGCGTTTCCAAATGGCGCTCCCCAACTTGTGCCCTTCAACAGACGGCTGCTTCCCTCCTGCATGAGGACCACGGTGGAAACCTGCAGATCTACGTTGACGGCTCGGTAATGCCGGACACAGGCTCGTCGACTGCGGCCTGCGTGGTGCCCGCTTTGGGGAAGAGCAAGCAGTGTCGCCTCCCCAACCATGCGACTTCAACAGCGGCAGAGGTAGCAGGCCTTCACCTGGCTGTGGACTTACTCGCAGAGGCGCTGCCAGTGACCCCAGTGACCATCTACTGCGACTCCAAGGCGGCACTCCTCAGCCTGCAGAGGCCAGAAAGGGCCAGCCTCGGGGTTGCCCTGCTCTCGTCAAGGCTGATGGCGCTCCAGGAGGCGGGCTGCTCAGTATCCCTGCACTGGCTTCCAGCCCACGTAGGGATACCGGGCAACGAGGAAGCAGATGCACTGGCAAAGCGTGCCCACCACTGCGTGGTCCCGCCCAGCCTGGCAGTGACAGCCAGTGATTTCACATGCCACAGGCTTCAGCGCCATCTGCTGGCCTGCCATCCGGACAAGCGGATGTCCTTGGGCCGCCCTCCGCAACCACTTCCACAGCGCGGCCTCGCACGCAGGGAGACCTCCCTCCTTCTGCGACTGAGGATTGGCTGCTGTTGGACGGGTGCTCGCCGCCACCGGCACGGCCTCGCCGCCTCTCCAGCCTGTGCCTCCTGTGGGGAGCCCGAGACCCTGGAGCACCTCCTGCTGGCCTGCCCTGCCTACCTGCAGCAGCGTGACCGTCTCCTGCAGGAGTTCCGACGACTGGGGCTTCCTTCTACACGACAGGAAGACATCCTCTTCCCTGGTCGTAGCGAGCTACCAGCCCTCCTGAGTGTCGTCGAGTACCTCGACTCGTCGGGGCTCTCGGCGAGACTCTAGGATTCTCTGCAAAGACGGATAGCCTCACGGCTACCCAAACCACTCTAGGCTACTCGAACTGCCCCAATCATCTGGCTCCAGCTGGATCACCGCCCCCTGGCCTTTCACCAGATCACCAATCCTACCGGACCCACTGGGCCCTTCCTGCCGGACTGCTCAGCCGCTGCCATGGCGCCCCTTTAACCCTCTACTCTCCTATCTCCTTTGCTCCCACTATGCCCCCCCCCCCACCCCCGTTGACGCTGAGCCGTGCTCCCGCAAGGGCTGCAGAAAACAGCGTCAGCCTTTTCGTATCCCTTCAAGAACCACTTCTCTCTCTCCCTGGCGGGCCGGTGTGGTCTCGCGCAGTGTTACACTCAGCAAGGCGCGGGGTGGTGGATGAAAATGAAGCTCGAAATCTTGACGAAAAGCGCACTCACCTTTAAAGTAGGTGGTACCCGCTGGTTCCTTGTAGCTTGCTGATTCTGACGGTGCAAAATGAGATGGGTTAGTGGCCTTTTCCGTAGAAATGAGTGCAAGACGCAGGAGCCCATGTGAGGCACGTCAGTACTCCATGGCCCCTTAGCGGAGAATTATGTAGACGAGATAAAAACAAAGCAAAAAAACACGTAATGTTGGGCAACTCTTGTTCTACAGAAAATTCCCGGCATTCTACTGAACACGCCTTTTTTTCGGAGCCAGATTTGGAGCTTTTATGGCCCGTCACGCGACAATGCCTTGCCGCCGCCTCTCGCGTTACTCAATTTGTGCGAGAGCGCGCTGGGAGACTTGGCCGGAGTTTCAAGTTACAAGGCTTGTTGGCTAACGTAGTTTGGAAGCGAACGTCGCTGTAGTGTCTAGTGTCTAGTGTCTTCTTAGCAGCAATGAAAATGTTTATACCGGCCTTGCGGTCTGAAAATCCCCTATAGTACATGAATCACAATGCAAGGCAAAAACAGAAAAATAAGCTGTTTCGATGACTCGTGCAGCAGCACCTAAACAACATAAAAATCTGATAATAACACCTGGAGGCAAATACAATTCCACAAAACAAAATGTACGCAAGCGAAACCCGAATTTTGACGCTTTCGATGGTGAGATAGTTGGATAAGAAGCATTGCTTGGCTTAGGAGAAAAGGAACAAAAATGTAAATATAGGTCAGTGAATAATAAGTGAATATACAAATAGAGAAGCGGATATCACATGTGTTAGAATTACAGCTAAATCTTGCATATAGAATGGCATACATGTCCTTGTAGTATAAAGTTCGTGAAGTGTTGTCGTAAAGTTTAAACGAATATGGCAACTATGGCAATATGCCACAGGATATTGCAACTGCCATATACAATTTCCCTCGTCTTCGGGTTGTCGATGAATTGCCCAGACGCTGTGATCTGCTAGGGTCATAATTAGCGCACATCATAGAACGACTGGCCCGGGAAGACGTTGGCCCCGGATTCTCTCCCTGGACCAGGACGAATCTTTCTTGAACTACGAAACTTTCTTTCTGAGATACCCGTATCAGTTTCCTTTGCAGCTTCGGACGCCCGTCTGTTTGACCTCCCTGCATTTCCTCTCTTTGCTTTCTCGCTCTCTCTCTGATGCTACAGTCGGATGTGTAGAGAATTTTCGCTTTCACACCAACCCCCGCCCTTTATCCAATGTGTAAGCGAGTGCAGTTTTTTATGACGCTCATGTGTAGGTCTCGTTATTTCCAAAACATCAAAATGAAAATTAGCTTTAAGAAGTATGTGTACTTCATGTTAAATGGACGCTGAAGCCAAGTACTAGGTTGATGCAGACCATTAAAATACCATTCCAGCAAGCCCGCAGCGCTTGTTTACTTAGGTTAGGAGAAAATTGCATCTGCAGGGTCCGAATACCTTTATCGCAATTCAAATCTGCCGCGACCCAACCGGGGAGTCATGACGTTGCATACGGCATCACCACCTTTTTCGGCTGTCGGTGAGTAAAACGATGCCCGACAGATGGCGGTGCTATTTTTTGCGCAATATGCATACTCGGGCCGTCGAAAAACCAAGCCAGGACAGAGCGGTGGATTCACCGCTCCACTTGCTTTTGGTCAAGTGGTGTGGACTGCTCTGGCATCCCGCGACATCACATGGACATGGAAATCTCTGCTACTTGCAGTTTGTGCGAGTTTCGCGAGCCAGAAAAGCCAGCGCAGCACTACGCGATAGCGAAACTACTGAGATGCGAAAGCGCGGGTGGCGCAGAGTCGAGCGAAAACGAAACCTTTCGACCGCCCACATGTTGTAAAGGGTTTTTTTTTTTCTAAAGATGAACCAGAATTGAAAAAGTAGCATTTTTTCATCTTATAATTCAATATAATGATGTTTTTACAACGAGTGGTTGAGTACTAGTGATATTATTTAAACGGGGAGTGCTTTCGTCATCGGACAAGTATTTGAATGTGCCCGGGGATTATCTAATAGTGTGCTGCATTTACCTCAATTTCTCGATTACTAAGGCTGTGTTCGCGATAATATTGAAGCTTTAGAGATTCTCGTGGAGTAATCTATCACGTTATGTTGACTTAATATTTGCCTTTATCGTCTGTTTAGGCGAAGTTATTATCACGTTCATAATTTCGTGAAATAAAATGGCGGCTCTATTCCGAATCAACTTCATCCTGTGTTTGAAGAGAAACAATAAGAAGATGGGAGGGTGGGGAGGTTAACCTAAAAAAATCCATTTGTCTATCTGATACAAAGGAATGAGAAAGAGGAAATAAGACAAAAAACTAGGTAATTCCTTGAACAAATATGCATACAAGGAAAATGTGACGTTCAACGAGACAACACAGGCCAATCAATCACAAAAAAATTAATAGCATCTTGTGCGCTGTTGAATGGCGGGGTCAGTGTTACGGTGTCTTGCAGGCAAACGCCAATCGTTTGCACGTGCTGAAGTAATATAGATCGCTTATTTAAAAAAAATACAGCAGAACTCATCTCATGGTGACTGTCGACGGTGAGGCTATTAGTATCCGAGCCCGTATAGCGACACAGCGCATTTTTGAAGACGTTGTTTATTTACCATGTTTAGTGGTAACTCTGAGATTTTCCTTGCTTCGGTTGTGTGCGACAGACTCCGATATCGTCCCACTTTGCTATGGCACTCGCTTGCCAATAGTGCCCGCGAGCATGGCAGCATGGCGACGACTGTAGACGCGGACGCACCGACGACGACGGAACACCGAAGAAGTATAATGACGCCGATTGAACTACAAAAGGCGTTATGACAAAGATATCATGACGACAGTAAGGTGTCGATTCTTGAGTGATCGCGATGGCGTGACAACGATATGACAACAGATGCAGGATGATGGCTACATGACGACGACGCACTGAGGACGATGGCATGACAGCGGTATGAGAACAATGAGATGGCGACGAGTGTACGACGGCAATGGCGCCGCGACAGCTGCGTCATGATGACTAAGCTGCAATGACGACGACACAACGACCGCGATGCGTGGGCCCCTTGAACGCAGCGAGCACCGCTTCTGTTCTCCTTCTTTCCGCGCGTTGTTTGTCCATGACATGCACAGCAGTCCCACCGGATGCGAACAAGTGCGCTCACACACAATCACAATGGCCACTGTAATACACTACTTCTGAACTTCAGTGCGGCTCTACACAGCGATAACAACTTATCGTCTGTTTATTTTCAACTTTCTTTGCGACGTGAATGTCTTCTGCGCCCACCGTGCTCTGTGGCTGCATTAGCATGCAGGAATCATTTTTGGCAGTCTCCGTTGCCGGTATACGCTTGGCCGCTGAATTGCATGCCAGTGCGGTCACTTCGAAGAGGCGGCGCTGCATCGCCGCGTCGTTAATGCCGCACACGAGTCTGTTGCGAACCATGCTAATTAGGTAAAAAAGTTCCGTACTCACAGTCTGAAAAAAAGCTTTTTCAAGGCAGCCACGTAGGTAGTCACTGACGGCTTTTCTTACTTGGTGAGAGTAGCTGTTGAAGTTGAAGCGAGAGACGACCACTGGTGACCTGGGAACGAAGTGGGTGGACAGCACGCTGGAGATGTCGTCGATGTACACCTGGTCAGGAGTCTTGGGTGTCAGCAGGCTCTGATGGAGGGGGTATGTGTTGACTCCGCGGCTGGGCAGAAAGACGGACCTTTCCTTCAGGAACGCTGTTAGTATTGAAGAAGAGCTTCACTTGCGTTAAGTACTCAGTCCAAGCTGCTCCTTCGCCGTGAAACGGTTCCAACGCTCTGTATAGGTCGGCATAATAGCGTAAATGTTACTTATGCCGAATGTTTTGTCCTCGTCGCCAAAATCTGTCACGAGTCACCGTGAGATGTGCTCGAGGGAAACGCGCACTTACGTGCCTCTACGGGAAAGTCAGCAGGAGGCCGGAAATGAAGAAACCGGACTCTTTGCGTTCACGTTTCAGACTGCCCGCCTCAAGTGGGGAGCGTTTATTCTTCGTATTTTTGTTCCCCTTCCCGGCGTGACCCCCTGAACACAGCGAGCGCCGCTTCTGTTCCCCTTCCTCCCTCGCATTGCTTGTCCATGACGCACTCGGCAGCCATGTAAGCATTAGCGTCCGCCTTCGCTATTAATATGTACAATGTCACAATATGCTGGTACTTGCTCTAACAAACAGCTTTAGCGTGCGAACGTTTTTCTGAATAGTGACCCATAGGCTTCATAGGTATTATGGACGCCACCTATAGCCTACTTTATTCCGAGAACGACACGAGTGTGCACGACTTTATGCGCTACTGAATTGTTGTTTCACGCAGCAATTCATCCGCTACTGAACTACACTGCTGTGATTTTGTCGTGCAAAGGTTTCACATCATCGTATATCCTTCAGACGAGAAAGCATGCTTCCTGTTGGACAAGATGAAGGTAGCGTCTCGAGCTACAATACAGGCTCACATGTTGATTAAAATAACCGAGTGTAACTTACGACGCTCTGCAGGAATGTGCCTGTTTGTCCAGGGATGGCTGCCACTGAGCCCTGGTCACGCCGCCGAGGCAGCTTTAACCAATAAAATCGAAAACAAGTGGGAAATACACAAGTGTTTAACTCTTGCTTACTCATCAAACCTATAAGCTGAAGAGCGCGCCTTTGCTCTCCTTCTTTCGTAACCCTGCAATGCACAACGTACCATTTTTGCTGTTGGCTGTTTGATCCCGTGAAATTTTTATTTAGACGTTAGAAACAACTTCT
This sequence comes from Dermacentor albipictus, assembly GCF_038994185.2. NCBI lineage: Eukaryota > Metazoa > Arthropoda > Arachnida > Ixodida > Ixodidae > Dermacentor > Dermacentor albipictus. The sequence goes on along the minus strand of NC_091821.1, from coordinate 161,878,960 downwards.
AGTATACAGCAGCGTTTATGATACGTCGGAGCCAGTTTTCGATTGTGCATAGTTCAGGAAACCAATTACTAATTAAATAATTACTCGTGTAATTAAATTTTAGCTGAAGTAACATTCCATTGTTTTTTTTTCTACAAATGTACTCACTATGGCCAGAACTGAATGTGAACAATTTATTCAATTTTTTTATCAGTGGAACTGTGTTAGGCATTACGGGTTAACTGCGACATCTCAATCCACGGTGCCATCGTCCAATCGTTAATAAAGTACCGATATCACCAATGTCATACATATCAATCATCATGCCTTTCTATACTGAAGCACTCTGAAGAAGTGGCAGTTTCGCGCGAAAAGCGAAGCATAGATTGCTACAGCGAATTATTGGACACCCATACGAAGAATAGTAGTTTTATCGGCCATGTAAGCTTTTAAGCATAGACATACTAACTAAATTAACAAGCATGGTGTCACATGCGCTCAAGCAAACATGAACACACTTCACCCGCTGCGGTGGCTTAGCGGCTACGGTGTCGCACTGCTAAGTACGAGGTAGCGGGATCAAACCACAGCCGCGGCGGCCGCATTTCGATGGGGGCAAAGTGTAAAAACACCCGTTTCCTGCGAACTGGGGCACGTTAGAGATGTGCTGGAGGTCAAAATTAACCCGGAGTCCCCCACTATGGCGTGCCGCATTATCAAATCGTGTTTTTTTTTTGCACGTAAAACCTTAGAATTCATTCAACACATCTCGCTCTCTGACCGCGGAAACTGGCTGTGAAAACGCTGGAGTGAGGAAGCGTGGCAGCACAACCGAGCGAATTGACTTTCGCGCTACCTTTCGCATCAACACTAGAGAGTTTTAGCCCAGCGGGTTTACGGCCAGGGGAGCGGAGCGGTCTCCACCGTTGCGCCAGCGGAGCGGCTCGCGAAAAAAGAATTTTAGCCCAGCGGATCACCCGCTCGAGCGGGGTAAAGAGCGGGGCGCTCTGCTGCCCCACCTAGTGGTTCGAATAGGAGTTACTGAGAAATGAAATTGAATTACGCTTGCTTTTATTACGCAATAAATGTTGAATAAAGATATATTACATGTTCTCAGTGCATTATTTGTTAATAATCTACTGAGTATTAATGTACGGGTCAGCGCGGCAGTCGCCGTCTTCGATGCAGAACTGCCGGCGTTCATGTTCGCGGCTGCCGTCTTGCATTTCCCATACACGCCCGCGCGCCCTTACGCACGCTCGCGCGCTGCGTATACGCTCCGCTGGGGAGTGCTTTCCAACGGGCGTAAACGCCGCTCCGTAAAACCGCTGGCCGCCTCAGCGTGGTGCGCATGCGCAGTCGCGTCTCCGCTCGCCCGCTCCGCTCCGCTGGCCGTAAACCCGCTGGGCTAAAACTCTCTACTAACTAAGCCGCAAAAACCCAGCGCACGGCGGACTCCGTCGCCCTCGCAGATGGCTTTCAATATACAGCCGCTCGGAATAAAGCCCCCTCCCTCCATCTCTACCCTTTCCCCGGACCCTTGTGCGCGACGGAAGACGGCGCGCTTCCTCACCACTTTCCTCCCTTGCCTGCGCAAAGATCGAGCGGCGATCGCCCGCTCACCCTCTTACGCTTTCACTCGCACATTCAGCATACGGCGCACGGTGACGATATTATGGCCCTTCGATTTTATACAGAACCTCACGGCGACGCCGACGGCAGAAATGCGCCTGGAGTGTCCATATATAATGATGGATAAACACCCGCAGCGCGCGCGGATAGTTTGATCTGCAGAATTGTTTTATTTGTAGTCATATTAGGGTTCCACTATTCAGAATAACATCTCTCTTCTGAATTTTGTATTTCACAAAAATGTTGCGGGATGAATATAATCTGACCCTTGGATATTAAAGAAGTTATGATAGTGCCTGTTCAGTCAGTCAGTCAGTCGGTCAGTCAGTCAGTCAGTCAGTCAGTCAGTCAGTCAGTCAATCAGTCAGTCAGTCAGTCAGTCACGAAATCAATAAATTAATCACTTTTATCTCCTTTATGAGTAAAAGCAAGGCCAGGATAGAGAGCGAAAGAGCAGTTTCATAGAAGTCCAGCATTTTTCTTCTTTTTTTTACAATGAACAGCCTGCGCTTGCAAACGGGACACTGCCCGTATTCACAGAACGATTTCATGATAGAACTGTTTCTAAGAAGTGGTGCCACCCAGTTGAGATGTTGGTCATTTATTAGCAAAAGCTGCGAACCAGAGACACGAAGGTCTTAGGAAGGAAAACCTTTGTGAATTTGGCCCCAAAATTTTACCGGAATAAAAGCATAGTGGCTCAGCTCTACTTAAAGTAAATGATACGCAAATCCAGCCAGTTAGAAAACTTGTAAATGTAAGTACATCAGAACACAGTGTGCCTATGGACACGATGCATTTGTTGACGGATAAGGCATTGACAAGATAATAAGCAGCATATAGAACAGCTTTAAAGAATGAAGATGTCGAAAAGCGTAACCTAAGGCTTCGCAGAATACAGCTGGACAGAGCGATGAAAACTATGGGGCATGTGGCAGCAGCTTGATCTTGCGGGCATATCACGCCGCATACTTTTTTCGCCAGGAAACGTAACATCACGCGATGGATATGAATATACGAACATAATGAAAAGCTATCGTTACTTTAACACCTTTCACTTACATTCATTGGTTTGACGATTGTTCTTCTGTTTAACCAGCTCTGTTTACGAGCACGAAAAGTAAACACTGAGTACCATTCCAAAGGCACAGCAACTGCTTTCTATGGTTTCCTATAGGGAAGCGCCATTGTAGCATGTCCGCGATTGCAATTGAATTGACGAACGCATAGGCGGCTAGCCACAGCAGCGACATCGATTTCTAGCTACGGTTACGTCCTCGCAGGCACTGGTTGCCGTCGACCCAGAAACCAGACATCTGTCCTGGCGCCGACAGGATGCGCTCAACTTCCTCCGGCGCGCGCAGCACAGGGACGGTCACTTCGGCGGCCTTCTGGCCACCACCCAGGTGGCGCCACTGCTGGCCGGAAGGACGCTCGCCGACCTCGCCTCGCACGCCCGGCGCTTCTGCTCCCCGGCGGACAATGGCTCGGCATCGGCGCGTAAGAACCCAATACCGAAAAGGAAGCGGCAGAGCCGCTCTTCCCAGACGCTACTCAACACTGTGAAAGCGCTATCCGGTTCCAGCTGGTCAGGAGCCGCGTTCTAAACGCTATCTGAGTTTTATAGAGAAGCTATCAACTTGAAAGTTGCTGGGTAATTGTAATCAACTTCCAATACACCAAATAGGCCTGACAGTACTACAGCTGCAGGTAGTATTTCGTAGCAGTTTTTGTTTTCGCTTGTATTCCTTCCTTTTCATACATCCGGTTAGGTGGACGATCCTAACGAAATCGTGGCACCGGCGAAGAAAGACGAAAAGAGTAGATTCGGAAAAGAAGCACTACGATATCTAGCCCCATTGCGAGATTTAGAGCGGGAGAAGAAAGCGGAGAGGAGGAGGGAGTGAGGCGTCTTCAGCGCCCGCGTAGCCTGCGCCAGTATTGACAAAACAGTCCGTACCCAAGAGCATTTCAACTGGCGATAGCCAATCGAGATAGCGGATATGATTAGTGAACGTGGTCGGGTAATGACAGGGATTTGGTAGCAACAGAAAGCTGTAAATTGCTTTCTTTTTATGCGAATGGCATTCTTAGCCTACCTCAGCATGTGCTGGGAGGATTGCAATCCACGTCCCATGGGTTCCTCAAGCACAGCAGCGCGAGGCTATAGTGCTATGCCACGAATACGCGAGAGCAGCAAGGGGCTAATTGTCAGTGTTAGCATACACACATCGGTGCAATATTTAAGGAGCGGCAATCTGAGAATCTTGCATCTTCCAGCGGATCTTACAACGTGTGATGTTTTAACAGGGGCGGAACACCCCACAGTTCACTTGCTATATTTTGCACAATAAAGTATTTCTCTCTCTTACTCGATGCGGAGTAGGCCCCCCCGAGTGGTCATGGCCATGTGGCGAGAAAGTTGTGTTAGCGCAGGCGGCACAGTGCCGGTATAATCGTTACACAGAGACAACAGCGAATGTTTAGGTTGCGCGAAAACTCAAGTAGTGTACTTAAGTTTACTTAAGTATACTTATGTTCATTAGCTGTTCCCCGTTGTTATGGCAATTGCTAGCTCTAAGCAAGCGGGCAGATCACAACTATCCGTGAGCACGTTAATACAAAAAGCCTTCATCTTTTTCATTACTTTAGTGCAAAGGAAAATTTGGAGGACACTTAAGCTTCGCCTTTAAGAGTGGAACGTGATAGCATTCAAAGATCCCTGAATGCTTCTCACGCTTCCCGGCAACTGCAGCGTATGTATCCCTGATGTTTACCGGGAAAAGCTCGCGGCGAAGGCTATTCACGAAGACGGGCTTTCTGGTAGAAACGCGGCCTCTTGCTCGGGCCGCGATTCGACGGAGGTGAGCGTCATCTGGAAGCAGTTTGTCTCTATATTTATTAAGCTTTCTCGCAGCAAAAAATTCGAGATGATGTGCCTTGAAACTTTGATCGGGATACGCTCTCCCGTAAAAGTATAAAAGCCACGGTCCTGAATGCTGGAGTGTACCACTTTCAGTACGTTGACTGTGGGCTCGCCGGCGCTGGAAGTGTCGTGAAGTTGGACTCTAATAATGCTGCAAGCAGAAACTGGCGGCGGTAGCCCCGCGTACATGCCATGGTACGCCACCGCGAGGAGAACGGTGGTCTTTGCATTTGGGCAGTGAAAAATTTAATTCTGGGATTTTACGTGCGAGTACCATTATATGATAATGAAGCACGCCGCAGTGGCGGGCTCCGGAATAATTTCGACCACCTGAGGTTCTTTAACGTGCATCGAGTGTACAAGAAAGGGGCGTTTTTGCATTTCGACCCGATCGAAATGCGGCCACCGCGGCCAGAATCTGATCAGGTGCCTTGCATAGCAGCGCAACACCAAAGCCACAACGCTCCCACGGCTGGACATTTTGGTGATAGAGCGTACTCCGAGATATTAAAAAACATTCGGCTATAGTATCTGTTAAAGAGTTTCTTCTGAAATGCATGTGAGTTGGGAAAAACGGCCGTTAAATATGTCGTTTACACATTTACATTATTAGAAAGTAATTACATGGATAATTCTGATATCTCGCATAATACCAGAAAGCATAAGCAGCACAGATGTTCAATTAATGAACTTGGTCACTTTATCGTTCGCTCCATACCAGTGTCCTGTCATACACTAAAAAAAAGTTTACACCGGTGGGGTTGTATTTTGTTCCCAAACAATAATCGTCATCTCTCTTGCCCGCATTTCCCTTCTTTAACGCTGCGAGCCCGATACTTCCTAGTCACGAACGACTTGCGCGTTATCAGCATGACATAGCCTTCTCGACAGGAAAGGAGCGAGCGCCGAGTTTTCAAGAGAGGAAACGCAAGCAAGGCAGATGACGATTATTTTTGGGGACAAGATAAGCCACAAAGGGTGTAAACATTTTTAGAGTGTATCAGACAGCTAGACAAGAAAAATACAAAAGTGTGCTCACGACCATGATTCATATGAAGGCTCTACTACTGGTGGCACCAAATTGTAGATATCCGTCATGGGGCCTCAGAAGCTGTAAAATTCTGCTTTTGAGTACAAAGTCGCGAACGGGACTGCTGGTAGCGACGACCTCATTCCTACAGGGTCGAAATGAAACGGAGTAATGCAGCCGCGTACATGAAGTTCAGGATCCTGTAGGTGTATAAAAAACTGTAAGTGCCAAAATTAATTCGAAGGCCTTCATTTCAGCGTCTCCTTTAACCATTTGTAGCTTTCAGGCTTCAATACCAATAGTAGTTTCGATCAATCATTCACCTTGCTTGAGACTCCATCGACGTGACAACAGAATTTAGCCTTGGAACTCCGAAGTCGCTTTTCGAATAGACAACTCATGCTGGATATTAGGCGGTCGCTACCACTTTGCTTTCTTGTTGTACGCTAAATTTAGGTCAATGGGAACGTAGGCTACATTAGGGCCGGCTCGTACAAGGCAGAGTTAAGATATTTAGGCTATTCCTTTCGCCATATGACACGCGCACGCACACTGCAGATACGAAAATATGCTCAATATACAAGCATGCGGAAATGTAAACAAAACAAAAACTAAAGCTAACCGCTTTCCAGCCTGTTAGCAACTTGACCCCCTCTCACAGTCCAGTGCGACCCATTTCCAGGTCCATCTGAAACAACAGGCCAATATAGATTGGCTCTGCCCGTCTCGCGTAGAGCAGCGCCTGCCATGCATATGTTGGAGAAAATGCTCATGCGCTTCGAAGTTAGCTGCCAGGACTCACATCTGCTGAGACATCGAAAATAACCGATCCTTCTCGTATTCATCAGCTCGGTTTTATTGTTGCATTTCTGTGCCACCATTTTGAACACTGGATCCGCAGCCAGCTTGGGGCAGAGAGGACATTCGTCAAAATTTACGGTTGTTTGGCAGGGTGTAAACACTGGCCAGAACCGGCGGCATACAGAGATTTCCATGATGAAAAAAAAACAAGAATAAAACTGAAAATCACCATCGGAGACTATGCAGCCAAGAGTAAGCAAAAAGGAGGGGCGTTCCACTTCTCCGGATTGTGAGTAGAATATACGGTTCTTCTTTTATCGCTTTAACTTGAGGAGTGCCTATTTTAAGACTGGCAACGCCACTAGCCTCGAGCGCCGTTATGGGCAAGCTTTTACGGCTGCAAGACACCGAGGTCTCGGAGGCCATCGGACGTGGTCTCTGTCACCGCTCGAAGCTGTTTGGGATGCAGCGAGCGGTTTGGATCAACCCGCGTAGCTCAATGACGGTGGCACCTTCGAGAGGTCGCCTGCGAAAAGGTCGTTGCACGAGTGGCGAGGAGAGATTGGAGGACCTTCTTGAAAGGACGGGATCGGTAAGATCCTATATAATGTAAACGGCATCAAAATGCAGCGTTTCTTGTGTACTTTCTTTGCACGAAGTGAGAAATCCTGCTGCGCTCATGAATGACGCCTTTGTTCAAGGGAGTTGAAGCTTACAGACCCAAACAAAAAATTTCTGGTAGTCGCATCGCCCGACGCCGAGTCGAATGGTTCATTCGAAGCTAGAAAGGGGGTGGAAAATTGTGAGCAGGCAAAGCTTTTCTACTCTAGTCTTGCGTTGTTCACGTTGAACTTTTGCTCTTCGGGATCAATTGAAGGAGCGGAACCATCCTCGAGGGTGGGTGACCTGTGAAACTGCACATGTGTGCTATCAATAAAAAGGGTGCCGATCTGCTCTGTAAAACACATCCACCGGGCATTTTCAAGGGGTTTTTGATGCTAAGCACGCGTGTCTGCTACCTCTTTACGACAATGTTCATTACTGCGAACGAGAAAACGGGCCTATCTTGTTCATTCGTTCATCCATCGTTCGTCAGCCTTTTGTTCGCATGGCGCGTAAAAGAAAGAATTTCACCAAGCAGAGACTGAACCAGATGACGGTGTAAGCGCACTGACGATGGTTACGAGACAACGACGGCAGGACGACAACGATGGTGATACCCAGATGACACTTCGTTGACTAGCAACTAAGGCAGCGATACGGTAGTATTGTCAGCCTGTCAGGGCCACGTAGGAGGAGCCTCAAAACGTCTCAACGAGTAGAGAGCTCATAACTATGGTTCACAGTCACAGTTCACAGTAAAGCAATAAAGGAGTCACTGAGCTCCGGCCATTTTTCGTCATGCTCCATTGTGCTTTTTTCTAATTAGCGCCAGCCACCATTGTGAAACACCGCTTTACGTCTCGAGCATGTTGCGTCATTTCCCATAGGGCGCACCTATTTATATATATTTGATTGTAAAGGCTGCGCTGATCTTTACAGGCGCCCGGCGATAACGTCGGATGTGGTCCACATATGATTGTTTACTGGATAACCTTAACTCCTAACGACTGCAGTGCACCAACATGACCTGCCCCGCTTGCGGTATATTTGGCACCTCACAATATTTTCCGTAGTGTCAAAGCGGGTGCCAGTGCCGGTCGATTATTTGGCCTGACGACAATAAAAGCTGACGTCAGTCGGATATTCGGGGCCGTATTTTGTAAGAAGTCTTTTCCTGCCATCCTTTCTTAACCTCGTTTTCTTTCTTTTTTTTTCTTTCTACAGTGATAGCTGATATGGGCTCAGCCCCCTGATTGTTTTGATGGCCACCGCTGTCAGTGGCTAAACATTTCTGGGGTCTTACGTGCCAAAACCCTGGGCCGGGAGGATAAGGGTGGAGGAGAGGGGTTAGGCCGGCGTGGTCCCACGTTGTTTTATGCCAGGTATCAGTGGTGCACAGACATTTCGGGGAGATGGAGGGGGCACGTGCTTGGTGTCCACCTCCTCCTCCGCCCCTTTTCTTTTTTGTACGCTCCTGATCAGTTCCGAATGTAGGTCCCTACTACAGTGCCACCCCAGCCCGCAGCCTGTTTAGCCCACCTTCCTCCGCCATAGTAAAGTGACGAGAGAGGAAGCAGGCACGCGCCGGGATAAGAGTACGTGTGTCCGGCCAGAGGGAATTTCGGTGGTCGTAAAGTCTGGTGAGGGACAGGCTTGAGAGGTGTGGAGGGAGGACCTGGATCGAGGGAGTTGTGTGCGTGCTGGTCAGAAGCAATGTTGCTGCGCATAATGGCCTTGACCTCAATGCACGTTGACACAGATGGTCTTGCGATTAAGTGCGTACATCGCCTCGTAGACTTACATTGTGAAATTTCTTTAACTCTTAAGTGAACATTAGACAATCTAGATTTTTTCTAACGTAATCCGGCGGGACACGGCTTTGGTGGGAACCAGAATTAAGAGGGACAGAAAGAATGAAAAAGAGAACAATCATTAAAGACATGTAGCTTCAATTGCGTTTTTCTGGCAGTTGACCGAAGGCTTCACCTCCAAGAAAATACACTTCATGGAACTTTTAACATGTAAAAATTATTTCTCATTGACTGGCCTCCTTTTCTAATGATGTGTTCACCGTCGCGATTGGTTGACGATTGTTCTTGCTAACTACTATACCGTACACGAACTTTATAATGTCTACAGTCCCTGATACTGAAATGAAAGCCAAATCCTGGACGACGTAGTACCAGGGTCTTTCAATACTTTTCTTCTGGTGAGGAAACTTTTTCGAAAGAAATTTCGTATAGGGACAGAAGGTGCCACGAGAGGCGCTGAAGTAACTGGGGTGGATTTAGGCACCTCTAGCGTCCTTGAAGCCCTTAGGTTCAGCGAGAGTAGGGGGAAAGTGAACATGTCCGCAGTAGAGATTAGTAAGAGGCGAGATTGGAAGATTGGTGGAAGAAAACTAGGGAGACGGCAATCAACGAAAGCGTGCAAAAACAAAATTTCCAATAGGGGTTCAAAAAGTTTGGTCATGGGAATTCTTCGTGGAGTTTTTTTTTCGCATTTTCTTTTTCTTTAACAAAGGTAGGACACTAGGCAATATAATTACAAGAGCTTGGTGGCGCAACCACCACGATCTCCAAAGGGGACGCTCAGAGCATTCATTCATCCATTGTGCCAGTAAATGGCCATCGAAAGGGGATGCCAAGAAATCATCATCATCTTTTTCATCATCACAGTTTAGGCTGTAGATTTTAGCTGTCGGTTTAAGGTCCGCTGGCCTCCTTGGAGCACGTGGGTGCAGGGATAACCGAGGCAAAGTAAACATATCTGCAGTAGAGCTTATTAAAAGGAGAGTGAAGGTTTGGGGGCAGAAAAGTGGGGAGACCACAAAATACGGAGGCGTACAAAAACAAAGTTCCCAAGCGTTTTCCAGAAAGTTTGATGCTAGGAATTTTTTGTCTGATAAAAAATATATTTGAGACATTAGGCAAAATAAGAAAAGGAGATTTGTGGCGCAACCCACCGCCCTGTTTAAGGGGACGCTCATAGCATTCATCCATCCATGGTACGATTAATACGACCAGATCCATTACGGGCATAGGTAGCGGTACAGGGTAGATAGAGAAGTTTTGAGGAAACGAAAAAAAAGATTAAGAAGATGTATACAAAAATACCAGAATGAAAAGCATAGCGAGATATTGTAGCGCCAAGGCACAATTTCAAGGAAGAGGCCCAGACACACGTTGCAGCAACTTTGTAATTGCGCCTTCGCGCCAGAATATGTCGCTAAGCAAACACTAACTAGCCCAAAAATTGCGTATGCTGAATAAAAAGAATGTATAACATTCTTGATTAACTTAAGCAAGCTAGGTGACTATTTGTCATCTCCCCGTTTCAAAGGAGATGCCAATAAATCATTGTCATCATCATGATCGGAGAGGCGCGATTAAGAAAATTTTCTCACCGGGAAAAGTGTCTCATACATTCATTGCAGCATGTTTGCCAAATGAACATGCAACAGGAACTTTAGGCTAAATACCTTGTATTAACGCAATAGAGATAAAGGCCTCCGCTTGGAGACAATCTGGCGGTGGTGTCCGGCGTACCGCGTCCAGTGTCGACCATCGTTTCGAAAATAATAATTCCGCACCACGCATACCCAACCACGCAAGCCCTCCGTGTAGCGCAAAGAAGTTGCTTAACTGGTTGAATTTTTGAAATTAAAATGCGTCAGAAAAATCGTAAAGTACGACTTACACAACCTGCAGTCATGGTAGCGTCTGATAGTAACTCGAATATAGGAGAAAACATAATTCTGTTACGCGGAAACTCAAACACAACCCCCTTTTAATGCGATCCCGTTTCCTGCTACCGTTTGAGGTATGTCTTAGTAGGAGCGGCGCGGCCCCTTCGGTTCCTTGCACACCATCAAAAAAAAAGAAACACAAAACTTTCATACATAGCGTTCGCTGCCAGCGTTTCCCGGTAAACATTACGGCTACATAAGCTGCAGTTGTCGGGAAGCGAGAGAAGCACTCAGAGATCTTTGAATGCTATCGCGTTCCAATCTTAAAGGCGAAGCTTTAGCGTCCTCCAAATTTTTCTGCATAAATTATACACCACTGCAATGTAACGGACGTGACCCGCCAAGTCGCGTCAATCGCACAAAATGTTTCGATCAGCCCTGTCGTGGGATAGCGGTCCACTGCGTCATTGCACCTAATTGTCCGTTTCTTACGGAATGTCAGCGACCTCCCGTACATGCGAAAGCCAAGTACTTCTGCACAAGCCGGAGCGGCACATAAAGAGCGCGTGCCCGTTCTATGAAGTATATGCACGGCTTGCATATGAAAATTCTTTTTTTCAGTCGGAAGAATTAGTTGTGTACATTCATTCATAGATGGCATTGAACGTCTTGAAAGAGGACTACGAGAGACCGCCTTCAGTATGGCTGTCGGAGCCCGTTTATCAGCAGAACGGCGTAGCCACTGAGCCACTACAGCTGATAAAGAACGGCTTAGCAGTAAACCAGACGAAGCTCACAGCTAAAAGGAAATAAACCCGCTTATCAGCAGAGCGGCATAGCCATTGATCCATTACGGCGGATAAAGAACGTTGTAGCAGCAAACCAGATGAAGCTGATGGTTAGGAGGAAATAAACACGCTTATCAGCAGAACGGTGTATCCACTGAGCCATTACCGCGGATAAAGAATGGCGTAGCAGTAAACCAGATGAAGCTGGTGGTTGGAAGGAAATAAACTCGCTTATCAGCAGAACGAAGTAGCCACTGGGCCAATATGGCGGATAACGAAAGTTGTAGCAGTAAACCAGACGAAACTGATGGTTACAAGGAAATGAACCCGGTTATCAGCAGAACGGTGCAGCCACTGAGCCATTACCGCGGATAAAAAATGGCCTAGCAGTAAACCAGATGAAGCTGGTGGTTCCAAGGAAATAAACCCGCTTATCGGATAAAGATCGATGTAACAGTGAACCAGACGAAGCTGATGGCTAGAAGGAAATAAACCCGCCTATCAGCAGAACGTCATAGCCACTGAGCCAGTATGGCGAATAACGAAAATTGTAGCAGTAAGCCAGACGAAAATGACGGTTAGAAGGAAATAAACCCGGTTATCAGTAGAATGGTGTAGCCACTGAGCCATTGCCGCGGATAAAGATGGCGTAGCAGTAAACCAGATGAAGCTGGTGGTTCCAAGGAAATAAACACGCTTATCAGTAGAATGGCGTAGCCACTGAGCCACTGCGGCGGATAAAGAATGATGTACCAGTATACCAGATGAAGCTGGTGGTTCCAAGGAAATAAACCCGCTTATCAGTAGAATGGCGTAGCCACTGAGCCACTGCAGCGGATAAAGAATGGTGTACCAGTAAACCAGACGAAGGAGGAGGAGGAGGAGACAAAGGAGAGGAAAGACAGGGAGTTTAGCCAGTGTAAGTACCGGCTGGATATAATTCTCTGTGCTGGGGAAAGGGGTAAAGGGAATAAAAGGAGAAAGAAGAAGAGGAGGAAAAAAATGGGAAAAAAAAGAAAATTCACACAGTAACGCGAAACTACGCGCTGCAACGTTCAAAGGTGGTCACACAATTCGCATGTCCTTAAAAACTTCAACAAAGCCCTTAAGGCCTTGAGCGCCGAAGCCCGTCTGGACAAGTGTCCTAGAGCTTTTTCCTCTGTAAAGGGGCGATTGTCCAGTTTTCCGAGAGCGGTCACGAGCACTTTTCTTCGCACTGCGTAACGGGGACAGTCACAAATGAGGTGTTCAATCGTCTCCTCGCAGCCGCAGGTGTCACAAGTAGGGCTGTCGGCCATTCCAAAGCGGAATGAATAGGAGTTCGTGAATGCCACGCCGAGCCACAGGTGGCACAGAAGTGTTGCTTCCGCTGGTGGCAACCCTGGTGGTAGGCGGAGTTGCAGACGTGAATCCAATTTGTGGAGACGTGCGTTCGTGAATTCACTGGTGTTCCACAGATTCTGTGTAAGCTCGCGGTCGAGGGAGCGAAGACTTGTGGCTGCATCTGTTCTTGACAGCAGTATGGGTATAATCTGGGCACAATCATGAGCCGACCGGGCAGCGTCATCCACACTGTCATTTGCTGAAATTCCACAGTGACCCGGTATCCACTGGTAGATGATGTTGTGTCCCTTGTTGATTGCGTGATGGTGGAGTAGTCGGACGTCTGCGACTAGTTGCTCATTTGGTCCATGGTTGAAAGGGGACATCAGACACTGAAGAGCTGCCTTTGAGTCACATAAGATGGACCATGAATGTGATAATTTGTGAACAATAAACTCCAGAGCAGCACGGATAGCTGCGAGTTCTGCACCCGTCGATGATGTAATGTGAGATGTCTTGAACTTGAGGGTGACGCACTCAGCGGGAATCACCACTGCTCCAGCTGAACTATTAGAGGATACAAACCATCTGTGTAAACGTGGATACGTCCTCTGTGCTGTTCACATAGCATGTAGCACGGTTTGCTTGAGGGCGAAAGTTGACATCTCCGTTTTCCTTTTGATACCGGGAATAACAAGAAGAGCCTGGAGTGGATGGAGGCACCACAGCGGTTGAGATGATCGTGCTGCAGGCGTGAAGTTTGACGTTAAAGTTCCATGGTTGGCGGCAATAATCTTGCTAAACGCTGAACGAGGTCGAGCGGCAGGAAGGGAGGCGAGATGATGCGATGGAAGTCGGGCGAAGTGCCGGATATGCATCCATAAAGTGTCGACTTGGAGATACGTGTTGATGGGGTGGTCATGCGCGATGGCTATTGTTGCTGCCGTGGACGCACATCTGGGAAGACCAAGGCGAATTCGGAGAGCTTGAGCTTGTACAGATTGGAGGGCACGGAGGTTGGTCTTGCCGGTCCCACCCAGTACAGGTAAGCTATAGCGCAGGAGGCCGAGGAACAGCGCGTTATAGAGTTGGAGCATCGCACTCACAGATGCACCCCATGACTTTCCCGCAAGAAATCTGAGCACGTGGGTTATCATGACTAATTTCCTTTTTAGGTAGGAGATATGAGGACTCCAGGAAAGGTGTCGATCTATTATCACTCCTAGAATGCGGTGCGTCTTCTCGTAGGCAATTGGCTGTCCATTAATTCTGATAACGTACGGTTTCATTGCTTTACGCGTGAAAGCGACTATAGAGCACTTCTCGCAGGACAGCTCCAGACCTCGTGCTCGAAGATAACCTGGTGTTAGTGTGGCCGCTTTTTGAAGTCTGGCGCGCACCTGAGGACGCATCGCTCCTGATGACCAAATGCATACATCGTCTGCACAGATCGACACATGGACGGATTCCGGAAGGGTATGAACCAGGTCGATGAGCACCAGGTTAAATAGAGTGGGGCTCAAGACTCCGCCTTGTGGCACGGCTCGGTAGGTGTTGCGTTGTGATGACGCACCGTCCTCTGTTTGCACAAAGAATGACCTGTCCATCAAGAAGCTGGATATCCACCGAAAAACAAGGCCGCCTAGGCCGCCATCACCCAAGGCGTCCAGGATGGCTTGATGGGTTACGTTGTCATATGCGCCTTTAACATCCAGGAGCATCGCCGATGACAGTCTCCTGAGGCTTTTTTTGTGCTGAACAGACGAGACAAGATCTATGACGTTGTCTATAGAAGAGCGTCCACGTCGAAAGCCTGCCATAGCGTCAGGATATAACTTGTAATGTTCTAGATACCACTCTAGACGCGTCAGCACCATCCTCTCCATCACCTTTCCTAGACAACTGGCCAGAGCAATGGGACGATAAGACGCCACGTCTAGGGGTGAATTACCTGGCTTGAGCAAAGGCACAAGGTGGCTGGACTTCCATGCAGCTGGAACTTCTCCTTCATGCCATGAATTATTGTACACATCTAGAAGTGCATGCCGGGCTGTGTGACCGAGGTTTCCAAGAGCTGCGTATGTCACCCCGTCAGGCCCAGGCGATGAGGAACGTCTGCACGCTGCCAACGCCGCCTGCAACTCCTCGATGGAAAACATTGTCCATACGAGAATCCCGCGAGATTGGAACATCACGGGGATCACGTGTAGCGAACGATGGCGGTAGACCAGCAACCTTGAAACAGAAATCCTCCGCTACGTCGATCTCTCTGCGACCTTGGTAGAGAGCCAGGTATTTGAAGGGGTGCCGTTGTGGCGGTGATGTTCGAAGACCACGGACTGTTCTCCAAATATATTACAGGGGTTTATGCGGATCAAGGATATCACAGAACGTTTTCCATCTTAGAGACTGCAGTGAGTTGCGCCCACGCTGGATCTTCTTCTGTATGCGTCTCGCCTCCTTTAGGTCGTAGATGGACTTGGTGCACCTGTACTTTCTTTCCGCGCGACGGCGGATTGCTCGAAGCCGCTCCAATTCTGCTTCGAATTCAGAAAATTTAGGAATGGGCCTAAAAGATCTTGTGGCTTCTTGAGCAGCAGCGTTAATTAGCTTCTCGATGTTGCCAGGCAGACAGTCCTGGATCTCTTGGCAATTCTTCTCCATGAGCAACGTGTATTTAGGCCAGTCGAAGTGATGAAGAACAGTAGTAGAGTGTGACTTGCGTATGCCCTTGATTTGAACATATGTTGGAGCGTGGTCACTACCATGCGTTTCGTTGTCCGTGAAACATTTCACACTGGCACTGAGGCATCTTGAAACAAAAGTCAAGTCCAGGCAGCTGCTGTATGTCAATCCCCGCAGAAAAGTGGGACTGCCATCATTTAAGCAGCAGAGCTCATGGTCCGACGCGAAGGATAGTACACGTCTTCCTCGACAGTCCATCTTTAAGCTTCCCCATAGCGGATGATGCGCATTGAAGTCACCGGTAATAACCCATGGTCCAGGTGTCGCTGTTAAAATGCACCTAGTCTTGCGTTGTCAAATCGACTCAAAGGTGAAATGTAGGCACCTATGAGCGTGAGTGCGACGTTCTTGCATTTTATGGTCAAACACACATACTGATTGTCGTCATCAGGTGCCACTGGGTGTAAAACATATGTGAAATCGCATCTGATATAAACGATGACTTTGCTGCGGTCGGTACAAGTGGCAAACATGAAAGCTTCATATCCTGATAGGCGGATGACGCTCTCAACGTTTGGTTCACAAATGTCAATTATTGGAAATTTGTTCTTAAAAACAAACGGACGAAAGTCCGAAATGCGCGACTTAATGCCTCTGAAGGAAGATAGATGCTTCCTTGACCTCTTTAAGGAACGAATGTAGAGGAGCAGCCATGGTGCTTCTCAAGACCGGACAGTACCGGATACACGGCATCCAGTACTTGAAGTGCGCCTCGAGCCGCCGGAGTGTGTATGGCGGTCAGTAGTGCTCGTAGCGTGTTCATAAGGGCCCTTATCATGGTGACAACTTGTTTGTCGTTGTCTTGGTTGCTGCCAGAAGGTGAAGCATGATTCGGCGAGCGTGCTACATCTTGTCGCTCCGCTGGTGGATCTAGCCGTGGCAATGGCGGCCACTCCTCGCTTGAGGCAATGATATTGGAGACTTTCTGCTGAGGAGTCTCATTGCTGCTATTGCTAGTTGTATGCGGAAGTTTCTGGACTGTCAGTGGACGTGGTGCATCCTTAGCAATAGCAGTGGGTTTCCTAGGTCTCCGGCGACGTGAACGTCGACGTCGCACCTCAGCGGCAGCCTCCCTGTGACGACCAGACGAAGCTGATGGCTAGAAGGAATTAAATAAACCCGCCTATCAGCAGAACGGCATACCCACTGAGCCAATATGGCAGATAACGAAAGTTGTAGCAGTAAAAATGGCTGTGGCTTAGCTAAGGTTACGCCCAGGATGCGAAGCATACTAGCCTTTATTTTAACGCGACAGCGTTAAGGAGCTCGTGTCGCAGAAAAGCCGGTGTCGTCGGTATCGGTGTCTGCGGCGTTGCACTTCATGAATAAATCGTTGTCGCGCCGAACGCTGCGTTGCTCGACGCGTCCGATGCGGGGGGCGACGCCGCGAGCGACGGCGCGAGTTGGAGCCTCGTTTCTCCTCTGTCGTGACGTCACGGTGTCACGTGGTATTGAAGGCGACACCGCCGCGCCTGAGGAGCTGGGTTGAGGTCTCGTAATATGCTTCGCATAAAACCAGCCGAAACTGACGGTTAAAAGGAATTAACCCCGCTTATCAGCAATGCGGCGTAGCCACGGAGCCATTACCGCGGATAAAAAATTGCGTAGCAGTAAACCAGATGAAGCTGGTGGTTGCAAGGAAATAAACCCGCTTATCAGTAGAATGGCGTAGCCACTGAGCCACTGCGGTGGATAAAGAACGGTGTACCAGTAAACCAGACGAAGCTGATGGCTAGAAGGAAATAAACCCGCCTATCAGCAGAACGGCATAGCCACTGAGCCAATATGGCGGATAACGAAAGCTGTACTAGAAACCAGACGAAACTGACGGTTAGAAGCGAATAAATTCACTTATCAGCAGAATTGCGTAGCCTCTGAACCACTATGGCGGATAAAGAACGTTGGAGCAGTAAACCAGACGAAGCTGACTGTTATAAGGAAATGAACATTAGCTGACTCATTTTCTTTAGGTGGCAACTCAGGCGCGGTATGAAAAAAAAATGTTTTAAAACCTCTTGGGCTAAGAATTAGGATCTGTGCTCTTGTAGAAGTCTGTTTGCTTAACGAAAGGGCAGTGGTTGCCATCACTAAGCTCTTATTAGACGACAAATGCGAACAATTATCTTGTCAATGGACGAGGCCATGTCACCGAACGAGCCTGTTCTTTCTGCTAAGACTTCAGCTCAAACCCTAAGGGCCTTCAGTAATCCTCAGAATGGCGTCTGCTTTAAGTTTTGATAACTCACATTGCAACTACACATTTCCGTTTACTGTGCACACATCTCGGGCGCTATAACGTAAGGCTATTCCTAACTTTTCTATTCGAATTCTGCAATCAGCCCTCCAAAATTGGCCAAAAAATTTTCGGGCCACCCTCACTTCGCCTGTCTCTCACGCAACGTCACGAAAACCACGAAAACCGCGGTATGATATGGTGTATGCACACTGATTACGCATAATTAAATCGAACGAAAAAGAAATAACTATTTCTCATTCGACGTCTTTTTCGCCATATTACTCTGCCATTTATCAAATGTTTTCGGGCTGTGCCCATTTTGTCTGTCTATCACGCGACGTCGCAAAACCACATAAACTTATAGCGTCGAAGTGACGTGTACGCGTTAAAGACGCATTAATATGCCCAACAAAACTGTTTTTTTTAATGAATAGCTGGAGGCTGCCTCATTCCGAAAGCAATAGAAGATGGCTGCCCACCAACTGCTCTGGCATTAGCTACTGGGAATGGCCGCGGAGAACGGATTTATTTTCGTATAATAAGCATTTCTCCGTGGCACTATAACGCTATCGAGCCGTTTCGGCACATATGCGACGTCACTCTGCCAACTATTCTTTGCTAAGGATCCGTTCTGGCGTTATATTTAACGT
Source organism: Dermacentor albipictus (assembly GCF_038994185.2). Taxonomy (NCBI): domain Eukaryota; kingdom Metazoa; phylum Arthropoda; class Arachnida; order Ixodida; family Ixodidae; genus Dermacentor; species Dermacentor albipictus. The sequence goes on along the minus strand of NC_091821.1, from coordinate 161,860,559 downwards.
TACGTTGGACGCCGTCGCTATTTTCGACCAGCCACCGCAAGATAAATAAATAAAGTGGAGCAATCGCAGACGCCGGCACCACCCTCTTCAGCCGGTTATCTACTTTCACTGTGCTGGCTCGGCCTCATCGAATCCCTCTCCGCCTGAGCGTGCTCCTCACCTCTTGCCAGCCAGTTCGATAAGGAAATTTGCTCAATGTAGGCAATGTTATTCGCTCTGAAAACAAAAAAGGGTGACCTCCTGTAAAGGAGGAGCGCGTTTGATTGGGCTTTTCAAAAAACGCTGCGGGTTACGGCCGGTGCTTGCGTAGGTGGTTACGTGAATTTGACGTCAGGAGATTGGAATAAAAACAGATTCCAATAGTTTTACGTTATAGGGCCCCTGCGCGAATGACATGTCAAGCATCAAAGTATTTTTCACTTATACTAACGCGTTTCTAGTCCCTCGCCGTGAAACGGCTCCCTTCCACATTGGTCCCGTAAGTTTGCGACGGTAAGCAGTCAAAACATGGGTACTTTTTCGTCGCCAACGGTGCGAATCGGCGCCATCGATTTTGGCGCCGCCGTCAGCTTCGTCCTGCTGTCACGATGTCGACGTGCATGTGCGGCCCAAGCGTGGACAGTTAAAATGCCCCCAGAGACGCGTGAGCCGCGTCGTGCGTTTGGCTACGAAAACGAGGAAGCCAATTGGACTCATGCAACAGGCTTCACTCAATCGACTCTGCAGCGGAGCCATGGAGGGCAGCATTCCACCTCCCTATGCCGGCACGGGCATGGGGAGCACAAACACTAGCGTTCCTGCTGAGCAGCTGCGTGCATGTACCACACCGTACGCGGTGCATGAGGTGGTGCGAGCGGAACGGACAGTAACACCTTAATCTACAAACGCTGGCCGTTTTCCTCCGGTATAACTTCGTGCACCATTGCAGTGAGACAGGCAAGTGTCCTCATCCCGCCCGCGTTGTGAGATGCCGAATAGCAGCTTGGTATTTGCTGCCCAGGCCCATTCGCCTGACATGCTGCGTCTCTCGAACATGTCGCTCCCGCGTATTCTTCCAACACTGTGTGGGAAGCTTCTGCGCATCGCTAAATCTTGCTGTCGTTTTCACTGCTTCGCCGTTCGGGCGAAACAGCACATTTTTGTTTTATCACGATATCAGTTATATGCACACTCCAAGATAATTTTGGCCGTCTGCGTCGTCGTGAGCTTCCGTATAGGTTTAGGTATATGTATGCTGTATCCCACGCCATGCTATATGACGTGTGGTATATGCGGGTTATAGTGCCACACCATTGCATCCCTGAAGTTGGTGATACCAGGTGTTACATTCTTGACAATATTATTCCTAGGAGTTTGAGAATGGCAGCCCACAAACAAATGTCATTCAACAAAACACCGGCAGCGCCTGCCGTTTATCTTAAATGTCCTCAGGCTTGAATGTTAAAAGTGCGAAACAATAACAGAGCTCAAACCTGCAAATGATGTACATTTATTGGCGCAGCTGTGCACAACCTCGGGGATCGGCCCACGAAAGAGGTTTGAGTCATACCCGATACGGAAAAATGGCGGTGAAGTCGCTGAGAAACACCTTCGCTTTAATAAATAAACATTGTTCAATGACAGGTTTCAAACAGAGGACCCCTAGCACAACAGCTCATCTTTACTTAGCTTGCATTTACTTCAGTTCATTCTGCCACAACAGCTACGAGTCTTACACTTCGTGTAATACTCTAAGATGTTACTATCGCATTTATTGCTTCACCCTTATGGCGAAACTGCGATATCTTTAAGCCACCGAAGATTTTTTTTTCAAACTCCTACAGCTTTGAAAGAAATGCCCATGGAGCTATTGCGTTCTCTAGGTTCGGCAAGTTGGTCGTTGCCAAGACTCACATAAGCGGATCCTATCATTCTCTACCAGGCACATCCTTCTCTCATGAGCAGTCATCTACACGAGCTTTGGATTTTACTTCACTTTCACTCTGGAAAGCGGAATGCGAGATCATCCGACGACTGCGCTTTTGAATCCATTATACTCCGTTCCATACATAGCAGTCAGCACTGTGGAGGCTAAAGAGACTTCTTGCAGTGGCTTCGTTCGCATTTGAATATAGTTCGAGGTATTTTTTTTTACCGCAGTTGGGCGCAACTGTTGTTTATATAGGCTCAGTACTGAATGAGACAAGTTTTAATGCTCAGAAAAACAAACGCTGTGGTATACGGCTTCTAATTCGTTGTTTTAGATCATTTTTTTTCGTTATTTTAGGCTTTTTTAAATGCAATCCGTCGCGAGGAGCATCACGTGCATGCTCGCACGAGCGAATGCTGTTGGCGCGCAGCGAAGCATGAACGGAACTCGCGGAGTGATAACTTTTCTTGGCCGAACTTCTTGCGTAGCTTCCACAGCGTTCACTGCTATGTACGGAACGGGGTATAGGTGCTTCTCATCCGAACTAGTTTTTCCCAGTCAACAAACCTAAAGAGGGAGAGTACAAACATCAGCTCTATATTGAGAATAGCCCGACATATTCGACACAGGCTACAGATGGCTTAAAGCTTAAGCGGCTTAAAGCGGTTTAGAACTTGCGTAGGTTTGAACGGCTTTCCGTCATTCCTTCACTTTTGCGTTAGGTATCTGCTTTTTCCCTGCTTCTTTTAAATCGTGTTATAGGCGGTATTCTACCTAAAGGACAATCGCTTTCGGCAGACCTCCTGCCACGATTTTTTTCTGCTCAGTCGCGGCCGCCTTGCACTCTACATCAGGCACTGTAGATAACCCTTTCCTCTATTCGCTTCTGTTCTCTGTCGGTTCCTCGTTAATATGCTTGGCTACTTGTTCTCCTAACGAAAAAAAAAAACGCTGCTGCATCAGTTAGTTCCTCCACACCGAACTTTGCCCGGGCTAGCCTCGGCAACAGACGCGCGAAGCAGGGTTCATGTCGATTGTTCAAACTGCGAGGGCCGTCTTCTGTGGAGGGTCATTAAGCAGCCACGGAATCCACTGCCCGAGGGGAACCCCGTGCTTCTCGCGAGGCCCGCGCGCATATACGAAATCTCAGCTACCCATGCACCACTCATGTGGGTGCCATAATCATATACACCCCTTTGCGTTTCCCAGTCCACACGAAGCTCACCGTAAATTGCCTGAAGTCAAAAGCTTTTGTTTTCTTGACATGATTAATCGACATCGCTGCCTCCTTTGCATCACTCGCTTCTTGCAAAGGCGCAGAAATTACATTCCTCAAAGTACAATGCTGCCCTGCTGAATAAAAGCAAGGGATAGGGAGGGCTGGAGAAGGGGGTGCATTTCAGAGGCTCAAAATTGGGGCAAATCAGTACTGCAACTACAAGAAGGGCTCGGTAGGATAAAACTTATTAACAGTATTCTACCACCATACTATGTATATTCGTGAGCCTTCCACAAGGATGAAACCAAGAAAGAAAGAAAGAAAGAAAGAAAGAAAGAAAGAAAGAAAGAAAGAAAGAAAGAAAGAAAGAAAGAAAGAAAGAAAGAAAGAAAGAAAGAAAGAAAGAAAGAAAGAAAGAAAGAATACAACAAGCGCAAGGTATATCTGACGCCGAGAGAGTCTCAACGGCCAAACTGTATTATCAAAGGACGGGAAGCCCCAATGGGGCCCCGAAAATCTCTACGCTGAATAATCCACAGCTTTGGCCGAAGGCGTGTTTAAGTCACCCATTAAATAGTGGGATTGGGCTGACGAATGGTAGAAGGTAACGGGGATTAATTCTTCATTAATGGAAATTGGGAACAGAAAGCGGTCTCCTATTGGATCACTATAGTAAACCTAACCTAAAGACTATGTTCGTATTAGCGTGCACACACTATAGTCGCTTTGTTGAGAAACATTAAATGTCAAAAACGTGTTATGGACTCTATAGAAGGTCCATTAGGGTTTACAAATATAACACTTTTAGGGCAGTTCGCAAAAACTACTGGTAAGAGAAAAATGTTGCGCTTAATGTCTCAACGCAAGCTAGTAAGAATGTTAATGGGATGTTTACCTGGCCGAGTGTGAATTGCGAATTCATAGAACTTTCAGCGCAGTATTCACTCACGGGGATGAAACGCGGCTAGAACGTATATGGACAAGAAAGACGGAAGTGCGGAACAATTTAAATGCGAATTTTTGTTGTGTGATCTGTTGGTCAGAACCGACTTGACGCTTTTTCTGTTTTATTTCGAAGCATGGCTACGTGGCTTCCAGGAACTGTCAAGTAGTGTTTTGTAATAATATAGAACAAACTTTATATTTAAAAAATTCCACTTTTAGCAATTACAAGCAGAATGTCACAGCAATGCAGCGACTGGTTGGGTGATAGCGAGCGTTTATACGCGTGGTCAGTGACGTCATTTTGATGTAGTGGTGAAGTTCGGCAGCGGATATCCGGGCGTATTGGAGCTGACAGAAAAGTGTCCCAAGTACTCAGTAAGCGGCGTTGCGCTTGTGTTAGCGAAAACTATTGCGGGGTGAATTCTATCAGGTTATTTGGCGGTCAGATAATGGGCGGCCTATTTGCCAGAGTTTTCGAACAGCAGGTCTAGAGAACTTCACATACTCTTGCAGAAGAAGAACTCCTTAGCATTTTGTTTGTCATTACGTATGCATGCCATCTAAATGTGTAGGCTTTTAGGTCTACGGTGGAAGTGGCTAGCATGGTCAAGCAATAAACGCTATTAATTTCGTTAAACCAGTTTCTGAAGTGGGCGGCGTACGATAGAACTTCTTGATTTGAAGCGATAAGGTGCCGTAAACTGTGCTTATCCGGTAAGTCATAAACTTATGCTTCGAAAATATTCCGCAATTTGGTCTGAAAAAGTGTGAAAATCTTTGGAGTGCAATAAAAAGCGATATATCAGTGTTAGCGGCATCAAATTGAGTTTTCTCATAATTACGCTGCACTTCTTGGTCGCTTCTCTAAAGAGGTAGCAATAGTAAAAAATGAAATAGAAAAGATCAACCAATCGTGGTCGTCGATCCCACGCAAATGTATACGGTGGCATCTATAGAGGGTCGCGGGGGTCAAGACTAAGTCAACTTCATTACCAACAATAAACAATACTACGATAGGTTGTTGTATTAATTCCACCAGTGGCACTCGTGGCCCAGGATGGTGTCCCTTGATTAAGGGAGATAAGTGAGAGCAGAAGTTCTACAGAAAGGGTTTCCTCTGAAAAAAAAAAAACGCTACGGTGAGGCCTTGCACAATACGTTCGGAGATGCAAGCTGTTTTATAGCAGCACATCCTACGAATAAAACTACACAGATGCCATATAATGACATCATCGCAAAGTTTTTTAGGCAATGTGGATGGCAAAGAAGGGAACTATAACACGTGTCTATAATGGCTTCCGTAAGACATAGTGGTAGTAGTGCCATCAGGACGACTAAAAATTGAACAAGTTAGTGGGGATTCGTGTTACTGAAAGGCAGGCGCGCAAACACGGAAACAAGAACGAACAGGACAACCCAAACACCGTCTATCAATCTGAAAGGTCGCACAGTGGCAGAAAAGAAGACGCAAAACTGAACTGCGCATGCCCAAGGGAAGCCGGCTCCAGCCCGTCTTTCATGGATACTTGCAAGAACTCGCGAAAGATAAGTGCTTACGGATGATAGCTTTCTTTGTGCAAGATAATCCGGAGCTGATTTACGCACGTGCTGCCGCTATTAATGATATGCCACGCATTAGGTGCACTTCATTCCCATGTCTGAACAGAACTACACTGTCTGCAAACTAGCGAGTATGCGCTCGCAATCGCGACAACCTAATGAAAAGTCAGACGGTGCTCTAGTGGTCAGCGAACGTTTACGCCCGATTAATGTCTGGCTGATGGAACGCCTTGCCTGCCCCGCTTGAATGCGACCGAAGCTCAAAGCAACCTTATGAACAATGCCCGTGCGGCATTCTGCGTACTTGTTGGTATTAGTAGCAATACCCACAGCATTTAGACATTCTTTCTAACAATTATTTTATTAAACTGTGGTGTTTTACGAGCCAAAACCACGATATGATTATAAGGCACGCTGAGATTGTTATTAAGCCCCACGCGCCAGCAATACAATGTCTTTTGAAATTGCAAGCATGTGAACTATCTGTGACGCTCACTTCGGTAGCATCTGTACGCAGCTAAATGATAAGCGTTTTAACATACCTTATACCTCATGATCATGCTCATGCAGGAAATTTATTTCTATAAGGGAAATTATTTGGCCTATGCGTGTATTAGACACCTACAGTTTTTTTTTTTCATGGAGCCTCTTAGTATTATTAAAGAAAGCGCACATTTAAGATGGAGAAGATTGTGAGCTCGGGCGAGAACGCGTCTACATTCCCTACGTTCAACCATGGGGAAGCAGTATGATTACCTTGTGTGGCCTCCACATCCACACAACCACCGCCTACGCTGGTGGCGGGATAAGCTACGCTTCTTTCTACTTTTCATCTGAGACAGCTGCGACATTTTTGTTCTCAACCTGTTCCGATTGCCTCTAGCTTTACCTGAAGGGCCAGCTGAATAGCAGTTAAACATTCAGATACTAATACAGCTTTGGAAGTGGGATAGCCAAAGGTCTGCTCAGCCGCAGTGTTCATGTTGTGTACTCATCGTCGCCAGTGCTCGACGCGCAGTGCCGAAGTAAGCAACATACGGTTACGCAATGCAGTGCTATACGAGCAGTGTGAAAGACATTTCTGTTTTGTTGCTTTTTTTCGTTTTCTTTTATGTGACTGAGTTCGCGAAAAGCGCCTGTGCCGACTTAGCTTACATAATTTTACGCGCGTGCCACAAATATAGCGCTCTACTTACTTGTACAGCACTTGTACTACTGATACCGGCACTCGCATTAACACCACAGCAAGAATTTGCTGCCTGCTCCGAAAGTATCAGTATACTCCAAGCACTAATAATCAACCAATAAATGAGAAAATGGGCAAAGGGGACACGCTGTAACACTGCTTTTTTTTTAATACCCGTTCATTTTGAGGTCTCCGAAATCATCTGACAGGCGCTAGACGTGGTTGATACCATTCAAATTATGTTCTTCGAAGCTGTTTACAAGCATTAAGGAAAATATATCTTTAACATATAGTGAACAAGCTAACTTTACTATTCAGCCGCAATTTTCTGCGTCTTTTTGAGGCCCGTGGCGCAATGTGTATGGCCTTGCCCATCACGGTGCCACACAACGGTATTCATCCGACGAGACAAATGTTTGTAGGACACGACCCATCAGCTACGAACACCGAAAACCATAAACAGCGAGAAAGAGGAAGCACGAAACAGGCAATAGAAGAAATAAACACTGACCACGCGTCTGTGGCTTTGGAGAATCGCTAATGTAAAAACCAGCGAAGCCGCCCTACTTTCTCGCCAAATATGATCGAGACGCTAAGTATGAACAGCTGGGCTAGTTTGTTATGATTAGCGTTATGAAACATCGTTCCAGCGCACAATTGAACACGGCCGAGGAGAGAAAGACAGACAACACGAACGCCGGACTTCAACTGAATTTTATTCATGGAAAACAGGGCTTTATGTACACAGGGGGAGGGTGTGGGGGACTGCTAGTGCTCAGGTCCACTCAAAAATATTTCCTTAGTCTAGGCAAAGGTCATCAGAGGTGTCAAACCAAAATAAAAATAATCAAAAAAATTTTCCCTCGCTTTTTTACATGACTCAGTACAATCTTGCTCATCTCCCGCCCTACCTAGCTGATTCGACACACCCGTTTGCCCTGAGATAATAAATTTCTTTTGTCCCGAGTACAACAGAAGGAGCACTAACACAGTAATCGTTTTTATTGGAGATACAAAACGCTTCAAAAACACCGGGAAATATTTGAAGCGTTTTGTATCTCCTATGAAAACGATTACTGTGTCAGTGCTCCTTCTGTTGTACTCGGGACAAAAGAAATTGATTATCTCAGGGCAAACGGGTGTGTCGAATCAGCTAGGTAGGGCGGGAGATGAGCAAGATTGTACTGAGTGATGTAAAAAAGCGAGGGAAAAGTTTTTTTTATATTATTATTATTTTGGCTTGACACCTCTGATGACCTTTGCCTAGACCAAGGAAATATTTTTGAGTGGTCCTGCGCACTAGCAGTCCCCCACTCCCTCCCCTTGTGTACATAAAGCCCTGTTTTCCATGAATAAAATTCAGTTGAAGTCCGGCGTTCGTGTTGTCTTTCTCTCCTCGTCCGTGTTCAATTGTGCGCTGGCGCGATGTTTCATAATGGTCGAGACGAGGTGACGCACTGAGCCCACTGGGCTATTCCCGCGACACGCGCTGCTCACATAATCACTCCTCGGCAACCACCACTGATTGCATACCTCTCTAATTAACGTGTTTAAGTAAATATTATTTGTTTTAAAAAAACTTGCAGTGATCATATCAGCTCGCAGTGGGATTCAACTACAACTGTGCGAATTTTCAGCTGGCAATCTGCCTATATCCTTGATTATCGTGAATGTGAAAAAAAAATGGCACCCCTTCGCAAGCATTCTTGCATGTTCGGAAGTGTTTAGTTCTTTGTTGTACCTTTGCGAGTAGCCTGCATACTGTGTAATTGGCCTTCATGGTATTATTCGGTCCCTCGCGTAGCTTCCTGCAGAGTCTATCTTAATATGACGGTAAGTTTTTATTGTCCATTATTTCAATATTGCCATTATCTGTGAGGTGCGCTCCAATTAATGCGAGGGGGATAATTTGCTGCGTCGCGCAGCTTTGCACCTTCTCCAACATGTTTTGCAGCAACGTGTTTGAGGAACGAAGTTAGCAATTGCATTTTTTGATGACAGAGCATCGACAGGGCACAAAGAAACATTCTATCGTATCGGTATCGTATCACACCTGTGTCAATAGAGAGAGAGAGAGAGAGAGAGAGGGTGAAAGGATGCAAAGAAAGGCAGGGAGGTTAACCAGAGATAGTTCCGGTTGGCTACCGTGCGCGGAGGGGGAGGGGGTGTAGGAGGATAAGAAGAAAACCAGAGCGGAAGGGAGACAGAGAGACGATCATAAATAAAGGCGTACACGACTCTTAAACAAAATTCCACCCTTTGGGTCGTATCTTGGCACACAACAATAATCTTCATCTGCCTTGCCCGCATTTCCTTTCTTTAACTCAGCGAGCCCGGTACTTCCAAGCCACTAACGGCACGCGCGTTATTAGCATGATAGAACATTTTCTACAGGAAAGTAGCGAGCCCAACGTTTTCATGAAAAGAAACGCAAGCAAGACAGATGACGAATATTGTTGTGTGGCAGAGATACACCCCAAAGGGTGTACGTTGGTTTATGAGTATACAGAGCGGTAGGTGGCTGGCTGTCTTGTTAAAGTCTAGCGTGAAGGCCCGCAGACCGCAGGAATCTTAGTAGCACGAATAAGCTGTCGATAGAAATTCAGTGCTGAAATAAAAGAGCAGCCTCGTCATGGAGACAATCCATCGTTCGTGTTTAGCAAAATTCTCCATGCGACCGATGCACAACGCGTCCGTAATCCACAGAATTACTTAAGTCAGGAGTGAGACAACGGCTGGGAGATGACACGCGTGCGAAACCAAGCAGCGGTGACGCAGGTGGACAAGGGAAAATATGGAACACTGTGGATGCCTGTAGACGCCTTAGCGAAAATATTCGCCTGCATTGAGACATGTGTCTTGTCGTTTTACGTGCCAGAACCACGATCTGATTATGAGGCATGTCTTTATGGCCAGGTACGGGCGCTCCTCAAGTATAGCCAGCGATCAATGAATAAAATGTCTCACAAAATAGGAGTCGCAACAAGCATTCAGTGATAGTGATGAGCGCAGAGACAGCTGTTTAACCTGCATGCATTTCTTATAATATTGTTTGTTCTATTATCAGCCCCTTTACTCTTATTGCGCGGCCAGCTGTAGCTTCCATAACTTCGTATTTATTTATTTATTTATTTATTTATTTATTTATTTATTTATTTATTTATTTATTTATTTGTTTGTTTGTTTGTTTGTTTGTTTGTTTGTTTGTTTGTTTGTTTGTTTGTTTGTTTGTTTGTTTGTTTGTTTGTTTGTTTGTTTGTTTGTTTGTTTGTTTGTTTGTTTGTTGTGAGGCAGCTGTGGTGAAAGAAACTAACAAAGCAACACAAACACTCCGAGATGTGGGCGACGCGGAATACAACAACGAAGGAAGGGCTGCACAGCAGAGTGCCGCGGAGTCCACACGGCCGGGAAAGGCGCAGAGGGAATGAACCCTTCGAAACTAACACTTCTCTCTAAGTTAACACGGTGAGCTGATGCATAACATTTTGAGAAAATTCCTAGAGTAAGAGGTTTACGAAGTAGTGCCTCATCCCGCCAACAACAAAAAACGAGCAAGAGAGAAAACATTTCTTTTTTATATCGTTTTTCGTAGGGCACACTTTGAGGGCCTTATCTAGGCTGCCCCTTTTGAGCATGTCAGTTGCAACTCTCTTGAGCTCAACTCACCGCCACAGCGGCTTCTGGCAACTATGATGTGCACCGCCGCCACGTCTATTATTCCTGCTCCCAGCATGGTGCTACGCTACTGTAGCTTCGAACAGCAGTTGCATAGCCGCTTTCTCAACGCATGGAGCTTATAACCTGCACGTGTTGTTTTCGCACGCAGTTGCCCGGGGAAGCTTCCGCTGCACAATAAATAAATCTTGCTAGGGAAGCACTGGTTATGAGTAGTGCCTAGTACACACGGTTTCACTCGCGCGATAACAGCAGCGAGAGTGCGGCCCCAAAAAACTTCCGGTCACGGGCCTTAACACTCTACTACGCCGGAACACAAAGCGCATTTTTAAGTTCTTTTACTGTGCGGAAAATCTATTTTTAAGGTTTCAGATAAAAAAAATGCGCATTACACCCTCGAGAATATATAATACATAAAGTTTTCGTATAACCTACGGCAACATTCACTGGTAAATTTGTCGTTATGTACAGAGGCAACGTGTTGAAAATCTGCGGGCTTAGATTTTAACGCACTCCTGCTACTCCATATCGCAGCCAATGTCTTTCTTGCTCGCTAAATTCAGCGGACTACATCAATGAACATAACCGGTAGCCGTCCTGGGACTATGTTTGTAAACAGTGAAAGCCTCTTTGCGAAAGTAAACCGCCGGGAAGGCTCCCGCTTCGCATGCGGCGGCACCGGTGCACATCAAGTGGTTGAACACGAAGTTCCGGCATTTCAGAGTTGCAGTGTGTTCGCGTTTCCAAAGTCCTCAGTAAACAAGTCCTACTACCACAGTTTGTTCCGCAATTCCAGCGTGCTCCTTTGCGTGCGCGAGAGTGATATAGCTGCACAGTAACTTCTCATTGTAATTTTGTTCACCTTTAACGCCGCCATCTGGTCGCTTTCTTGATTATACGAAGCTGGATGTATTCAGTGTTTCGAACCGAAAGTGAGGCCCAGAGAAACAAGCTGTGCAGTGCGTATCAGTTATGAAGAACCGCTTTGGCGACGCCCTCTTCATTTCTACTCTGTACTTTCTGCGGCTGCTGCAAGTGGGTTTTGTTGCCACAAGGAACCACATAAGGTTAACTGGCACAATCGTGTCGCAGATTCTCACCAGTTATTTACAAAATATACATTGTTCTCAAGTGTTTCTGTCCCCGAATTAGACGCGACATCTTTTTTTCCCCGGACACTGTGATATAATAGTGCCTGCGCTTACAATAGCTGCGCAAATAATTGACAAAGGTAGTGAAACCGACAGTGCTAGGGCCAGAAATTAAACTCCCCAAGGTTTAGCGTGGCTGGCCCGATTTTTGTCGGATAGGCTCAGTAAGGGTTTAACAGCAACTGTCGCTCAACGACAACAACAACAACAAAGCAGAAAAAAAATTAAGCGACCGATGGTGGAACTCGAACCAGGATTTCTCAGCAAAACATCATGGTCTCCCATTACGCGACAGGCTCATGCATGACGCTACAGAATAGCTGCCTTACCACCCATTCCTTCGTGAAAGCTAGCGCTTTGAAGACGCTTGGCACATGTTTCGCGTTACGCAACAACAATTTTGTTGATGACATTGTGCGAGCAACGCCCGTTTCCCCCGTCCAACGTTTTATATGGCAACGGAATCGACCTAGGTCGGCGGTACGACAAACGCAAACAGCCACACATCTAGCTCACTGCCACGTCTTCACTGAGCTGTGATGTTCAGCCGTGGGACAGCCAAACGAAAGGATGACGCTTTGAATATATACAAAAGGTAAACACAGCGACAAGGACAATATGGCACAAAACGGCATAAGCTTCACTTAGTCTGACAGCCATCTTCGATGATTTTGGAACATTTTTCTTCGTTCTCATATTAATCTTGAAACCTACCAGTTATGTTTGTGCTTCACGTCCTTGAACGTTTGTTCGAAGTCACTCAGAGCTTTGCTTTCGAAGTTTTCGAAACTGCTGTTATCCTGAGAATTCGTTCCAAGTGGATCCGCCTTGCAAACTCCCTGGCTAGAATTTGTGAATTGCAATATGTACCATAAGCCTTTCAGAATAACGAAAACTCTGTCAAAGCCACTTACACAACGCCAACACTGGACAAAGAAGTTTTCATTTATTCAGTGAGCCAAGCTGATTCGTCTTCTATAGCAGATATGACAGATCAACAAATAGCCTTCTCTTTCTTTATATCTGTACTAAAATCGTGTTTTGACAACCACACTCGCAAAGTCTAATGCAAAAAAAAAAATTGCGTCCCAACACAATTCTTGGCTGTCAGTTAGGCTTCTAGCCCTGATGCGCAAAAAACGGCAATCTGTATAAGAAAATGAAACTAAGGCCATATAACGACAATTTTACTAGAAGGTATAAAACATCTTCCAACTTTCTTCTTATCGAACTGAAAAAAAAGCTAAAAAGCTTTATTACGAGAAAGAATTATTAGAATGCGGAAAATACATTAGCAAGAAATGGAAGATAGCAAATAGTTTTTAAATAGGCAAAAGAATCGCGATATTTTAAAGGAAATTATTTATAACGACAGAGCGTACGACACCTCACAAGATATCGCTGAAGCTTTTGGAGAATTTTCTTTAGTAGCGATTCGCATATACCTACGCAATATAACCATTTACAGCAACGCCTACCTCACTCATTCTTTTTGTTTCCAGCACACCACAGAAAATAGAAAACATAAATTTAAAAGCAACCAGTCCAGGTCTTCACAATCTGCATTCGAATCACATCATGCTAATTTCACACCTTACCTCAGATGTTCTCGAAATTATTATTAACCTCCCAAATGACTCACTCAATTACTCAATGGCCCTCAGTTCCCCGCCGCGGCGGAGCATCTGACCAAGGCGGCAGACAGACCTGTAATGAAGCTGAGGGTGCTAAGGAGCTCTGGGTCCTGACAGGGCGCCAATGGAAATTGTCCCTTGCAACGTTTAACACACGAACCCTCTCGAGTGACGCTAGCTTAGCAGGACTCTTCGAGGAACTGTCAGACATTGTTTGGGATATCATTGGCCTCAGTGAGATTAGAAGGACGGGTGACGCTTATACTGTGCTGACTAACCGCCATGTCCTCTGCTATAGAGTTCTCCCAGATAAGAAGCAATACGGGGTAGGATTCCTAATAGATAAGTATATAGTGGGTAACATTGAGGAATTCTACAGCTTTAATGAGAGGGTAGCTTAATAATAAGCAAACTTAATAAAGAAACTTAATAAGAGGTAAAGATTAAAGGCCGTACAAGCCTACGCTCTAACATCCAGTCACAATGATGAGGAAGTAGATTAGTTTTATGAAGATGTTGAATTAGTGATGAGAAAAGTGCAAAGACAGGATACTGTAGTAATGGGCGACTTCAATGCAAAAGTGGGGAAAAGGCAGGCTGGTGAACAAGGAATTCGCGACTACGGCGTCGATTACAGGAACGCTAGAGTAGAGATGCTGGTAGAATTCGCAGAACGGAATAAGCTTCGAATAATGAACACCTTTTTTCAGGAAGCGTAGCAACAGAAAGTGGACCTAGTGAAAGCCCTAATGGTGAAACAAGAAATGAAATTGACTTCATACTTTCTGCTGATTCCAGCATAGTGCAAGATGTAGAAGTGATAGGCAGGGTGAAGTGCCGCGATCCATAGGTTAGTGAGGGCTAGGATTCACCTAAATTTGAAGAGAGAAAGAGCAAAATTGCTCAAGAAGAAACAGGCCAACCTAGAGGCAGCAAGGGTAAAAAGACAAATTCAGGCTGGTACTTGCTAACAAATATGCAACAGAAAGATGATGATGTCTTAGAGCTAATGAATGAATCCGTAACAAGGCTGGCTTCAGAGGCAGCAATCGAAGTGGGAGGCACGGCACCAAGGCAACCAGTAGGCAAGCTCTCCCAAGTAACAAAGGACCTAATAAAGAAATAACAAAGAATGAAAGTGTCCAACTCAAGCGATAAGATAGAATTCACAGAACTGTTAAAATTGATCAACAAGGCGAAAACAAGTGATATTCGAAACTATAACGTGAGAAAGACTGAAGAAGGCGTAAAAAATGGACGCAGCCTGAAATCAGTGAGAAATAAACTTGGCATAAGACAAACCAAGATGTATGCACTGAAAGGTAAGCATGGTAATATCATCAGCAATCTCGAAGATATAGTAAAAGAAGCGGTATAATTCTATAGTGACCTGTACAATACCCAGAGGAGTCAGGATACCTCCATTAGAAATAGTAATGAACAAGATACCGAAATTCCTCCTATAGCTAGCGATAAGGTCAGAAGGGCCTTGCAAGACATGAAATGAGGAAGAGCGGAAGGAGAAGTTCGAATAACAGTCTGTTTAATCAAAGATGCAGGAGACATAATGCTTGGAAAACTGGCGGCTCTTTATACGAAGTGTCTATCGACTGCAGGGGTCCCAGAAAACTGGAAGAATGCAAACATTATATTAATCCACAAAAAGGGAGACGTTAAAGAATTGAAAAGTTATAGGCCCATTAGCTTACTCCTAGGATTATATAAAATATTTACCAAAATAATCTCCAATAGAATGAGGGCAACACTGGGTTTTAGTCAACCAAGGGAACAGGCTGGCTTCAGGAAGGGATACTCTACAAGAGATCAGATCCATCTCATTTATCAGGTTATCAAGAAATCCGCAGAGTACAATAATCCCCTCTATATGGCTTTCATAGATTACGAAAAGGCATTTCATTCAGTAGAGATATCAGCAGTCGTAGAGGCATTACGTAATCAAGGAGTACAGAACGCTTACGTAAATACCTTGAAAATATGTGCAGAGATTCTACAGCTGCCTTAATTCTATAAAGAAAGGTGTCAGACAGGGAGACACAATCTCTCCTATGCTATTCACTGCATGCTTGGAAGTAGTATTCAAGCTATTAAACTGGGAAGGCTTCGCAGTAAGGACCGACGGAAAATATCTCAGCAACCTTCGGTTTGCCGATCACATTGTTCTATACCGTAACAATCCAGACGAGTTAGAACAAATGATTGAGGATTTTAACAGACAGAGTGTAAGAGTGGGGTTGAAAATTATTATGCAGAAGGCAAAGGTAATGATGAATAGCCGAGCAAAGAAACAAGAGTTCAGAATCGCCAGTCAGCCTATAGAGTCTGTGAA
This sequence comes from Dermacentor albipictus, assembly GCF_038994185.2. Taxonomy (NCBI): domain Eukaryota; kingdom Metazoa; phylum Arthropoda; class Arachnida; order Ixodida; family Ixodidae; genus Dermacentor; species Dermacentor albipictus. The sequence continues at coordinate 161,844,933 of NC_091821.1, read as the reverse complement.
GGAGTACGTTTACCTAGGTCAATTAATCACAGGGAAGCCTGATTATGAGAAGGAAATTCATAGAAGATTAAAGATGGGTTGGATCGCATACGACAGACATTGACTGGAAGCACTGACTGGAAGATTTCCATTATCATTGAAAATGAACAATCAGTGTACAATCAGTGCATTTTACTAGTGCTCACATATGGAGCAGACTTGGAGATTGACAAAGATTGAGAACAAGTTAAGGACCGCGCAAAGAGCGATAGAACGAAAATTGCTAGGCATAACGTTAAGAGACAGAAAGAGAGCGGTTTGGATCAGAGAGCAAGCGGGTATTGACGATATTCCAAGTGACATCAAGAGAAAAAAAAATGGCTGTGGCTTAGCTAAGGTTAAGCCCAGGATGCGAAGCATACTAGCCTTTATTTTAGTTGTTGAACCACTGTTTAGCCTGGTGAACTGCTGTTGCTTGGCTATATTTGGTTCGGCTAGACGAAGAAACAACTCATGCAGGCGAGCGCATGAGCTGAGAGCCGGCTATGTAGCTACGCGGCCGCAAGCGAGCGCACGAGTTGAGCCTCCGCTTTTGCAGCTGTTATGACGTCATATGGTAGCTACGCGGCCGCGCGCGGCGCAGCAAGGAAGAGCGTGGTTGTGCGGCTAGTATGCTTCGCATAAAAATGGCCAGGCTTAGCTTGGTTAAGCCAAGAATGCGTTGCATATTGCGCGAGTTGGGCCCCAGCTTTTCCTCCGGCTGTCGTGACGTCACGTCACGTGGTTGCGCTAAAGGTCAATGGTGGCTGCCCGGCCGCGCCCAAGGGCTGAACTGAGTGATTGCATTATGCAACGTATAAAAATAGAAGCAACTTAATAACAAACATAGCAAACTTAAAAGAGAATAGACCCACATATGAGACGCGCAGCAATGAACAATGGCTCATACCCTCAATGGTAGCTACGCTGCCGCGCTCGGCGCAGCAAGGAAGAGCGTGGTTGTGCGGCTAGTATGCTTCGCATAAAAAATGGAGCTGGGCAGGTCATGTAATACGCTGGTTAGATAACCGCTACACCATTAGGGTTACAGAATGGGTACCAAGAGAAGGGAAACGCAGTCGAGGACGGCAGAAGACTAGGTGGAGCGATGAAATTAGGAAATTCGTGAGCGCTAGTTGAATCGGTTGGCTCAGGACGGGGGCAATTGGAGAGCGCAGGGAGAGGCCTTCGTCCTGGAGTGGACATAAAACAGAATGATGATGATGATGATGGTGATGGTGGTAGTGATGATGATGATTATGATGACGATGTTTAATGCTAGAACCTTCCCACAAGAACTTAAACAAGGTAGAATTACTCCAGTATTTAAAAAGAGTGACCATGCCTTGATTACTAATTATACGCTAATATGCATCCTACCCTTCTCCAGCAAAGTTATTGAACGGCTGGTAGGAAAAGCGTCTACCTAATTACCTATCTAAATTTAGTATTCTTTCACCATTCCAATTCGGCTTCCTTAAGGTTTGTTCAACCGAACTTGCTCTCATCGCCTTAACTGAACAATTAAAGATGGCAATCGATAAGGGCATGTACGCTGGATCAGTGTTTGTGGATCTAACTAAAGCCTTTGATAAAGTTAACCACGACATTTTATTCTTTAAGCTTGAATCTGTCGGAATAATAGGTCCTTCTTTAGCTTTAATACAAGATTACTTAAAAATTAGAACACAAGCAGATAGAATTAATGGTGTTCTTTCTAAATCAAAGATATCAAACATTGGCGTAGCACAGGGAGCCATACTTGGCCGACTCTTGTTTTTAATATATGTTAGCGACATGCCTGATTGCCTGCTTTCGTCTAACTGTATTCGTTATGCAGGTGACGCAACAGTCTTTAACTCTGACATTTCTGTAAGGAACCTAGTTTCGAAACCTAATGCTGACTTAAACAACGTGTTAAATTGGTGCAATATTAACCAGCTCAATATAAAGTCGTTTAAAACTAAATTTCTTTCATTTACGTCCCACCAACGCTCATCCGCATTCATTCCTCCGCTCTACCTTGGCAATAATCTTATCGCGCATAGTACTTCCTGTAACTGTTTGGGTGTAAACTTGATTCTAACTTTAAATTTCATCAACACATAGCCAACGTGAGGCAGAAGGCAACATACGGAGTAAGGACACTTTTAAAAGCTCGGTATGGATTTAACCATAAAACACTACTCTCTTTATACTACTCATTTACCAATTCACATATAAACTATTGCACTGCATGCTGGGCAACATGTGTCGTACCCACTTTTAGTCATTACAAGTATTACAAAACCAGGCTGTTAGGATAACTACATTTAGTCCTAACCATTTCAATCCGAAACAGCTATTACATAACTATGGCGTTCTTAATGTAAACGAACTTGCATTAACTTTAATCTTGGTACTTTTTATACCGACTTGATAACGCTCACCGCAACAGTCTGATACCTCAATCTTGTCTAATGAATACTAACCTTACGCAATATGAAATAAACAATAATTTTATTGTTCCCAAGGTACGCACAAACTATGGTAAGTAGAGTATGCATTTTTCGTCCGTTTTCTTCTATAACAAACTGCCTCCTACTATTAAGTCTTGTAAATAATTTCAGTTTAAATGAAAACTAAAAGTCCAAATTTTCTCATGTTCAACCACGTAGAGACGTCCTTTTTTTTTTTTCTCCCTTCCAAACGTACACTTGGTTAATACTTACACTACACAAATAAAAGTTCGGTTGGTTATATCTCATTATCCATTTACTTTCATAATGGCGTTATAGCTACTTCTGCAATTAGTCGAAAGTAATAATAATTATTATACTGTTTTACTGCCATGTCTGTATAGCTGATTTGTATTAGTACTGCTAAACATAAACCAATGCCATGTTTGCTATATTTTAATTTTTTAATTATATGTTGCAACTGTTTATATTTTTACTTATACGCTGCCATTACAGTCTTTGACCTCGGGACCTCCTCCTGTATAATGTTCCCTTGTACTGTATCTTGTCTATTCTGTTAATAATAAAATCTAATTCAAGGTAATTAGTTAAAAACAGAATTAGTACCTTTTGTTAATTGGTCGATTATGCACGTCGATTTTTCGCGCAAGTAATGGCTGCCTCTTCGAGTATACCAGTTCATAGATAGAATTGTGCTGTCTGCCGTGCAGGCGTTTTCCTTTAATTTTGAAGCTGTTCCCTGAAACACTCCCTATGAAAGGAACTCTCACCACTCGCTTATGCAGAAATATATCGCGCCGTCTGCCTTTTCCCACAAAATATATCAGCATAACCCATTGCTCTGATTACTTTAGAATCATTCCCACCCAATGGTTCTGCTCGGCGTGATCACTAACCCAATTGAGTTTATCAACTCTTATAATTTGCTTTTGCCCGAGGCACCCTAGCGATTGAATTAAGCTCTCCTGTATCTCCTTATGAAATAGATCTATCTATCTATCTATCTATCTATCTATCTATCTATCTATCTATCTATCTATCTATCTATCTATCTATCTATCTATCTATCTATCTATCTATCTATCTATCTATCTATCTATCTATCTATCTATCTATCTATCTATCTATCTATCTATAATGTGCATGACATCTTTACTAATTTGGTTTCGTTTTTGTATGTTGTTATATATGTTTACCAATATGTGCTGTCAATCCCTTGCTTCCTTTGTGCTGTTCTGTTTTTTTTTTCTTATTGGCTTTTCCATTCTGCAAATTAGCATTTAACTTTGGGGCAGTACAAAAAAACAAATTCTGAAAGATTTCACATTGATCCTTACAGCTAGCCATTCTCAACCTGCCAAGCTCAATACTTCTCACAAAGATTCAATGACTACTGACAAAACGATTATGTGTTCTTGCATAGCACACTTTTAACCGATATGCCTTCACATTTTAGGTAAACAATTGTAGCATTTGTGGGATAATACTCACAGATATTTTATTTATTTATTTATTTATTTATTTATTTATTTATTTATTTATTTATTTATTTATTTATTTATTTATTTATTTATTTATTTATTTATTTATTTATTGAATACTGCGGACACGAGGTCCAAGCAGGGAGGGCAACATATGGTACACACAAAGAAAATCAGATTGACAAAACAAACAGAACAATGAAAAACTAGATTAGGAAGTGGATTCAATTTATACAAATCCATTCGGTTACAGTTCGAGGAAAAAAAGAAAACTTATATGTGTTTGTTCTTGCAAAGTGAGGCGTTAATGCATCATGTCCGCGGTGGCGTCCGCGGTACGTCTGGTCGTGCAGCGTGCTTTCCCTGCCCACTCAATATTCTGATGCCTCTATGAGCCTCGGCACCTGTACTGAGTCGAACGACTTTTCGCAAACGACAAAGGATAAATAGCGGAGTTGTTCATATTCCGCTGTTTTCTCAATAATCCGAGAGGTCAATGTCACTCACCGTTTCTGAAGAACTCAAACAAGCGAGTAGAAATAGTCGGAGCATGGAAAGGGTGAATTATTCTATGATAAAGTACAAGCGAACAAATTTTTGCAGAATTAATTTATTCCTGAATATGTTCAATCTGTTCAATCTGTCTGCAGATCTGTTCAGTGGACCACTTACAGAACGAATTTTACGAAAAAGTTATCATTTTCCCATTTTTTCAATGTGGTGACTTTCATATGTGTGTCCCGCTACGGGTACCCCTAATTTGTCACAGTTACGTACACCTAATTTGTCACAGTTACGTACACCTTCTTCAAAAGAGCTGTGAGATGCATCGCTGGTGTACCTTACTGTTTCCCAACACATGACCTCTGTCTTCAATATGAAATGTTAGCAATCTCTGCTTTATAAAATTACAGACTTCTAATGAATTTCAAATCTTCTCCCCGAAGTGATGAAGATTATATTGCTTAGGGCGCCTTGATGCCCGCGCGCGCCAATGAGGGTGTGGACATCCGCGTCGTGTGCTAAGACGGCCGCCGTTACGCTACCTGCCGCAGCTGGGCCGCATGCGAAATGCCCTACCGCTTGCGGTGCACCAGATACGTTAGGAAATAAGTGCACGTTAGCGAGCTTTCTTTTTTTAAAGCTTGGACAGCACTTAATGCTGTTGTTGCCAAACTGATTATTAAGGGAACGATTTACTTCATATAAGCTGACGCCTGCGCATGTGTTATGTGCTAGAGGTAGACGTAGACTTCGTTGCATTAAAAACGAATCGTCGCCTTATGCCGGAAGCGAAAGTTTCGATAGGACTAAACCCTTACTTATTCTCCGCGTAAACTGTGCATTCCAAATAAACGAAGAATCGATTAAAGCACTTATGTACATGTCAGCAGCCAGCAGTATATGAATCTCAACACACAAATTTTGGTGTTGTGAAGCTACCTAAGGGCGATTATGGTGGCTTATTTTTCTAAGTTTACAAACAATTTACTTATTTATTATAATAGGCATCATACGTATTGTACACAGGATAAAGTGCCGAGGGGCAGTATGGTGCAAATATCCTGCTAAGGTGAAATGACAGCTTCTTTCTCACTATTATGCTTGCTCAAAGGATTGAAATACTAAACTTATATACACCTGCCGTTCCCCCTATTAATATTTGACGTTCGGTACCACCTCCCCCACCTCACTATTTAAAGCATGTACTGTGCGGGCATACCTGACACATACCTGTTATCACTATACCTTTATGAAACGACACCCGGCAAATCCAGCGTACAGGACATTTATTTGTGCCACAACCTTCGCATTTCACGAAGATTGTGGACTCGGATCCCACCTGCGGCAAGTTGTTTTTTCATCCACTTTAATTTCGATTAATTTATCGTTTCTTTATTTCATTTATTAAGCACAAGTTACTTCCCCTATGTTGTCCTTGGTGTCAGTGCTTGTTGGCTTCTCATGATATGACTAATAAAAATCGGGACCCTCGGTTTATATTTCTCGTTTATTACATAAGGAGGGTCTCGAATCCGGCAACATTGATGCCTTCAGGTAGCATGTGTGGGTTTATTGACCAGTTGCCTTCACCCAAAAAGATCACGTTCTCGTGACGCCTGCGGCAAAGAGGACGTTCCACGTCCGCCACCAAGGTATGTGAGTGATGGCGCTGGCTAACACTCCCAGGGTTCTACTAGGACACATAAATACCCAAGAACGTGGATGGGGAAACAGCGCCACGGTAGCTCAATTGGTAGAGCATCGCACGCGAAATGCGAAGGTTGTGGGTTCGGTTCCCACCTGAGGCAAATTTTTATTTCATCCACTTTAATTTCCATTAATTTATCGTTTCTTTATTTCATTTATTAAGCACAAGTTATTTCCTCTATGTTGTCCTTGGTGTGTCAGTGCTTGATGGCTTCTCATGATATGACTAATAAAAATCGGGAACCTCGGTTAACCCCCTCTCTTCTCGTCCTCCGAGAAGTGTGTCTTGAGCACAGTCTAGCTCGAACCCCGGCACTATCTCCATTTCGTCCAGAAAAACAGCGCAGTCCTTTTCCACAACCTCCATATAGTCTCAACGTTGCATTGCATAACATCGATCACTTCGTGAAGAATGCCTGGGAGAAACTTTAAATTTTTAATCCTTCGCGCGGGTGTTCTATTGGATGGGAGAGGATATATAATTTTTCTCAGCGTTTCATATCCTATTGTTCCACAACCGAACTTAATTTGAAGGCCTTGATTGACGGTGCGTGGAGACCAAGAGTTCCCAAAGCTGCTGCTTTTTGGGAGAGCGCGAACTTGATCTTCCTTCAGAAATTTCAAATTCCGCGAAATATACGTTGCGTAACTATCGACCTTTTGAACTTTTTTTTTGTGACCTTGAATTGTGTTCTTGGCAGTGGCATGATATGTTGCTAAAGTTCAGTGCACTTTCTTGCAAGGTCAACAAGCTTCTTCAGTTCTGTTGATTCCGCAGTAGAATTTGATGTTTCACCAGCCGCTTCATTGACTTCTCTGGAATCTGCATCACAAGAGTTTGCTGACAGTTCTACAACGGCGTCACTGACTTCCATGGCATCGTGTCCGTACCGCGACATTCTTTTCGCTCGAGACTCGAGAACTGCATGGCTTTGTGGGGCCTCTCGGGGTGTTTCAACTGTAGCTGGAGAGTGGCGCAGCCCCACAGCAGATATGTGGGTCTTTTCACTGGAGGATGCGCACCCAGCTCTTTCGTATGTTGGCCTTCCTTCCTTGGGTAGCGCTGCAAGCAGAAACGTATCTATTTATGAACATATTCAAGTAATGCCAATTCACATCAAGGCTGTTGTTAGCTTTATAAACGTAGCAAATACAGCAGGTACCGGCATGGTCATTAAAGCTTGGAAGGTCATTGCCCTTCCCCTCAGCCCTTTCGACTTATATACAGCAAAAACTTGTTTCAGCCTTTTAAATGCGTTGGACCGTGGACTTCATCCTACCAGTTCTGCGTGAATAATTTTTGCCTGATGCATATCTCAGGGAGTTTCCACAATACCGTAACCAAATTGTGCTAAAAACTGTGTCCGTAAAAAAAAATTCCTCTAATTCGAATTGGACCTTTATGGGCCAAAGCTACACGTGGGCTATGAGACGGGCCGTAGTGAAGGGCTTAAAATAAGGTAGGCCTCATGGGGACTTTTAACGTGAATTGTGGTCTCGTGTACATGATTCTTTTTGTTTTCCCCCTCTTTGAGTAAAATAGTCACTGCACCTGACATTCTAACCAGTGCACGACCGCGTGCTTAGTAGCGGAAAGCTGCAGCCACCGTGGCGGGTCAGAAATGTCTAGAAACAGTGAAATGCACTCGGACGTGTACAATGTATGAATTAATTTGAGCACAGCACAAAGTTACCTATTTGGTTTTAAGTGTTTAGAAGTTGCAGGTGCATACTCTGCCTACAATCGATGATGCTTTATGTAATGCGAGGTAAAAGTTCAAAACTTACATCTTAATGCGAACAAAGCTGGGTCTGCATTCAGTTTCAACTCTTTCCAACCATCCGCATGGTTTTGCTTGTAGTTCGGTTCAAAGTGAGCCTGTAAAAAAAATCGGAATAGGATGTTAACAAGCTGGTAAAATAAAAACGAATGCCTTTCGTTGTCATTGAACCTCCATTTATGCATGCAGTATGATTCGTGGCAAGAACTAGCAGTGACTTGGACAAAAAAATTAAGTCAGCTGAGCTCACGTGCGCTTTCACGTAAGCAGCTTCAATGAGCGTGCTCATCGACCTATCCTGCGGTTAGGGTAACGCTTCCAATTTTTGCACTGAAGATTCGTGCGAATAAAAGAAATGCGTCTATTACGCTGACGAAGGACCAGATCTATCAGATTTTAAAGCGGGCGTTACAGATTTTGTTTCATCAATAGCTTTGTAGTAAGTCTCCGATTTCCTAACGGGATCTAATTTAATTATCAGGTAAAAATGACACAACACTGTACAATAGCGCTTGCTTTGTTTGTCATCTAAAAGTCCCTGCTTCACAAGTATACAGATGCGATACGCACAAAGCAGGCAGGGGTCCGACCTCGTAACGTTAGACATTTTTCGCAGCAATAGCGTAAGTTTTTTATACAATCGCTGCGATTTCGGTAGAGGCCCTCAAGTGTCGACCGAGTCGCGGGAACGTGTGCACGAGTAAATAAGCGCTGCAGCCAGGCTAAAACTTTTCCACACAATGACACTGCTCTGAAACCCGCCGCAAAACGTCTGAATGTATTAGTATACTCGAGGTCCTTTACCCAGCACGAAATGCCGACACGGGTGCTTTTGTATTCCATATAATACGCCGACCTCCAACGTGACGCATTTTCTTACAGCGGGGTCGTTCCCCCGAATGCCCCGGGCAGTGCGCTGCATGACGTTTGACTTCCCGGCATTAACCTCGGTGCCCACTAAAGAAATAACGGTGCGCTAAGTAATACTGGCTGATCAAATTACCCTGCATTCGAAAAAAAACAAATATTTACTTACGCTGCAAATGGATAATGTGTTCGTCGGATGCCACTTGTCACGTTTGATTTTTACTGTCCAAGGAAGCCTTCTTTTCGGGTCTCTTGGAAAACGGTACAGGTTCCAGCCGTTCCTGGATTGATTGCTGCCCTGTGGCACGCAGCACCCGGGCATGGTGACGGAAGCGAGCGTATGAAACTGGAGGGAAACGGATCTTCGACCTAACACGCACGCCACGCACAAATGACCGATCGTAAGCGCGAAAATGGCGGTCACGCTGCCGCCAAGGCCGAGGAGGCGGCACGGCCCCTTCAAAAGCTGACATCACTCTAAGCGGAGGCGCGCGCATCGAGGCACTCTAATATTGGTCATCTCGCAGAACTTGCAAAAAAACACCTATATTCCGCAGACTAGACATAAAGAAATGTGATTAGTTCCGACACCTAGAGCATAGTACATTGAGCAATCTATCTCTTATTCTTTGCCGGTGTTGTTAAACGAGCTAAACCAAGAAATGTTTGACCCTTTTGAGCATTCAAATATTAATATCACACAATTCTTTTCTGAACAAGTTTTTCTGATGATGCTGCATGCATTTTATAATTATATTGTTCGTTTCTTTCCCACATCGTATTGTTATTTTATTTTGTACTGCACGGAATAGCGCTATTGCTTACCTAGTGTTTTCTATTCTCTTGTCGCTCGAATGTTTGTTTGTATGAAAAACTGTTTTCTTGTTGGTCTGCTGTACTGCAAAATTGAAAAAGGGGGTAGGGCCTCTGTCAAGCTTGCGAGCTTTTAGCCCTGTCTCCTTCTGTATTTCAGAGAAAATAAAGGATTGATTGATTGATTGATTGATTGATTGATTGATTGATTGATTGATTGATTGATTGATTGATTGATTGATTGATTGATTGATTGATATCCCGGTTATTGCTAAACAAATTACACATACAGTAAAACGTACCTAAATATATGGTGCACAAAAATGAAAAAAAAATCTAGCCGCGTAATAAACTTTATTTTAGTAATGTTCGATCCGTTTATGGCGCAACTGGGATTGTTTCCTAATATAACCTGTTGATTGGCTACACTGGAACCTTGCAAAAAACTATTCCGCCGATTTCCACGGGATCATGGCTCTCACTTTGCTTCATCTTGTGCAGTGTTAGAACCAAAAGAAATCACCGTATGGTACTCACTGTGGGTCGGCGACGACGCCACAAACCGGTCGAGTACCACAGTGTGGGTACGCCAGAACGCCACGCTGTTCGACGTCATGAAGGCTGCCGCAGGAAAAGACACCCGATTCAGGTACGTCCCAACGAAAAGTACCCGAATGAACCGCATGCTCAGAGGCACCGGTGCTCGTAACGTACGCAAGTGTGCGTCCCCAAAAGCTTCCGTCCGCAACAGTGATTCAAATTTCTATACGCTCGACCACCACATGACACACGCCTCGGAGAACGTTGCGGCTGTTACATGCCTTAAACGGAAATGCAACCTCTCGCCTGAAAAAGCTGCGTCATAGACTTGAGAGAACGAAAGAAGCCGTTTGTCGTTGACCCAGAGCCTGCTGATGTGAGGTTGCGCATGACCCATCGTGAAGATTGCATGGAGCGGTCTTTCAGTTTCTGCTTGTTATGTGTTCAAATGGCAATTGCAGTAATATTATCGCACATTATTTGCCATCTGTTTCTCAAAGATATGATCGGCAAGGTAGATCCAAAGCTGTCCTTGCCCCGCACCCCTTCGTTTGTAACGTACGTCGGAATCGATAATGCACTTCCGAGGACTCAGTGCTCTTTAGATATCGGGCATCCAATTCGATGCATCAGTATTGATTAGGAAACCTCCAACTTCTGAAAATCAGATTGCAGCGACCCGCAGTTTCAAATCCCCTAGCAGACGGCTAGAGAGGCCTCTGTTTGCGATGCAAATTAATGGAATGAATTCGCAATCGTAAATCGGACTTGAAAGAGGCGCATTTTAATTTGAAGTTTATAAATAAGCGCTGCCTGAGTCCTGTCGTCCTTAATGCGCTCGGAGAACAAAAGAGTGGCGCGTTCTAATGGCATACCGTATCCTGGTCCCCTTCCGGGGCAATCAGCGCCTGCGTGGGCGTCGCTGATCTCGCAACCGACATGTCCTGATTTTTTTTTTCTAGATTCGAATATGACACGGCCAGCAGCCTCGGCCCATACGTGCTCACCTTGGCCGGAGTACCGCGCGACGTGGAGACGGGCCACTTTTGGCTGGCGCACATTATGAACTTCGACACGGGGCTCGTAACGCCGTTGTCAGTCGGTAAGTGCTGAGACGGCTGCACAAAACGACGCAGCGGTATGCGACTGCCATCGGCATTGGCCACTTCATATGAATGTGCTGCACAAACGTAAATCGTGAAACCCTACGCTGGCATTGCGAACAAGCGCTGAGGTCTCACAACATAGGAATTATTATTATTATTATTATTATTATTATTATTGTTATTATTATTATTATTATTATTATTATTATTATTATTATTATTATTATTATTATTATTATTATTATTATTATTATTATTATTATTATTATTATTATTATTATTATTATGCAGCGAAAAATGTACCAGCTGGCCTGCTTCACAATGTTGTGCATAACTAATCGGCATTGAGAAACCGCAAGGGGGATCGAATTTATAGAGCTTGTACTCAAGGAATGCCCTCGTTTGACTCCAAAGCGGTTCCGTGTATAGAGTTCGGAATAAATATCAATGCTTGCGACTACGTTGTGGGGTCAGGGCCTCGGGCCTACGGTAATGGACTCGACGAACGTTCTGCTATTCGGCCACAAGTAACATATCTTAACGAAGACGATTGGACAAGCAGGTGCATGTTCGAAGGCTGAGGTAAAATTAAGCTCAATAAGAGACAACGCCCGAGGAGAGACAGACAGGACAGTCATGTGTGTCTGTCTCTTCTCACTCGTTACCTCTTGCTGCGCTTAGTTTTGTCTCAGCCTACGATATAAACCACGCCTGATAGATTTCAAGCGACGTCATTTTCTCGGATACCAAAGGCAGACTCATAATGCAGGGTGTCCTTTTTTCTTATAACAATCGATTTTTCTAAAAAAAGAACAATAACCATGAGATACCTGTCGTCTTCGCATACGAGTTGTAGGGCGAAGCGGAAACACTTTGCCGCTGCTTAAGTTACTCTGAAAATACCAATTAACAAGAACTTGTTGATTAAGTTTTTATTATTAACTTTAGGGCAGTTATGTGAAAAACGTGTAGGGCGTCACAATTTATGGCATACCCATTTTATGTAAATTCAAAAAATCGCACCTTATTTGGCATATTCATCATCAAAAGCGAAGCGTGCCGCATCAGTAGGCGACTGGCCGAGACGTCGGGTTTCCAACTTCTTTGCGATTGTTGTCATGGGGGGTTTCGCTCTCATATATGACCGTTCCTGCACTCCCGCTGCACTCGGTTTCGATATTGCCGAGATTTAGCCTTGAAATTTGAGGATAAATATCTCGAATTAAGTACGATTTTCAAGATCTTTATATATTACGGGTGCATTAAAATGTCACTACTTTCCAGTTCGCCATTTAAACAACTGGCCCTAAGGCAATATTAAAAAGGTAATTAATAAATTTTGCTAATTAGCGTTTTCAAAGTAACTTAAGCAGCTGTAGAGTATTTCCGCCTCGCCGTAGAGTTCGTATGCAAAGACGATGTGTGTCTCACGGTCGCGGCTTTTTATAGAAATTCGTGTTGTCTAAAAATAAAAGACGCCGTGTTTGCTTGTGATGTATACCCACTGGTAGGTTGGAGGTAATAACGAGTGAATGCAACAACCGGTCTTTGCCTGTGCGGTAAGCTTTCGTGGCATCGCTAATCTTTTGTGGCATCGGTAAGAATATTGGCGTTGTGCCCGTCTTCTAGAGAACGTTCTGTTCAATAATGCTCGGGATTGGCCGAGGTTTGGCCAAGGGATTGACCAGACACCTTCAAACAGCTAGGTGAAATGGTGGCAAGAGTATTTTCATGGACGTGCCCAAGTCGTGAAAAAGACAGCAACAGAATGGTTCTTTCGATTTCTGCGAGCCTTTAAAGCACAAGCAGTGCCAAGCAATTCGTCTCCGGAAAGCTGATATTTCTTTCGCACACATCGTAGAAAACAAAGAAAAAGAAAGTGGGGGCAGGAGAGTCGATAAAACAGCTGCCTCGAATCATAAGGGGGAAACACATGAAGCCCTTAGAGCATGCCCGCAACGACCGCTGGCACCTTAAAACGATGTCCACTCTGATCAGGGAAGAGAAACAGAACGCTCGGTTCGGTAAGAACAGGGAATGGTGAGGGCTAAAACGAGGGAAGAACGGGGGCAAGACGGCCGGGAAGGTGTATAGGTGAGCGTAAGAGGACCTTAAATCGAACTTTGGATCGAGACCATTCCACCAGAAACACTGCTCTGATTGCCGTGTGCCACCTTGAGCGCGTTCGCTTCTTTGCTTTTGCCCGTTCATCGATTCCTATTGCTTCTCATAACAGTCGTGCCGGAGAGAAACAACGATCAGGCGCGGGACACAGTGGCAGACATCCCCTCCCGCCTTCCCCCACCAACTAGCTCGCGCCTCGTTCAGAAATCGGAAGAGCTGCGGGGATCAGAAAACGAGAAAAAAAGAAAATAAACAAGTGGAGCCGAAAGGGAAAGGCGCCGACGGCCGAGGTACGAAGCGGAAGCGGGTCGCGACGCTGAGGCTGCAGCAGCGAGGCGGGCAAGAGGAGCACGATCGAGTCCTTTCACCATTCAAGGCCGCCGCCGTCTAGCGTAAGGCGCTTCGGAAACGCCGGAATAGAGCAGGAAAACGGCCCATCTCACGTTTATCGCCGAGGCCGAAGAGGCGTCCTGCTCTTCGGAGCGCGTGCGCCACGTACGCGAGTGCGACGACGCTCGCAGTCCGATTGAGGGTAGAGGGAAGGAGGTCAGCGCTGACGCGTGGCCCTGACAAGAGCAACGTGGTGAAGGAAAAGTGTGAGTGGTGCGACAAAGTTTGCTCCACGAAGGGCCAATCGATCCAGGCAAAGGCTTACTTTCTTCGGCGGTGCGCGATGGATACATAAGCCATAAAGGACGGGCGCGCATTTTGCCTGGCGGACGTAGATCCAGAAGGGGGACGACGAACTGCGGCAGATGTACGCACGACGGCACCGCGCAGAAAAAGTAAATGTGCGATCCTTAACGGAAAGAATTGGAGAAGGAGAGTGCGAGGGACCAAGAAGAGAAAAAAGAGCGGTCCTCTGCTGTCGCGTCGGTGGGAAATGGATCCGATCGATATGTCTGAAAAACCGCTCGGTCGCCGCTCCATGAATTCGCCGGCAGCCGCGTACACGCGGTTCGGCTGTGGGTGTCCCAGGGCACGGCCGCAACCCCGTCGACAACGGCCATGAGAGCCTTATTGCGGAGTCCCGCCGTTTCCAGCCCCTGGTGCTACTCGCGCGACAGTAAACGACTGCCCCATGAACTGCTTTACTGTCGCTCGGCGACGACAAACGTGGCGGCGGCGTGGCATTCCGCGCGACGCCGTCGAGCGGTAAGGTTACGCCGCTTGATCGTTGCCGGAGAATCGCGCGCCCTTTGCGTCGTATTCTTTACGGCGCCGTGCGCGCGACGCTCGTGACGCAGCAGCGCGCTTCGTGCGAGATGCCTCGTTCCGCCCCCGCGGAGAAGAAGACGCGGAAGGAGCGGGCAATCGAACATTTCCGTCGGGAGCGCATCATCGTGGCCTCTATTCGTCTCGTCACCGGTTCGTTTGCGCTGAAATAACGCGCGTGAGTGCAGTGCCCGCTCCTGCTCATTGACAGTTTTTTGTGAACTTTTACTTTTGTTTCGCGCGCTTACGTGCGAGCCGAAAAAGTGAGCGAGTGCGTTATTAGATCTTGCTGTTGAGTGTGGGAGTTGGCCAACGTTTTGGAGGATTTTGAGAACTGAAGGTTTATTTACATTATTTACAGTAATAACACAAAGTAATGAACAGTCATAAAGTCATCGACGGCAGGCAGCAAATCGGACGCTGCGGCCCGTGTCAAGAAGAACGAAAAGACTCGTCTCCCTGTCTCGCTTTTTACACCTTAGGTCTGTCGGGGTCACGTCATTTCCGGCCAATCGCCGCGCCAGCTCAGGTGTCGTCATTTTCCTCCAATGGTAGGCGCCCGTGCCAGTGCCGTCACATTCGGTCAATGGGCACGCTCCAAGGGCTCCATTGTCCAAGGGTTGACTTGCCTCCGGCGTCGCCTTCTCGCCTGGAAGTGCTCAGCTGGAGGAGACGGTTTGTTCTCGAACGACCTTCCAGAGCCGCAAAACAGCTTTGCTCGGGACCAAGATCAACTACCTGGAACCGTGCAAGCCTGCCGTTGCACTTTCGGGAAGAGTGAAGCAGGGTGGAGACAATAGCACGACGTGCGGTGCATGAGGTGGGGGTCGCCAACCTGCCTGATGGGTTCGGTAACGTGGTAGACGCGCCCCGGCGCACCATAATTGGAATGCGACGGTGATTGGATGTGGTCGGGGAACTTGAGTGACGCCAGGAAAAGGGTCCATATCCAACAGCGGCATGAAGGCTAAGCCCCATGAGAGCGATTTTGTGGGCGACAGCGACGAGCGACGGCTTCGAGCGACGGATAGGGCCGTCGCTTGAACAGATCGCCCGGTCTTGTAGCTCGATCGCTTGGTTTTGCAAATCTAGAATTCTTCGCTCGTGGCCCAGAAGTGCTATGAGTGACTGGATGTAGGTTACTCAAATAGTACTGATTGTTGCACGGAACGAGGAAACTGTTGAGTTTTTATACGTGCAAGAAGAAGAACCTACTGCAGACAGACAGACAGACAAAGAACTTTAATTACAAGGTCCTGAGAAGCTTTGCCCTAGGGCAGAGCTGCGGGCCGCTCCCACGTGGGGACGGGTAGGCCGAGCCTAACCGCCGCATCGTGGGCTCTCTGGACAGCCCAGGTTTGACGTGAAAGGTCTGAGCTCTGGATGGCAGAGCTCCATTCTTCTTCTGTGATGCGATTGGGTCCCTGTAACGAGGGGCATCGCCAGAGCATGTGTGCGAGATTGCTAACAGACCCACAGTCGGGGCAAGTAGAGCTAAAAACCTCTGGAGTGATCGTGTGGAAAAGGGCCAGGTTTGGATAGCACTTAGTTTGAAGCATGCGTAAAGTGGACGCCAGAGGTCTAGCCAGTTTGCTGTGAGGGGAAGGATAAGTCCTCCTACCCAGGTGATAGTGCGTAGTAATTTCGCTGAAAGTTGTGAGAGTGTCCCGAAACTCGAGGACCCCGGAATCTGAGCTCGATCCTGCTCCCGCGCGGTGGGTTAGTGCGCGCGCTTGGGAGTGGGCAATGTCATTAAGATTGGGAAACGAGTCAAGCTGGGGTTCGAGGTGAGCCGGAAACCACGTGATGGTGTGCGGAGAGATGATCTTGTTCTTGAGAATCTTGTGAGCCTCCTCAGCGATGGATCCTGAAGCGAAAGCCCTGACCGCCGATCTCGAATCAGTGAAGATTTGTGATCTTCTGTTGTCTAGGAGTGCTATAGCAACTGCGACCTGCTCCGCTCTGGTTGGTGTTGAGCACTTCAGGGAAACCGCATTCACTATCTGTCCGTTGTGGTCAACGAGGGCAATAGCGAAGTTAGACGACTGTCCATATTGGGCGGCGTCGACAAAACATGCCGAGTAGGGATCGTCCTTGGTACGCTTGAGGAGGGCGAGGGCTCTTGCCCTGCGTCTGCCTACGTTGTGTTGAGGATTAACGTTACGAGGAAACGGTGCAACTCGTATGTTGTTCCTTTGATCTTCTGAAATTTCATATTTCCTCTCTTCCAGGAGGATAGGGTTGATCCCAAGAACCGCCAGGATCTTCTTTCCAGCCGGGGTACAGGATAGACGGGCCAGTTGGGCTGACTCCTGGGCCTCAATTATCTCGTCCAATGTGTTGTGCACTCCTAGTTGCATAAGGAGATCCGTACTCGCCCGTAACGGAATGCCTAGTACTTTTTAAATACTTTTTCTGATGAGCGTGTTTGATCGTTTCTTCTCGGAGTTATACCAGTTGTGCATGGCTGCCACATAAACTACATGACTCATGAGGAAGGCGTGGAACAACCTGAGGAGGTTGTCTTCCTTTAAGCCTCCACGCCTATTCGAGACTCTGTTGATAAGTCTGATCATGTTCTCAGTCTTGGCTGTGAGCTTGTTGAGTGTCGTATTGTTACTGCCATTGTATTCGATGAACATGCCAAGTACCCGAATGGTGTCTACTCTGGGGATGGTACAGCCGCTTTTAGTGTGGAGCTTGATGTTTATTTCTGACAATGGTTTCCAGCCTCTAGGTTTGGGACCTCTCCTGACTGGCCTGTAGAGGAGGAGCTCAGACTTGCTCGGGGAGCATCTAAGCCCCGTATTTTCCAGGTACATCTCTGTTTGATCTACGGCCTCCTGTAAGCCTGATTCAACAGCTCCTTCGCTTCCTCCGGTGCACCAGATTGTGATATCATTAGCGTAGAGCGTATGATTGATCCCTTCTATGTTGGAGAGCCTTTCCGATAGTTTCTTCATGGCGATGTTAAAAAGCAGTGGTGAGACTACCGCTCCTTGTGGCGTGCCTCTGGGGCCCAAAATGAAATTGTCGGACTTGAGGTCACCGATTTTGAGCGTGGCCTTGCGATCCCGTAGGAACGAGCTAATGTATCTGTGAAAGGCGTCTCCCAAATTGAGCTCGGAGATGGAGTTAAGAATGTGAGCATGGGATACATTGTCAAAGGCCTTCTCCAGGTCTAAGCCTAAGATGCCTCTTACATCTCTTGTGGTGTTGTATATGATTTGACACTTGATAAGCTTCATCACGTCTTGCGTTGACAGGGCCGGACGAAAGCCAATCATGTTGTACGGAAACAATCCTTGTTTCTCGATGTGCTTGGAAATTCGATCGTGTATAACATGTTCTGCTACTTTCCCCACGCAGGACGTGAGTGAAATGGGTCTGAGGTTTGAGAGACTCGGGGGCCTTCCAGGCTTTGGAATGAGGATGACCGAGGCCATTTTCCAGGACTCCGGAACAAGCCCTCGTTCCCATATTCCATTAATCTCCTCTGTCAACCATTCTATAGAGCAGTCGTCCAGGTTTCTGAGGGCCCGGTTGGGGATGCCATCAGGACCAGGGGCCGACCTGCCATTTAGATTCTGGAGAGCTTCCCTTACTTCGCATGCCGTGAAAGGGTTATCTAGCTCGGGGCAAGAGGAACCTTTGTAGAGGGGATAGTCTTCGTCACTCGAGTTTCCCAGTGGCAGATACATGCGAGCGAGTCTGTCGAGTACGGTCTGCAATGTCTCTGATTGTGATGCCTGGTGTAGAACCTTCGCTATCACTTGTCTTTGGTTTGACTTGGTGTTGGTATCATCGAGCAGATGCTTGAGGAGGTTCCATTTAGCTCCAACTCGCATCTGGCCATCCACGGAATTGCAGACCTCATCCCACTGTTGTCTGCTCAAGGTTTGGCAGTGATCTTCTATAGTTTTGTTGAGCTCCGCGATCTTTTTTCGGAGCCTTCGGTTGAGTTTCTGCCCTTTCCATCTGTTAAGCAGTGACGTTTTAGCTTCTAGAAGATGAGCGAGGCGGCTATCCATCCTGTCTACCTCCAATTCAGTCTGGATTTTCTTTGTCGCCGCGCTGATATCTTCCTTTAACTGTTCAGCCCACTGCTCTAGGCTAAGTGCTGAGTCATGTGTTTGTGCTCGCTCTTCCCTAACCTTGCGAAAGTAATCCCAATCTGTAATAGTGAACTCTTTGAGGTCCCCGCTTCTCACGTTGACGGAGGTGGCCAGGATGTTGTGATCACTGCCAAGGTCCACTTGGAGGTTGGACCAAGATGCCGATTCCACATTCCGTATGAAAAGGAGGTCAGGTGTGGTATCCCTGGAGCAGGAGTTGCCGATCCTGGTCGGAAAAGCCGGATCTGTTATAAGCGTGAGGTTATTATTGACTGTAGTTTGCCATAGGTCAACTCCCTTGCGGTTAGCTTGTTGGTACCCCCATGCTTGATGCGGAGCGTTAAAGTCTCCGGCCACCAGTAGTGGGAATGTCTTGGCCTTGCTTGTAGCCTTGTTGATAATTGCCGCGAATCTTTGCCTGAGGTCTTTGGGTCTACTATATATGTTAAGTATAAATATACTTGTCTTGAACTGTCCGCTGGGGATGATTTCAACGAGCGAGTGCTCAACCTTATTGGATTCAAGATTCAAATCGTGGGCTATGAACGCACATTTGTTGGTAACTAATGTGCTGATTCCCCTCTTCCCATCACAAAATTGGGTATGCGATTTATAGCCCGGTAGGCTGGCCGTATCCGTGAGCGTTTCTTGTAATAGGATTACATGTGGCTTTTCCTGGTGGGTCCGAATGAACTGTTGGAGGACATTCCTTTTATGATGGAATCCCCTACAGTTCCATTGCCAGATATTAATTACCCTGTGATGTGCCGCCATGGTGGGACGTAGCAGTTAGCTTGTGTTATGAAATGCTGCGAAGCGCAGCCGCTGCCGACCTTTCAGTGTCGGTGTTATTTACTTTGTCCAACGATGTAGCTGTAGCCAATGTAGAAACGTGGCGCTCCAGATTGTCGCATCTGATTCCTAGTGATCTGACCGCCTCAGCGAGTTTGTCAATCACAATTTGAACTTTTTCGAGGGATTCATCAATTTTATCTATCGTTTTTTCCAATTTACGAACACTGGCGCTCTTGTCTGAGGCATGAACTGCCAGCGCCCTCTTTTTGGGTAGACCATTGGCCGTCGGTTCCGCTACGGGGATCTCCATGGGCGTTTCTACTGCAGGGGCCTGAGTGGGTTGGACTGTCTCTCGCGGGCTGGGTTTTTTGAGTTCTGCAATTTCTGCTGTGAGCGGTTCCGCTACGGGGATCTCCATGGGCGTTTCTACTGCAGGGGCCTGAGTGGGTTGAACTGTATCTCGCTTGCTGGCTTTTTTGAGTTCTGCAATTTCTGCTGCGAGCTGCTCCATCGCGTATTTTAACGAAGCATTTTCTCTTTCCAATTGTGCAATCCTGTTGTGCTCTGGCGATTGACCCCCCGTTACCTTTTTCGGTGATTCTTTGACCCGGTCAGCCCATGTGGTACCACGATCAGCAGGATCCTGGATCTGAACTGCAGGTCCCCTGGAACGAGAGTGGCCCCTGGAGCTAGGAAATATCTTAGGAACCTAGGAAATATCTTATGCTGCTCTTTACAGTAAAATACATCAACTTAATTAATAACCCACGAATCACGCTAGATCCGTCGCGTAGTTGCTGCCCTCATGCGCGCAACACAGGGGAGACGGGAGACGTCGCTTGAAATCGTCGCTCGCATGGGGTACGACTTGTAGACAACGAGCGAGCGCGACAGCCATCTCCATCGCCTGTCGCTGTCGCGCGCAAGATCGCTTCCATGGGGTTTATATTTGAAACGGCGTGGTTGTTTGTGTATGTCCTCTTCGCGTGTAGAAATCGCTCTGAAAAGCGTTCAGAAGTTCGCTGGAGAAACGAAAATCACTGCGAAAGCTTTCACCTTGCAGAAACAATTTCCGGCAGTTTTGCTCGCTGAACCGTATGGTAATTACGAAAAATGGCTTTATCATTTTCCGGGAATATTAGCACCTTTCAGAGTTTTCAGAAGTCCTTAATCATTGGCATCCCGTGCTTACAAAGAAAGCACAACTGCTACGAAACATCCACCTCATCCCTCCCCACCCCCCCCCCCGCCCCCGCTTCCCTACTTCCTGCTTTTCCCGCCCATAACCCTTAGGCTGCGCTATTATACTAGGCTTCTACAGCATTTAATTGTTTGTGGAGCGCAACTTATAGTTCGTGCATGGGTTCAGGCTGACATTTCTTTCTATTTCTTTTTTTTTCTTGCAGGAATTGGAATGCACGTGGTAAAAGACTCCGATCACGTGATTATGTGGTACAAACATGTAGTTTACTGAACACGTATTCTAATAAAATTGAATTATCAGTTCCAGTCATCGTGCGATTGAGCTGTATTTATCGTGGCATACACCGCGGGAAGTGAACTTCCGAGCTTACTTATGACCTAAATGGGTGTGAGTTTGTGACATGCGGTGTTCAGTGCTATCGAATAATTTTGTCACACTTCTCCAACGCGGTAATTATGCTTTTACGATATAGTTCAGCAAATAAAAAAGTTCGGCAAACGAGGCCGCGTGTTTTGGGCCTCCGTTCAGAAATAGGGCTTAGTGGGGACTAATGCATAATAAGGAGTTCCCTCACATTCATGCATATATCACTACAGCTCAGGACTCACATCCACAAAACTTCTAGAGCACTTCCTTACTAAGTCATGGCACGGGTGTCCGCCACTTAGGACAAAGAGCCTTGTGATAGCCAGACGATCACTGGGGCGAGGACCATTCGTGGACGGCACTTAAGGGAGAGAAGTGTTTTGTAAATACGAACCCATATCCGCAGCACGTACTTAAAGTTGTTGTTCATGGTCTACTTGAGGTTGGGTATAATGGGAAAAGAGAGAGAGAGAGAGAAAAGGATCAATGAACGGCAGGAAGGTTAACCAGGGGTGGCTAAGGCAGGATGCCCCGATTTTCTCGTCCTCCTAAGATTGTTCGACGGACAGTCAGTCAACAAAGCGCCGAGCGCGCTAAAGCAGCAGACAATAAAATGTCGAGATAAAGACACGTATGTCCACACGAGCGGAACCCTGCGCACGCCGCCACTTTTTTTTTCAAACCCAGAAGACTGGAAAATCGACGCTTACTATTGCGATAGCAATCATACGGGCCCTTCAAACGCATTTTTGCCGCCACCGTCAGCGTGTTGTTCCGCATTAAGTCCACGGGCGCTAACACCGTCGCCGTGCGCCGCATGCTGTAGGTGCGAGTGAAAGTGCGCGCGGGGAGCCGACAATCGTGGCTAAATCTGGCGCGTGCAAGTCAGGAAAATGGGGAGGAAACCGGCTGTAGCAGCACACCACACTTCACAGCCACATAAGTTTCAAAACATATGACTGTTATCGAACAGACCCTCGAAACCTCACTCATACCGCACATACTTCTCACATTGGCCCTATGCTCTCGCTTCCATAGCAGTCTGTTTGTGCTTAATGTTTACAGCACATCTAATGCGAGGAAGCATGTTTTTGCCCATCTATGCAAAGAGGCAAAACGGATGGTCATTGTAGGCGACTTCAATGCCCCGCATCCGGCCTGGGATTACCAAACGGAAACACCCAAAGGACGCCGGCTTACTCAGGTTCTTGTGCTTCATCACGTGACTCTGCTGACAGAACCAGATCAACCAACACGATTAGGCAACAGTGTAAGCAGACGCATGTGCCCTGACCTCACAATCACCAGAAGGGTAGGTCAACACTCTTGGAGCAACCTCGTGGAGAACCTGGGCAGCGACCATTATATTCTAGCCACTGAACTGCAATTACAACCAGCACGCACTAAAGATAACAAATTGGGATTCATTAAGGCGTAACTTGTCCTCCTTAGCTCCTCAGGACACCCCCTCCCTTCAGGAGGGGATCAATATATATATATATATATATATATATATATATATATATATATATATATATATATATATATATATATATATATATATATATATATATATATATATATATGCTAAGCAGTGTCATGCACTGCATGGCAGGCTGTCAACACAAATCTACACATTTTGAAGACGTATTCGCCACAAGAATTTAATATATTTAGAAACACGTTAGATATTCATTCCTCCTCACTCCCACAGCTAACATATGTTTGTTGACGCTATTTGACAAGAATCTCAATAACATGTGTGTAATAATGTCTTTTGCATTTCATTGTCTAGTCCTATTACACGTTTAATTGTCTTGAGTACGCATCTTTGTACATGACGTGCTCTACCATCTGAGTGTTCGCACAATCTTTCCTTTGTGGGCTCATTATCGTCATCCCAAAACATAGGTAGAAAAATTTTTGTCGAGACCAATTTTCAGGAAAGGCTTCTTTTAAAACCGCACATATTAGAGAGGTTACAGGCCGCGAGGCATGTTTTGTGCAAGAAATTGTACTTAGCATTATCTGTAACATTGTTAAAAATCAAAAACAAGTTTGTTTTTTTATAGGCACGCGAGCACAAATAGCAAACAATTATATAGCAAGCCTTTCTATTGAACTTCGAGGAACGAAATGGGCCAGTTCAGCAACCCCAGAAGTGCAAATGGTCCAATTCTCACCATTCCTAGGAGTCAAAAGGAGTATAATTACGAAGGATTTCCACTCTACGGAAAGGAGTGGGAATGGAATGGAAGGCCCCACTCCTGGGGCAACTCTGGTTCCAACTGGCTGAAACATCTACCCTTCTGTTAAGAAAAAAAAGGTTAGGAGAAGGAGAGAAAGTACAGTGTTGATATTCACTGGAATAGCCGACCTATTGGAATTCTGAGCGAGGTGTCACAGACCGTCGCTCAGTCCCGTTGGCTTCAGGAATTGCAGCAGCGCTCTTGTGGCCTTCTGTGGCTATGAAATGCCAGAGCACGGTCCCAATATCTTGTCCAGCGAGAAAGGTCTTCCACCTAGCTGGTTTAAAGTGGTACGGAGGGCAAGCCGTTCATCTTCAAAGAAAAGGAAGTAAGTGTTTTACGGTCTCTTCGCAAACACAGGAATTGCAATCGGCGCTATTTCTCATTCCTATCATGAACTAATAAGCGGTGGAGAATGCAACACCCTGGCGCAAAAGACAAAGTAATCATTTTGCACATCCGTGAAGACTAGATAACAGGCCCATTTGAATAGAAGATCCGAGTGATTGCAGCTGATACTGAGTAAAGTCATCATCATCAGCCTATTTTATATCCACTGCAGGACGAAGGCCACTCCCTGCGATTTCCAATGATCCCTCTCTTACGCCAACCGATTCCAAATAGCGCCAGCAAATCATCTAACTTCATCACCTCACCTAGTCTTTTGCTGTCCGCGACTGCGTTTCCCTTCTCTTGGCACCCATTCTGTAACCATAACGGCCTAGCGGTTATCTAACCTGCGCATTACATGACCTGCCCAGCTCCATTTTTTTCTCCTAATGTCAATTAGAATATCGGCTATAGGCCTTTGCTCTCTGTTCCAAACCGCTCTCTTTCTGTCTCTTAACGTTATGCCTAGAATTCTTCGTTCCATCGCTCTTTGCGCTTTCCTTAACTTGTCCTCCAGCTTCTTTGTCAGTCGCCAAGATTCATTCGCATTTATAAGCACCGGTAAAATGCACTGACTGGACACCTTCCTTTTGAATGATAATGGTAAGCTTCCAGGTAGGAGCTGACAATGTCTGCCGTATGCGCTCCAACCCATTTTTCTTTTTCTGTGAATTTCCTTCTCATGATCAGGGTTCCCTGTGAGTAATTAACCTAGCCAAACGTACTCCTTCACAGACTCTAGAAGATGAATCGCGATCTTGAACTCTTGTACCCTTGCCAGGCTATTAAGCATTATCTTTGTCTTCTGTATATTCATCTTCAACCCACTCTTACACTTTCTCTGTTAAGGTCCTCAGTCATTTGTTGCAATTTGTCCTCAGTGTTGCTGAACAGGACATTGTCATCTGCAAACCGAAGGTTGCTGAGATATTCGCCGTTGATCCTCACTCCTAATTTTCCCAGTTTGATAGCCTGAATGTTTCTTCCAAGCAAGCAGTGAATAGCATTGGAGAGATTGTGTCTCCTTGCCTAACCCCTTTCTTCTTTACAGGTATCTTTCTACTTTTCTTCTGGAGAATCAGTTAAGGTAGCTGTGTAATCTCTGTAGATATTTCCAAGATATTCACGTTTGCCTCTTGTACGCCTTGATTACGTAATGCTTGTGACTGCTGATATCTCTACTCAATGTAATGCCTTTTCATAATCTGTAGAAAGCCATAAAGAGAGGTTGATTGTACTCTGCAGATTTCTTGATTACTTGACTGATGACTGATGACATGGATGTGATATATTGTAGAGTATCCCTTCCTGAAGGCAGCCTGTTCCCTTGGTTGACTGAAGTCGTACTGCCCTTATTCTATAGGAAATTATCTTGATGAATATTTTATACAATACTAAAAGTAAGCTCACTGGCCTATAATATTTCAATTCTTTAACATCTCCCTTATTGTGGATTAGTATAATGTTGGCGTTCTTCCAGTTCCCTGAAACCCTTGAAGCCGTGAGACATTTCGTGTAAAGGAACGAAGGCTTTCCAAGCATATCTCCTCCATCTTTGATTAAATCGACTGTTATTTCATCTTCTCCTGCCGCTTTTCCCCGGTTCATGTCTTGCAAAGCCCTTTTAACTTCATGGCTGGTTACAGAAAGAGCCTTTGTATATGTCATGTACTGTAATATGATATACTAGCTTGCTTATTTTCTGGACTGCGTCAGTTCTCCATAATGGTATAGAAACATAATGTCTTCCTTCATGTGCTTTTCGAGCAGCTTCATCGGCAAGATCATTGCTGGAGATGCCGCAGTGACATAGCAGCCATAGAGACACGTTTTCGAGCCCTTGAGCGCGATCAGATGACATTGCTTTTAACGAATCTTTCAGACAAGTTGTGCACATAACTCAAGAGCAATAGCTGACAAATTATATAGTAAGGCTGCCTCAAACTCGAAGAATATTGCCTACCGATTAGCCAGCTGTTGAATATTAATTACCGGAGCCTTGACCGCCTGGAAGAGATAACCAGTGCATCGGTGGAGTCTCAGTGGATAAACCATAGCCGTATGTGCGAACTTAAAGTAGGAAGCGCGCAAACAAGCCAGAGTTACTTGTTCCAAGGCAAAAGCAGGTTTGTCAGCGTTCTTTTCTTTTTTCCGTACCCCTCGGTCTAAGCGGCGCACTTAGGTTGTTGTAGGCACCATAAAACTAAGAATGAGCGCACCGAGGGTGTGAAGACGGATAGCAGAGATTTACGGTCAGTGTTCACGACGGTGGAGAATAGCGTCTGCGGTATTCGTTCTGGCAGACAAGCGAGATGGTTTGAGTGCATCTGTGAAACGCGTCAAATATGCGACGTCAGAGTGTCAGTGGCGACGTACTGTCGCGCTCAGTATAAGCTACGCTAAAGCGCGTGATATTTTTCATTTTAACAGCGAAGCTGTTCTTGCTCGGCGTAAAATGGACGGCGTGTCACAAAACTCCACCGACGCCCACCGAAGGAGACACTGCGTGCAGCCGGTTTCGCCGCCGCGCCGAGATCTGCGCATGCGCCGAGATAACGGTTAGGAATGCGTATGCTCTTGACCTCGAAACGGATATGAAAGCGTGTGCTCGACGGCGCTCTGACAGTTAACAAGGTTCCCAGATCGGGCTATTAGTAGCCGAATTGGGCTACTTTTTATGCTGGTTGCCGTTGAAAATTCCTAGTTGGCTGCATGGCTATAATTGGGCTATTTTCTTCTTGAGGATTTCCAAGTCCCGAGGACACGTCGAGACTGTCAAAATTTGGGAACGCTGGTTTATGAAAACCCAAAGTTCATTGCTGCAGAGATATATAGGCAATCTTGAAGGTTGTGTTTATTAGCAACGTCCGCGCTGGGAGGATTGCGTTAAATCATGGCTGCCATGTTTATACGTCATTCCAGCGCTAAGCTCTTTTTTTTTTCGGCGCCATCTGCTGCCCGTTCATGCATCGTTCAGTAAGAAAAACGGTGGGGCTGACAGCGTTCGTGTACGTGTTTCGTGCCAGCTGCTGCACAGCAAACTATTATGTTAACTTACACAACAGCTCGAGTATTCGCACGCACGTCGTGGTGAGTCATTTATGCCCGTGGTCCTGCAATGTTTATCGAGGGTTCCTCGAAGCCTATTGCTTAGTTTTCCCACAAATCATCGCGTTATTTATTTACCCAGTAACTTTACGAAAAAATCAGCAAGACACTTTAAACGAGAAACGCTGTGGTTGGAGTCTTTATGTACAGCCACGTGCAATATGACCTCTAACACGGGTGCCCGGTGTTGAAGGGGCCCCAAGACTGTGCGGTTGCGCACACACAGGTGAAAGTTCCCGACCTGAACACAGCTTTAATTAGTGGTACTTATTAAACCGCTATTTCACATGTCAGAGCCACCGCGCAGCCCTGAGGCCTCTTCGACCACGAACAGGAGTGTTGCAAGTGATCATGCACGTGACTGCACATGCCCAGCGAAGCGCACTATAGTCTCGTGCGTCGATCAAAACAAAATATTCTGCTCTCATGTCACCAAGCATCACAGGAATGCAAAAAAGAGTGCCGGGAATCCAGCGTCTGAGCTTCCTTTGTCTCTAATTGCGATGCCTCTTTCGAACGCACCCGTCAAACGCGCGTTCAGCCAGGTTTCGTTGAAAAAGAATGGTTTTAGAATCCACATGTCGAATTAGACACTGCAAGCTCTCCTTCACGTGAAGTGACTTCTGGCAGAGAGTGGGGACTGCCACAAATATTTTGACCCAGATGAACAGTTTATCTTGTGTTTGAACTCTGCAGTTCAATATGGTGGAAGTGGCAGTAGAAGTCAATTCAAATGAGGCTAGATTGTATATTTAATCAATTTGCGTAAATCCGCAATGTGAGCAGTATCAACTGCAGGACTCGGCGCAATGTCTTTTTTTTAGTTATTTGTTTTAGTCTAACAGCTGCGTATAGCATGATAGTTGCGATTGTTGCGTGGTACTTCTTGTACGGTGCGCACTATTCCTATGATGAGCTGTGTAAATATATGAAAAATGATATTCGTCTACAGAGAAGACTGCCGTCAGGATCATACCTCGTCGATTTCGACACTGTACTCCTGCGACAATTTTTTCCGTTTAAACTTTGTGCGTACGAGTAATTGCGATTATGGCTTACTTTTTATATGCACATACTTTATCATTATTGTAATTCCTCTTCGTAAGTTTTACTAGTCATTACATTGTACTTTGCTCACGCGTATTTCCAGCTGTGATGAGAAAAAAAAACTGCGTTGGATATACATAATAGGTGCCTGTGGTACTGTTATGTCCATATTTCATTATTTATTGCACACATCGCAATACTGGTTATGAAAAGAGTTCTTGCCAGTCTGTAAAGGTATAGTAGTGTTTTACTGACTTCCTATTCTAATATATAATGCTTGAATTTGTTATACAAATTTTACTTTGTACTTCATGACAGCCGTGCGCGACCCATATAAATCGACTGTCAGTGTTCCCTAGCGGAATTACATTTTTTTTTTTCAAGTCTCAGTGAAAGTAAGGTACACAGCTCAGTTTGGCAACACACGCATTCGTGCCTAGATTCCCAGAAACTTGCGTACACGTTTTCATATTGCACGGATCTTGCCAGCGAATCCCTGTTTATACATTGCGCCGTTAAATTATTTTCAATACTAATAATTCCACCTGGATTATTGTCAGCGCCGTAATCCAGGTGGCAATTAAAACTATACACTTTAATTGACCTATACACTTTATTTGGCCTCCAGCCAAGAAGGTTACAGTTAAATTCAAATTGTCGCACACGACCACATCTACATCGGCAGAACTTGCAGCTCTCCATGCCGCTATGATGTACGTCACCGAAGACCCAAAAGATAAATCGATCGTATTTTGTGACTCTAAGGCAGCCCTTCACAGCATCAAGTCTGCATTACGTCCCAAAACTTACGATCAGATGATATTTCCCATCAGGGAAGTGCACCACCATGCTCTGGAAAGAGGGCACACCATTATATTTCAACGAACTCCGGCTCACTGTGGCATCGTCGGCAACAACCCAGCTGACAAGGCTGCCCGGTCTGCCAACAAAGATACCTAGACGCGTTCAATACCTTTGGCGAGGTCAGACGCTGCCAGGGAACTTCGCCTACATGCACGCAAAAAGTAGCAAAATCTCCGGAGTTCAAGTGCCTTCAATTGCCGATTATATAAACTGGACCCCACGCTACGGCTACAACTGCCATCTAGCCTTTCCCGCGGTGAAGCAACCTTCCTGTACCACTTGTGGCTGGGAGTAGCGTTCACGAAGTCATACTCCCATTGTTTGGGAATGGTCGAGAGCTCGATGTGCGATTCCTGCGGATGCGAGGAGACCATCGAGCACCTATTGTGTACCTGCCCCCGCTACGATGTACAACGCCTCTCTCTGCGGGAGACATTACACCGACTGGACTTAAGACCGCTCACCGAGTCAAAGATACTCGGACCGTGGCCACACCCGTCACTAGCACGGAAGGCGAATCCTGCATTAGTGCAATACTTGAGGTGCACCAGATTAAGAGACCGTTTATAGTGTCCCTGTGCATAGTGTCCCACCCGCACGCACTCAGTGCTCACTCTCTCCCTTTTTCCTCTTTCTATTCCCCTTTCCCCACCCCCCTGTAGGGTAGCAAACCGGATGCTGTTCTGGTTGACCTCCCTGCCTTTCCTGTCCTTGCTTTCTCTCTCTCTCCATAATGTGCCAGAAAGTCGTTCTGTTTGTTCCCAGTCAAAGGCGAATCGTAGTCACAATTGTATGCTTCTTCACACGAGAAGAACGCGAGAAGGTTTCAAATTTTCACCGGAGTCCAGTGTGCCTATAAGCGGCAGCATTTACTAACTCAGCGTCGAGCTGCTCTCGAGTAAATAGAAACAGAAAGAGAGCGGGAGAGAACCAACATATTTGTTTTATGAATCAAGCTTAGGAAAGGCGCCCCTATTTTGATTCCTTGAGCGCGGGCCGCCTCTTGGGCAAACGATCGGGAACAGCCCAATCTGATCCTCGAGGTTGGAGCTGGCAATAGTATGCTTGACGGTTATAGAAAAATGCCTCAGGCACAGCGAGCCATGAACTAAAGTTAGCTTAGAACGTGGCTCAGTAAATACCAATAATGTCATGAGTAAATTGAAAAAATAACCCGTCGGTTCATTGTAATAATAAGTGGTGTATAAAGCCGCGTTTGAGTGGCAGCTCTCACTAGAGTTCTTTACGTAGACCTTGAGGCCAGTGTTGTGCTGGTTGCATGCGGCAGAAGTAATTTTGGAGCCAGGAGTACGCGGTGAGATTTTGACACCATCTACATAATATACAAGGCACCCGCATAAAATCATCACACGTTTAGGCTATGTATTGGCTACTTCTCGCTCATAAAAAATTTGGGTCTGACTATTTTTGGCTTACATTTTGAGATCATTTGGCTATTGTTTGTTAGGGCCATCTGGCAATCCTGTCAGTTGACCCCATGGGGCGACCTAAGAACGTTCATACTGCCGAAGAAGAGGCTGCGAATCGCGAAGCTAGACTTGCTGCGATGCGGGAGAAACAATGGCAACTACTGGCCAATCCGACCTACTTGGCCAGAGAGGCCGAAGCCAAGACTACGCCAAGACCCAGAATAGGCCAGTCGAGAGAGCGCCAGGGTCGCTGCGAAGCATCGATGATCACGCCAAGACACTGCAGCGCGGTAGGCCGAGTACGAGCGACGCCGAGCTCGTGCTTCAATCGGGGATGCCAACGCTCGGTTTCAACGTGAGTTCCTCTCATTGGAGTTTGGACATTCCTGCCGAGTGTGCGATCGACTGTGGTTTGACTCGAACCTATCGACGCTCAACATGCTTCGGTCTGTCGAGAAACGTGCACAAGTTATGTGTGTTCTGCGAGACATCTTCCTGGAGGCCAGCGACTACGACGAGATGCGGCTGTGTAGAACCTGTCTAGAAACGGTCTTACACGGGAACGTGCCGCAGTTCAGCGTGACAAACGGCTTCAAGTATCCGCCCAAGCCAGCGGGTCTACCGCGTTTGAGCGAGGTGGAGGAACGAATGGTATTCCGTCGAATACCGTTCATGAACATTCGACGACTAACGCATGGCTATGGTCAATATGGCATTCACGTTGATGAGTCTACGTCGCTCAATAAGCGGGCAAGCTCGCACTCGGTCGCGCGAGCTAGTCGATCATAGGCGCTAATGATTGGGGAAAACTATTTGAAGCCAAGTTTCAATCTAGCAGGAGCCAAGTTACAACCGTAGCAGCAGCCATGTTACAACCTAGCAGTAGCCGGAAAAGTCCCTAATCGACCAGCCTCGCTGTTTCAAACCTCGCGCGACCGAGTGTGAGCTTTTTCGTTCACTTGCTTTATCAGCCGGAAAAATAAACGGGCGAAAAGTACCTGGCTGGAAACTCGCCAGCCTTTCAATTTCCTTCAACGTCTTCATTGACAGCAAGATGACATGAGAAGGCAACGTTTCGACAAATGGATTTGTCTTTTCAAGGCGACATATGCTCTACTCGGCAGAGTACATATTGGTAAGCTTCTTATAAAAGGGAGAGAGGACACGGCGGGTGGGCGAGGCAACGACCGAGGGTGTGTTAGCCGCGAAGGTGTCTGAAATTTATCGTTAAAATATCGGGCATTATGGTATTCAGTGAAAACAGTTAACAGACATTGCGGATACAGGCCCAGGAAATACCTGTGATTGTAGCATACTCGCTCCCAGCGGGCGGGATAAGAAAACGTCTGTTCTCTGTTCTCGCAGGGCGCGCGGGAGGCAACATGCGGAGGCATGTTGGCCGCGTACGACTGAGTGGGCGAAGCCGGCGCACAAATATACACAAACACGCGAGTGAGGGGAGCAACAGGTCTCGAGGGCTGGAAGTCAAGGTCCCGGGTAAAAGAATAAGTACCTTGGTATATGGATACACAGGAAGGAAAGAAGGAAAGAAGGAAACAGAGTATAAGGAAAGGCTTAAAGGTTAACCAGTTTAGCGCAACCAGTTTGCTACCCCACACATGGGAGCGGGATGGGGGGGATGAAAGATAGGGAAGGGAGAGAGAGAGAGAAAGAGCACATAACACAGCGCACACATCGTCAGAGTCCAGCACTCTTGCGTGGTACGTGACATCACTGTCACAGCCGCTTGTCAAATCTCATCTCTTTCAAAAACCGAAGTAGTCCCTTCGTCGCCTTCAGCTGCGATGTCTTCTGTCGGCGACATGTGAAAATCGTTTCAAGTAAAAATGGTCTATTGTCAAGGTGCGCTAGAACGGACGCCGGGACTGTCGCTGAACGTTATATTCCGAACAGTTGCACAGAATCTGGTCTAGCGTCTCCTCGCAAAGACAGGCATTGTAGAGAGCGTTGTCGGCCTTTCCAATGTGAAATGAGTAAGATTTCGTGAATGCCACCCCTAGCCATAAGCGATAAAGCAGAGTGGCCTCTCTTCGGCAGAGTCCAGTTGACATCGAGAAATGCCTCAAAGAGGGCAGGTGGTATTGACGATTTCTCCGGTTGGTCTGGCTGTTTGGTGTGCACCAGAGAGAGAGCGTGATCTCCTGTGCAAACACTCGAAGTCTGCTAGCTGCGTTGGATCGTAAAGCGGTATGTCCTCTTCCTGTGTGTCTTCAAGAACTGCCCGAGCGGCATTATCGGCGTGTTTGTTTCCTATGACGCCGCAGTGACTTGGCAGCCACTGAAACGTCACGTGGTGTCCTTTCTCCTGTGTTGTATGGAGTAGGCATCTAATATCGAATACGAGCTGTTCGTATGGCCCACGACGCAGAGCTGATAGCACAGATTGTAGGGCTCCCTTTGACTCCCTTTGATTGACCATTGTCGAGGTGTTTCCCGATTGACGAAACAGAGTGCAGCGCGAAGAGCAGCTAGTCCCGCAGAAGTCGATGTAGTTGGGTGGTCAGTCCTAAAGCTGATGGTAATAGCTCTTGCTGGGAACACCACAGCACCGGACGAACACTGGATGTTTGTGGAACCATCACTATAAATAGGTACACTGTCCGCATACCTCTCGTGCAGAAGAAGCAGAGACAGCTGTTTCAGCACAAGTGACGACAGTTCAGACTTTTTCCCGATTCCTGGTACACTGAGATGTACTGTGGGGCTAAGACACCAGGGGAGTATCGATGATTTAGATGCAGCGGTGAAGCCCGAGGGAAGTTTGTCGTTGTACTTCACGATAGTTTTAGTGAATGATGCTTGGTGCCTTTCTGAAGGTAGTGTTTCAAAGTGATGATAGGGGGCACGTGCAAAATGTCTGATGTGCGTCCTCAGGGCTTCCATCATAATGTGAGTTTGCATTGGATAATCCCGAGTAATCACAATAGTTGCCTCTGTTGACGTGCATCTGGGCAAACCAAGGCAAACTCTGAGTGATTGAGCTTGTGCTGCCTGCAGAACACGAAAATTTGTCTTGCAGGTGTTCGATCAGTAGAGATAGACTATATCATAGAAAACCGAGAAAGAGGGCTCTGTAGAGTTTCAGCATTGCGTCTACAGACATCCCCTACGTCTTTCATATCAAGTATTTGAACAACTGGGAAGTTGCTGTCAGGCACCGTTTCATGTAGGCCGTGTGCGGGCTCCAACAGAGGTCTCGGTCAATAATTACGCCAAGAAATCTGTGCGTCCTGACATAGGAAATGGTCCGCCCATTGATTGAGATGACATTGGGCGTCATTGGTTGGCGAACAAATGCCACTAGCACGCATTTTTCTGGTGATATGCTGAGACCTTGCCTTCACAAGTAGCTCGCAGTCAAACTTGCCGCTCTTTGAAGCCGCGCACGGATCTGAGGACATGTAACTGCCGAAGTCCAGACACAGATGTCGTCTGTGTATATTGAAATATTGATGGTAGTCGGCAAGTATTTAGCAAGTCTAACAAGAGTGAGGTTGAATAGTGTCGGCCTGAGAGCACCGCCTTGAGGAACGCCCCTGCTGGTATAGCGTCGCGTAGCTGGGCCATCGTCAGTTAACATAAAGAATGATCTTGCTGATAGTTAACTTGCAATCCGCAAAAGGAACAGTTAACATAAAGAATGATCTTGCTGATAGTTAACTTGCAATCCGCAAAAAGACTCGACCACCTAGGCCAACCGTTGCAGGAGCGTCGAGAATGGCCTCATCTTATGCGCCTTTCACATCTAAGAATAAAGCTGCAAATAAACGCTTACGGGACTTTTCGTGCTGGACATATGAAACGAGGTCAACTACATTGTCGATGGAAGAGCGGTCACGTCGGAAACCAGCCATAGAATTCGAATAAACCTTGTAGTGTTCAAGGTACCATTCCAGGAGGCCGAGGATCATCCGTTCTATTATCTTTCCTACACAGCTGGCCAGCGCTATTGGGCGGTAAGAGGTGAGCTCTAGTGGGGATTTGCCCTGCTTCAATAGTGACACCAGGAGGCGTACTTTCCATTCGTCAGGAACATTTCCCTGCTGCCATGAGGAGTTGTAAAGACTCAACAATTCTACACGTGCGGATTCTCCGAAGTAGCACAAGGCTTGGTATGATATACCATCTGGACCCGGAGATGAAGAGCGCCTGCAGAGAGCTAGTGCCGCCTCGAACTCCTCCGTTGTAAAAGAAAGCTCCATGCGGCAATCACAAGAATAGGGGACGTCGGCTCGCGCTGGAGGATCTGGACGAGTTGCTTAGTCTGCGATCCGCGCACAAAAGCCTTCTGCGACATCGATGTCTTGTCGCCCATGGAAGAGGGCAAGCGCCTTGAATGGAAAACGCTGTTCTGGAAGGCAACGCAGACCTTGCACCGTTTTCCAAATGTGAGACAGTGGCTTGCGGAGGTCTAGTGTCTGGCAAAACGTTGTCCAAAGTTCCGACGCTAACCTATCCATACGACGCTGAATCTTCTTTTGCATCCTCCTGGCTGCCCTGAGGTCATGGATTGATTTTGTTCGCCTATATAGACGTTCCGCCCGGCGACGAAGTGCTCGAAGTCGCTCCAACTCCATGTCGGAGTGATTTCACGTGGAAGAGATCGTCATCATGTGAGTGGCGTTTTGCATGGTATTCTTAATTGTTTGCTCTAACCCAGAGGTTAGGCCCTCGCTACCCTCCCTATCAGATTTGAAGTTGGCCCATTGAATTGTCTGAATGATATTCCGTGGACCAGATCTAGACGACAAGCCTTTGATGTTTAGATAGGTGGGAATCTGATCACTCCCATGTGTCTCAATATCTAGGAACCACTTCACACATCTGGCGAGAGAGTTGGAGACGAAAGCAAGTTATAGGCAGCTGCCGTATGTCATGCCTCGAAGAAAGGTGGGGCTACCGTCGTTCAGGAGAGTAAGGACATAGTTGTAGGCGATGCTTGGTAATCTTCGTTCTCTTGCATTTGTCCTTGCATTTGTCCCCATGCTGGATGGTGTGCATTGAAATCTCCTATGATGACATATGGGGCGGGACAAACACTCAAGATATCCGCTAATCTTTTAGTATCAAAATTGCTGGAAGGCGATATATAGACGCCTAGGAGAGTAAACAAGAGTTTGTTCTTTTTAACTCTGATGCTTATATATTGATTGTCGTCGTGGGGTGAAATTGGTTGCAAAACATCGGTAAGTTCACGACGAACACAAACGATCATTTTGCTGCATGCACCAATTGTTGAAGAGATGATAACTTCGCACCCTGAAGTCTGATTGGTTTCGACAAGTTGGGCTCACAAATGACGATGAGTGGAAACACATTGGTGTACACAAACTGACGAAAATATGAAAGACGTGATTTTAGCCTTCTGGCATTCCATTGGATGACGGACGCTGCCTTGACTTCTTTTCGGAAGGATGGGTATGGGTATACTATCTTTCAAGCTGAGGGGTTAAGCACTGGGCTTAAGGGGTCCAGCACTTTAAGTGCGCTTCGAACGGACGTTGTCCCCATGTCCACTAATATCGCTCGGATGGCTTCAATGAGGAAACGTAGCACAGAGATGACTTGACGATCTGCTTTAGGTGAATCATCCATGGCCGGAGAAGGCTCCGGTGGGGCCACGACCTTCTAGGGTTCCTTAGCAAGAGAGCGCCTCAGTAGCGTAGGTCATTCCTCTAAAGAAAGAGTCTTGGCTGCTGCCTTCGTGGAAGTGGTAGGACGCAGTGGAGTGGGTACTATCACTTCGCGCATGTGCCTTCTTAGAAGAGGTAAGATGGTGCCGACGTCGACGC
Source organism: Dermacentor albipictus (assembly GCF_038994185.2). Taxonomy (NCBI): domain Eukaryota; kingdom Metazoa; phylum Arthropoda; class Arachnida; order Ixodida; family Ixodidae; genus Dermacentor; species Dermacentor albipictus. The sequence continues at coordinate 161,808,937 of NC_091821.1, read as the reverse complement.
CGACGCCGGACTACGGCCGCCTCCCTGTGGGCCAAATTGTCTCTGGCCATTTCCATGAGAACCACACGCTTCCTCTTGATGCGGGGACAGTCTTTCGACGAGGCCGCGTGAGGGCCGCTACAGTTGGCGCACTTCAGAACCGTGGCACCACGACAAGTCTCTTCTGCATGAGGTTCAGCGGAACGAAGGCACAGTAGCGAGTTAGTACACATGCCTTTGACGTGTCCTAGCCTGAAACACTGATGGCATTGAAGCGGCTTCTGGATGAATGGTCGAACCGGATGTCGAAAATGTCCGACTTTAACGTGGGATGGTATAAAATCCCCCTTGAAAATTGCTTTTACGCAGCGCGTATTCCCAAGGCGGCGCACTTGCGTAATGATCGTGCCCTCGTTTGCCGGCTTGATGAAGGTAGCTAGGTCATCATTGGGAATGGCAATGTCAATGTCGAAAATTACACCGGCTATAGATGTATCGTCGATCGGGATAAAGGGGCGCATTGCGATTCTGCCTAGCTCCGTGATTTCTTGAAGCTTTCCAAGCAAACTGGCGTTGTACACGTCTTTGGCGAGTATATTCTCGCGTGGATTTATTCTGACGTCCTTAATTTGATCTGGCACCGCACATTCCAGAAAAATCGATTGGGCTTGCCTGTTCAGCAATCGTAGGTTGCTTGAGGGTTCTTCCGGCATAAAGATGATAGCGTGTGGCCAGGGCGCAGGCCTTGACTTCATAGTCGTTGTACTCGCAGGAGTTGACGGTGCTGTGTTGACGATCTCTCTCTTCGCCCTCCTACTCCGGATGGGTATGAAGCCGTCGTCGGATGAGTCGCCTTCCGACGCAGAGTACAGCTCGGTGTCTTCAGTGCCGCTGGGGGAGCCAACTCGCTTCCTTGCGGTCGATGGCCGTGATGACTTCTGACCTCTTCTGGCCTCTTGCATGCTCCGCGTCCATGGCCGCAAGACGGGGAGGCGAGGCACCTCGAAAGACGAAGACTTCACCAAAATTCACAGAGCATAGAAAAAAGTGTTCTGCCAAGAAGCCACTTCCGATACACCGGAAGAAACAATAACAGCAAAGGCGAAAATAAATGCGCCCAGAATGAAACAGAAAGTGATGTGAGGTTACAATAGGTACGAGGTGCTCCCGGCTAAGGGGAAAGCTGTAACAGTTCACGGACTTGCATTTCAAAACACGGGTGTTTGCTTGAACTCAGGGGTACAATCAGGATTTCACGACAACCAAAGGTCAGTGGGACTCCTAGTATTGGACGCTCACGGGAAGACTGCAAATGAAGCTGTGCAGGGTGATATGGGCTGGACATGTTTTGAAGTGAGGGAAGCTCAGAGTTAAATTGATTATGAATAAGGAGTGAGGAATATGGAAGAGAGTAAGTGGGCTGGAAGGGTGTTCAGATATTTGTGCAGGAAAAACATTGATTCACAGTGGAGGAAAAGAACTAGGAAGCTTACCAGGAAGCAACAAGGCAACAAAGAACGTCAAGTGGAAAGTCAGAGACACTGAGACAATCTCATGGGTGACGGCAATGGAAAAGAAACCTGCTATGAGTAACTACTTAAGAGGAAAAAATGAAATGAGGAAAGGAACAATTTATGATAACTTAAATGGAAGCTCATTACTTTTCGAAGCGAGATCAGGATGCCTTAGAACGCGCACTTATAAAGCGGGATACAACAAAGAAGAAGCATGCGCTTGCTGCGGTAAAGCTAGGGAAGCGATGAAGCATGTTTTATCAGAATGTGACGATATCTGCTCAACGTTCAATTGGGACACCTCTAACTTCTTTGAAGCCCTTGGGTTCAGCGAGAGCAAGGGGATTGTAAACATGTCCTCAATAGAGAGTAGTAAGAGGCGGCTGGAAGAAAAGTAGGGAAACAGCAAACAACGGAGGCGTACAAAAACAAAGTTCCCAATAGGCGTTCAGAAAACTTGGGGATAAGAATTATCGCTTTTTCTTTTCTTCTTATTTTTTAACATAGGTAGGGCATTAGGCAGTATAACAAGAGCTTGATGGCGCAACAAACCACCCCGTTTCAAAGGGGACATTCATTGCATCCACCCATCCATCCATCCATCCATCCATCCATCCATCCATCCATCCATCCATCCATGTAGAATTGAAAAGATGGATGTGCTACTCAACGTCAGAGGAGGAAAGTATGGTGGCACCACTGTGTGTCAGCTGGTTGACTGTTCTCAGACGCTCGTTACTTGATAATATCGGGTGGTATTCTCACAGCATGCTTGGGAAGACGTTAGAATATTTTGTTATAAAGGCTGGTGATCTCTCAGATTCTGGTGTAGGATGTTACTTAGCTAATTCTGACTATCTGTCTAATCTTGACGAGACGTCATAAGCCCGGTTGAGATGTATTTGTGGATAGTTTCTTTCCGCTAGCGTTACTTCGAGGTCATTTAGGGGGCGTATATAATCGTTGTCTTCGCTACAGATTGTTCTTATTGGTTTCGCTTGTCTGACAAAAATTCCTCGCTTGCAGTGTCACGTATGATGGCTGGTGTAGTCGAAATATTGCTGGCTATCCGTAGGCTTCCGGTAAATGTTGATCTGAGTTTTACATTTTGTCTGTAACCCGTCGTGTCGAGAAAGTAAGTTTGACTAGGAGAGTGGTTATACACGCGAAGTGAAAACTAGCTTTACTTGCACTAGTTCCAATGTGGTTTATATGCTTGAACATTCCTGCTGTAAGAAACAATATATCGGTGAAACGGGACAACCAACGAACGTTAGGTTAAATGGACATCGCGCGAACACACCTAAAGAGCTTCCCACAACCATCTCCGCGCATTTGAAACAACCAGGTCATAACTTTGACGAACTTATACTCTATATCCTACAGTTACAGTTCCTTCTTGCACGAGACAGAAAATACAAGAAATCAAACATCATTCATAAGTTCAAGAGATCGCAACCAATACGCATAAGCGTTTCAAAAGGAGCTTTACAATCTATCCACTACGCTAAATTTCATACTATGTAGGCAATAGCACTTAGTTATTTTTCATTATGTTGCTTAATTTTTATGAAATTGGGTTGTAAATAATATTCCAACGTTACCACCTGCCTTTTCATTCATTCGTTCATTCATTTCTTTTGTTTATTTAATTACGTAGTCACTTTTTTTTCGCAAACGCGCAGTGACACGTCAACCGGCTGACACACGGCCCTACCACACTTTCACCCGCCGCGGTTGCTCAGTGGCTATGGTGTTAGGTTGCTGAGCACGAGGTCGCGGGATCGAATCCCGGCCACGGCGGCCGCATTTCGATGGGGGCGAAATGCGAAAACACCCGTGTACTTAGATTTAGGTGTACGTTAAAGAACCCCAGGTGGTCAAAATTTCCGGAGTCCCCCACTACGGCGTGCCTCATAATCAGAAAGTGGTTTTGGCACGTAAAACCCCATATATAATATATAATAATACCACACTTTCCTCCTCCGACGTTGAGTAGCACGTCCTTATTAATACTACACCCTCGCCGCTAACACACCCTCGGTCTTTGCCTCGCCCACCGATCTTACCCCTTGCCCTCTTTAGCAGAACATTACCTACATATACTGTGCTGAGAAGAGCGTATGTCGCCTTGAAAAAGAGAAGTCCACTCATCGAAACGTTGGCTCCTGCTTTGATCTTGTTCTCGTTTTGCTCATCACCTTGAATTTCCATCTCCCGCATTCCCCGTGTTTTCATTCGCAGCATGGCATTCGGAGCAGTAATTCAAAAAATTCACTAATTGCATTTAATTATTAAATTGAATGGCATCAAGAAAAAGATTACTGGCGGCCACTGTACTCGACTGCTACCAACATGCATGCGCTTCGTTATCGTCGTGTAGAATGGCCCGTCTTCTTTAAATATGTGACACATGATAGCTGAATACCCTATAGAAGTTTTAAGGAAGAGAAAAAAGATTAAGCAGATGTATACACAATGCTAGAATGAAAAACATGTCAAGCATACCCTATTAACTCAAGCAGGCTGCGTCAATGTTTGTCAGCGCCCCGTTTCGAAGGGGATCCCAATTATTCGTCATCATAATCGTCCCCGCCTTCCTTGGTAGCATATTAGGCTTGCGACTTGGCATTAATATATTCGTTTAAAGTTATGACGTTGAAAGCAGATAACTGCCCTCGAAAGCTTGTAATATAAATAATAGAAGGAAGTCTACTATAGCATGCTAACTATAATTTCCAAGAAAGTGCACGCAACATATTCAGAGAACCGCCACCGACCTAAGTTGAGCTAACTGGGGCTACAACAGTTTAGATGAACTTAGTTATCATACTAGTATTGTTTAAGTGTAAATCCATCAGATCCGCTGTGGTGGCTTAGTGGCTACGGCGTTGCGCTGCTAAGCACGAGGTCGCGGGATCAAATCCCGGCCGCGGCGGCCGCACTTCGATGGGAGCGAAATTAAAAAACCGTCTATGTCTCGTTCATTGGGGCGCTTTAAAGATTCTCCAGTGGCCAAAATTATTCCGGGTTCCCCCACTACGGGGTGCCTCATAATCAAATCGTGGTTTCGGCACGTAAAAATCCAAAATTCAATTAAATTCAAATCATTCAGTCGCCTAGTCCTAAATTCGAAAAACCTGACGGATATGAAGCTTCGGTTATTGGAAGCATCGTTCGCGTATTAATCGCTGCGCTTTTAATACGCGTACTTTGGCGCTCAATCCACCGCAATAACCTGAAAGATGGAAGGGTTATCTAGAGCTCGTTTTTTTTTTTTTTTGGAAGCCAGTTTTTCCTGTGCCAGTTTCCGTAGAAGGAGTGAGGAAGACGTAAATTAAGGAACAAATGCTTCTTTAGGCCACTTATTCGTTTTTATATATAGTCAAAACCAACTTACGTTTTGACTATCGGGTATTTTATTTTTAGAAAGTTGGGGAATTGGCAATCCCTCTCTGTATAAGAAAATAATGCGAGAAACCTAGCGCAAGCGAAGCAACGGGCAGCGGTAATTACGCGGCTGTCGGCCACATAACTGCGTGTCCGATGGTATCTAGGAAGCGCATCTAGAAGGCAATGACAGGGCGTGAAATAGATATAAGCTCCGGAAATGCAATTTTGTGCTATGTCGATGCACTCGCGTCTAAACACATATAAAGTTTTTTTTTAGGTTATCTCTTTCCTTCCTGTTTAACAAGACCGAGGGAGTGAACATGTTATAATATCGCTCGCTGCACGATCCCTAAACTTTAACAAAATGGTAGGGTTCAACATCTGTTGCAGGTCAACTTCACAGCCGTGCACTTTGGCGTGTAAAAGCCATTTCCCGAGATTTCGCGTGAGTGGCACTGCGCGCGTCGGCGCTTACGGACGACAGCATTCCTGCTAGATATTATATTGTTGGTGCGTTGCACTAAACATCCTGTCTTTTTATCTGCCATTTTCTGCAACGTCTCGGTGCCCGCGATAGACAGAATGCTCACATGTCACGCATCGGTGACTCTTAAATTGCTGGAATATTTTCGGCATTTAACCGGAAGAGCAACAGCGTATGCCCTCATGAGGAAGCCATGGGATAACACAGTACAAAAAAAAAGAGAAATAGAAAACAATTGTACAGAACGCAATTCTTTAGCGAATGTTCATGCCCTCATGGCGTACTTTATTCATCTCTTTTCACAGAGCCCACAGCTCAGCGGTTTTGCCGTTGTGCTGCTGACTACAATATGGAGGCTTTAATGCCATACCAATCGCCGCCCGTTCGGGGAGCGTAGGCAAGAATGCTAGACTACTTATTTTAGTAAAATTTTTGAAAAAATCGCAGTTTCGCCCGATTGGCGAAGCATCGATTGCGATAGCAAATTATTATACAAAATAAGAATAGTAGTTTTATCGGCCGTATAAACTTGTAAGCATAGGCATACTAACTAAATTAACAAGATTGGTGTCACACGTGCACAAGCAAATATGAACACATCACAGTCGATGACCAAGAACACATGCTGTCAGAGCGCTGGAGTCAGGAAGCGCGGCAGCAGCCGCGAGCGAATTGACCATGGTAATGCGTCTCTCATCAACGCGAACTAAGCAGTGAAAACACAGCTTGAGGTGGACTTTGTCTCCCTCACAGATGGCTTTCAAGATGCAGCAGCCCTGGCGGGCGCGCGAAGTCGTCCGGGCTGCGTATTTACAATTTCTAGTAGGTACAGGGTGGCGTGGCGCTTCTCGCACCGTTCGATGTTTCTGCGCATACTCGAGTAAGAGCGTGCGCGGGTGAGAAAATCTGGGGGCCTTTGCTCCTTGAATATGGGACTGCCTAGGCACCACGAAAGAGGTTTCTTAGCGCGTGTTGTATGCGTTTGTCCCCAGACATGCCGGCATTGCGGAGTGCAGTCGAGTTTGTTTACTCTCCGCCGCTGGCTGCCCGGCGGTGAGTTAGTGGGCAAGGATGCCCCATTTGGTGATCGCTGTGTCCGAAGGGGCAAGGTTCTGACTGGCGTTGTATATAAGTCGCGGGTCGCTGTTTTCATCGCAATGCTAGATTGCACTTTTTTACAAGCGCTGCTCCAGGAGGGCACATTTAACCGGCAAACGGAGGCATCAGGAGAGCACCTGAGGTTATACCAAGGCAGGCGGCGCAGGATCTCCAGGGCACCCAAGGGGTAGCAGAGGTATCAAAGCTGGAAGGAAGGCTGCCCGTGGGTTGGGGCCGAGGAGGTCGAAGCGTGCCAAGGCGTGTTCGTGTAAGAAATTGGCTGTCCCCGATAGCAGACAGCCGTTCTTGTACGCCCCTGGCATGCGCAGGCCTCGGCGAGCCCCAACCCGCGGATCAGTCTGGTTCCAGCTTTGATATCCCCGTTGCCGCTTTAGTCTCCTCGAGGCACCGCCAATAATGCGAAATAATGACACGTTGTTTCAATTAGTAAAAAAACACGATTGAATAAGTATAATTAAGTCCAGCCGCCAACTTGCGAAGCTAAGTTCAACACTAACGCGCGCCGCGACTTCTGCCGGCATGCCTCAGGACAAACGCATACAACACGCACAAGAAACTCCTCCATGGCACCTAGGCAGAGTTCTATATTCAGGGAGCGAAAGTCCCCACACTTCCTCCCTAGCATCCGCTCTTACTCGCGCATGCGCGCGAACGTCAGCCGTCTCCGCAAGTGCCACGCCCCTAGCAATTGGAAATACGCGACCCGGCCGCCTGGGTCGCCCGGAGTAGAACGCTGGCCCCTCCCTACCCTCCCCCCGGAGTCTAGCGCACGACGGAAGACGGCGCGCTTCCTCCCCACTTTCCTCCCTTTCGTGCGCGAGATTGGGCGCTATAACCTAAACCATTCCAATATGTTTTATTGTAATCTCCTGAAGTAATCGCCGACGCAAGCATACGGGTGGTGGCCCACAGGGTTGTCTAAGGAGACCAATCAAACGCTCTCCTCAATTATAAGTCAATTTTGTTTGCTTTAAAAACGAATAACATTGGCTACATTCAGTTGCTTGTCTTACCTAATTGGCTGACAAGAGGCGAGGAGCACGCTCAAGTGGAGGGAAATTCGATGGGGCCGAGGCATTGCACTAAAAATCGGTAACCCGATGAAGAGGGTGGTGCCGGCATCTGCGATTGGTCCGCTTTCCCTTGCTTAGCTTGCAGTGGCTGGTCGAAAATCGCAGCAGCATGCAACGGAAGGTTAAGAATGCTGCTAAAACGGATCCTCAGCAATCTAGAGTTTGTAGAGTGAGGTCGTAATTGTGCCAAAAGTGCTCGAAAGCGTTACACGGCCACGTAAAAATTTTATCGTACGCAAATAAACCTATGCTTTCTGGTAGGTGCGAGTAGCCAGTGCCTGAGCGATCTGTGGCAGCTATCTATTATTCCTTTAGGGAGGGGACAGCCTGCGGCTATTCAGGAAAAAAGTTTAAGTTTTGTTCGGCATTGTGATGCATCTTTAACGCGTACACGTCACTTTGACGCGGTGAGCCAGTTTTCGGGATTTTGTGACGTCACGTGACAGGCAGGTGAAGTGGGTGCAGCCCTAAAACTTTTGACCAATAGTCGAGGTCTAATGGCGAAAAGGCGTCGAATCAGAAATAACTATTTTTCTTTTGTTCAGTCCAATAATGTATAACCAGTGTGTACAGGTCATATCAGATGGGAAGCTATTGCGGTTTTCGTGACGTCGCGCGACAGACAGGCGAAGGGGGGGGGGAGCAAAAAAGTTTTTGACCAACCGTGGTAGTCTGATTGCAGAATTGGAATATAAGAGTGTGGGATAGCTTTAGGTTATAGCTCCCATTGAGCCGTGATCTCCGGTTCTTTGTCACATGCTTTCACTCGAACATATAGCATATAATGGGCGCGGCGACGATTTTATTGCCCTTGGACTTTATCGGAACCTCACGGTGATGGCTACGCCGATGGCGCGCCGAAGGCAGCAATGCGCTTGGATTTTTTATATAATTTCTGTCGCAATAAAAACTAGAGACGTAAGCTGATCTCCTATTGTCTGCTGTAGCTATTCGGTCTTTAATTTAGGTGGTGTGTGCATTTTAAATATGCCGGAACAAAGAGGTAGGCAACGCCTATGCTAGGTCTCTTTGCTAGATTCACAAACCACGCAAGGATGGCAGTTAAAATATAACAATGCGGTTTCTCTCTGCTTTTTTTAAACGTCTTTAAATGATTCGGAATCCTGCCGCTCTCCAGTCTCACATACTTGTTTATTTAGGCCGGTATCGACGCCTTGAAGCGCAGACGCATGGTCATTCTGGTGGCTACATATCCACCGTACAATCAAACTGCCCATGAAAAAAAAGGGGGCACTCCGTTGCATGGCGCAGTAAAAAATGAAAAAGAAAAGAAACAAAATACACTCACGCTTGAATTGTTTGTAAGGTCATTGTCCAGCCAACCCCTATGCTGGGCATGTCGTTATCGAAGGCGGCCAACCAATGGCAATGAGCATTCGCGACCGAGAAGGTTTGTGAATACAGGCCCTCCCTTTTCACTACGACAGCAGCGCATTAGAGATAAGTCCACAAGACACGTAACACTGACACTACGAACGTTTACGTCGTTGTGTCCTTGTCTTTTCTGCGCTGCTGTCTAAGTAATTCGAACTAACTAGCCCATCAACTCGTGCCCAGCGGTGGTGGAATTCACAAAGCTTTTCGGTCGAAAGTGCTGTTTTTCATTGGCTTATTGGCTTCGCTAATAATATGTCCTACATCACTATTGGCTGGAACGAACGCTTTTTGTGTAAGAACGTCTTGTGAATACGGGCCCAGGGGTGCTATGCAGGATGCGCCGAGTTTCTCGTTCACCCGAGTTTTGCCCGAGTTTGCTCGACGGCAGTCAGTGAACGGAGATAGCGCGGAACGGGCCGAAGGTGCAGGCAAAAAAATATGTAGACAAAAAGTCGCGTATGACAACATGAGCGCACCCTGCGCGGCACGCTGCTTCCACGTTTCAAGCGCAGAAGGCTGCACAACGAAACGCGCCAGCGCCGCGTATTGTTATCAACGGATTATCGCAACTTAGCGATACCGTGACTGCCCCGCTGTCTGTCAGCACACTCGCCGTGAGCCGTTTGCCACGCCTTTTCCGGGCGCGTCAAGGGCGTGCCTCATCTTTCGGGCGCTATCTATCTATCCTCCATCGAATGCGAACGGGGTACATGCGGCGCATTCTTGCACCTACACTTTCACTCAAACGAATACGTTAAAATACGACAAATAAAATAACGCACATTTTTATTTCTTTAGGTATCTGTTTTTCGTTTTCAATGCTAGAAATTTGTGATGACAAACGGAGATCGAGCAAATTATTAAATTTTGCACTTCTTGCCGTGAGTGGCGACAGGGAGGCGAAAGCTTAGAAGCGGTATATTGAAGCGGGTCGCACGCACGAGGGCGTTCATACGGTGATAAGTCGCCTAGGGGCGCTGCAGTGCTATTCTCAATAAAGTCGGTCATGATCCATGGAGGGTCATGGCCACTCTTTCTCTATTAGGGGAATAGAAACGCAGCGCCGCGGTACGGCTGTTCATCGCAGGCGCTTCACTAGGCTATTAAGGCCCCCGCTTTACCAACTAAAAACGACACAACAGCTGTCGCTGTAAAATGGCGGTATGTTATTTTAGAGTGCGTAGTGACGCAGTTCAGTGAAAATGTACCAGTTTATATTTGTGCGCGAAGCCTCTGCGATACATTGCGAAACGTGCGTGCTTCCCCAGCGACAGAATTCATCGCTTGTCATCGCTTGCCCAGTGAAGGCACCTCTGAGCGCATGTACGCAGTAAATGAGTGTGTTGTGCAGTCGAAGGTGCTTGCGGATTACCTCTGCTGGAGCCAGCAGCGATCGCAGATGGATATCGTAACGACACCGCAGCACTCGCATTTTGGCAGGTGAGGGCTGTTGTGTGCAGTTATGAAATCAGATTTCGAACGGAGAGAGGTGTTGGAACTGTTGAGTGCGCAGTGCTTGTGATGAAGAAATGCCATTGCACTGGGCCTAGAAGAGCGAGCGATTCTCGGACGCTGATCGTGTTTACGACGTTGTGGCTCCGTTTCATCACCGATGACAGAGCAGCCATCTGAAACGACTGCTGCAATAAGCACTCTTCAGCATCGTCGTCCCCCTCGACGCCTCGACGCCTTGCAAGCACCTACAGTGACGTGCCGATAATTATTTACTGTGCGCTACGCGCCGCAATGCAGGCAATGAAACCGTGTTGTGCGGCCATCTCAGCCCGAGAAGATGTATGCCAGCGACAGTCAACGCTTTGTTTTCGATAGTGGTGCTCAGTACATCACCGATGACAGTGCGTTGTGCGTGTTTTATGTCGGCGGTCAAGATTGTTGATGCCTCTCAGCTCGACACCGCGTCGCTGTTGCCGGAAGATAAGTTGGGCGTGGCCCAACTGTAGTGGGTGCGCGCGCAATAGTTACATGCCTCGCGCGGGGCGTGACCTCTGGTTTTGATTGACAGGTGAACTCGTGCTAAACTCGTACATCGCGAAACCCCCTCCGAGTTCAACTCGGGAACATGGCGGCGGCAGCAGCAGCCTGTTTCATTGCATCCAGCGGCAGCAAGCGTCAGTATGACCGTCCGGACCCGTTCACCTGCATGACCGACGGGGAGTTTCAGCGTCATTTTCGCCTGTCGAAGACATCAGTGTGCTGGCTCTGTGACGAGCTACGCAAAGACTCTCGTCTGCGGAGACAGCGTGGCGGGCTTCATTCGCTCACCGTCGTAGAGCAAGTCATCTGTGCCCTCCGTTTCTACGGGACTGGGAGTTTTCAGGGAAGCGTCGGCGCCGAGCGTTACATCGGACGCCATCAAACTACTGTTAGCCACTGTGTCAGAGATGTGTCTGACGCGCTTATCGATGCGGCAGTGCGTAAGCGGTAAGCGGTAGCTAGCTTTCCAGAATACTGCGGCGGAGCGGGCATATATAAAAGAATGCTTCCCACTTCGTGGGAACATTACGAACGTAGTCGGGTGTGTCGACGGAACGTACGTAGGAATTAAGGCGCCTTCAATGTCAGCGTTACTGTGATTAACAGACTTTTTCGCTGGTTGATCACTTTTTGTCGATTGTTCTACTTATCTGTCAGGGTGCCTTCCAAATGGCTCACTTTCTTGGGAAAGGGGTTAAGTATAAATAGATAAATGGATATCACTAATTGTGTGAAGTAACCTATGAATCCTAATCTCATAAAGAACTTGGGGTTCTTCATTGGTGAAGTTACTAAGTATGCACAATGCTGAATTTTGGTCATGCGTAATCTATCGGCCGCGCTATGAAACAGCGAGGCATTGCACAATTTGTTGCAGCGCGAGATGTGGATGTTGCGCCAAGCCGGTTGTGCCTATGCATTTGTGGCGAAATGAAAATGCATTGAGAATCTTAGTGTGTTGGCTTGCATGAAGAAAATACTTCAGATTGTTTGCTCTGTTCACTGTCGATGCATGTGCCAGAGGTTCAGTGCATCTTCCTTTTTTTGGGGGGTGGGCGGCGTTATTCTGGATGGATAAATTGTATATCTTCGTCTCATAATGGGGCTCTAATTCTTAAGCATTAGAACAATGCACATCCGATACTCTGCAGAACTCTCTGTACGTGAAGATGTCATGAATCACCAAGGCATTATTACATATCGGGAGAAATGTGGCGCAGATGCCAATGAAAAGTGGGTCTTTAACCTACCATGATAAAAATAAAACTTGCAGAGCAAATAGACCATTTGTACAGCTTTAGAGCAATGATTACACAAAACGTGATATGCCCAAACGAGTAAACACTTGCCGCATTGCCAAAGTAGGCTGAGCGACATGCAGCATATATTGGCATTGAACATGTCTCGTAACTGTTATTTTTATTGTAAGCCCTCGCTGTCACACCTTTCCCTCCAGCACTCCCTTTACTGAAACGTGGCACTGTCTTTCCATTGGTGTCATGATGATAATGGTAATGGCAGCAGCAAGGCTGGTTAATGCTTGCCTCTTTGATTCCTGTGAGTTTAGTGGTAAAGAATATGGCACGTTCATACATACAGCTGTGCTGCAAAATTTAACATTTGTGATTTTTCGGAGAACTAACTTGTGTTGGGAAATTTCAAAGATGTGCACCATTGTGGCCTAATAACTAGAGCATTGGTGAGGTTGAAGACGGTGTATTGGTATAGAAGCTTGAAGTTTAATTGCACAACAATTCGACGGGACACAAAGAGAAATACACACAGCAGAATGCTTTGCTGTGTGTGTTACACTTCTTTGTGTGCCGTTGAATTGTTGTGCGATCCAACTTAAAATAGAGCATTGGGCTTCTTTGGTGCAGGACCGAGGAAGTGTGAGCTATTCGACAACATGCCAGTGCCTTGCCACACACTTATGGAAGTCGGAAGGTTTGCAAACAAAGCTTTGCTTTCAAATCCACCTGCTCATGTAATACAAGCGCTGATTGAAAGAACCATCACACAAAAATAATGGTGAAATCAATGGCCTGTGAAAAGTGTAATTTGTATATAGACACTGTTGACATAATAGGTGCCATACCGGTGCCATAATAGGTGCCATACCGGCCTCAAAATTGTACTGGACAGAGCAGTTTGTTTCCTATGTGAAGCTCGACCTCCCATTACATGCTGTGCAAATAACCAAGCTCAGTTTGTTTTGACGTGCTACACAACATTCAGTGTAATCTGTTTTTGATTCCAAAGAAGTGCCAAACACCACCTCTTTTTCAAGGACGTCATGGGAATATTTGGCGAGACCTTTTTCAGCCCCTCATACTGGAAGTGTGGTCAGCCAGCTTTGCTTGGATGCCTTTATAGATTTCTGCTCCTGATCATTGTGTGCTATCAAACTGCAGAAGTCTATGCAACTGGTGCAAGGCATTACGTGTTTGTATAGTCGGATACAACTTTAGGAGGCTGCGGAATCTGCACTTTAAGGCAGGTGAACACAAGCCTGCACCAATGGGCACGCACTCGAGACTGATATCGTGCCGCCAGACAGACTAATATTGTTCGTTGGAGAGGGACTAATTCTTTAGACGTGTAGGCAATCGGCTGCTGCGCTTTGGTCATCTGGGTGGGGCCTCTCCTGTCTTCTGAAGTTTTATCCGACTGTAAAGGATGCTGCTTTTCATACAACACAAAAGGACAAAGTGTACAATTATTTGGCGTATGAAATGGATACATCAGAAGTGTGCTATGCAAGGGCTTAAGATGTGTGAAATATGGTACATGCAATTATAAGACAATGTTAAAGAATATGTGGTATCGAACATGCATGTAATGGCACATTTGAATCGGGGAGTGTTGCAGTCATATGCACAGTCTATAGGTGATAGCATTATTAAGCTCCTGCTGTTTCCTTTCTTCATTGTGAATTACACACACCGTTCATCTTGTGGCTAATGAACACGCACTGTATTCTTGCACATAGAAAGAACAAACAGCATGATCACGTGTATGCTGCATTAGTGTATTTTTTATTTACATGGTCCAAGAGTGGCACAGGTTGTCTTACGTTTTTGCCTATTTTGAAGGGACACAAAGTGCATGTTATAAGTCTCCTAATATGCACAGCACAATGTTTACTGCAATAATTTTATTCATGTTCTTGAATAATAAACAAAATATTAAACTGAAAGCTACATTATAAGGTGCCTTCTGTGGGCTCGACAGGAGAGCAGTGAGGGCACCGATACTACTACTGCAGAGCAGCCCTCTGGACCTCTGCCACACTCTCAAGAGCACGTGCCTGGCGCTCGCCTACTGCCACCAGGCGGTTGAGTGGCTCCAGCAGCAGAATGTTTTGCTGCAAAAAAGTGTATTGGAATGAATCAGCCACGTACAAACCATTATTTACAAAGAAAAATGCTTGTTGCACTATTAGTACTAAGTGCCCTTAAATGTGGAAGCCTCTAGTGTAGTATGCTTAGTAAAACAATGCGTTGGGACAACATTGCTTTATTTTTCAAAACTGGGGTTTTCTTTTTCAGAGCCAATTGTCATGTTGATTAGTGTGCCAGCAGCTGAGGTGGCCCTGCACCTTCACGAGTCTCTACTGTCAGCACCACAAACCTATTTTTGTTCGCTGCAAAACAAATGCCTCACCCTACAATCCCGTCTTATACGAGCTGATTGCATCCTATGCCTACAAACATCATATTCTTGTCCCATTACGCAATTTACTACCATCCTTGGCTGTAGTTCTCTCTCCTTGACATTCATTGTGTAATGCTTATGTAATCACCTGATATGAATTGGCAACAAGTGATCGAATATGTGCATGGCCTGCCTGCCGATTCCTTTCTTTTTTAATCTCAACTAGCATATCAGTTGCCACGGTTTACTACGCCACTGTCTTCCTGCCTTAATGCTATCTGCAACAATTTTTGTTACTTCGCTTTCTACACAGTCCTTGACATCTCAAGTTTCTTTGTTAACCTCCAGGTTTATGTCCCATATTGCATAACCGGTGGAATGCAATGATTCTAGACTTTTTTCAAGGATATCGGTAACCTGGCGATCACGATTCGGTAATGCCTTCCATGTGCTGTTCAACCCATGAAATTTTTGTTTAAGTTTCCTGCTTTATATCAGTACTTGCTATTGATATTTCACTTGGATAAAGATACTCTTCCATAAATTTTCTAGCTGAATGTCACTCATGAATTTCTGTTGCCTCACCAAGTTAGTGAAGGTTACCTTCATCTATTCCATATTTCCGCGGGCCCAATGGCACGTAAAAGCACGAACACTCATTGGTTCTCACTGCCTTCTTTAAACTGCTGGACATTCAGTTCGTTACTACGAAAGTGACTTAATCCGTGCACTCTAATTATGCTAAATATGAAACAGTAGAAATATACTTATCTGCAGTGTGTCGAAGTCTCATTCACTGTGTTGGTAGCGAGATCCATCGTCGGTACCACCTCGTCGCATCGTAGCTATATAGGATGTCTACCTTTTGCCCACACTATGTAATGTTCGTGACGCTCGCAGTCACGCAGAGTGGAGGAACTCAGCGCACTCGCAGAAGCAGCACCGGACAAGTTGTTTCTTCAGCACTTCGCCGTGAACAGTAGGTGCGCGTTGCGATCTGTAAAATCGCCGAAGCTATTGGCAGTCGTACCGGGTGCACGGGAAGATTGCCCACGGAGGAACAGAACTATCCAAGAAATAGTGGCCTTCGTCGAGCCTGATCACTACGTCGCGCACTGCAAGCTCGTTGTACGGGTTTGTTTACACTGGGTCTCTCTGATGCTTAGCCGCCATGCTTGCCCGGTGAATGGATGTGATGACGCCACTACAGCGCTCCCTCGTGGTATAATGCGAAGCGTACTAAATTACAAATTAGTCTAAGACGCATTCAGTGCACATCTCGTAAGCTTCAAAATGCTTCTAAACCACGTTAAAGTAACTAATAATATTGTACTAAATGCATTTGTTTTACAACTTGCTTCTGCATGTAATGCACTCGGTGGAACGACAAACAAGTGAAAGAAGGCACGACCATGCACCGACGGTATGATCACGTGAGCCCCAGTTTGTCGACCGCCCAGAAGGCAACGCCCAAGGAATGATAGCCAGCCTGAGTGAATCTAGATAAACCAATGAAACTGGAGGCTTGTCGAAAGATAAACTGTGTCTCGGTACCATTCGTGCTTTCATCTTGGGGTGTCGCCAGAGCTCGTGAAGATCCCGAGTTTCGCCAAACTCGGCGCATCCTGCATAGCACCCCAGGTTTCTCATCCGCTATTCTCGATTTTGAACAATATGCTTGGTCATGTCACTTTTATTAAGTTTTCCGGATTATTAATCTTGTGAGACACGAAAATGGTCCAGTCAATATAAAGTTTGTCAAACATATTTTTTGCCTTGCATTGAAACCTATGAAACGCTGACTGCTTATCGCGCGTCCCCATCGATCCCCCGCCGCGTGACGACGAGGACGACGACGCCTTCCTTGGGATAATAAGCGCGGAAGACTTCACTAAACAGCAACGAGCCGACCCGGAGCTAAAAGGCCTCGTCGAGTATTTGGAATAATAATAATAATAATATTTGGGGTTTTACGTGCCAAAACCACTTTCTGATTATGAGGCACGCCGTAGTGGAGGACTCCGGAAATTTTGACCACCTGGGGTTCTTTAACGTGCACCTAAATCTAAGCACACGGGTGTTTTCGCATTTCGCCCCCATCGAAATGCGGCCGCCGTGGCCGGGATTCGATCCCGCGACCTCGTGCTCAGCAGCCCAACACCATAGCCACTGAGCAACCACGGCGGGTGAGTATTTGGAAGGGAACACCGACGTTGTCCCTAGGGCATTTAGGCGCGCGTTGTCTTCGTTCACGCTACAAAACAAACCTTCTCGTGAAGAAGAACTTCTCAGCAGTCCGCGCCAGCTACCTTCTTGTTGTACCGTCAGCGCTGCGTCCAGAAATACTGCACGCCCTACACGACGATCCAACCGCTGGGCACCTCGGATTCTCCCGGACGCTGTCGAGAATACAGGAAAGGTATTACTGGCCGCGTCTGACCGCCGACGTCGCCCGTTACGTCAAGACATGCTGAGACTGTCAACGACGCAAGACACCACCGGCAAGGCCAGCAGGATTACTACAGCCGATCGAACCTCCTCACCAACCATTCCAGCAGATTGGGATGGATTTGTTGGGGCCGTTTCCGATATCAACATCCG
The DNA here is from genome assembly GCF_038994185.2 of Dermacentor albipictus. NCBI lineage: Eukaryota > Metazoa > Arthropoda > Arachnida > Ixodida > Ixodidae > Dermacentor > Dermacentor albipictus. Next base: position 161,791,724 of record NC_091821.1, on the reverse strand, counting down.
GGAATAAGTGGATCGTCGTGGCGACGGACTATCTCACCCGTTTTGCTGAAACTAAAGCTCTACCAAAAGGCAGCGCAGCCGAAGTGGCGAAATTTTTCGTGGAGAACATCCTGCTGCGACATGGTGCCCCAGAAGTCCTCATCACCGACAGAGGAACGGCTTTTACAGCAGAGCTCACCCAAGCCATTCTGCAGTACAGCCAGACAAGCCACAGGAGGACAACTGCCTACCATCCGCAGACGAATGGTCTCACGGAGCGCCTGAACAAAACCCTCGCCGACATGCTAGCAATGTACGTCGACGTCGAACACAAAACGTGGGACGCGGTCCTGCCGTACGTAACCTTTGCGTACAACACGGCGGTGCAAGAAACAACACAGATCACGCCGTTTAAGCTGGTTTACGGCAGGAACCCGACGACGACGCTTGACGATATACTGCCGCACGTAACTGACGAAGAGAATGTTGACGTCGCTAGCTTTCTCCAGCGCGCCGAAGAAGCCCGACAGCTCGCCCGCCTGCGAATCAAGAGCCAGCAGAGGACCGACGGCCGACACTACAACCTCCGACGACACTTCGTCGAGTACCAACCTGGCGACCGTGTTTGGGTCTGGATCCCGATACGCCGACGAGGACTCAATGAGAAACTACTCCGACGCTATTTCGGACCCTACAAGGTCATCCGACGTATTGGCGCTCTGGACTATGAGGTCGTGCCAGACGGCATTTCGCATTCACAGCGGCGCCGCGCACGATCTGAAGTGGTCCACGTGGTGCGCCTTAAACCCTTTTACGGACGCTGACGAACTTCGTTATTTTTGTTTTCTTTGCTACGAGTGCTTTTGTTTATTAACTTCGTTTGTTTGCAGCATCGGGTCGATGCTTTTTAAGAGGGGGGTATTGACACGTGTACTTATCTTTATCGGGCGACCACGTTTCGCTGCTTAACAAATGTAATCGCACAGCGAGGGATGCGCCTGCATGTATCCGACGTTTCTGGAAAGTTATCGATGCTTCTACCCGGCTGTCTGTTGTCGCCGAACCTTGTGTTATCTAATTTCATCGCGTAACGCGATTGGTGCAGAACTTTGTGGAAGGCACGCGGGTCCGAACGATTAGTCTGGAACATTCGACGACTGCTCTATAAAAGCCGACGCGCTTGACCCGCTGATCAGATTTCCGACGATCGCCGACCGTGTTCGCCGCTATCGTTGTGCTATAAGTGTAGCCTGTTTTGTGGGCACAGGTTCGCCCAATAAAAGCTAGTTTTGTATTCCACCGTACTGCTTCTTTCTTCACCATCACTACCACGTGACAATATCATCTCGCCGTTACGTTAAGCTTTCAACCTTGTCTATTCATCATCATCATCATCATCATCATCATTATACTTTAAGACCACTGCAGGACGAAGGCCTCTCCCTGCGATCTCTAATTACCCCTCTCCTGCGTCAACCGATTCCAACTTGCGCCTGCGAATTTCTTAATTTCATCACCTCACCTAGTCTTCTGCCATCCTCTACTGCGTTTCCCTTCTCTTGGCACCCATTCTGTAATCCTAATGGTCCAGCGGTTATCTAACCTACGCATGACATGACCTCCCCAGCCCCATTTCTTTTTCTTAATGTCGATTAGAATATCGGCTATCCCTGTTTCCTCTCTGATCCACACCACTCTCTTTCTGTCTCTTAACGTTACACCTAACATTCCTCGACCCATCGCCCTTTGCGCGGTCCTTAACTCGTTTTCCAGCTTTTTTTGTCGGTCTCCAAATATCTGCCCTATATGTTAGCACCGGTAGAATACACTGATTGTACAGCTTTCTTTTAGTGATAATGGTAAGCTTCCAGTCAGTATCTCATAATATCTGCCGTATGCGCTCCAATCCATTTTTATTCTTTTGTAAATTTCCTTCACATGATCAGGGTCCCCTGTGAGTAATTGACCCAGATAAACGTATTCCTTCTTAGACTCTAGAGGCTGACTGGCGGGGCTGAACTCCTGTTCCCTTGCCAAGCTATTGATATATCCTTTGTTTTCTGCATATTAATCTTCAACCCCACTCTTACACTATCTTTGTTAAAGGGACACCAAAGTGAAACAATAAATCAGTTTAGTCTAATAAAGCATTGTTTGAAAACCCTGCAGGCAGTCATATCAAAGTAATAGCTTGATTATTAGATGAGAAAATGACGGTCGAAGTATCAGTATTTGAATTTCGCGCCGAAACCTCGCTGCCGGTACGTCACTGTGACGTCAGGGATTCCAAAGCACGTTTTCGCATTTGGGCCGCGTTGGCTGAGTAAAGGTTCCCGAAGCTTGCCTGGTTTAATGTATGGTTCCTTTAGAACACAATATATTCAATCTGTACCTCTATATAATGAAATAGGCCCTAGATGATGCCATCAAAATCCAGGACGTCACAACGACGAGATGTGGGAACTTCAAGGAGGCGTCGCCACCCGTCTTTACTTCTTGCGCTTTTTCTGGCTTACCAAGAGTCTTATCATAGTAAGAGTGGTGTTTTTGGCGTCGTAGAAAGGTAATTTACTGATGCAGAAGAAATCATTTTTCTCTTCAGTGTCGCTTTAAGGTCCTCGATCATTTGTAGTAACTCGCCCCCAGTTTTGCTGAAGAGGACAATGTCATCGGCAAACCGAAGGTTCCTGAGATATTCTCCATTGATCCTTACTTCTAAGGCGTCCCAATTTAATAGCTTGAATACTTCTTCCAAGAATGCAGTGAATAGCATTAGAGAGATTGTGTCTCCTTGTCTTACCCCTTTCCTTGTAGGTATCTTCCTACTTTTCTTATGGCGAATTAAGGTAGCTGTGGAATCTTTGTAGATATATTCCAAGATATTTACGTAAGCCTCCTGTACTCCTTGATTACGTAATGCCTCTATGACTGCTGGTACCTCCACTGAATCAAATGTCTTTTCGTAATATATGAAAGTCATTATATAGAGGCTGATTGTGCTCTGCAGATTTCTTGATTACCTCATTGATTACATGGATATGTTCCCTTAGTTGATTGAAGTCAAGTGTTGCCCTTGTTCTATTAGAAATTATCTTGGGGAATATTTTACACAATGCTGGAAGTAAGCTAATCATCCTATAATTTTTCAATTTTTGAACGTCTTCCATTTTGTGGTAGACGGTAAACTTTTTGGGCCTATTATTACGCATCAATTCATCGCGCCGATACTGGGACATTTATGGCACTCTACGCATCCAGAACTTTAGGCGTGGTTACAGCCTCCCCACCATGTTTACGAAAGTGTGCGCGCGTGCGTGTGAGTGAGTGAGTGAGCGAGTGAGTGAGTGAGTGAGTGAGTGAGTGAGTGAGTGAGTGAGTGAGTGAGTGAGTGAGTGAGTGAGTGTGTGTGCGTGTGTGTGCGCGTGTGCGTGTGCGTGTGCGTGTGCGTGCGCGTGTGCGTGCGCGTGTGCGTGTGCGTGCGCGTGCGCGTGCGCGTGCGCGTGCGCGTGTGCGTGTGCGTGCGCGTGTGCGTGCGCGTGCGCGTGCGCGTGCGCGTGTGCGTGCGCGTGCGCGTGCGCGTGCGCGTGTGCGTGCGCGTGCGCGTGCGCGTGTGCGTGTGTGCGTGCGCGTGTGCGCGTGTGTGCGTGTGTGCGCGTGTGTGCGCGTGCGCGTGTGCGTGCGCGTGCGCGTGCGCGTGCGCGTGTGCGTGCGCGTGCGCGTGCGCGTGCGCGTGCGCGTGTGCGTGTGTGCGTGCGCGTGTGCGCGTGTGTGCGTGTGTGCGCGTGTGTGCGTGTGTGCGTGCGCGTGCGCATGTGCGTGCGCGTGCGTGTGCGTGCGTGCGTGTGCGTGCGCGTGCGCGTGTGCGTGCGCGTGCGCATGTGCGTGCGCGTGCGTGTGCGTGCGTGCGTGTGCGTGCGTGCGTGCGTGTGCGTGCGCGTGTGCGTGCGCGTGCGCGTGTGCGTGCGCGTGTGCGTGTGCGTGCGTGCGTGCGTGTGCGTGCGCGTGTGCGTGCGCGTGCGCGCGTGCGTGCGCGTGTGCGTGTGCGTGCGCGTGCGCGTGTGCGTGTGCGTGTGCGCGCGTGCGTGTGCGTGTGCGCGCGTGCGTGTGCGTGCGCGCGTGCGTGTGCGTGCGCGCGTGCGTGTGCGTGCGCGCGTGCGTGTGCGTGCGCGCGTGCGTGCGTGCGTGCGTGTGTGCGTGCGTGCGTGCGTGCGTGCGTGTGCGCGTGCGCGTGTGCGTGCGCGTGTGCGCGTGCGCGTGTGTGCGTGCGCGTGCGTGTGTGCGTGCGCGTGCGTGTGTGCGTGCGCGTGCGTGTGTGCGTGCGTGTGTGCGTGTGTGCGTGCGTGTGTGCGTGTGTGCGTGTGTGCGTGCGTGTGTGCGTGTGTGCGTGCGTGTGTGCGTGTGTGCGTGCGTGTGTGCGTGTGTGCGTGCGTGTGTGCGTGCGTGCGTGCGTGTGTGCGTGCGTGCGCGTGCGTGCGTGCGCGTGCGTGCGTGCGCGTGCGTGCGTGCGCGTGCGTGCGTGCGTGCGTGCGTGCGTGCGTGCGTGCGTGCGTGCGTGCGTGCGTGCGTGCGTGCGTGCGCGTGCGTGCGTGCGCGTGCGTGCGCGCGCGTGCGTGCGTGCGTGCGTGCGCGTGCGTGCGTGCGTGTGCGCGTGCGTGCGTGCGCGTGCGTGCGTGCGTGTGCGCGTGCGTGCGTGCGCGTGCGTGTGCGTGTGCGCGTGCGTGCGTGTGCGTGCGTGCGTGTGCGTGTGTGTGCGTGCGTGTGTGTGTTTGCGCGCGCCCTCGCAGGAGAGAGCAAGACAAATTGATTCTTCGTAATTAAGCGATAATAAACGCCACATAGTTTATGGTCCTGAAATAATGATTGCGCCCCTGGCCGATTGTCTAGCAAGCGTACGTACACGTTGGTGTTTTCACGTGCTCACCTGCAATACCGCCGCCGTTACAAAAGGTTAAGCCAGTCATGTTTGCCTTAGTGAGAAGAGTGCAACCAACGGTTTCTTCAGGGCCGCGGTTGAAGATATCGATTGACGGATACCAATGAACGGCGAGCGACGCTGAGTTGACAGCGAGTGCGCAACGTGGCAGCTTCTGAGAACGTTGCGGAGGTGCTCGCACCTATCATCTAGGTGCTCGCACGAGATTAGAGTTTTATAAACAGAGGACCCAAAGTTATGGGACGCTATTAGCTAAGCGTAATGAAAAACCCGAAAAACCTACAATGGAATTTCAGTTTTCGGTACGCAAAGTCGCTTGGGGACGCAATTTCTAAATCTCCCTATTATAATAAAAGCGCGGTTCTTTTATAATTAACAGTTACTTTTTGGTGTAAGGTGCTTAAATATTTGTATGTTATTACAGATTTTAATATAAAATGGCGAATAAAACATATAGCCGATTGTCCAGTATTAATATGGCAGGTTTGTTCTGCACATAAACTGCTCCTGAGTACGCGGTAATAAAATCTGTAAATGAGCAAGGCAGAAGCAAAGCTCAGAACCAGGCGACACTTCTGGTCGGTGCTTTCCGCGCTCCTTGCTTTTGTGGGCGCTGGCAGGTCGCTCACGTAAGAGTTACGCCCACTCGCGCTTTTGGTTTGCCAAACCACGGTCTTTGACGTTTGGCTGTGTCTCCCTCATTACCTTGTCGCCCGCGTATACTATTCCGTGCACTTACTTAACGCACAGTGTAAGCAAAGTTAAGCAAGATTACGGAAGAAGGAAGAGCAGATGTGTTCGATGAACATTGCTGGGGGCTTATCATACTAGAACCGCCATAGGGATGTCGGCAAAGCAATAATTAATCGTGTCTGCTGGCGAAACGTCTTTAGTTATTCCTCTCTAACGTGGGGGCTCATCATCATTAGTGCTCGTCGGGTCTGGAATCTGTAATCAGCTTTCATTTCCTTTCCGTAGATTGTTTTCGTTAAAAAGGTTCTTTCTCACTCTCAGAATGCATAAGCCCACCTACTTAATTAAATTAAGTAGGTGGGCTTAAACTTAAATTATACAAGACGCAACTGTTTTTCGCATAATGTGCGACTTGCTGACAATAATTATGAAGTGGTGCATCCTTCATTCATGATACTTTCTGAAAATGTAGCGAGTAAATTTATTTATTTATTTATTTATTTATTTACGTGTACCCTACAGGCCTTCGAGAAGGCATTGTGTAAGGGGGGAAATACGGTAACATATTAGTAAGAAATTGGGAGAAAAAAACATCAGTACAGTGAAAGCAATATTCACGCAACACGAAAATTAATGCGACATTAGCAAATACAATATGTAGAGCAATAAAAATAAATCGCAAACACAATAACATAATAGGGTAATAACATTATAAACGTTTTTGCATGTATACAGTAGTAAGTATAGTAAAACATTAGGATCACTGAAATTCTTTTGTTAACTCATATTAGCTGTGAAGTTAGCTTTCTTACGTTTCTTTCGCAAATGTTCATTATTTGTCTAGACACTGCTACAAAGATATCAACACTAAATTACTTCCTACTATACAACGTTATATTGCGCACATTTCTCTATCACCCACACTATGAATCAGGGGATAGAGAAATGTGCGCATTATAACCAACCCCTATATATAGGTTTCATTGATTACGAGAAAGCGTTTGATTCAGTCGAAACCTCAGCATTCATGCAGGGATTACGGTATCAGGCTGTAGACGAGCCGTATGTAAAGATACTAAAGATATCTACAGCGGCTCCACAGCCACCGTATATAGTCCTCCACAAAGAAAGAAACAAAATTCCAATTAAGAAAGGCGTCAGGCAGGGAGATAGGATGCATCCAATAGTATTCACAGTTTGTTTACAGGAGGTATTCAGAGACCTGGATTAGGAAGAATTGGGGATAATGGTTAATGGAGAATACCTTAGGTACTCGCGATTCGCTGACGATATTGGCTTGCTTAGTAACTCAGGGGACCATTTGCAATGCATGCTCACTGACCTGGAGAGGCAAAGCAGATGGGTGGGTCTAAAAATTTATCTGCAGAAAACTAAAGTAATGTTTAACAGTATCGGAAGAGAACAACAGTTTACGATAGGTAGTGAGACACTGGAAGTGGTAAGGGAATACATTTACTTAGGGCATTCAATCATTTTTTATTGATATTGTATAAGGAGATGTTGACGCACAATTTAAGGCACCGGCTACTCCTTATCGCTTGAATGGTTCTATCATACAACATATATGGTTTAAGATTACATATCAAATCACTTTTTCACACAAGCACCAGCACTCATCACGCAACGATTTTACAGGAAGACTATGACGTAAGAAACACACGGCACATACAATATACAAAGTAAATGTCCCCACAGTTATGCAGATAAATGTCTCAAAAATACAAACGATACTGCCGCCTAATAACACAGTCTCTAGTCAGCAGGTGGTACATACATCGTGTAAATCGATTATCACATATAGTCACAACAGAACAGTCAACATAACATAATTCACAAACACAGCCATATATACAGCGACATTGAAATGAAAGGAACAATAAAAGCGTTAATAACGTCCAACAATGCCACTGTCTTCAAGAAAAGTATTTAGTGCTTTTAAAGCGCTCTTCTGCAAGTACGGTGTTGACAAAGGACCCAAAGGAGGAGGAGTAGATTTGAATGAAGAGGAAGAAGGAGAGGTCGGCCTGGAGAGCGTGTCTCTAACCTGCTACTATTCACTGGGGAAAGGGGAAGTGGGAAATACAGAGAAAGGTAGGTGGCGGGTGATTATGTCATGGTACAATGAGATATATTTACACGTTGTCCAATATGCGGATGCGCACTGTAGACGCAATACACGTAAGAGTAATCTTGTCCATGCAAAAAGTAATCTTGTCACAAAAGTTATTGCGCAAACACATTTCGCACAGACTGCACGCCTCGCAGCTTCTAGAGGCGATCGTCTAAACCAGTCTCAAAACTTTCTTTAAAGGACCCAAAACTTTCTTTAAACTAAAATCTCTGCGGTCTAATTTATTTAGGGTTGACTGAAGTCGGCATCTTGGTGTGTCGTGATATGAGCAATCTAGATGGATGTGATAAATATCTTCGTCTACAAATCCACAATCACATTCGGGGGTTTCCGCACGGCCAATTCTGTGTAAGAAATGCTTTGCGAAGGCAGTGCCTAGCCTTAATCGATGAATGAGGGTTTCCATAGTTCTGTCTAATGACAATGAAAATCTGAATTCAATAAACGGATCAATATCGTATAAGTCCGAGCTCTTAGAGTTCTGGTGAAACCAAAAGTTTCTACACATTTTAAAAGCCGTTGTTCTTATAATGCAGCGTAATTCATTCCTTGATATTGGTAGCGGAACCGCATCATCTTTGAGGTGTGCTTGTCGTGCTGCTTCATCGGCTGCTGTGTTGCCAGGAATGTTACAATGCCCTGGTATCCACTGGAAGGCTATTGTACGTTTCGCTTCACTTGCCTTTGTGAGGCGTTTAAGTGTTTCGTATATTATACTATCACTGAATGTTTTCCCTTTTGTGTTGCAGAGTGATATTAGAGCCGCCTGCGAATCGCTGGAAATTACCCTTTTTTGCGCATCTGTTACTGACAATATACATTTTATGGCACATAGGATTGCGAACAGTTCAGCCGTTGTGGACGAAGTCGCACGAGATAACTTAAACGATTCTTGTTTGTTGAGGTGCGGTATAATGAATGATGAAGTTGAAGAGGTTGCTGTACAGGAGCCATCAGTGTAGACGTGCATGTATCCTGAATACCACATATATATCTGGTAAAGTGCTAGTTGTTGAGCAGCTTGAATGAACATTTCTTTTTTTCTCTCAATATCCCGTCTACTGGCAATTCGATTTTTGGAAGTGTAAGCAGCCATGGAGGATATTCGTGGTCTGAGTTCTAAAATTTATTTCTTGGCAATATGTGAAGATTTGCTCGAATTTCTATATGAACATAACTTCTATATCGTTTCATTACGTCTAGAGCCAATTGGTGGCTTTTATGCTGTGTTTGAAGACGGAAATAATGTCGGCATGTTTCTGTAGTTCGCATACCTGAAAATGGTGATTGGTGAGCGTCAGCTATTACAAGAGAGCTAGAAGTCGCTCGTGAAACTCCTAGACATATGCGTAGTCCTCTAGCTAGAAGTCTTTGATGTCGCTCTTCTAACGTGTGAGAAAGTCCGTGTAAGATGGGCGCGGAATACGCAATTTTTTGTCGTATTAATGCATTGTAAACAGCATGGACGATACTGATCCGCCCCATGATGTGCCTGCAAGTCTGCGAAGTAGTCACTATGGCATTGACCCAGTTTTGGAGTTTTTTTATGTGGGGTGCACACGATAGCTGCCCATCAAGTATTATGCCAAGAAATCGATGTTGTGTGACAATCATTAGCGGGTGTCCTTCCAGATTAAGACTGAAATTTTTTTTAACTGCCTCTGAGTGAGGGGCAATACAACTGTCTTTACGTGGGATAGAATCATTCCCCTCTCTCTCTCTCTCAAAAATTGGTTAATGATATTTATGCCGTCTTGCAATGTCATCTGAAGTAGTTGAGCATTCGACCCAGATGTCCAAATACACACATCATCTGCATACAGTGAAAACTTTAACTGTGGTGGCAGTCTTCTTGTTAAATCAACCATGACGCAGTTAAAAAGAAAGGGGCTGAGTACGCTTCCCTGTGGTACTCCCTGTATGACAACATGTTGAGCACTCTTCCCTTCACCTGTCGGAACAAATATTTTGCGACCTGATAAAAATTTAGAAATCCATCGCAAGGGCCTGCCAGATAGTCCAAGTTCCAACATACTTAGAAGAACATGAATGTGACTAACAGTGTCAAATGCTCTCTTGATGTCTAGGAATACTGCTATAGTCTTGTTCCCACGTGCACGCTCGTGTTTCACACAGGTTACTATATCTAATATTGCATCCATTGTGCATCTATGCTTTCTAAAACCTACTAAGTAGTTGGACAACAGATCCATTTCATTACACCCCCATTGAAGTCGCGCGTCAAGTTTCCTCCATTTCTTTGCATAAACAACTTGCCAAACTAACTGGGCGGAAGGATTCAAGGCACAAGGGCGTCTTACCAGGTTTTAAAATTGGTATGATTCGAGCGACTTTCCAAGAGTCGGGCACAGTTTCTTCTATCCATAATTTATTATAGATGTCTAAGAGAGCATTTTTACCTGTCGGCCCGAGGTTTCTTAGCATATTGCACGTAATGCCATCCGGCCCAGCAGCAGACTTTTGGCGACATGATGTAATTGCACATCGAAGCTCGCTTAATGTGAATGTATAATCTATTTGAGGGTGTTGGGCCCAGTAGTAAGCAGTAATTTTCTGCTTAGCTGACATTGCTGAAATATCAAATTCGGCACATTGCGATGAAAATGCAGGTCTGTAAATAAGCTGACAAAATTCATCTGTAACTATTATCTCACACGTGTCCTGAGCTACAGCGAGAGCACGAAATAGGGAAGCTCTGTGTTACAAGTCCGCTTAAAGAACGAATTACTCGAAAAATTCGTGGGACAGACGTGTGAGCAGACAGCATGCCACAGAAATCGCGCCAGCGCCGTTTGCCCAAATTTTCCATGCGTCTGCGCATTACATTGTATATTTTCGTAGCGTTTTTACATGCTTATAAACTTCCGCTCCGTCAGTACGCTCTTTCGGATCGGTGTCTGATGGCTCTTAGGTGTCCATACTCTCCGTCAACTGCAGCATAATATTTTAGAATTGCGACCTTCTTTGTGCGTATGTTCATACTATCCTGCAAAGATTCTGTACATCTTTCCACTGTTGTATGTTGAATAATTTGATCCGTTAGGTGGTACCGAAAAGCTTGACAGTTGGTTAGTCTGCTGCAACGCCTGATATTATAGTGCATGCTAGGGTGATTTACAAGGATGGGAAAATGATCACTTCGGCGTGTTTCCATATATGTTGTCCATCCCACGCCATTCACTAGATCATGTGAACACAGGGTAACATCTATGCAGCTTGAGTAATTATATCCACGAAGGAATGTCGGCGACACATCGTTTAAAACAGTCAAGTTGCGTTTATCTATGGCGCACTCAATAACGTTACCACGTGAATCACAATGATCACTGCCCCAGATGATGTTGTGTGCATTCAAGTCGCCACATATAAATACATTAGAATGAGCTATTTAGAAGATATCCACTAGCGCTTCTACTGAAATCCGGTTTGAAGGTTGTAAATATAGATTAACCAATGTTATGCAGAGCTTGCCAAAGGATACTTTACATGCGATGAATTCCGGGAAGCCTGAATCACTGGACTGAATTTGGTAGGATGGTAGGTCCTTTCTGACGCACAGGAGCACTCTGCTAACAGCACGTTGAGGAGAAGTCTTGTATATGACATCATTGGAGAGGCGAAAGTCGTCATTAATTTCCGCCTCTTGAATGCAAAGTATTGTAAAGTTGTATTGCACAAGCAGTTTACGAAAGTCAGCACACTTCCTTCGAAGACTGTCGGCATTCCACTGAAATATGGAGACATTTTTGTAGCGGTTATTCGTGTACTGCTTGCCGCAGTTTCCGCCCGGATTGTTGACACAATAGTGTTTCCAGAGGCAACAAGGCTTTCACTTCTGGTAGGTCGTTTGCTTCCGGCCGAGCAGATATGATTGCCTTAAGAGCTGCGAGAAGCATTGGCAAAATCAGTTGTCACCGATGCGATTGTATGTTCGCTATTAGCTGGCGTTACATCTGCAATAGGTGCGTAAGGTCGCTGAGAAAAATGTGTGCGAATATTGGAGCTTTCTCGTGTATTACTTTCTGCCTGTTGTCGTCTGGGCTTTCGTAGCATTGATGCATAAGACTGGGCGCTTGACTGTGATCCTCTTGATTCGTCTCTTGATTGCACTGTTGGTTGTTCTCTTGAGGAGGAATAACTTGTTGGTTCTCTTGGCTGTGGTGGTTCCGGTGCCCGGTGAGGTGGGTGATCTTGCACTGGATGAACAATCGCAAGGTTTGGGGCGGGTTCATTACGTCGCGGTTGTCTTCCATGGATAAGTTCATGTCGACGCATTTGTGCCGCTGCCTTTTTCTGAGGGCAGCCTGAGAAGGAGGCGGCATGGTTCCCTGCACAGTTCGCACATTTAGGTTGAAGAACTGACTTGCACTCCTTGTGCTCATAATCTTCTGATCAGATTTTTCACCGACGTGTGCTGCGGCAGGTTTTCGCCATGTGCGAAAATCGCTGGCAATTATAGCAGTGATGTGCTGGTCCTAAGTATTCCTCGACAGGGTGTCTGGTGAAACACAAGTAAATTCTTCCCGGAATAGGGCGATCGTCTATGAAAGTCAGAATTACCGTGTGGAGTAGATGTGACTTTACTGCGCCATCTTCTTGGCGGGAATACCTTATCTGTCTGCGTGCCGATATAACCCCTGCGTCTTTCAGGAAGTCTAGAAGTTGTTCGTCTGTGTACTGCAGAGGCACATGTCTTACTTTCCCAACGTTTCGCCTGTATGACTCTGGGATGAAGGGCTTGACTTCCAGGCCGCCTACACTTGAGAGTATTAAAAGGCGTTTTGCGGATGCTAAGGAAGCAACGCTCACACTGAAACTTCCATCTCTGGTCGTCCTGAAAGACTGTACTTTTTTTTTGGCAGCGGAAACTATTTCGGCAGACATTCGGTTTGGATTTACTTGCCAAAAAGTAGTACCTTCACTTGCTGGGCGAAAGACAACCGGAATGCCTTCGGCTCGCTTTTTATTATATGTGACCAAAGTAAATGGTGCATCTTCACCTATCTCTTCTTCATCACTTAGCTCATAATTCGATGTTGTATCATCATACTTACTGTCTTCTAGGCGAGGTTTCTTGCTCTCTGCTTCACCGTCAGCCATTATTCCTGAATTCGCCGAAGTTGATTCCGAGTAGTGGAGAACCAAACGTGCCGGATTTATGAAGTTTTGTGACGTTTGCAAGGCCCCAGCCTTTTCATTACGGCCTATAGCATCATCCATATGGCTTGCTACACTTTGACGAGCATAGGGCTCGTGACGATGTTCTCGGCTTCCGACCACCGTAGTGGCAGGGTAATAGCCAGGTCCTCAAAAAAGAAACGGCGTACCTGTAAGGCGCCTGGCTCGCTGAATCTTCACCTGACGTCTTGTTAATCAATCGTCGTCAATGTGACCGTAAATGTCCAGAAAACCAGAAAAATCAGAGCACCACACAAAGACAGCGACCGAACAGGTACACTTCTTTTTCGGCTACGCCCAATCATTATTTACGTATACCTTAGGTCGTCAAGCAATCATCTGCTTCCTTTTCGATTACGGTTTTTTTTTACCTTTGAAGATTATGTACTCCGAGTTTGTAAAAAAAAATTTGACAAGGAAGAGCAGCCACCGCGAAATCTATAAAGGATTTCGGCGAGATGAGAATTTTGCATAAACTTCAAAAAGATTGAAATTCGAATGCGTTGTCAGGTGCTCGTCAGTTTATGAAAACAGCGCGAACTGATCAAAGCACAATGAATGTATGGTCTGAAAAACCCACGCGAAAGGAGAGGGTGGCACGCCCGACTATGCGATGTGTTCTGTCTTTCAAGACAGAACTTGTTGCTATGCTGGTTAGGGCGTCAGTCTGGCACACACTGGCGCGAAATAAGGAGAAAGTAAAAGACAAACACAGAATAAATAGCAGGACGAGCAAGAAGAGTGCTTTTTGCTCGTCGTCTACACTAACGGAAACGCCTGTTTTGCGTCGCTCTCTTTGTAAAGAACCTCGGCTTCAACCATTGCTCTGTTTCTGCGCCGTTTGTTCAAAGCTCTCTGAACTATCGAGTCAAACGCCTTCGCTTGTGCAAATACAGGGCTTCATTCTTGTCTTTTTCCACGCTGGCAGTATTTCGAAACCTGCTATCATTAGCGAGGTCTAGACTGCAGTAGCGTTTTGCAGTGCGACATGTGTTCAGTGCAGGTTCTGCGATGTTCTTTTGATGCCTTAAGAAAGTCATTCACGCAACTTGGAATCGGCCGGACTGCCGAGCTTTCTCTGATGGAGCTAACAGCAATCAGTGCGAGAAAAAAATTAAGTGGAAGAACAAAGGGGAACGACCCCCGGCGCTGACGAACAAACACTGTGTAGGTGTTTAGTTTTACACGTCAGCGCTTGTGTCGTTCACCCTTAGTTCCTTGTCCACTGTTTCTACTGTTTGCTTGTATGTCAAGCTACCAACTAGCCTGGCTTAATAATATTTTTCCGAACCGATGGCGGCTCTGCAGCGAAACTGTGCAGCTCAATAGAGGAAGCAAATTATTAATATAGCAAATTGCTTCCTTCTTCTGATCTAAAAAATAAAGATGAAGAGACAGGCACATATATTCGTTGTGGTGCTTCGCTTCATTCCGGCCACTTCTACAGTGAGCATCTTAAAGCTTCTACACAGCTTATACGCAATGGGTTGAAAAAGCACTTGCTCATCCAGGCACTATGTGACAAGCACAGCCACTTGAATATTGGACCATTCTGCGCGAAAGTTCAATATTTTGAAAGTGAACGCAGGCGAAAGATTCGAGCATAAGGTGAATCCTCATCCGCCACTACTTCACTTCTACTGGGCCACCTCCGATACGGTCTACCTCCAGCCCATTCCTCCGGTCGAACCCACTGGGCCCTCCCGGCCGGGCTGCTCTGATGCTGCTGGGACGACTCTCTACCTTTCTCCCTCCTACCCTCTCTTTCTTTTAATCCCAGCTCCACCAACCTGCTGGCGCTGAGCCGTGCTCCTGCATGGGTTGCAGAAGATAGTGCCAGCCTTTCCTCCTTTCCCACAAGAACCACTTCTCTCTCTCTCTCTCTCTCTCTCTCTGCCTTTCGCGAGGTATCCCTCTCTTTAATCATGAAGCAGGTCCGTAATATTTTGGAATTGCTGGCTATTTACATTTTCTGTTTGATGGGCGATGCGCAGTTTTTTTTTTCCTGTGAACCGGTAACATATATGACCCGACAAACCTACCACAATGAGGTACCTTGTGAACACGTCCGCTCTAGTCCCCCCCCCCCCAATAAAGAATGATGGATGAGCTCACTACCTCTTGTTTTTCCTTTTGTAATTCTCGCATGGTGCTTAACATTGAGCATCCAGAACAAGACGAGGATTGCCTAATGGGATTGTTAGTTCATCTTGTCAAAGCGAGTTATCGTACAAAACACGATGAGGACACGGGAGGACATATTGGCGCCGCGTGCATCCAACGTGTAATCGTGTGTCATCGTGGTAGTTTTGCGCAGTGACTCGCCTTGATAGAACGAGACGGGGCCACGTTTAACGCCGGTGTCAAGGACGATTACCAAAACCAAAGTGCTATAGAAACCAGCGTTGTTATTCCTTAGGACAAGGGCCCATTGGCGCCTGCAAGTCAACTTGTTTAGAGAAATTTTGCAAACATTTACTATTATTCAAGCATCTCGCGCATGTCTTTTAGAATAGACATCACCGCGCTGGGTAAATGTTGCTTTTAAATATTCGCTTTATTTTTTTCAGAGACATTATGGTGCAAGTAGGTTGAACACCGTTCAACGAATCCTAAGACCATGGCAGGGCGACTGTGGACATAATATTCTAATACTATTTGGACAGCGCCACAGACAAAATATAAATCTTTTTACTGGCCCATTTTTTTTTCGTAGCAGCATACGAGCCTGACAAACTTTTCACGAATGTAAGCCTAGTAGGACCCATCATCCAGCAATCTACGAGATCCTTCTCGACATAAAGCTTTTTGTTCGTGAGCACATGAGCTGGTTGTGTTGCTAAAGTAAAAGAAAATCGTAACCACCCCTGTACTTCGACATCTTCTGTCACAAATTGTTAGCCAGACAGGCTTCCAACGAGAAAGTTCCTCCGTAATTAATTATTGTTAACGCATATGCACTGGCTAAGCTGGCACTTAAGAGGAAGCTTTAGCTCGGACCCAACTCCAACGCGGCCTATTTAAATACATGTAAAAAGCAGAAACGCTTTTATGAGATAACCCCTGCATCGATATTAATCAATTTGTTACATTTAACCGATAAAGTTACATTCTAGTCACTTTTGGGAGCGCAATTTCGATTTAGGGCCTGAATTTTGTTTAAAATATTTTGAAAAATTTTAAAGTTCGAACAAAATAGAAGCACGAAGTCTGCAAATTATTAGCTCTGCATCAAGAACAAATATCCCGGTCCTGTAAATGACATCTTTTACCCCCGTATGCAGAAATGCAACTTAAGTTGAAGCCCATGCTTGACTTGATACGAGTGACGCCTATCGGGAACGCGCCGAAGGAAACGCAGTGAGCGTCTTTGGGCACGTTAACGCCAGGCGTCATCTAAATCAACTCAAGCATGTGCTTCCACTTAAGTTGCATTTCTGCATACGGGGGTTAGAACATTCAAAGCGGACAAGTTAGATATGTCAATTTACGTGAATTCGTTACGTTGGGCAAAAGCTCTATTTCAGTATTACTAAATGGTATTCAGAATCATGTGTAACATATCAATTTTGTCCGCTTTCGATGTACTATTAGATTCAATTCACAGAATTGTGACATTGTTTTTCATTGCTGAGTTACGCAGTTGTAAACCTGATAGTTTCTTTTTCTAAAAAATTTGCGATTTTTGCCAATTTTTAATAGAAAATTGACGACCTAAATGAAAAATTCGAAACATGCATTTACTAAAATTTAAGTTTTTTCTTTTAAATGTAACCAACCTCGTCAAATTTTAGTGCAGTGGTTGCCGAAAAAAACGAATTCTCCTTTTACATGCATTTAGATGGGAGCAGCCGAGCTAAAGCTTACTCTTTAAGTCATAGCATAGTTTGTTTGTTTCGCGACGAGTTTGCTTGATTGGAGGAAAGGGCAAGACTTCTTTGATTATTCCCGTGCGCTTGGGGATTTGATCAATCCCCAAGCGCACGCTCCTGAAGTTTACTAATCGCTCCTTAGGTTAATTCTCACGCTCAACTATTTCGAATTCGATTCCATACACTACCTGCAAATTTTCGGCACTAGCCTGGGTACGCCATTCGCTCCCACGTATGCGAACATCTTCATGGGACAGCTTGAAGCAGACCTGCTGAAATCCTGCCCTTTAAAACCCCACACCTATCTTCGTCACATTGACGACATATTTATAATATGGGAACACGGCAGAAGCGCCTTAACCGACTTAATTAGCCATTTCAATAGCTTTCACCCGAGTATTAAATTTACTGTTCACCACTCTCCTAGTCAGATCAACTTCCTGGACACTACGGTCTACATAGAAAACGGAAAACTGAGAACGACACTTTACCGGAAGTCTACAGACAGCCAGCAATATTCCGACTACAACAGTCATCACCCGCGACATTGGAAGCAAGGAATTTTTGTCGGACAAGCGAAACATATAAGAAAAATCTGCAGCGAAGACCACGATTATCTCCACCACCTAAATGACCTTAAATCAACGCTAGCAGAAAGGAACTATCCCCAAGTTGCTCTCGATAGAGCTTATGATGCCGCTTCAAGATTGGAGAGACAGTCGGAATTGGCGAAGAGACAGCCCACATTAGAATCTGACAGACCGCCGGCCTTTACAACAAAATATTCTAATGCACTCCCGAACATGAACAACATCCTAAGAAAATACCACCCAATATTATCAAGTAACGAGCGTCTGTGAAAAGCGTTCCCGGATGTACCCAGGGTTACCTATCACCGAAACAAGAACTTTAAAGACATGTTATAGCACGCGAAATTCAGCCAACAGCATTCCCCCGTAATAAAAGCATGTTGTCGCCCTAGGAGCAAAACCTGCAGGCACCTTCAAAGTGACATTAAAATTAAAAGCACAGCAAATAGTTATACGCATGAAGTCAAATCTAGCTTCACTTGTACAAGTTCCGATGTGATTTATATTGTCACGTGGTAGGGACGTTAAAGAACACAGTAGCAGTACTGTGAAAGACGAAACTAGCTTTTATAGGGCGAACCTGTGCCCACAAAACAGGCTACACTTAAAGCGCAACGATGGCGGCGAACACGCTCGGCGATCGTCGAAAATCTGATCAGCGGGTCAAGCGTGTCGGCTTTTATAGAGCAGTCATCGAATGTTCCAGACTAATCGTTCGGACCCGCATGCCTTCCACAAAGTTCTACACCATTCGCGTCAAGTGATGCAATCAGATAACATAACGTTCAGCGACAACAGACAGCAGATAGAAGCATCGATAACGTTCCAGAAACTTCGGTACATACAGGCGCGTCCCACGCTGTGCGATTACTTTTGTTAGGCTGCGAAACGTGGTTGCCCGATAAACATAAGTATACGTGTCAATACCCCCCTCTTAAGAAGCATCGACCCGATGCTGCAAAGAAACGAAGGTAATAAACAAAAGCACTCGTAGCAAAGAAAAGAACAAAAATGGCGAAGTTTGTCAGCGTCCGTAAAAGGGTTTAAGGCGCACCACGTGGACCACTTCAGATCGTGCGCGGCGCCGCTGTGAATGCGAAATGCCGTCTGTCACGACCTCATAGTCCAGAGCGCCAATGCGTCGGATGACCTTGTAGGGTCCGAAATAGCGTCGGAGTAGTTTCTCACTGAGTCCTCGTCGGCGTATCGGGGTCCATACCCAAACACGGTCGCCGGGCTGGTACTCGACGAAGCGTCGTCGGAGGTTGTAGTATCGGCTGTCGGTCCTCTGTTGGTCCTTGATCCGCAGGCGGGCGAGCTGTCGGGCTTCTTCGGCGCGCTGGAGATAGCTAGCGACGTCAACATTCTCTTCGTCAATGACGTGGGGCAGCATGGCGTCGAGCGTCGTCGTCGGGTTCCTGCCGTAAACCAGCTTAAACGGCGTGATCTGTGTTGTTTCTTGCACCGCCGTGTTGTAAGCGAAGGTTACATACGGCAGGACCGCGTCCCACGTCTCGTGCTCAACGTCGACGTACATCGCTAGCATGTCGGCGAGGGTCTTATTCAGGCGCTCCGTGAGACCATTCGTTTGCGGATGGTAGGCAGTTGTCCTCCTGTGGCTCGTCTGGCTATATTGCAGAATGGCTTGGGTGAGCTCTGCTGTAAAAGCCGTTCCTCTGTCGGTGATGAGGACTTTTGGGGCGCCATGTCGCAGCAGGATGTTCTCGACGAAAAATTTCGCCACCTCGACTGCACTGCCTTTCGGTAGAGCTTTTGTTTCAGCGAAGCGGGTGAGATAGTCCGTCGCCACGACGATCCACTTATTCCCGGATGTTGACGTCGGAAACGGCCCCAACAAATCCATCCCAATCTGCTCGAATGGTCGACGAGGAGGGTCGATCGGTTGTAGTAACCCTGCTGGCCTTGTCGGTGGTGTCTTGCGTCGTTGACAGTCTCGGCATGTCTTAACGTAACGGGCGACGTCGGCGGTCAGACGCGGCCAGTAATACCTTTCGTGTATTCTCGACAGCGTCCGGGAGAATCCGAGGTGCCCAGCGGTTGGATCGTCGTGTAAGGCGTGCACTACTTCTGGACGCAGCGCCGACGGAACAACAAGAAGGTAGTTGGCGCGGACTGGTGAAAAGTTTTTCTGCACGAGTAGGTTGTTTTGAAGCGTGAACGAAGATAGTCCACGCTTAAATGCCCTAGGGACAACGTCGGTGTGCCCTTCCAAATACTCGACAAGGGCTTTTAGCTCCGGGTCCCCTCGTTGTTGATCAGCGAAGTCTTCTGCGCTTATTATTCCAAGGAAGGCGTCGTCATCCTCGTTATCTTGCGGCGGCGGGTCAATGGGGGCGCGTGATAGGCAATCGGCATCTGAGTGTTTTCGTCCGGACTTGTATGTTACAGTAATGTCGTATTCTTGTAGTCTGAGGCTCCACCGTGCCAGCCGTCCTGAAGGGTCCTTTAAGTTAGCTAGCCAACACAACGCGTGATGGTCGCTGACCACTCTGAATGGCCTGCCATATAGGTAGGGGCGAAATTTCGCTGTAGCGCAAACGATGGCGAGGCATTCCTTTTCCGTTGTGGAATAATTGCCTTCCGCTTTTGACAACGACCGGCTAGCGTAAGCTATCACGTGTTCATGTCCATCTTTTCTCTGGACTAGGACGGCACCGAGGCCTAGGCTACTGGCGTCAGTGTGAATTTCGGTATCGGCGTGCTCGTCGAAGTGCGCAAGTACGGGCGGAGTCTGCATGCGTCGTTTGAGTTCAGGAAGTCCATACCGAGAATGACGTCTCGTGAACACTGTTGGAGGATAACGAAAGTGGCAGGGTAAGTTCGGTCATGAATGGTTATTCTTGCCGTGCAGATTCCAGTCGGCGTAATGAGGTGTCCTCCTGCGGTGCGAATTTGAGGGCCTTCCCATGCAGTCTTAACCTTCTTCAGCTGGGCGGCGATGTGTCCACTCATGACGGAGTAATCAGCCCCTGTGTCCACTAAGGCGGTAACCGCGTGTCCGTCGAGAAACACGTCGAGGTCGGTGGTTCTTTGTCTGGCGTTGCAGTTGGGTCTTGGCGTCGGATCACGGCTGCGTCGTGTTAAACTGAAGCTTGAACGTCGCGTCGTCAAGTCGTCTTTCGTCGGTATAGTCTTGGCTTCCTGACTTCGTCGGGACGGCAGCGTGTCGTCATTAGGTCGTCGAGATGGTTGCTTCGTCGTCTTCGTCGGCGGCGGAGGATCTTCGTCAGTTCGACGAACAGCAACCGCACCTCCATCGGTTGCTGCTTTTAGTTTTCCGGATATGGGCTGACGGACCGGCCGCGGGCTGGGCCAGTGTATGGTCGGCGCTGCGGCGACAGGTAGCGGCCTGGTGACGGCGAACGGGAAGCTCGTCGATGGCTCCACTGAGTGGCGGCGAGGTAGTCGGCGATATCGCGAGGTCGTTCGCCAATCTGTGGCCGCGGCGCGTTAACGGCGAAACCTCGCAGTCCCATCTCCCGGTATGGGCATCGGCGGTACACATGGCCGGCTTCCCCGCAGTGGTAGCAGAGCGGGCGGTGGTCAGGAGCGCGCCAAACGTCTGTCTTCCTCGGGTAGGCGCGCTGGGCGACGGGTGGTCGTGCTGGCGGCGGCGGCGGCGGCGGACGACGAAACTGCGGCGTGACAGGGCCCTGGCGCGGTCGCGGAGAGGGGCCTTGACGGCGTGCGACGGCGGCGTAGGTCATTGCTTGCGGCTCGGGATTGCGGCGATTCAGGGGCTACTCCAAGTTGTTGTTGGAGTTCCTCACGCACGACATCGGCAATCGAAGCCACCTGAGGCTGTGATGATGGGAACAGCTTTTGTAGCTCCTCCCGCACGACAGCTCGGATAGTCTCGCGCAGGTCGTCGGTGGCCAGTGACTGAAGTCCGGAGTAGTTTGTCGCGTTCGTGCGGCGGTCGAATTGCCGGTTTCGCATCTCGAGTGTCTTCTCGATGCTGGTTGCCTCGCGAAGGAACTCTTCTACGGTCTTCGGTGGGATTCGTACCATTGCGCCGAAAAGTTCTTCCTTCACACCACGCATGACAAGGCGGACTTTCTTCTCCTCGGGCATATCCGGGTCGGCGTGGCGAAAGAGACGCTTCATTTCCTCCGTGAAGATGGCAACGTTCTCGTTCGGTAGTTGCACTCGGGCGTCCAGCATCGCTTCGGCCCTTTCCTTGCGCACGACGCTTGTAAAGGTGCGCATGAAGCCGGTACGGAACAGGTCCCATGTTGTCAATGTCCACTCCCTGTTCTCGAACCACGTTCTGGCGGCGTCTTCTAGGGCGAAGTATACGTGCCGCAACTTGTCGTCGGTGTCCCAGTTGTTGAAAGTCGCGATTCGCTCGTATGTCTCCAGCCAGTATTCCGGGTCCTCAGTTGCTGCTCCATGGAAAGTTGGTGGGTCCCGAGGTTGCTGTAGGATAACGGGGGACACTGGGGTAGCCATTTGGGTTGTCTTGATCACTATCTTCTTTGTCGTTTCAGGCAGGAGTCCGTGCTCTGGGGGCAGTCTTTGCAGTCTGCGGCTAGCACGCTGGTCTTCGGCGATGTTTGTTTTGTCCTCGGGCTTTGGGCTTGGATCGCGATTTTGCGGGGGCGTTCGGTACATGAACGCACTAGCACCTCCACCAGATGTCACGTGGTAGGGACGTTAAAGAACACAGTAGCAGTACTGTGAAAGACGAAACTAGCTTTTATTGGGCGAACCTGTGCCCACAAAACAGGCTACACTTAAAGCGCAACGATGGCGGCGAACACGCTCGGCGATCGTCGAAAATCTGATCAGCGGGTCAAGCGCGTCGGCTTTTATAGAGCAGTCATCGAATGTTCCAGACTAATCGTTCGGACCCGCATGCCTTCCACAAAGTTCTACACCATTCGCGTCAAGTGATGCAATCAGATAACATAACGTTCAGCGACAACAGACAGCAGATAGAAGCATCGATAACGTTCCAGAAACTTCGGTACATACAGGCGCGTCCCACGCTGTGCGATTACTTCTGTTAGGCTGCGAAACGTGGTTGCCCGATAAAGATAAGTATACGTGTCAATATGCTTGAATGTTCCTTCTGTAAGAAACAACATATCGGTGAAACAGGACAATCCATGAACGTCAGATTAAACGGACATCACGCGGACACAGCTAAAAAGCTTCCCAAAGCCATCGCCGAGCATTTCAACCAACCTGGTCATAACTTTGATGAACTTAAACTCTACATCTTGCAGTCAAATTTCCGTTTTGAACGAGAAAGAAAATACAGAGAATCATACCTTATCCATAAGTTCAAGACATTGCAACCAACAGGCATAAACGTTTCAAAGGGAGCTTTACAATCTATTCGCTATGCTAAACTTTAAGATATAAGCAACAACACTTAGTTTGATTTCTTGGCGTATCCCCCCCCTTTCCTTTTTTTCTTTCCTTTCCTTTCTTTCTTTCTTTTTTTTTGTCAGCCGGCGTGTCAGACGCCCTTGACACGCCGGTTAACGCGCGTGCGTTGACAGACCGGGATGAGGGGCGGGGGGTTGCCCTGGCTTTGACCTTGTACACAGCGTTCCTCTACTCTCAATTCGACACGCTAACACATTTTCCATCGTTTCAGCATCCTCCCGCCTCACACCCTATCCCCTTTACAAAAACCCCACCTACATATAACTGTGGTGAGGAAAGCATACGTCGCCTTGAAGAAGACAAGTCCACTTGTCGAAACGTTGGCTCCTGCATTCACCTTGTTCTCGTTTTGCTCATCGTCATAAACCCAAATAGTCATTCAATAAGTGTGCAACAAAACAAAAGTAATCAGCGAGCAAGCAAAGTGCGAACTAAGTGCTGTTGTGGGCGCGGCCCTCCAGTTAGGGAAAGATGCTACACCTGCGACAAGCAGTTGTCATGCCTCCATTCGTCACACCTGTCAGCAGCATGTGTGCCCAGCGGACCTACAGATCGGGGAAGATGCTACACCTGCGACATGCAGTTGCCACGCCTCCATTAGTCACACCTGTCAGCAGCATGTGTACCTGGTGGCCCTACAGATCGGGGAAGATGCTACACCTGCGACATGCAGTTGCCACACCTCCATTAGTCACACCTGTCAACAGCATGTGTACCTGGTGGCCCTACAGATCGGGGAAGATGCTACACCTGCGATATGCAGTTGTCACGCCTCCATTCGTCACACCTGTCAGCAGCTCAAATTGGCATGAGCACGCCGGGGATCGGAGTCAGCGTGCGTTCCTGCTACTTTCCTTCTTGAAGCCCGGGAAGGGCATGCGCTTCCGACCAGGCACACCGAAAGGGAACCAGCTCACTGTCTCCGGGATGGGTCTGCCGACTCCATCTGTCTCCCGACGCCGTATTGGTGGAAACCAGGAACCACGACGACGCAGGCATAAAAGACGGATCCGACGCCTGAGAGAGGACGCTCGAAAATAGTGACTCGGACATACCAAGACGCTACCATAGCGTGCTCCGATAGTGGGAGCCGTTTTGTATTCTCAATCATGTAACCTTTTTCAATATATTCCTTTTTCTTCATTCTCTTAAAAGTCACTCAGAACCTTTTCTCCCGGCTCCTGGCACGGCACCATCGATGGGAACATCGTCGGCCGCACGGAGCCCCGACTTCGCTACAGTGGTAGTCAGCAATGAGATTGACCTCCCGGAACTTGGGACATCCTGAACAATCGCAACAGTGGCTGGCAGCTTATGGGATTGGTTGGTGTTGGCTGCATCGGTGTGGTCAGTGCTGCGTGTTTGCTTCTCTTCTCGTCAGTCTCATTAGCGCAGGCAGTCGGTAATGATGTTCGGGCTTATTAGTTATTTTGTCTCGTAGACCAAGAATCGCGTGTCTCGCGGGCTAAATTGCTAGTGGGGAAGAAACACAGGGTGCATGGTGAGGAGGGAGAAGTTGAAAACCCAAGAACTCCTCAAAATTCATGAGCAGATGGGCATTTCGGTTGGCCCTGCCAAACAAAAGGAAGCAATTGCAGCTTTTGTAGAATGAGGAGAGGAATTGGGAGGAGGCCGGGGAGGGCAGGAAAATTATGTTGTAAATAAAGAGCGCGACGAACGAGAAATTCTGCAGTTTCCTGAGGATAGCGATAAGGGTGGGCCAGCGAGTGCTTATTGTTTGCTCGTTATGCCGCCAGAACTCTCTAGTACAAGAAAGCGGCGCTAGGATAGTAGGGGTGTTTTCTGGTGGGCACCGCGCCGGGAAATTCACCGTATTTAAGTAAGGATCTCAGTTTTAGGGAAGGGTAAATTTTGAAGGCAGACGAAAACGCTATGTAGAAATTCGAAGCGCATGACGTACTTCTAACTTGCGACGAATTAGGCGTTTCCCTGCGGCTCCGCAAAAACAAAAGGTGGAGTTCTCGACATTATGAACCTAGAAGATGTGATGGTCGAAGAAGCTGATGAGGCCTGGGAAACCATTGTTGAAAGCAAACAAAAGGCAGTGGAGTGCGAGAGATGCGAGCGGGAAAAAGTAGAGAGGCGCGAGCGTGAATTAGTAGTGAGGCGAGAAAGGCGCAAGCGAGAAGCAGAAGAGAACGAGACGCGAACAAGTGGCGGTGCAACGGCATGCTCTTAGGATGCCAGAACTTGAACGCAAAAGTCAGATACTCAGATGGCAGATAGCGTGACGCTAGCTCCGCTGTTTCGAGGCAGGCGACGACATAGTTAATTTCCTCGCTGATTTTGAGAGTGTGTGTGAGAAAGACGGTGTCAGGCTGGGACTTGTGGACGGATTGTTTACCAGCGTTAATCCCGTTGACTATCGCTAAGTGCTTCATCAACTGCTTGGCTGAAGAGCAAGCACGTGACTATGGTAGTGCTAAGAAGGCTTTGTTCAGACACTTCGGTCTGAAATTTCGCGCCGACCTCAAAGGCCAAAAAGAGAGAGTGGCAGAATTCGCCGACGATAGCTGCATGCGACAAGGTTTCCACAGTACGCCGCGACAACCAGGGAGAAGCGACAAAGCGCGATATGGTGCCGGGAAGCAAAAATGGTAGGAAGTCCACCCATAAGAATTTTAAGCCGGAGACTTCTAATTCCCTGGGCGACGCACCTCAAGCAGAGCAACCCAGCACGAAGGCGGCAATTTTGGCCAGCCTGCAAGAGCAAATCAGCTATGGCTCTTCGAATGGGTCGGAGCAAACGCTGACAAAGCGAGGAGAACCCTTCTCCGTTTTCAGGGCGAACACACCGGAGGAGACTCACAGACTGACAGGCGTGTCCCTTATTGAGCAGCAGTCAGAGGACCTAGGAGCGATTCCCGAGGCAGCTACTTGCAGTGACGAGTCTAACGTGTATATAGCGGGAAGCGAGGAGAAGACGGCAGAGAGCGGCGGTTTTCCCGCACAAGCAACGGAGAACCCGTTAGGCCAAGTGTGTAAGGAGGTGGCAAGCGCGGCAAGCCGGCCAAAAAGAGCACAGGAAACCGAGGGCCCGTTAACAAGTTTGTAAGGAGGCGGCAAGTTCGGCCGGCCTGCCGGAATATGTCACCTATGGCTGTTCGGATAGACCAGAACAGATGGTGACGAGAAAGCGTAGGCACAGTAGGAGAAAGACTGACGTGGTCGAGGCCTCTAGAATCAAACGTGCGAAGCGCCAAGGCGACAGAGGCAAAGGCGCGAAAGTCAAGATCCAGCCGAAGACTGAAAACGCGAAGCACGGCAAAGCTTAGGCGTTTGCAGAGATCGGGAATCGGCGTGACGCACGTGATTCAGGCGTAGTAACCATCGCTTAAAGGGATTGAAAGCGTCTCGTTGTAAGCAGAGGAACAAAGGGAAGCGTCCTGGAGGCTGCTACAAGAGCAGGTCACTCGCGAGGACAAAGAAGGTCATTTGCCTGGCACCTGAGGGAACAGTGCGCGCGCGGGTCTGGGAATGTAGCCTTCTACTACGCGGAGGCTGTTGTTCTAAAGTCGCAGCTACGAGGAGCGTCACGCGAAATAGCCGCTTTGACCTTCTTCATGACCGCACTTTGCGAGAACACCGGAAGGCGTGACCCTCTCGAGCTCGTCTGCAGTGATTTGTTAAGGCCTGAAAAAGAAATCAGGAAGAAACCTTGCAAATTGTTTTGTTCTTTTATATTCATTTTGTAAGAAGGTTAGTTGCACGCGTTAGTTAGTTGCCCGGCGGCCCTCCAAATCGGGGGAGATGCCACACCTGCGACATGCAGTTGTCACGCTTCCATTCGTCACACCTGTCAGCAGCTTAAATTGGCATGTCCACACCGCAGTGAAGGTTGGTGCAAGGCTGCGACTTTGCACGCCTGTCAGCAGCCCAAATTGGCATGACCACGCCAGGGATCAGAGTCAGCTTGATGCCCACGGAGGAGCGTGCGTTTCCGACCGAGCGCACCGAAAGGGGCAACCAGCTCACCGACGCCGGGATTGGTCTCCTGACGCCATCTGTCTGCCGACGCCGGATTGGTGGAAACCAGGAACCATGACAAAGCAGGCATAAAAAGCGGATCCGGACGGCTGAGACAGGTCGCTCGGAAACAGTGTGACTCGGACATGCTAAGACGCTACCATTATGCAAGAAAAGGTGAAGCGTGCAGACAGGACACAAGAGAAGAGAAGTGGACGACACCAACGCTGACTGTCAACTGAAGGGAGCACTGAGGCGAAAAAAAGGAAAGAAACAAAACTACCATACCAGGCACGCTACCATAGTGTGCTCCGATAGTTGGAGCCGTTTTGTATTCTGAATCATGTAACCTTTTTGAATGTATTCCTTTTTCTTCATTCTCTTAAAAGTCGCCTAGAATTTTTTCTCCCGGCACCTGGCACGGCACGATTGATAGAAACATCGTCGGCCGCACAGAACCCCGACTTCGCAACAGTGTTAGTCAGCGGTGCAATTGACCTCATGGAACTTTGGACGTACTGACAATAACAACAGCACCTATACATTGTTCGCACTAAGGTCGCCATTCACGTTCCATTTATGCGCACAGTAAAGTTTTGGACTCCTTCGCACGAAATCAAAACTGAAATGAGCCTGTTTCCTTGGCTATCAGCCACAGTCGCTCAGAGGGAACCGCTACTATATTGTTCTACACCACGACGCCGCACATGCTTCTATGCGAACCACGTGCTCCATATATCCACTGAACGAAAAAATTATGGGGTTTTTCGTGCCAAAACCAAGATCTGATTATGAAGCGCGCCGTAGTGGGGGACTCCGGAAATTTGGACGGCCAGGGGTTCTTTAACGTGCGCCTAAACTAAGTACATGGGTGTTTTCGCATTTCGCCCCCATCGAAATGCGGCCGCCGTGGCCGGGATTCGATACCGCGACCTCGTGCTTAGCAGCCCAACGCCACAGCCACTAAGCAACCACGGAGGGTCCACTGAACGACGCGCGTCCATTTCGTGTTCTGGGTGGGACCTATACGCTTACGCGACTTTCCACTGTGTAGGTAACGCACGCACTACACTTTGTAAACATTCCTTTCGAATTATTTCTGCCCTGATCAATTAAGTTTGACGTCATCTTGCAGTACGAACAGGCATGGATGTCTAAGAAGCGACACTTGCACATGTGCTCGGGAGTGTATAGAAGCGCTCTGCCCAACTCCACCTCGGACAAGAGGGTGAAGACGTTACGAAACCCGCTACTACAAGACCAGCAATGGGCTGTCCTGCAGGCCCGCGCAGCGGTCGCTAGGTACTTTCTGTCGGTCCCTGCGTGGGAAGCGACCGCTGCGCGCAGACGCGCGTCCTGCAGAACCTTCTCTAATCTGTCTGTACGCGTTGGTCTTCGCACACACACGATCGCTACGCTCTCGTCCGTTAATTTCACTCATACGACTCCACCCTTGTCTTCCCCGGCTCTGACCTAACTTGTCATTCGCTAATGCTCTTTATACATGCAAGCGCACATGCTCACTCTGCTTCGGCTCCCATTAATGACAAGTTCCGCGTGTGGAACGCGCTGCCCAGTCATTTACAATCGTCACCAGCTCCCGAGAAACCTCACTGCGACCGACAGGCAGGAGCTGCCGGGCCCATTTCTGAGCTGTCATCTCATCATTCAAGGCTAAACATTTCACTCCCTCTCATTTTCTATGCTTATCTACCCTATCTATCTATCTATCTATCTATCTATCTATCTATCTATCTATCTATCTATCTATCTATCTATCTATCTATCTATCTATCTATCTATCTATCTATCTATCTATCTATCTATCTATCTATCTGTCTATCTATCTATCTATCTATCTATCTATCTATCTATCTATCTATCTGAGTCCGACTCAGATAGGGGTCACGCCCACAGGCTAGTCTCGACGGGCCAAGAATTGGTAGGACTGCCACTCTTTTGCTGTTTTCCATCTCAGGGCAAGTGAGAGAGGAGCGCTACTTCTAATTTTACGTGAGTGAGTCGTGTGGCAGCAAAGGTCTAAGAAGTTTTTTTCGTATTTTTTTTTTCACCAGGCTCCCAGCGAAACCATCGCAGAATGAAGGGCTGCGAGGGGCCGGCAACCGACGAAAGCTTTTAGGTGCTCAAGTCAAGGCTTCGTCATTACGGCACATAAATCATTCCACGAGGGAAAAGCGGCTCAGTTCTTCGTCCCGAAAATGCGGATAGATTTCGCCATTTCACAGCGGTGATGGGGTTCCGCTGATTCGGATGCGGCTCGCGATTTCCGGAAATCGGATGCTACGCCGCGCTCATCCGGTATAGGCGCGGGTGTGCTAGAGGCGCCAGCGGCACACTGTATAGTCAGCCGAAAACCATCGTCACATATTTTTTGTTTGCTTGTTTCTTTGTTTGTTTGTTTATTCGTTTGTTTCTTTGCTTCTTTGTTTTTTTTTTTCATCTTTCTTTACTGCTTTCTTTCTCTCTTTTACGTGTGCCGATGACCGTCAGATTTTCTGCCTCCATAAGAACAATAATGTTGGAGGTGTAAAAATGCTGAGCGTATACCTCCTCACGCGACAGACACTGTCGAAATTCCACTCGATCAGTTCCATGTTTCGTGTTTCGTCTTGCACAGCATATATGGCAAACCGAGTTGTATGCGGCCGCAGGGTCCTATATAGAAAACAACACTACAGGAATACATATGCATGGGAGTTAGGGGCGATCTGGGGAGCCCCGGCCGCGACAAGGCGGCGCCTCATTGCCACGGGACGAGCACCGGTACCTCTGATAATTTCTATGGAGCTTGTTTCTGGGGCGTTACGTTTGAATGCGGCCGGATGGTTAGTCATGCGGTATTTTTCAGCACTCGCGGAGGAGACGACGATGATGTGTCTTCTTGGTAGAATGCTTCTATCTGTGTTCTCTGGTTTCTGGCGAAATCTTCGGAATTTCCTGGTGCCTCGGCTCCCAGTCTTGTGGCCATGGAAGCGGAGCCTTCCAGAGGCCCTCCTGGCCAGAGGTCATCAAGGCCGTCCTTCACGAGGAAGAAAGGAAGCGTGCTCAGTGACACCGAGGACACTGAGCTGTACTCCGTGTAGAATGAAGACTCATCGGATGATAGCTTCATCACTATCCGCAGAAAGAGGGCCGAAAGTAGGACTATCAACGCGAATAGGCCAACGCAAGCGAGCACGGCGACTCTGAAGTCAAGGCCTGAACGCTGGCCTCACGGCATCGTGTTCGTACCCGAGGAACCATCAAGCAACCTCCGACTGCTGAACAGGCAAGAACTATCTGTTTTCTTGGAAGGTGTCATGCCGAATGAAATTAAGGACATTTGGATAAATACACTAAAAAATGTCCTCGCAATCGATGTTTCCAACGGGAGTGCGCTCGAAAAACTGAATTAAATCTCGGAGCTAGGGCGCATCAAAGTGCGTTCCTATATCCCTATGGATGATGCATCCACAGCAGGTGTAATTTATGATACTGATGTCGCCATTCCCAATGCGGACTTGCCTATCCTCGTCAAACCAGCAAGTGAGGTTGTTGTCATCACGTGTGTGAGCCGCCTTGGAACTTCGCGCTGCGTCAAACTGATTTTCAAGGGAGACTGCTTACCATCTCACGTCAAAGTCGGTCACTTCCGACACCCTGTTCAGCCCTTCGTACAAAAGTCTCTTCAATGCCATCGGTGCTTTAGGCTTGGACATGTCAAGGGGGTCTGTCCAAACTCCTTACTGTGTCCCCGGTGGGCTGAATCTCACGCGATTATATCCGCAACAACTGAGGCATGCAGCAAAGTTATCGTTTTTATTCCTCGAGAACTGACCTATGTTCGCCAGCCGATTCCGCATCATGATAACAATCAATATGTTTGCCTAACAATTAAAAAGCGCAAACTCATGTTTACACTTGTAGGCGTTTATATATCGCCTTCAAGTAATTTAGATCCTAAAAGACTAACAAACATCTTGTCGGTGTGCCCTGCCCCATATGTCATCATTGGAGATTTTAATGCGCACTATATGGCTTGGGGAAGCACAAGGACAAATACAAGAGGGCAGGCTTGCAAACTTCGCCTACAACCACGGCCTTTCACTCCTGAGTAGACGGCACCCCAACGTTTATACCGGGCGTGAATTATGGCTGCTGTCTTGACCTAGCTTTTGTCTCCAGCTCTTTCGCAAGATGCGTTAAATGGTTCTCGGATATCAAGACACACGGGAGTGATCATATTCCCACGTACCTTGTCTTCAAAGGTATGTCCAGGTCCTTCCCACGGAAGACCATTCGGTTAATTGACTGGACTGAATGGAAGATGCTTGTCGAGAGGGCTGCTCCTCTGTATTAGAGAAACCAATCAAGTCTGCAATGTGAGACGCCACGCGCACGGTCACGGTTTCGTCGAAGCACACGGAACTGGATATAGAGTTGGAGCGACTTCGTGCGCTCCGTCGTCGTGCGGAGCAACGTTAACGGCGTACAAAATCCATTGAAGACTTTAGGACAGCCAGACGACTACAAAAGAAAAGTCAACGTCGCATGGATAGATTGGCATCTCGACGTTGGACAATGTTTTGCCAGTCACTAGACCCCCGAAAGCCGCTTTCCCACATCTGGAGAACCATACGTGGTGTACGTTCCCTCCCTGAACAACGCTTCCCACTCAAAACACTGGCGCTCTTCCAGAGGCGACTGGATGCTCATGTAGCAGCAGAATTTTGTGCAAGGATCGCTGGCCAAGCAACCGGTCCAGGCTTTCCAGCCCCCAGTCACATCCCTGTTTCACGTGACTGCCACATGGATCTTCCTTTCATAATGGAGGAACTAGAAGCGGCTCTTGCGCTATGCAGGCGTTCTTCATCCCCGGGACCAGATAGAATATCCTACCGCTCCATGAACAACCTGAGTGATGGCGCACGGAGAGAACTGTTACATCTATACAACGTATCTTGGCGAGATGGCATGGTACCCGAAGAATAGAAGACAAGCTACTTGGTGCCTCTCCTGAAGCAAGGCAAGTCCCCAGTTGAACTCACCTCATACCGCCCAATAGCGCTGGCTAGGTGTGTGGGGAAAGATAATGGAAAAGATGATCTTTGCCCGCTTGGAGTCGTACCTGGAACACTACAACATGTTACCAAATTGCATGGCTGGTTTTCGTCGAGATCGCTCATCAGTAGACACTGTTGTTGATATCGCTACGTATGTCCAGCATCAAAAGTCACCCAAAAAATTATCTGCAGCTTTGTTCTTGGATGTCAAGGGGGCATACAATAACGTATCTCACGAGGCTATCCTCGATGCTCTTTAGATGGCTGGCCTAGATGGTCGAGTTTTCTAATGGATTTCTCATTACCTTTTTATGAGATCTTTCTTTGTGTGTACCGGCGATGGTAAAATTGCACGACACTACAGCTATCGAGTTGTTCCTCAAGGCGGTGTACTAAGCCCTACCTTATTTAACCTCACACTCATTGGTCTTGTTGATCATCTGCCAGCAGCGATCAAGATATCAATGTACTCAGACGACATATGTATATTGACTTCAGGTGTGACACACCCTCAGATGCGTGCAAGATTTCAAAAAGCTGCTACTCTGACAGCTATGTACCTCCGCAACCAAGGTCTTGAAATCTCGTCAGACAAATGTGCACTGACGGCGTTCACTCGCAAACTAATGACACCCTACGCCATCACAATAAATGGCCAGATAATTTTCTATGAGAAGACTCACAGATTTCTCGGCATAATCAATGATAGAGATCTCTCATGGAGCCCGCACGTGACCTACTTGAAACAGCGTCTGACAGCAATCTCCCACCTTTTCAAGTTTCTGGGAGGAAAGACTTGGGGAATGTCAGTGCATGCAATGTTGGAATTATACAGGGCTCTTTTTCTGGGCTTCTTGAGATACAGTTTGCCCGTACTGACCAACACCTGCCAGACAAATCTTCGTGCTCTACAGGCTATTCAAGCTCGGCCTCTCAGGGTTTGTCTTGGTTTGCCAAAATGCGCATTGACAGTAGCGACTATTGCGATCGCCCGGGACCAACCCATACAAACACATATTAAGCACCTTGCCCGTGCCCGTTCCCATAACCTAGCAACACTACCATCAGAAAGGCCGCAGGCATCATTTTGTACTACAATTTCGGATTATTACACCTGCCTTCCATCAGGCTTCATCCCCGCAACTAAGCCATCGATTCCTGCATCGTGTTTGGCTCGACCTACAGTGCATCTCACCGTACCAGGAATCAGGAAAAAATCTGAGCTGTCATCACCTGCTCCTAAACAACACTGCTGCTCCTTTTGCACGAGAGGTACGCCGACCACATGTATATTTATACCGATAGATCGGCAACTCTCCAGTGTTCCTCTGGAGCCGTGCTTTTCCCAGCGAAAGCCACCACCATCAGTTTCAAGACATGTCACCAAACGACATCGATGGCTGCGGAACTTGCAGCTCTTCGCGCTGCACTTCGTCTAGTCAGCAAAGAACAACCTCGAAGATGGCCAATATTCAGTGACTCGAAGGCAGCACTGCAGTTATTGCTATCAGCCCTGCGGCGTGGACCACACGAACAACTGGTATTCGAGATTAGAGAATTAATCCATACCTTGACTGAAAAAGGGCACCAGGTGACGTTTCAGTGACTTCCGAGTCACTGCGGCGTCATAGGGAACGAACACGCCGAAAACTCTGCTAGGTCGGCTCTTCAAGGTAACAAAGAGGAGCCGATACCATTATCAAGGTCAGATGCCGCTAAAAAACTTCGAATGCTCAGCCGTGATATCGCGTTCTCTTCGTGGAACGCAGGAAGTTTTCACAACAACCGGCTGCACAACCTAGACTCTTCTCTACGCCTTTGCATTCCAGCAAGACTCTGCCGCCGCGAAGCAATCCTGCTTTGTCGAATATGGCTAGGGGTGGCGTTCACCAAGTCTTTCGCTTTCCGAATCGGATAGGCCGACGACGCCTTGTGTAATGACTGTGGTAACGAGGAGACTCTTCAGCACCTTCTTTGTGACAGTCCTCGCTATAATTTACAGAGACGATCGCTCGCAACCACGATAGCGCGCTTTGACCGAAGACCTCTAACAGAGGAACTTATTTTAAAATGTCAAGCAGAGGGCGACGAGGGCACTGTTGCAGTTTTTAAGGGCAGCAGAATTGGACAAGCGGCTGTAGCCTGAACATATGTTTATAGTGCTGCAAGTGTTACTGTACTGTGCGGTGACAGTATGCGGTGACAGTGACCGACTGTGATTGTGTGTCTAAGCGCCTTTCTTTCTTTATCTCTACTTTGTTCCCCTTTACGTCCCCCTCCCCTCTTTCTCAAGCGTAGGGTAGCAAACCAGATCTTCCCGTCTGGTTAACCTCCCTGCCTTTCCCCTTTCCCTTGTTTCTCTCTCTTTCATCGCTCGCGGGCTTTCTTGGTCATCCGTAAAAATATAAGCAGACAAAAAGTACTTGGCTAAATACACGTCAGCTTTATGTTTCTTTCAATTTCTTACACATTCTTCATAACAGCACGGCATTCAGAGCAGTTATTAAAAGATATCTAATTGCAATAAATATTAAATTGAGTGGCATCAACAAAAAGCCACTGGCGGCTACTCTGCTCGACTACTTCGAACAATATGCATTTGGTTATCTTCGCGTAGAATGGCCCATATTTTTTAAGGCACTCACTACGGGCCCGTCTTAATAGTGTGTAGGCTATTATGACAAGGCCCCTCACCGTATGCTTGCTAAAGTGAGGGGGTCGTTTTTTTAATCGCATTTGGTGTACACAGAGATTCTCTAGTCAGTGGTTGGCCCGTCTCACTGGGACGCACAATGACAACATAACAACACGTCGTTATTCATTTGTCTGCGGCCGCTAAAGCGGCATCTCCCTAAGGCACCCAATCCCCTTTCCCTGGGCTACACAATGGGTGGCTTCACTCCTCTCTGCAGGAGCCCTCTGTGTCAGGCGTAGTGCTGAAGTATAGGACACAAAAAAACACAAGTACGGCCGAAGTCAAACGAAACAAATGATAATCCGGCAACGAAAAAATAACCACCATGCGATTCCAACCACGGCCCCATTATCATGAACAATCGTTTCACCGCGGTGCCATAACACCAGACAGAAATGTTTGTGATTACGCGCAGGTTCTGTATCGGCTGATATTATTTCGTCCCTATGGTGTTACGGTTATAGTGACGGGTCCCCTCACTACATTCAGTTCCTTTTATTAAAATTCGATGCATGATAGCTTTGACACCTTGTGCATATATATGTATATATATATTGAACCATCAGTAAGAGTAGTAGCGAATGATTGTTCTCAGCCCTGTCTTTGTTCTCTTTCGCGAAGTTGGTCTTCCTCCTTTTCTGGTCGTTGAACATATATAAATCGCGAGGCGGATGTTAAAACAATTCAAAAATCAGCCTCGTTTAAGCTCTCGTATATGGAATCGCCGATGCAGTATCACTGAACCTTGTTTCTTCTTGTATTCGCACCGTTAGTGACTTAGAACTGGTATAGGCCGAACTTTTTATATCGTTTGGAAAAATGATCTTGAATGTTTGTTATCGTTCTCGGTCTAGCAGTAATAACATTGTAACTGATCTACATGATCCTGTTAATTGAATTATAGTATCCTATCCAAATGTTCCTGTATTAATAGCTAAGGATTTTATTTACCTGCATGTTATGTGGTCAACTGTTTTTCCACGCTCAAGTTTATTTTCTAAAGAATGCAGGAATTCTTGAGCCGCTGTTATGATTTCAAATTTAAGCAAATTATCACCCAATAAATGCGGATTACATCATCTACTTCGAGTGCAGTACACATTGTGCTCACTACGGCACCTGATATGTGCAGTTCCGTTCATTAGCTTCTGGGTCTTAGTGACGATGCCTTCCCTCAATCTGCAGTAGGTGTACCACAGTTAAGCATCATCGTAATCATACCACACGTATCTGAGATTGTGGAGCTGCTGACTTTGACACTAGTAATCGTCATTTATGTGTATTTATGGATAAAATCTTGCACGGATTCAGAGTGGTCTGTTTACATCACCTGGAAGCTACTTAAAGACAAAGTTACGTTCCTCATAGAAGTGTTTGGTCCAATAAGCACGCGCCTCGGCTTAAACAATCACTGAAAATGTTAGCGATAAAGAAGAAACGAGTTTCTCGTTCTGCTAAAGTTCTTAACTCATTGTCACGCTCGGATGCCTACCATTCTTTAAATGCGGAATATCAAAAAGGGCTAAAATCTGCTATAATATACCCATTTAAATGAGTTAGCATTGGGAGCGTCAAACAAAAAGGGAATGTGTGTGATGTGTCAAGTGTGGGAAGCGTGTCACGTGGTACAGGTAGAGAGGGGATGGTAGGAGGATATATATATATATATATATATATATATATATATATATATATATATATATATATATATATATATATATATATATATATATATATATATATATATATATATATATATATATATATATATATATTATTACTCAATATTACTCAATTTATTACTTTTAAGTAGCGAACGTTTTAATTATTGCTTCAATCGCAAACATATCAATTACGAAGTTGTAGGGCACCTTAAATAACCTCCGAATCAAGCATTTATTTCGTGCTGAAGTGGTCCTGGTTGTTCTTTTCCAAGAAAAAAACAAAAGCCCGCGCAATACGAAATAGATGCGCACTCGCACGCCGCTACTCCAGCGCCTACAAGCAACCATTGAAAGATATACGGCTGCATTCTCTTATCGCCGCATCGTACACGGCTCCGCAACGCTTATCAATGCGTCAGCGGCGTGTTTTCTTGATGCCGCGACCATCACATTGCGTGAAGCCCTGTGTCGAGCTGCCGCCGCTTGTAAAGCCGTGTATCCTTAGTGGAGATGGCAGACCGATGTCGTATACTTGCCGAAAAAAACTAGACAACGTTATACTGCCCCGCGAAAGATTTTATTATGCGCAAAGACATCCATTTTTCTCAGCAGCTCCGAGTAGCCAATGCCAGAGTGATCGGCGGGTAGCCATGCATGTTCTACTCATTTCGCAACCAGGAAGTCTCCGGCTATCCATTTAAAAAATGTAGTTTTGTTCGACGTATTAATGCGACTTTAGTGCATACACGTCACTTCGACGTCATTAGTCTTTCGTAGTTTTGTGACGCCGCGTAACAGAAGGGCTAAGAGGGCGCAGCGCAAAAAATGTTTGCCAATAGCGGAGGACTAATGGCGCAAAAATCGTAGATCCGGAAGTACTTTGTTTCATATGTGCGGCCTCATTATGCATAATCGGTATGCACACGGCATGTCAGATGTGTTATTTTCGCGGTTTTTGTGACGCCGCGTGGCAGACAAGCGAAGTGAGTGTGGCCCGAAAAATTTTTGCTAATCGTGAAGGGCTAGTGGCAGGTGCGGATAGAAACAGATTTCAATAGCTTTGCGTGATAGTACCTCAAAGATTCCTTAAAAATTGCACTTTTTTATTTATTGAAAGGCATGTGACACAGTAACGCATGGATTGCTCTTTCTTAATTTGCACAGCCTTAATGTGGAGAGTACTGTTATTGCGCAGTTGAAAGACTGCAAGAAATAATTCCCGGTTTGTAACAGCTAATAGCATCGACTCCTCTCAATCTTCAGTTACGTGAGGCGTATCACAGAGCTTCGTAATAGGGCTTCTGCCCTTTCTAATTTTCATACACGACTTGTCCACGAACGTAACATCATCCATTTGTCTTCCCGCCAAAAACTGCATCGATTATAGGCAATTTAACAGCACCTTAGATATTACACGACTTTATGAATGGTGTCAGATACCGCACGTCAAATTAAACATTAAC
Organism: Dermacentor albipictus; assembly: GCF_038994185.2. NCBI lineage: Eukaryota > Metazoa > Arthropoda > Arachnida > Ixodida > Ixodidae > Dermacentor > Dermacentor albipictus. Next base: position 161,754,016 of record NC_091821.1, on the reverse strand, counting down.
GCATGCAAATTTGTGCGTGTTTATCGACATTATATAATATTGGCCCAACATATCCCAATAACCATACTGATTTGGAACCTGTCTACTCATACGAATCCCTTGGTGTGCCCATCTCGTGTACCTTACCTCGGAAAACTCGTAGTTATTGCATAAGTAACAATGCGAGTCATACGTTAGGCTACATGGGCACGAATTTTTCTCGGGCCCCTCTATTCTTCAAATTACAGATTTATAATATATTGGTTTAAACTAAACTTGAATATGCAGCAGCTATATGGGTCCTGGTCTCAGATCACTCATAGCAGCGTTAGATGCTTTACAAAACCGTGCATCACGTTTCATTCTTTCCAACTGTCATAACGCCGCTAGCGTTATAGCCTATAAAAGACGCCCTTTTAGTACCCAGCCTTTCTCATCATAAAAAATACTTCCGCCTTCGTTTGTTTCAAGAGATTTATTACAACAGTTCATTCCCTATAAGGATGGGCTCCTGGCAAAACCATTGTACGCTTCCACACGGATTGATCACCATCATAAAGAAAGTATTTCATTTTGAAACACTAAATACTATCATGACTAATGTATTCCCATTAGATGTTTGTATTTGCAATCACCTTCCACACAGCGTTGTTCCCATTAGAAATATTATGGCTTTAGAAGCGCTGCTAGAAACCTCGTTTGTAAATAACATATAATTGTTGCATCATTCCTGTTATGGTTGTCAATTCTATTGTTTCTATTGTTGCTGCTGTTTATGTATGTATGTATGTATGTATGTATGTATGTATGTATGTATGTATGTATGTATGTATGTATGTATGTATGTATGTATGTATGTATGTATGTATGTGTGTGTGTATGTGTGTGTGTATGTATGTATGTATGTATGTATGTATGTATGTATGTATGTATGTATGTATGTATGTATGTATGTATGTATGTATGTATGTATGTATGTATGTATGTATGTATGTATGTATGTATGCTTTATTTCCACAAAAACTAAATACAGCTTTGCGGGCGTAAAGTGGGGAAAAAAGCTGCTCGTAGCAGCTTGACCAGCCCCAAATACCCTTAATACAAAAAAAGAAGGGAGCAGCAGGGCGAAAATACAGTTTTCCCAAGTACTTACATAATCAAGCACTACAACATATCATGCATACGCATCGCAATTCAGGCGAGGAAGAAAATACAACAAAAGCAATATGTGAGCAAGCAAGCAAAAACACAAAATCTCACTGCTTTTCAAAAGCATATAGGCATTGTACAACTCACATATGAGAGAAAAAATCAAGAATATCAGGAGGAGAACAAGTTTCAATACCAATTTTATTAACAATAAGATCGTTTAATAACCGAGGTAGCCTGGAGCACAGCATTTGTGATCCATAGTTTGTGCACGATTTTGGTACGTGCCAGTACTCTGGCTTTCTTGTGCTGTATGGAGTTTCGTGTAGCTTTAAGTTAGCCATAAAAGTAATGTAGCTTATGTTCTTTTTGTGTTCATTTTTATACGCAAGCAATAAAAGATACTTTAAAAGGGCCTGTACTTTCGGTGTGTTAAGTTTATGAAATAAATAAGCTGAAGGGAAATCGTATGGTTTATTACAAATAGCTCGAAGAGCCTTCTTTTGCAAGTATGTACAGACTGTTGATATTTGTGTCAGAAGTGGTAGCACAGACAAAACAACAATAATTTAAATGGCTGTGAAAAAGTGAATTATATAACAAGCACTTCATAGAGCAAGGAAGATAGTTCAAGGAATTAAAAATTCCAGGGATTTGTGGAAGCTTACTAGCAAGAAAATATGTATGGCTCTGCCACGTCATAGTATGATCAAAAAATACACCTGGCGATTTTACCGAGTGTACAACTTCAATTTTAGAATTGTTTATTAGCAAATCTTCCTCTAGAGTAATTTGCTTGTTCTTAGCGCGAAATAACACCGCCTTAGTTTTTTTGGTAATTAATAGTCAAACCGTTGTCAAATGACCATGTGTACAGTTTATTCAAAACTGCATTGGCTCTTATAATCAATTCGGCAAGGCGGTTAGATGAAAAGAATAACGTAGTGTCATCAGCATAGATTACGTAACGCGTATCAACATCAATGTTTACTAAATCGTTAATAAAGACATTAAAGAGGAGGGGCCCTAAAATACTAACCTGGGGTACACCTATCCACGCGTTCCTTGCCGGCGCAAGTTCTCGCCTGCGTTCTTGCTGCGCCTCGGTAATCGCTATAAAGAAATTGATATTTAAATGAAGAGATTAAGTTCGAAAGGGAAAACGTAAGTGGTAGTGAGTTTCGAACCTACGACCCCACGCTCTGAAGCCGAGTGTCTTACCCACTAGGCTAAACCAGCGCCACCTAACTACCAGGCCTGTCCACTCCGCTTGATGACGTCATGCTACCTGGACCGAAATTGCCATTGCCAAGCGTGGAGTGACAAAATTCGTGATGATAAAATGATCGCGACTCACTCGGGAGCATCCCCATTATGTTCTATGGCATTCGGACAAGGTAGCATGACGTCACGGATCGAAATGCACCGGCCTTGTGCGGTCTAGAAGGCGTTGGCAAAGCGTATCAACGTGCTCGCTTGCCCACGAGGAGTTCATAACTCCAAGGACCACTCAGCGGCGTTCAGCTGAACCTTAATGCTTTCACAATTGCAACGAATAAGAAGTGCTTAGGTGTACTCGATATCTTTTTTTTTTGTCGCAGCTTTATAACATATTAGCAGTGTCGTAAAAACTGTTGTAGAAGCATAGAAGCAAGGCATTGGTACGTTTGGCCCCTACTCCAGATCCTACATTTATGGCTTGCGTAAGTACTGTTGCATTTCGTCAAGAAACGACATCCTCTTGATAACAAGATGAAATATTTTTTGGAGAATTAAATAGTTTTAGCGCCTACTGAAAGCTTCATTTCTCGGGGTTAATCTGGAACACTTTCCACCGACCCTCGGCACTAATTAATTGCCACTTCTGCGTTATACCTGGTGCCACAGCGAATGTTGTTATGTTGTCACTGTGGACTAGCGCAGATTAAGCTCATCGAGCCTGAATATCAACAATTTTTCTACCTAAAGTGCGCCTGCGTCAAAGCCACCTTGACGCTACTGCCGTTGAAACTACGGTCAGCCCCACCATACTCTTCTGCGCTTTCATGTGACAAACAATACGTCCTCGCATATCTAGTTGCAACTCGTATGCCCTGAAAAAAAGTAATAAAAGAAAATGCCCGCGACGCGAGATGAACAGAGAGGAACGTTTCATTTTTGCCGGCGGCGCAGTAGATTAATGAAGGGTCTCCGGGTCAGCTTTGTCGCCCCATGGTAAAAAAAGGGGGTTAACTCATGAGCTGGAAGCATGGAAGCTGCCGCCTAAAATTTAATACATCAATAAACACCTCTCTTTCATAGCGACAGAGACATGGTAGCACAACTTCTGTCCATACTGTCGTGGCAGAGCAGGCAGAGATAAGGGGGAGCTGTTCGACAAGGTCTGCGATATAGTTTCGGGTAATATTTGCAAAATAAAGGAGCGCTGTAAGGTTCAGCGTACGGTCACGTATGATATGGGTGTAGAACCGAACCCGTACCCTAACCGGAATGTTAGCCGAAGCTGAACCCGAACCTGAACCAATATTCTTAGAACGTGCCTTAGAATATTCTTAGAACGTGCCTGTACCCCAAACGAACTTGAACCGAAAATAAAAATAATAGCGATTGCGGGTTCGGCATGAAACGGTTTCTTTATGTAGGGTGCAAAAGAGTCCTGTATACATAATCGAGTTCTCGAATTAATTGCTTTTCAGTCCGCGCCTCCTACAAGATCGTGCATGACGACTCATTGAGTAGACGCTATAGGGACGCGCTTGTTTGGCTTGGTGCCCATGGATATGGCTCAACCCACTACGGGAGATCGGCCATGAATGGGACGGCAGTAGGTTAGAAAGGAGAAATACTTTAATAGAATTTGGTATTTAGAAATCATATTAAATTAATACTAGTCGGTATTATTCAATTTCAGGCTGTATTATTTTAAAATTTGAAGTTAATATTTTTGCGTTCATATTGAGGAAAGTATAACAATTAACTTAGCACGGCAGTCTCTTTGTTTCACTTACAAAATTAAATATGGCACCGAATACGTTCTTATTGTAGTGCCCTAGTTCACACGCCCCAAGAGACAGTATCACCGGAAGCGTAATGCCCAGTTGAAGTTGGCGAACAGGACTTTCTCATCATCATCATCAGCCTGGCTACGCCCACTGCAGGGCAAAGGCCTCTCCCATACTTCTCCGACTACCCCGGTCATCTGCTAATTGTTGCCATGTTGTCCCTGCAAACCTATTAATCTCATCCGCGCACCGAACTTTCTGCCACCCCCTGCTACACTTCCCTTCTCTTGGAATCCATTCCGTAACCCTTAATGACCATCAGTTATATTCCCTTCTCATTACATGTCCTGACCATGCCCATTTTTTTTTCTTGATTTCAACTAAGATGTTATTAACTCGTGTTTGTTCCCTCCCCCAATCTGCTCTTTTCTTGTCCCTTAACCTTGCACCCATCATTCTTCTTTCCATAGCTCGTTGCGTCGTCCTCAATTTAAGTAGTCCCCGCGCGCTATAACGTAAAACTATTCCAGACGTTTCGATTCCATTTCTGCAATCAGCCCTACGCCATTGGTCAAAAACTTTTTTGGACCACCCCCACTTCCCCTGTCTGTCGCCCGATGTCACGAAAACCGCGATAGCTCCCCATCTGATATGACGGGTACAAACTGATTATGCATGAATTGATCGAACGAAAGTAAATAGTTATTTCCGATTCGACGCCTTTTCGTGATGAGCCCTCGGCTATCGGTCAAAAGTTTTCGGGCTTCACCCACTTCACCTGCGTGTCACGCGACGTAACAAAACCGCAAGAGCTCACTGCGTCAAAGTGACGTGTACGCGTTAACGACGCATTAATATGCCGAACAAAACTGAATTTTCTTCTGAATAGCCGCAGGCTGCCCCGTTCCGAAAGGTATAAAAGATGGCTGCCGATGATCGCTCAGGAACTGCCTTCTCGCATCTGCCGGGGAGCATGGGTTTATTCGCGTATAATAAAACTTCTTGCGTGGCCGTGTAACGTTTTCGAGCACTTTCGGCACGTTTACGACCTCATTCTGCGAACTCTTCTTTGCTCAGCACCCTTTTTAGCGTCATTCTAAAGCTTCCGTCACATGCCGCCGCAATTTTCGACCGGCCACCACAAGCTAAGTAAGGGAAAGCGGACCAGTCACAGACGCAGGCACCATCCTCTTCATCCGGTTATCGATTTTCAGTGTAGTGGCTCGGCCCAATCGATTCCCTCTCCACTTGAGCATGCTCCTCGCCTCTTGTCAGCCAATCAGACAAGACAAGCCGCTCAGTGTAGGCAATGTTATTCGTGTTTCAAGCAAACAGAAGTGACCTCCTAGGAACGAGGAGCGCGTTTTATTGGTTTGTTCACACAACCCTGCAGGTGACCGCCCGATGCTTGCGTCAGTGGTTACGCAAATTTGACGTCAGCAGATTGGAATAAAAAACATATTGGAATAGTTTTACGTTACAGGGCCCCCCTTCTCGTAAGCCTCCAGGTTTCTGCCCCGTAGGTCAATGCTGGTAAGACACAGTTGGTATACATTTTTCTTTTGCGGGATAATGACAACCAGCTGTTCATGATCTGAGAATGCCTGTCAAACGCACCCCAGCCCATTCTTATTCTTCTCATTATTTCAGTCTCATGATCCGGATCCACGGTCACTAACTGCCCAAGTAGATGCATTCCCTCACGACTTCCAGTGCCTCGCTACCTATCGTAAACTGCTGTTCTCTTCCGAGACTGTTAAACATTACTTTCGTTTTCTGCAGATTAATTTTAGACTCACCCTTCTGCTTTGCCTCTCCAAATCAGTGAGCATGCATTGCAATTGGTCCCCTGAGTTAATAAGCAAGGCAAGTTACTAAGGTATTCGCAAGTTACTAAGGTATTCTCCTTTAACTCTTATCCCCAATTCTTCCCAATCCAAGTCTCTGAATACCTCCTGTAAACACGCTGTGAATAGCAGTGGAGATATCGTATCTCCCTGCCTGACGCCTTTTTTTATTGGGATTTTGTTATTTGTTGGGATGTCGTTGATTGGATTCTTTATTGAGACATTGGCAGGCAGCAACTCAATTTCATCTCCGACTTCACCGTGGATATAGGATACATTGAAGGCCCAGATAACGCAGCAGCAGATTCCCTCTCCCGTATCGACGCAGCGTTTATCCATCGATTCGGGATTACGTCATTAGCCTTGTCCGACGTGCCCCTGCCATTTTCTTCAGGCACTATGACTTGCTATATGTCAAGGGGTCGAAGAAGCGCATTCGTTTCATTCCGACTCCACTATCAAGTATTTTACAAGCTACACGGCGCATGCCAAACCGGATTTCGTGCCACCCAGCGTCTAAATAATTCCCGCTTTGTATGGCCAAGTGTGAATGAACTCTGACGTGCGCCGGTGGGCTAACGAATCCCTTCACTGCCAATGTTCCAAGACGACATGACACGCGAAGTCGCCAATTCACTCCTTTCGTCCACCTAACGCCTGGTTCAATCACATTCACATTCATATCGTTGGCCCACTGCCATCATCCCGAGGTGCTCGCTACATTCCCACTTGTGTAGACGGTTATACCCGCTGACCTGAAGCATTTCCTCTAACTGACATAATGGTACTTGCAGTGGCTTCCCCGTTTGTCACTGGCTGGATCTCGCACTTCGTATGCCCCAGCGTTGTTACGACCGATCGCAGCCGGCAGTTCGAATTTGATCTCTTGCGCGAACTCACATGCCTGCTTGGTGTCTGCCATATCCATACTGCCACGTGTCACCCATCGGTAAATGGAATGGTTGAACGCCTTCACCGCCAACTTAAAGCTACTTATACTGCCCGCCAGGCTCGCTCTTCTTGGGCTGAAGACCTTCCTCTCGTCCTGCTAGGCGTGCACTCCTCTTTTAAGGAAGACCTCAACTGCATGGCTACGGAGCTCATCTACGGCACAACATTGCGGTTTCCCAGTGAATTTTTCGCACTAGCTACTGCCGACACGCCCGATCCAGACAGCTATGTTCAGCAGCTCCGCTTCCTGTTTGCACGCTTGCGTCCTTGCCCTACTACGGTTGCATCCTCAAGTAATGTTTTAGAGCGTAGCTCTTAGGCGCCCGTTCCTGGGTTGAGCGTCGGCGTCCGCGTAACCGCGTGAACACGCGCGTGCCACTGATCCCGCCCTTGTCGCCGTCGTCTACAACAGCTGGCTCTTTGGCGCCACTCTGCATAACCGCACGAACGCGCTCGTGCCACAGCTCACGCGTTCGTCGTCTTCTTCCACAGCTGGCTCCGATGCCGCTCATCATGCTAGCGCTGACATACTGCCCCTCCCTCTGCGAAGGCGTTGACGGCACTGACCCACTGCCTGTCGGTGAGGTGATCTTGATCTGAAATTATTTGCCTCAGTATATCGCGAAATGAAAATACGCATAAAGCTGTGCTCAACTTTTGCATTTGGAAGTATCGTAATGGTCAGACATTTTATTTTTTTTGTCAGCAAAGACATGCCTACAGCGAACAACGTTTTCGTACGGCGTGAAGGCGTCCGACCATTTCTTACGCTTCCCTATGACAGCATTTTCAAAGTATTCAAGCAGACAGAAAAAAAACTGTTACCGTCGACCTCAACGAATGTGAACAGTTCGTGGCGATAGACAGAGCCAAACCAACCTATCTATAGCGGCCTCGCCATCATTATTCGCTTTCAACGACTTTACAACCGCTGAAATGACTGATCTACCAATCACCCGGCATCAAAGGCTGTTTCCTGGGCACCGCTGTACCGCTGCTTTTCTGCTAAGGAGGGGGGCGGGGGGTGAGCTGATGTAGAGCATAGACATTAGTGGCACGTACCCACTCTGCGGGATTGGCCAAGAACGTGTGGTAGCTCCATAAAACACTAAGAAAGAAGAATGAAAAAATAATTGTACACAAAATTGGGGAATAGGTATATGGGATGTAATGGGTAGATTTTAGCTTATTATTTAATGGAATGTGGAAATAAATTAAAACAAAAAGACAGCTACTATAATTAATTTTAGATAAGTATAACAGAACCTTATATAAGTGTTGATTTTATAGTAGAAATCGTGCTGATCCTGCCATAAAATCCTTGATGGCATCGCCAACCTTCCTGTCGCGGTGCCCAAGGGTCCAGACACCCAAAGATAGTAAATATTTAACAGTTATGTATAATCTAGAATGGTCGAACGGAATTTCTAAGGCTCTTTTTCGCAATTCAGAATATTTTTGACAATCAATGAGAAAATGACCTATATATTGCTTCATGTTCCTAGCAAGAGGGACAGTTCGGTGGGGGAGCATGACCAGCTCTGTGTAGGTAATAATTGAGAAATGGAATTCGGCAGCATAGTCTAGTGATTTCGACTTCAAGTGCTCGGGATTGACAGAGTTTACTATTTCAATAATGTTGCAAGTGCTGAAAATGTGTAGAATTTGTTTAAAAAAGAGGCGCGGAATTCACGCCGCGTCACTTGCCTCCGAAATATCGCCCTCATGATGAAAGCGGATGCCGGTAGGATGTCCATGGCTGAGCCATTCAGGGACGATTTCGCCAACAAATCTGCAATTCAGAATTGGGCCCTTGTGCCCTGGTACCAAAACAAATCTAATCAAAACCAAATGGAAATGGGGAAAAGGGCGATAGTTAAAAATGGAAAAAGGGAACAGTTATCATCCTTGCCAATGCCTCCGCCGTGTTGTCCGACTAAACGCCGCACGCAACAGCCGCGTCACATCAGGCAGGAGTTTTGCGCCGATCCTCGCTTTCTTGCGTGCGTAAATATACGAACGACAATTAAAATTTGGAGTCGGATATCCCGGAGCACAGACACGCTAGAAGAATTCATCCAACTGACACTGTGTAGAAACACGGTGGCCTCTAACTTTTCAATACAAACATATCCCACTTACTGCAGTCAACAAGAACGTAATTATTCAATTTTAGTTAATTGGACTGCTGACAGCGACAATTATCATCTCACTTTGTGTCCCCCTGGCCACATAACGCATTTGCACAGGTGGTCTTCGCGTGCCTCCCAGTGCCTAATTTTAAGAAAACCATCAAGCTTAGTTTTGAGCGCCCTGTACAGCGGTGTTTATTCACGAAACACTAAGTGAATCTTCGAAATCAGTATAGCGTTAAGCTTATAGCTATTTCTTTTTCGCGTCGTAAAATCTACTTTTTACCCCGATTTCATTTAATCAGTTTCTATTATGTTACCACCTCGAGTGTTCGCAATCAGAGACGAATGCTTTTCAGATGCAAACATAAAGGTACTAAACTGCGCAAATCAGAGCATGTGGATCAAACAAAATCATTTTATAAAGCCTTCCGGGAATCAACATTTCAGTTCAGTCATTTTGTGGCGTAGATAACACATAAGAAGTGCTTCTAGCTTTGCGACCTGCAGCATATGGCTCGTAAAGTTTCAACGCATCAGCATTCTACTGAGTATCGCACAGAAATAACTGTGAGGACTGTAGGCAGGAAGTTTGATAGGCGTATTGTAAGCATAAAGTTAATAAAATGTACAAGACTTCACTTTACTGTATGCTGGTGACAGCTCCGCTTCGTTTTGCTTGTAACTCCGAAAAGGACGAGGAAAAAATACCAGATCGCGGAATATTGTAGCAAACGGTAAACATTCACTGATGCTGATACTCAGATGTTCTCTGATAAAGAGTTCAACAAGGTTTAAGCATCTGCAAGGATAAAATGTGGCACCCACTCAGACTGGTGCCTGCCCGGGCCATATTTTCCGTCGCGGTCGAACACCCCAGGCTGTATAATCCAACATTGGATCCTGCTTGTATTGCCTGTAAGTGCACATAATATCAATCGAAATAAATCGGAGAGTTGAAGCAATATCTTTTTCAGAAACGATTCCTCCCAATCACCGTATCCTTAGAGATCCGGCAGGCTCTGCGTGCTCATTGAATAATAAGAAAACACAGCAGAGAATAATCATTTGAGCTGTATTAATAAACTGTCCTTCTACACTACCAAAAAATTATTCCACTGAGGTCCCGACGCTTTGGTTTCGCTGCAAAATTCTAAGAAATTCAATCTTGACCTTCATTTTCTTTTTTAATACCCAACCTATTAAAGCTAGACTAATATAATATATAGGTGTAAAATTATGCTACATGAGTCTAGGCTGATTTAGCGTTCTTCTTTAGCCTCTTTAGCGTCCCTTTAAATGCTGTTTGCAAGACACGACACGCTACTAGCATTTGTTGTTCTTGTTGTTGTTGTTTATAAGAGATCGTCTTATCCGAGTCAGTAAACGCGACACTGGCTGTGTTGTCTTCCACAGCATCGAGCCCAACCTGGCTTAATTAACGAGGAACAGTGAAACACTGACTAGGCTGATTGTCTTGTATTCACTCCGCTACGGTAAATACAAAGAATTGCGGGCATTGCTTGTCGGCAATTTCGTAACAAACTTGGCCTTGGAAAAGAAGAAAGAAAAAAAAGATGGTTTGTTAGTCATACGCGAAACCAAACTTTTTTGCAGCTAAGGTGGCGGCGAGCAACAAACGCTGGGTAAGTATAGGAAGAGCTTTGCCGAGCCAGCTTCCAAGGCATATGAAGCCACTTAAAGCCATCAGAACAATGACCGCACTCAATAAACACTCCAGTCGAATAATGCGTGTCCTACCTGCTTTGCCTTAAGTTGTGTGCTATTCAGAGATTGCACTATTTTGTAGCTCGGCTGTTCTACTTTTACGTTGTATAGTGTGATTGGCGCAAGTGACGCAACATTTCCATCACTTACAAACGCAAAAGCAAGGCCATCGTTTAGCCCCATTACGATAGTTGATAGAGCGCCGGAATGGCACGTTGGTATGTGCGCTTGCACCTGCTATGCCGGAAGTGCCATTGGTTTGAGACAAGTTTGCTTGTTTTTAGCATGCGTCATTTTCAATTAAGCGAGCTTTAGCTTAGTCCCCCAACCCCTCCCCCCCTCCCCGCCTGCCCTCCCTTCCCCGAACGATGACAGCGACAGCGGGGAACCTAGGGTAGGCGTGACAGTAAGCGACCTTTTAATTTCTCTGCTTGGCGACTCTACTGATGAGGCAAAGTTCATTAGGCAAGCTTGTCCCTAATGACACTGCAAGAATGGCCGATTAGAACTGCTTAAGGATAAATATCATAAAGATCAAAGCATGCTGTACTTTTGTGCACTAAAATAAAGATGTCAGAGTAACAAATACTATATTTGTAGACGGAGCTCCTATAGAAATCGTACCAAGCGTTAAATCAGTAGGAGTACTTTTCCGCACTCGAGACATTCTACCGCGTGGCATTGTGAAACTGATTTTTAACAGTTTCGTTCTATCTAGGGTTTGCTATTGTTGTGTACTATGGGTATAAAACAAACAGGTGAACTTGCAGAAATTAAACATATTACAGAAACGCTTTCTACAAGCTATAGATGGCGTTTCTAATTATACTGACATTCCTCCTTTGTTCCGAAAATAAGATATTTTGCAAGAAACCAGGCTTTAAGATTATGGGGTTTGCAAAACTTCTAAGGAAGAACTAGAGAATGGCATGCCTCCTTTGCGAAAGCTAGCTCATCTTGCAGACAACCTAGCCGCTTATCCTACATGAAATGATGAACTTTGGAAAGTTTGAACGTACAAAACAACCTACGGTAAACCAACGGTACAAAACAAGTTACTCAGACTTCTGAATACATCGCACAAAAGCAAATTTAATTTAGAGAGCGTAACTTTCAAAGAATGCCGCATTAATTGCAAACCCACTTATTCTCTTGTATCGGTTTTTTTCTTCTTCTTTTTACCACGGCATAATATTGCTCATTTGACATTCGTTTTTGTTTTGTTAGTAGTAACTTTGGCTGCTCTGAATGTCAAATGTTTTCTTTCTGAACTACCGCGATTAATTTATCATGTACATTAGTGTTGTTAATACGCCTCTGCAAACTTGACTACTGTTCGTACGTATGACGTCATGTGGCTGTGCAGCTGTCATCTTATGTAGGCACGTGACTTCATCAAGTTGTCGATCTCGACATCTTTTTCTCCTGGTCTCCAGCATTACGTGTATTAGTATGACTTGTTGTAGGGCTATTTAGTACATGATACTTAAAGTGAAATAGGCTCACAGCATCAGAAGAAAAACCGGCGGTAGGACAGGAAGTAACTTGCAATTCACTTCAAGTATCATGTACATTGCCTATGATATAAATTTGTTTATTATTCATTTATTATTATTGGTAAAGAGAGGGATCACTGACAAAATTGAGCTTTACAAGTGAATGGGCGTGATAATTTAAATGGTTCGGGCTTTAAGGAACACCAGCAGTACCACAGCATGCGCCGATGCGCTGCTACATGCGTACGCTCCGTTTCCTCGATTAATTCAGAGTTCAGTGGTGACGTGAATGCATCATGGCGACATTTAAAGATAAACTATTTTCTTTTATAGAATACATGTTTGTTTATAGCTGAAGGATGCTAGAAGCAATGATTGTTGGTGTCCCGGATGACTGCCCTTCATAGGATTAATTTCTCAGTGGATTGTGCTGACGCGCAAAAAATTTGATGGGCGCCGGTTATGTTTTCAATAGAAATAATACGAAGTTATCCACGAGGCACGTCGGACTTCTGGGCCCGTATTCACAAAAAAAAAGAAATAAAAGAAGTGAAGGCATTTACGCGAGAACAGTCCTCAACAGCAGATGTCAGCGAATCGCTAAGTCGGACATATTATTAGCAAAGGCGGCACCAGTTAAGAACGAAGCGTTTTGTGAAATCAGAGCCTGAACTCTTTATTCCAAGCCCGGAGCTCAGCGGACCGAGTTATGATACTTCAGTTAATTAGTAATATGCGTTAGTAAGAATTAGCTCTTAGATGAGAGTGCGTGCACCCGCATTTGGCAATGATTACATCAGTGATATGACCGGGGTAGTTGGAGAAGTATGGGAGAGGCCTTTGCCCTGCAGTGGGCGTAACTAGGCTGATGATGATGATGATGATGATGATGATGATGATGATGATGATGATGATGATGATGATGATGATGACATCAGTGATGCTGTATTTCTCTCGCTTTTTTTTTACTGCAAGCAAGAAAACTCCTTGTCAGCATGTAAGCACTTCACACTAGAATACACCTCATGCTGCTAGGAACAACATATCGGTATCTACACTGGTGGCTTTGTGACGACTGATTCATCCACCGTAGCAGCGTGGATTCCATTAACAAGCGTTAGTAGAAAGAGCGTAGGTTAGGGCGTGTTGGTATTCCATAACAGAGGTTTTTTAGCGCACGAAAAGGGACGAAAGACAGTGGCAAGACGCGGAGACAGCGCCAGTAGTATGTTAGTATGTCCGTGAAGCTAAGCCAGAGGACCTTTTCCGTTTCCACGGAGTTGGCAGAGCTGCGAGCAGCTTTCGTTTACATGTTAAAGCAGCCAGTGAGCCCCTGGGTCATATTTAGAGACGCATGTTCTGCTTTCTTATCCCTGAAGTCACCACGTTCCAACGACCAGATCATCTACGACATCAACTGCTTACACAGCGAAGCCAGTGGTATGCAGCACAGCGTTCCTCTGCAGTGGCTGCCTTCCAAGTGCGGTGTAGCGGACAACGTACACGCAGACTGCGCTTCTGGTTCGGCACACAATGCCATACAGAGATACTTCCGATACTTTTTTCAAGGAGTGATGGATCAGCTCTGGTGTCGTGTCTTGCAAGGGGCGCCCAGCGGATGGTCTGGGCTGATTCGGAAAAGCAGCACGAACATATTCGTATAAACGATCATATGTGCGACTTTCGAATGCCATATGTAGCCCTAACAGGTGCGACATGGAGTCTACTACGTATTCGTCTAAACATCGCAAACGCAAAGTATTTGCTATTTGAAGTCAAGCTGATTACGTCACCACTGTGCCCTGCCTGCAAATTACGGGAAAATATTGACCAGGTAATCTGCGCTTGCAGGCTATACGCACCACAAAGAATGGCCCTAATGTCCGCATTCAATATGCATAAACTGTCATCCTTTGAACCAATACACTTCCTTTGCCCGTGGACTGACACTGCATTTCCGTCGCGAGCAACAAATACACCTTCGCGTTTTCTTATAGACATTAGTCTCAATGAGACACTACTTTAGTTGGGTCTTAGGTGCTGTGTCTTGTGTATACTGTGTATCTTTGTTGTGAATTATGCACATCATTTGACTTTTCATCCTATCTATCTGGAATAGTATGCTGGGCATGCTGCCAGTCAAACCTCTCCAGGATTCATTAAACCTCTTTCTCCTCTCGCCACACCAGATCACTCCGTAGTGGCTTTCGTGTTGAGAAAATAATGGAAAAGCGTGGGTCCACTGCCGGTGAAGTGGGCTGTAAACGGCGTCGCACTGAGCTTTCACAGCGCAGTAGATATGCGGTACATGGTATGGTGGAATAAGGAGAAGAAGCTTTCCCACGAGCAGTGGCGTAGCCAGGCTGTGGAACACCGGGCACGTGCCCCTGCCGAAATTTCTCTGTTGGTATGCAGACTTCTCAGTATTACTCCACCCCTTCCTTCCCTCCCCGTGCCCGGTTCCACGGTGAAGGGGGTGCATCCCCCCCCCCCCCACCGAAAAAAATTTTGGCTACGGCACTGTCAAGGAGCGGCCGAGAAATAGAACGGTTGGGTGCCTAAGCTATGCGTTCGTGTCGAGGAAGGCAAATGAGACAACATTGAACAGCGAGAGCAATAGTAGAAAACCACGTGCCACTAATGATTTCCAGCCGTTTAGTCGCACAAGCGAAGAATGCGCGGCTCTGAGAGCCTCGGTGGTGTACTCCAGACCTCAAGACTAAAGACAGGGGAAGGTTCAGTGGTTAATGGTGAGTTCGAGATATAATTAAGTTGCGCAATTGTATTTTAGTACATATTTGATGAGTATTATGCACCGGGATTACGCCTGACATGGCAAACTTGCAGCGGAAATTTGGGAGCGCGGTACCTTGGCCGCGAAGGCCGGAGATCGCAAAGGAGCAAACGTCACTCGTTCGAACTCGTGGATTTCGCCAATTGGTTCGCTTCATGCATATGAAAAGAAGATGCCTTGTCATCCCTTCTTCATCCCCTCGAAAGTGAAACTTGCCAAGTGACAACATCGTTTGTAAAGCCCACGAGAAAAAGCTCGTTTTTTCTCACACGGCTACTCCCGCTCTACATATGCTCCAAGATATGATCCGTTATGAAATAGAAAATCTTCTTATTAGGCGACAAGTAAAGCTAGCAAAGAGTTAACGACACGAAAGGCTCATTGCTACATTGTATTTGGGGAATTTATACCCTCGTTCTTGTCATTCCCGTATATGTTCAATCCAGTACTGAGACATTCTGAAGAATTACATGATTCCTAATTACCGCCCTGCAGACCACCTAAAGGTTGTTGCCTCAGTGCTGTTATGTTTGTTTGTGTGTTTGTTTCCTATAATGTAGGAGATCACAAGCCCAAACCAACCACTATCCCTGGAAATTCGGTATAAATGTTTACCGTATACAGAGTCCTTTCATTTCGAGGCACAAGCTGAGGGAGAATATGGAATGCCTAGATGGAGGGTTTCCCCCCCACAACATCCGGAACTAAAGAGAGTACATGCTCACAGCGCGCAACTATAAAAACCAGGTATCAAACCGAATGCATGCAAAGGGTAAAGCGGCGCGTACAGAGAGGGCGACGCTTCGGGCACGCGTAGGATATCCCGTGTCCCTGTGCATTGAGTTGTTGGAGTGAGCGGGGAACACGCGGAAGCACGCAGGGATGAAAAGTAAATGCACCTAGCAAAGAAGACGGCATTGATAAATGGCAGCGAGCATTCATTACGGCTGCATTCATGCCCCGCTTTAGCGGTCCGATTGCTCTAGCATTCGCCAAACCGTTGCGATGAACTTTTTGCATAGGGTTGGTCGCGGCATTTATATTCAAGAATGTGCATTATTTTCGCCCACACAGCTCGAACGCCGTAGCGCGCGTGAAGGGGTGCAGACGATGCAGTCGAGCGACACCAGTAGCAGAGAGGGAAAACCCCGGAAGTGGCACCCCGGCATAAAAACGGGCAACTATAGAGCCGAGAAGAAAAATAACAACGTCCACGCAGCGTTCGCGGTCGCAGCACATTCAGAGCTGAAGGTAAACGAACAAGGCCGACAAGTTCAGCCGCTGTAGCACACTCAGTGTAGCGAGGAAAGCAGACACCGACAAGAGCAACAACAGAAGCCAACGACCACCGTCGCGGTCGCCTCGCAAAAGGTCTGCGTGGGGAGGGGACACTGAGAACGCCGATGCGACGAGCGAGTGCGGATGCGACTCGCCTGAATGCGCTTCGAACGCGCGTCCGGGACTTTCAACGCGTGGCCGCGCGTGGCTCCGAAAGCAGAAGCGACGACCGCCGCTGGGCGGCCACTGAAAATGGGGCCACCACTTTTATGAGCCCGGCCGCGTCCGGGACGCGGGCGACCGCCAAGCGAGGACAACGTCCCCCGAATGCATTTCTGCGGACCCGAAGCCGGGCGACCGCCACAGCGCTGGGGACAGCCCGGGAGCACGGCCGACCGCCCGACGAGCCAGCAGCCGCCGATCGCCATGCAGGTGAGCAGTTTCGACAGACTGCAGAGGCCGGCCGCTCGCTGGTAATGCCAGCCAGCGGTCTCTGCCAAAGCAGCCGCTCGTCCTTAGACTTGGCGAGGTATTTGAATTATACACGCACTGGGTCGTCCATT
The DNA here is from genome assembly GCF_038994185.2 of Dermacentor albipictus. Lineage (NCBI taxonomy): Eukaryota > Metazoa > Arthropoda > Arachnida > Ixodida > Ixodidae > Dermacentor > Dermacentor albipictus. The sequence continues at coordinate 161,737,097 of NC_091821.1, read as the reverse complement.
TCCGGCCAACACGCCGTCATCGGTATGCGTTCCAATGTTGAGTAATTCCAATTTATGAAGGAAATCCTTCGATATGACGTGTAATGAAAAAGTAGGATCTATGAAGTTTAGTCCACGGGCCTTAATTTCCAATGTATGCTGTTCTGAATATTTGCACGCTAATGAAGTGTTCCCCTCAGCGTGAACGGCCCTCTACAATATATATATATATATATATATATATATATATATATATATATATATATATATATATATATATATATATATATATATATATATATATATATATATATATATATATATATATATATATATATATATATATATATATATATATACATATATATATACATATATATATATATACATATATATATATATTTATATATATATATATATATATATGTATATATATATATATATATATACCTTAGCAATGCTGGCTTTCAATGCACAACCTAGATTACAGCTCACGCCCAGGTTGCGTTTGCGTCGACCTGCAGAGAAGCCTGCCATGGTGGCTTGGAACGCTAGCGTTCTGTAGCGGAGATCCAGTCGCGGATTGGATTCCCGGCCGCGTAGGCCGCATTTCCATCGGGGTGATAGGAAAAAAGAAGATCGTGTAGTTAAATATAGGCAGACATTGAAGAACACCACGTGGGCAAAATTAATGCGGAACTATCCACTACAGCGTCTCACACAGCCCGAGAAACTGTCTGTGTCCGTTAAACACCATGAATCAATCAATAAACGGATGGATTCAACAGGCGACCAACTACGTAAAGTAAATAACGAATGCAACAAAAAGAACAGAGAAGCACTGAAATCTCCCGTTCAAGCAGAAACGAAAATAATGTTTCCCCACTCGCCTTTTGTTCATAGCTGTTTTATTAAAAGAGTTGCATATCTCGCTACACATCAAGCGGGTATTGAGTGGCTTTTTCGCTCTAACAACAGCGTTCGCAAGACCCTGCAGTGATCTGTGATGCGATTTCTTCTTATTGTCATAACTGTTCAAACAATTACCAATGCCCAGAACGAAGGAGCTCTACAACTAAGGAACTTCTTCCAAACTTGCAAATTCAGGTGTCAAGCGATGCAAATTTCGCGCACGCGATCGCCCACTGAACGGGCACTGATGTCATTGCGCACGTACGCAAGTGTTTCCAATCTCGTGAAAGTAATTTTACATGACTATGAATGAAATTGCGGCCTCTTCATCGCCACGACCTTTTCTTTATTGAAATGAAAATAAAAGAAAAAGACGTAGTCACTTCATAATTGTGACGACTACTACTTTCGCATAGCGGAAAGAACAATATAAAAATGTATGTAAGAAAATGAAAAGAAACCAGGTCGTAGGGTCAGAAATGCACAACACACAGTCTTATACACCCGTGAGCATATCAATATAACAGGCAAATGCAAGTTGCACCACAATGAGTTCGTAAACAAAGTCACAAACACACACGAGCGGCTTTACCTTTATATGCCAGAACAGCCAGTCGCGTTGTCGCCTCATACAGCTGCGACTTCGGTTTTAGCAGTAGCATCTAAACTCCTATAAACAAGAACGATATGAACAAGTAACGCGTTTCGGATAACCTCGTACTGCTTTCTATTGTATTCTATCGATAGATGAGAAACGCCAGGTTGTTTCAATCGAACGTCTATGCTGCTAGATCCTTGTTTAGCAAAAGCGCTTGCTGCCTGTAGGCGCCGAGCCTGACGAGCGTGAACCTCGTCTTCAAGCCATTGTGTAGTAAGTCCGCCAACTTAATTCGTTACAAAGTGATCTAACAGAATTCGGTGGCTCTGCATCAAAAATACAACTTGTGGAGGAAGGGGAGTGGTGCGGCGGAGGAGAGAATGTGATGCAAGATCCGTAGATCGATTACCAGGCACAAATGCGTAGTATATGAAAGGCTGCATCCTCGGATTTAAACTCTGTCTAATGGAAAGCCTTCGCACAACAGCTAGCATAGGCTGAAAGAACTCGGTGCAAAAAAATATCAAACCATAGATACAGCTAGAGTCAGGAGCATTTTCCCCGCACTCTAGCTTTTGCGTTGCCGTTGTTGCTGACCGCTGATTGTGATGTGAATCGGGAGACACGAATAGCACCAGAAAAGGGCCTTTCTCACCATGCTCTTCGATGCGCCGAAAGAAAGCACACCGAGTTCCTCTGTTCCAGTTTGCCGCGTCCCTTGGAGCTATAGGCCTGGTCTTGGTGCACTGGTTGCCGGCTGTCACTGCGTGGCCACCGTCACCCGCCGACTTCTGGGCAGCGTACCGGCGTTTCTATCCAGCAGACGGCGGCGTCCCCTGGACGGCCCAGTCAAGCCCCACCAGCGTTGTGTTTCCCACCCAGCGTTACGCACCAGACAGGTATATACGTACATTCTTTGAAAAGTTTTGGACGCTATTCCTTGGCCATGGTTATCAATCCATGAAGAAACAGTGTTTCATCCTGTGTCAGAATATTATGTTACTCCCGCAGCTGGATTCACTGTGAGCTATTAACTTGGTTTGCGTGCATGAAATTGATTAACGTTTTCATTTCTGCTTTCTTCCTAATAGTCCAACTCTCAATGTTACTCTGAATTTGTCAATTCTCTGTTTGCTTTAGTTTAACTATCTATAATGTCTGGGTCCTCGCGTCACTTTGCCGCAGTAAGCATTAAATAAAATCATTTACATGTTGGAGGCAAGCTTCACTTTACAAGTGAAATGGAGAAACCGAAAGTAATAGTGTCGCTTCCAGGCTCTTCAGCCAATAGTTTATTTAAGCTTAACCGCACGGGCCTACGTTGCTGTGGCGATTTTCTTTCTTTCTACCTGGTTTTTATCCCTATGTTTCATCGCGAACAGCGATGCACTTATGGTCTAGGGAATTCCACGTCAGCCTATCTTGAGCTAACGCCAAAGTGCCTGTAGCGCAATGTTTAGCCGCCAACCCCCTGGTCTTGCCTGTCCCTCAACGTTTTGACGCGTCTAACTTTCTGTCGTGGACTTTCACCACTGCGACAATTTTCAATATGCAGCAACACTTCCACGTGCATAATCTGAGCAAAAGGAAGCCGGCGCTGCTGGATTGGCCCTAACATGTTAAAATAAAGCTCGCTGACTTGCAGAACATAGCGCTGCAACAGATGTACACGTAGAAGCGGGGACCTTATGACAGTGCCTTGCGGAGATTTTAATTAAGGCTTTCCACTGCATGGTCCGGCCTCACGAAAGCCAAGAAGACTCCCACTTTTGTGAAGAAAAACAGCACCAATGTTACATAAGACGACCTTCAATCCTTGCTGCTAGTCATACAGATTTGCAATTACTGCACTTGCCTTTTTACCGCAGCCAAAAATATTAGGTTCCGAGAAGCGTCCAAGAGTTAGGTTCTAACGTTAAGAAGACACCAATCATAACATATACTGCTGTTTTACGTCCACCACTATTGCTCAATTCTTTATTCTTCGCACTTGTTGAGTCAAATTGGTTAACTTTATAAAAAGGAAAGAAGTTGCCTGAACACTAAAAATTACCCTTGTCGGAAATTCAGACACACTGTCAATATTGCGCTCGATGAAATACCCGGGCGGCTTGGGAATAGGTCGCACTGAAAAGCTGCGTGCCCCAAAAAAATAATTCGAATGTACTGAATAGCTTCCCTCAAACAATCATACTATAATCTCATCCAAAGTAGCGCTTGGCTTTTCTCTCTTTTACATTTGTGCCTGCTATGTGGTAGATCATGGTTGTATAAAGATGAACCAACGAGACTACCCATAAATGACAAGTCACGCGCGGCTATTGCGCGCGTCCTCGTCGCATGGAATTGAACATCTGTCAAGGCAAAAAATAGCATATGAACAAACGAGTGTTCTACATCCATGTAAAAGCAGCGCAAAAAGACAGCACCACAAGGCAGAGTAATACACAGGAGAGGCACTGAACTAACAAATGACTGGTTTATTGCACACAGTAGGAATATACTACTTATTCACTACCTAATCATGCACCACGGTGGTCTCGTTATCAGACTCGTCTTCACCGAAAACAATCAAGTTGTTTCTCCTTCCACTGTTTTCGAGTCCGTCAACCTTTTCGACGAAGGAAGTAAGTTGTTTGTTCAATACAGATACCGTGGTCTCAACGTCATCATCTTTTTGCAAAGGGGAGCGCAAAATCGTTGCGAAAGAAGGAGACCTGGACAGGAAAGACGAGCGTCCTTCCTGTCCAGGCCTCCTTTTTCCGCAATGATTCCGCTGTACCCTTTTCAAAAATCATGTCAAACCAACTAGCCCAACAGCTTACTATTCTAAAGGTCATTAACCGTGCTGTCCAGCGCAGCCACAGTTGATAATTGCTTCTTAAAAAACTCGATTCTACTTGTTAGGACATAAATTGTTTGTTCCATGTTTATTTGAGATGCTCCTCAATAGCGGACTGCATTTTCCTTTGGCCGCCCAGTAATTTATGCCGCATTTCTTTTTCGGTTATCCCGGGGTTTTCCTCAATATCACCGCAGAGTAAAAGATCGCCAGGCAAACAAGGCACGCCACTCAAAATACACTTGACACGCAGTATGGGGAGCAAGCCGATCAGCAGCAAGCCGATCAACCAACTGACCCACTTTTACACCCAATTTATTCCTGTTGAGCAGTTGGCGACTGCGTATCGATCTTTAAAGGCTCCTTCATGTCTGGGATCACGTCCCAACGAATGGCTGTTGCGAGTCGACACTAGCCAATGTCTGCACTGCATGGGCCAGATAGCCGCCCCTTTCACGTGTTTTACTAAGCGTCGAATGCAACTATACGCTTTGTGAGGCTGTACAGAGCCGGCTCGCCAGTCGCTTGTGGCTTTTCCATCGCCGTCAGTTGGTGGAGTCATTGGTCATTAACCACGCGTTCTCCAGGCAGTTATTGTTGCGATTGCTTGTTGGACACTCCGAAGCCTTCTCTTTGCCGTAGGTTTCTACGACTACATAAAAAATCTATATTGCGCAAAAAAAAAGGTCGCACAGGGACCCAACGTTCTCACGTAGAGGCTAATATAGCAATAGAACCTTTTCATGGGGATACCGTGGTCGCCGCCATGTTTGATCACGGGGTGGCGCGTCCATTGCTTGCCTCAGGTCTATCTATTGCCTCCGCATTTACAATGGATGCGCATGACACCCTGGTGCAGCTCAGCAAACATCAGCTTCGATGGACATCGTAGACAGTGACTGGGCGGACGACAGGAAGCTTCGGCCACAGCTTCACAGGACATGTAAACGCTTTCGGCGCTCATTACGCTTTGTCCAAACGCTGCGAGCAACGTATGCCGTGCTTGTGCTAGAAGAGTGGCTAGAAATGTATTCCAAGGTGTCAAACATTCTGGTTCTCAATAAAATCAGGACCAGTGTCTATTCCTCTTCCTTCTTTATTTGTCAATTGATTTGAAGCAGCTGCTTGTGAAATTTCTGAATCAGCAACGTTCCTTAGTGCGGTCACTATTCGATTAAATGTTTTCTACCTAATCGCTCGCGGGTGCGCTCAGCTGCGGTAAACTTGTTCTTCCCGCACACAAAGCTTGGAACATTGGTGTTCTGTACTTTTAACAGCTTTAGCAAAGGACATAATATCATTAATCACTCGCTAACTCTGCGGACCATAACCTAACGTTCAGCTTAAACCATTCTCGTGTTGTCTGTGTAGTCCATGCCTCATGCTCCGGCGCATCGATTTAAGAGTGCGCCCATTCACTTAGTCTTGATGCGTGGGCAGTGGACTGGGCGTAAGTTTAAATGTGAGTTGGGGTGGATGTGTGCAGATAATGTGCGAGAAACTTACTATTCCAGGAAGCGGCGCTACTCCCTTTGCCACTGTATAACGAGCGGTACTCACTCTTTCCGATGGCACGGCTTTGCTTTCTTTGGAGGTTAGCGATACAACGCTGGTGGATAAGGGAGTTTTTCATCCTCGAGGGAAGCCGTGCATTGCGAATCGCCGGCAACGCAGGTAGTCCTTGTGTGGCAGCGCTCCGTGAACTTAACCCCACAGATTATTTCCATTCCTTAATATGCCAGTCACTATCTTTGCAGCCAACTACTGCACACGTCTTCCTTCTACCTTTCCACATTTTGCAGCATGACTGAAGTACAGTGCGTTAGCGATCACCGAGTTGCATTTCCGATAGCGGATCTCACAGTAGCAGGGTAGAAGCGGTAATGGTTTCTCATCTGAGCTCTTTCGAATGAGGCATTGTGCAGTGCGCTGCCGAACCTTCTTGTTCCGTTAGAGCAAATGACTTAGTAAACGTTAGTACGATGGCTATCGGTTCTTAACTTGTGTAGGAAAAGACCGTTGCAACAAGCCTTTACAATGATAAAATAGCCACAAGACTGTGGCGGTTCTATTCCCCGTTGGGTCGCTTGACCGCGGTAAAAAGAAAGAAAGAAAGAAAGAAAGAAAGAAAGAAAGAAAGAAAGAAAGAAAGAAAGAAAGAAAGAAAGAAAGAAAGAAAGAAAGAAAGAAAGAAAGAAAGAAAGAAAGAAAGAAAGAAAGAAAGAAAGAAAGAAAGAAAGAAAGAAAGAAAGAAAGAAAGAAATTTATTTTTGCCTATAGCTAATTGCTTCGCCTCCTAAACATGGCTTCTTGCGTATCAAGAATATGCTGTGATGAGTGATCCCCGGTATGCTGTTCAGCATAGATGCATGCTTTTGCCATTAACTTGCAGTCGTACCAATTATCAACAACAATGTTCTAGTTCTAGTGTCACTAGTTCGACTACTAAACCACCACATTCACGATTCACCTTCCAAGTTGAATGAAAGAGAATAGAGAGAAAAATGAAATAAGAAAGAACGAAGTATATTAAGCAGAAAACACACCTCCTTGCTTCACTACGAAAAATGGGATAAAGGCTAGAACACATTAACTGTTCAAGCACGTGCGAAGAAAGCCACTGCTATAATTCAGCAGCACTCCTGCGCCCCCTTCTGGGTCTTCGCCGCTGCAAAGGACTGGTTGTCCAGATATCTCGCTGCGATTCACAGCGGCTGACATTAAATGCCGAAGTGGGGACAGGTACACATCGCATACCGTTTGCAGAATACGTCTATCCTTTCCAGCTTGTAACGTGTCAGTCATCTTTAGATGTAAACCTGCGTTATCGTACCCCGCTCCAATCAACGGTCACACTGTGTCCATTGTTGAGATGCACCACTTCCTGGGCGTCATCATTGCCAGGCAACCTCTCCTGGAGACCCAAGTATGTCTACTTGAAGAAGCTTTCTGCCATTGCTCAGCTAATAACATTCTTTTGCGAGAAACGTGAGTTACACCTCTGAAATCTACGTTGCACTTGTACCGAGGACCATACCTGATATTCCTGCTTTACTGCCTTCCAGTCTGGTCGAATACAATAAAGACCGACAATTACGCACTGTAAACCATACAGGATAAAGTCCTATACACACGTGTTTCTGGCTACCTCAATGCACCTCAACATACGCAACAATTATCATCGCCAGATAGCATTTGTCCCCAACGCAATTAGTTGTCGACTATTTTAGCGGGCACATTCGGATAGCGGACAATCAGCGCACTTCCACGCTGTCACGTGCACAGTCAGTTCCATTTTCGAGACTGGACATAGCTCATCAAGAGTTCATACCGTCAACTTATACACCACTGGAAACCCCTTCGTCCCGTACGTGGTTCTTTCGACAGCAACTGATAGTAGCTTGCAAGATGTTCTATGGTTTCGTTACAACATAACGGCTTACCCTTCGCACCGTTCTTAACAGGCTGGCGAGAAAGCCATTCAAGCTGAACAAGCTCTTAGGACTATGGTCTCGCATATCTAAGCTGCACGAGGCCACAAGAGCGCTTTTGCGATTCCTGAAGCCAGCCAGACTGAGAGACCGTATGCTATACAGCTCTGAGAATTCCAATTCGTCGGAAATTCCAGTTCACATCGATTCTTGACTTTCTTCCTCCGCCTCTCTCTAGCCTCAGACCAAGGAAGCCAACCGGGTTCAGTTCTGGCTAACCTCCTTGCATTATATTTATATTTTTTTTCTCTATTTCTATTTCTCTTTCTCTATACAGCCTGAAGTGCACCTGACTATTCTCGGAATTACAAAGGAGGCTGATCATTTGTTAATGGCTCTCAACCCGCTTACGCTCGTAGTATTGCACAAGACATGCAGAGAGCGCTTGTATCACGCTTGTATTACGCTTGTGTACAGACGGTTCAACCACGTCTATCAGCTCAGTAGCTGCTGCTATCATTGCAGAGAAATAAGTAACAAATAAATTCAAGATGACACACATAACATCCACAGCGATTAGAATTCGCAGCACTTCGCACCACTGCGAACAATATCACTGATGCACGAGCACTAAAATAGGCCAAGTTTGGTGACTAAAAATCACCTGTTAAGAGCTCCCAATGTTCTGCACGTCACAGTATATACGAGCAGGTAATATCCAACATAACAGAAATGACACATTATGATCTGGGAAAAAAAAGGACATGACATCATCTGTCAGTGGTTTCTGGCGTATTGTGGCATCATCGGTAATGACCTCGGTGACAAGGTTGTCCAGTCTGCCCATGAGAGCACCCAGAAGCTTCCAGGTTCTCTGGCGAGGACGGGTGCCGCAGAACTTAGTTTGTCTGCTCGCACGACGACTAAAGTTTTCGGGGACACTTAATTGCCGAATGCGTACCCTGGACCTTTTCCTACTGCTGCAAGTGCCAATTAGTCTATCCCGCTGCGATGCAACGTTGCTGTATCGCCTATGGCTGGGAGTGGTGTTTACGAACGCTTCTTTTTTGCTGTATTTCTCTGGTCGGAAATCTGACTTATGGCACCTGTAAATTCGAGGAAACAATCGAGCTTCTGTTTTGTACACCCGTCCTCGATATCACATTCAACGCATCTCTCTCCTAAACACGCTAAACCGGCTGGACTCCAGCACCTTTTCTGAGACTAAAGTTCTTGAACCGTAGCTACATCCGCCATTGGCACAGAAAGCTATTCGCGCGATGATACAGTCTTTGAAGTTCGCCGTACTGAGTGACCATCTGAACCGCGATTACGTAGCGATGCCTTCCACTCCAGTCTATGCATCTCTTATCATCCACCGTTCACAGTCACCTGGTCACCTTGATATCGCAGGTGGAGCTTCACCCTGACCGCTGACCAAGCGCGAAAAGTTCGAACAGGAACCGCATCGGAAAAGAAATGGCTACAAAAATCGCGGCCCTGTAATTTTGTGTTTTCTCGTGCATGTAGGCTGTGTTCATTCTACTAATTTTTGTTTCTAACCATCTACCCTCAGTGAAATGCATAGCCAACGGTCGTCTGGTCGACATGCACCTTCTTCCACCTCAGTCGACCCTAATCTACCTTAATCCGCCCAAATCCACATTTATCCTCTTTAATACACCTCTATATACCTACGTGGACCTTAATCCAACCTAATCTACCTTATTCTACCTTAATCAAATCACTAATAAATCATTAATTAACTCCGCTAATCCTTATACAGGGCTGAACTTGCTTTGGTTCTCTTCTGGCCTTCCTTGGGTCACGTGATATTTTCTGTACCTGACAACGCGACCTTGAAATAAAGATCTAAGGCTTTCGCCTTAAAATTGACAGTCAATTCAGCATACGCCAAAGAGAGTGAAAGCGAAAGTCTGCGCGCTCAAGAGACATACAATAATTTACTTGACGTTCTCATTCGAATGCATTGTTACTTCTTATTACTTGTTTTCTTCCGCCAAAAGTCGTGGGTTCCAGTGCCTTAATTAAGGCACGTTAATGAACTGGGCCTTTTTTTCTGCCATGATTAGCGGCATCGATGTGGCAGCGACGTGGAAGAAGACGACGACGCACGCGCGAGCAGTGGCATGAGCGCTCTGATTTTCTGTACCTCACAATGCGACCTTGGATACGAAGAGATCTAAGGCTCTCCATAAAATAGTTAATAATAAAAATTGGTAAGAAATGTTCACAAAAAGTTCATTGTAAATGACACACATAGAAAAAGTAACCACGTTCAACTCGGACCAGCCTTCACTGAAAAAAAGATTCTGAAGCGAGAATGAAAACGTTGAAGGGGAAGCACAGACTATTTTATGGGAGAGCTTATTACGAGAGTGAATCAGAAAGTCTTTGCCCCTATTTTTATTAGCCAAACTAAGGTACACACAAGTAATTACAAATATACGTACTATTCATTTGAATAAGTACGGCATTTGAATAAGTTGATCCCGCATGCAAACTCTCATACCTTAAAGCTTGACAGTACGGGCAGATTTCCACATGGTGAGTAATTCATCGCGATAAATTCTCCACACGAACATCAAGACATCACATCCCTGGTTGTCGAGAATCTCGGCGTTTTCAGTTCTTCCTTCCGGTTTTCGACAATAGGTCCTATGCACGTGAAAGCCCTCCATGCTGTTGGTTCTCTAATTTGTTATTATTTCTGGCCTCTTCAAAATTGGCAACAAGTTGGCCAACACAGCCCACGACAGTACGATGAACGGGCTCGAGGCAGCGCGGCCAAACTGGAAGACCAAGAATTTAAATGTTGGCAAACATATCGCAGTTGTGCAAGACGCTTTGAGACCGAAACATATATATTGCTGGTGCGTAAAAATTCCAGAATATAACACCAGATGTTGCACAACGTGCTCGGGGGCTGTTCCGCGGTTTTCTTTTGCCCGTGTCTCGCCACCATAATAATACATGTAGATTGGCTGTGCATGGAGGAGAAAAATGAGAGTACGTCGGTAGGCCACGTGACTGATTCATCAGAGAGATCCCTCCGTGTGCTGCGTCAAGCGAAGTAAGTGGTGTCCGCCCAGATAGCTGCCGGCTCCACAGAGCAAAGCTGCAGTTATAACCGAGCGCGAACATTTCAGTGACATATAATCGTACCAAGTATATAAGTCAAGAACAAGAAATAGTGGTATTCGTGCCGTCATGATACCATCAGGCAGCTTCCACACGCTCAACATTGTCTGTTTTGCTGCGCGGCACATGGGAAACCTTTTCTGTCCGTAGTCTTCGTCTATTAAGATTTCTGTTGGCAGAAGAAAACGCGGTGCTTGCGTTTGCGAGAGGAGTCAGCATAATATATTGACACGTGAGCTTGTTTATCTTTTTCGGGTGACCGCTTTTCGCCGTCTCACAAAAGTTATCGCTCAGCATAGGACGCGCCCGCATATATCGGAAGTTTTTCGAATGTTATCGATGGTTCTTTCTGCTGTCTGTTGTCACCGAAGCTTGCGTAATCTGACTGCATGTGTGACGCGAATTGTGTTGAACTTTCTGGAAGACACGCGGACACCAGCGATTACTCTGGAACCTTCGATGGCTCATGTATAAAAGCCCACACGCTTGGCCGGCAGACCAGATTTCGACGATCGCCGACCGTGTTCGCCGCTATCACTCTGCGTTGAGTGTAGGCTATTTTTGTGGCCACAAGTTCGCCCAATAAAAGTTAGTTTCGTCATTCAGAGATTGGCCGCTGTATTATTCACCGTCACTGCTACGTGACAACATTCTTATGTGGAATGGTAAGCACAAGTGGCGGACTATATACAAAAGGGCCGCAGGGCTTAAGCAAGATGAAACACAGTTGGCGCAAACGGTCCTGCAAAAACATGGCGGCTCACCAGCATTGGTATACAGATAAGGCATGAACTTCTCTGAACGTTAAGCCTTTTTGCATGTAACGTCCCAGTGGCTTTGTAAATGACCTAAGTGACATGTCTCAGCATAGAAGCAAAAGAATGTAATAATATAGACGCAGTCTGCGGCGTATTAGTACAGAAAATTACGCAAAGATTGTCTAAAACCGCGCAATTTCGGCAAAATCTCGGTCACTGTGGTCGTTTCAAACAAGATGTAGCCAGGTCGCACGCTGAAATTATTTAAAACATATGGCTCACAACAGGCTAAATATTCCATGGCAGCTTTCTAGACTATGTCTGAGGGCAGTGAGTGGTTTGGCGGCCGAAAGTACCTACCTATACCTCCGCCTGAGGAGGCGGAGGTATAAGCAGGAGCAGGGCACGGAGCAGGAGCCCAATGATGTCGAGGTATCGACCTTCGTTGATCTAGGGGGCGACATGACTTCCACGTACGTCGGCGGCGTGCTGACTGGAGCCTGTTGGTAGCCGGCCAGACGAATTTCGGCAAACGATGACCTGCTGTATGACCGAGAACAGAGGTTGACATGCAGAGATGGAGCGCCATCACTGCATGCGAATGCTGGCTTTGAATAGGTTTGCCGTAGCGCTATTAAAAGACAGGACTAAAGAAGACGCACAGTGTGTGTCCCTGTGTGTATTCTTTTGACCTGTCTCTTAACCGCGCTACAGCAAACCTATTCAAGGTGCGTTACCAACAAGCCCACATTGCAACCCTCGTAAATTTGATTTGAAGCTTCAGAGGTCCGCGATCAGTGTGGCCGAGCGCAACCACCCAACTCGAATGTCATACCATTTGGGGTACCGATTAGCGTGCGAGCGCTTATTTATTTATTATTTATTTATTTATTTATTTATTTATTTATTTATTTATTTGTTTGTTTATTACAGATACTTTCAGAGTCCGAGGCCCTTACAGAAAGGAGTGGTTTTATGCATATAGAGGTGTGCAATCACACAATTTATCAAAGTACAAGTTAACAAAATGCGTAATCTTGAATGGCACTTCTAAAGTTCGGCTCAATAACGACAGCGATGGAGGCAGGAAGGTGGTTCCATTCAGCGCGGATTTTGGGGATGAAGGAATCATATGTTAGTTCGGCGAAATGGTGGACCGGAACTTTAAACTTCTGGTCGATTGAAGAAAAAGGTAGCTTTTTAACACTTCACTTTGATGATAGATTTTGTGAAAGAGGCAGAGACGAAGACATTTACGACCTAAAGACAGATCGGGCAGGTTTAGTGTGTTCTTCATCGTGGATACAGAAGCGCAGCGGGAATAGTTTGACAGAATAAACCGGGCTGCGTGATTATGAACAGATTCCACGGTAGCGATTAGTATGGATTGACTGGGGTCCCAGATGCTAGATGCATATCCTAGTTCTGGATGGACTAAAGCTTTATACAGAATTAGTTTTTAAGGAGCACGACGCTTTGGGAAAGTTACGGCGCATGTAGCCAAGCGTACGGTTAGCATTGCGAGTTACGCAATCAATGTGCATGTTCCAGGATAGGCCGGTAGTAATATTAATGCCAAGGTATACAGAGGAGTTAACGGAATCCCCGCGGTTGCTTAGTGGCTATGGTATTGGGCTGCTAAGCACGAGATCGCGGGATCGAATCCCGGCCACGGCGGCCGAATTTCGATTAAAGCTAAATGCGAAAACGCCCGTGTACTTAGATATTGGTGCACGTTAAAGAACCCCAGGCGGTCCAAATATCGGGAGTCCCCCACTACGGCATGCCTCATAATCAGACAGAGATTTTGGCACGTAAAAGCCAATAATTTAATTTTTAATAGGAGTTAGCGGAATTCAAGGGGGCTTCTTTAAGATAGTAAGTGTAGTTTGATTTGTAGAGGCGCCGGGTTATTCTCATGCTGTTAAGTTTATTAACGTTTAATTGCATAGGCCATTCGTCACACCATATGGATAATTTGTTGAGATCTTTTTGGATATTTAGTGAACCAGATGAATTTGTTATTTTGTGGTAGATTATGCAATCATCTGCAAAAAGCTTAATTGATGAAAACAAAACAATACTGTCAAGAAGATCATCACTATATATACGAAACAACAAAGGCCCAATACAAACCCCTGTGGTACGCCGGACGTAATATAATAAAGAGTAGAAGAATAATCGTTAGCAATTATATATTGGGTTTGGTTTGAAAGAAAGTCTTTAATCCAGTTAAATATGCTAGTGTCAATATTAAGTTTTCTAAGCTTCAAAAGGAGTAAGTGATGAGGTGCTGAGTCAAATCCCTGTGCGAAATCAAGAAAAATGCAGTCTATATCGAAACCGAGGTCAGTAGCTACAACTAGATCATTAGTAAACGTCAGTAGGTGGGTCTCACATGAAAGCATTTTCCTAAATCCATGTTGAGAGTTATTAAAGAAATAATTTTTCTCCAAAAATTCGATTAGCTGCGAATGTATGATCTATGATTTTGCATGGGATACTTGCCAATGAGATCGGGCGATAGTTATCTGCTGAATGAGCATTACCTGATTTGAAGATAGGGACCACCTTCCCCACCTTCCAGTCACTGGGTAATGGGGAACATTGCACAGATTGTTCAAAAAGTTTTGAGGGAACGATTGCTAAGTACATTCCAGTTATGTTTAAGAAGTTTGAGTTGCATAGCTTTGCGCCAGCGGAAAAGTAGATCTTCAGATTATCAATAAGCTTGGTAACGCGAAGCCATCCCATAACAATGGGATCCATAGGGGGAAAGTTTTTGTCAGGCAAGCGTGGTAACAATGCAGGAGCGCCTGTACTGAAGGAAACGAATGCATTGTTTACGACTGTGCAAGGGTGGCTAAGCGGAAGGATAGTGTCATCGCTGTTAGATAACTGTATGAGTCGTGTTGGTGAACCGCTGAGAATGCTCCCAAATTTGTGAGGGTTAGTTGAAGTACCGACGGCAGGGTGTTGTTAAGAAAAGAATCTTTTGCGCGCTCAATCAGGCACATTCATTATGAATACGCTGATATGCCGACCAATGATCAATATTGTTAGTTCACTTTGCGTGACGGAACGTTCTTTTCTTTTTATGTCATCGGCGCTTTAAAGAAGAGTTTATGCATGGTGACGGGGATTACAGATGATTTTCATTTTCGTAATATATCATTTGACGAGATATACAATTTTTTCTTTATACAAGGTCCAGTTTGCTTCTACGGAATGTTTGCTGAAGTTGCTGGTATAGCCCTCCGTAAACAACAACTTATTGAACGGCAGGTCAATATTTATGTCCAATATTTTATCCCAACATCTATGTGAACGTTCGTTTTCTATTTTGCCCCAGTCGAAAAGGCTGCCGTGGTTTTGGTAAAATCCACGGCCTCCAGCAATGCCATAGCCGCAAACCTAACGCGGCGGCCACAGAAGTGTTAATTTGATGGTCTACCGCTTCAGTAGTGTCGCCTGGGCCCTGCGATGCGCTTTAATTATTGCGGCTCTGCTTCTGCACGCCCTGCGAAGTTTTCCTGCTTGACATACTTGCATGGTGTTTATTTTTCAGAAAAAGCAGCAACATACTGTAGCATATGTTGAACTTAAGTTGATCCAGTTTCCCCGCAAGCGCTGCCGTATAGTAGTACGGTTGCCTTGCCTTCTCACGTCACCTCCATACCCTACCCCCCCCCCCCATTGCATGGTAACTGGCTCTTCTCTTTCCTCCTCTACAGTTTTATCTACGTCCGCTCTGGACTCGAACGTTTGTAGAAAGGGAAGCGCTGCAGGTTCTGCAATGCTTCTGAGGGTAGTCACGCATAATTACAGCTGTCAAGAGGCTAATGTAACGACGGCCAGGAAGCTCCAGAGGGCGTTGTGCGCATTCGACGTGCTGGAGTGAAAACGAGTTTCCAGCGTCGCCTTTCCTCTTTAACTCGTCCCTGTTTTGTATACACACGCTCTGAACCACCTCCATACAACGTCGTGTGCCTGACAGCAGCAGCCACAGTAGCCACAGGAGCAGCAACAGTGGTAAACTCGAAGGAAGAGGCAAAGAAAGCTTCGCTTTAAAAACTGTCGCTGAATTCGGTCATAGGTCCGAGAGACACCAAGGTGCCCAGCGGTGGGAACGTCGTGCAGTTGCTGCAGCACAGTGTGTCGAGGATGAGAAGGAATGAGGGTTCGGAGCTTGGGCCCGTCGGGGTGCATGTTGTGGCTATACAATTTGTCATTCTGTATCAAGAACATGTGAAAGGATGGGTCAGACGGATCAGAGAGCAGACATTCGATAAGCTGCCGTAACGGTTCATCGCGTCTTTTTAAAGCACCAATGTCTTTCAAGGCGGAGAGCAAAAATTGGAGGACGCTTAAGCTTCGCCTTCAAGAGTGGGACGCGACAGCGTTCCCGTCGACCCGCCAAGGGGTATAAGACAATGCGCTACGGCACAGCGATCACTTACGATGCGCCCCGCATCGGACTTTGCGCCCACCTATCACGCGGTGAGCGTCGAGCAACGCAGCGTTCGCCGCGGCAACGAAACGTGCGCCTGAGCGAAAGAAACGAACCAAAGAACTCGGTGTCTCGGAGGGGCCAAACGTCGTATCAGCCAAACGTCGTGATCGGCACGGGCAGAGAGATAGATAGTAATCTAAAGCGGGAGCACGGCGAAGCGTCGTCAGGGGAGAGGGAGTCCCGCGACGCGCCTGGCAGCGGTCCCAATGCGCGCGCGGCGCGCCTCCTGTCGGGGCAGCGCCGTACATTGAGAGGAGGGGGTCTTCTGTGTTTGCCGCAAGATGGCTCTGCGTGTGCGGAAAGCGCAGAAGAAATGCAGCGGAAACGCACTTCGCAACTCGTGTAATTGTGACTTCTGTACGTTACATGTTCATAATTACCGATATACACCGCAGTATAACTTTCCACGGCTCGTTTCGAAGGCAACACCGCATTCACTAGAGGCGCGTTTGCACCGCTTGGAAGCATCGAACTCGTGGCTGAGTGGTAGCGTCTCCGTCTCACACTCCGGAGACCTGGGTTCGATTCCCACCGGGCCAATCTTGGAAATTGCTTTTTATTTATGAAGCGCCTGCCGTGATTTATCGCTCACGGTCAACGCCGCCGACGCCGACGCCGACGACACCGGCTTTTCTGCGACACGAGCTCCTTAACGCTATCGCGTTAAAAGAGCGCAGATGGGTACGACATCCACTAAACCATCCCGTGGATCGACGGGATGACGAGACAGGCAGTCGGCGTCCTGATGTAGACGACTCGACTTATAGACCACAGTGTATGTGTATTCCTTCAGCCGTAGGGCCCAGCGACCGAGGCGTCCGGTGAGATCCTTGAGGGAAGAAAGCCAACAAAGGGCGTGTTGATCGGTTGTAACTGTAAACGGTCGACCATATATGTAGGGTCGGAACTTGCCCAAATGAGTGCGAGACACTTGCGCTCGGTAATCGAGTAATTGTGCTCGGCTGTTGAAAGGAGACGACTGGCGTAGGTGATAACGCGGTTGTGCCCACATTGGCGTTGAGTTAAAATTGCGCCGGTGCCGTAGCCACAGGCGTCAGGGCGGATTTCTGTCGGAGCGGAGGCGTAAAAATGGGCGAGAACAGGAGGCGTGGTGAGTAGCGTGATGAGCTGCGAGAAAGCCGACACTTGTTCAGAGCCCCAGCAGGAAGGAACATCCTTCTTGAGGATATCTGTCAGGGGAACATCTTTGGCATAGATTGGTAAGGGGAAATTCTGCACAGCGCGAACTTTAGCGGGGTCGGGGCGAATGCCTGAAGAATCGACGAGATGTCCGAGCATGGTTAATTGGCGGCGATCGAAGTGGCACTTGGACGAATTGAGCTGCAAGCCAGCGGTATGAAAAACAGAAAGAACAGATGAAAAACTTCGAAGATGGGTCCAAAAAGTTGAAGACAATACGATGACGTCATCCAAGTAGCACAAACACATGGACCATTTCAAGCCACGCAAGAGCATGTCCACCATTCGTTCAAAGGTCGCCGGGGCATTTCACAAGCCGAAAGGCATTACCCGGGACTGATATAGGCCGTCTGGTGTGACGAATGCAGTCTTTTCACGGTCCATTTCATCCAAGGCCATTTGCCAATATCCACAGCGATGTTCTATTGACGACAAATAAGTGTCACCACGAAGACAATCCAGAGCATCGTCAATGCAGGGAAGTGGATATATATATCTTTCTTGGTGATCGTGTTTAGACGACGATAGTCAACGCAGAATCGCCAGGTGTTATCCTTCTTTTTGACAAGAGTAACTGCGGAAGCCCATGAGCTGGAATTGTGCTCAATAATTCCTTTGTCAAATATTTTGTCAACCTCGCTCTGGATAACTTGTCGCTCAGAAGGCGACACCCGGTATGGGCGTCGGCGAACAGGTGCTGCATCGCCGGTATTTATACGATGCTTCACGACCGCAGTTTGACCCAAAGGGCGATAGTTCAGGTCGAAAATGTCGCAGTACGACTTGAGGAGGGCACGGAGCTCTGCGGCTTGTTGGGTTGAGAGATCCGGTGCAATCATCTTTGTAAAGTGGTCGGGCGGGGCAGATGCGGAAGACGCAGAACGAGCACTGGTCAAAGACGGCGCAACAGATAGAGCGGCATTGTGGCACTCGTGCGACGGTGACAACGTGGCAAGAGACATACCACGAGGAAGTACTTGTGGACACTGTCCGAAATATAGGATGGGAAGACACGTCTGATTGTCCGCTACAGAAACGATGGTGTGTGGCAAGGAGACATTGTGGGAAAGCATGACTGAAGTCGCGGGAGTAAGGACATAGTCTCCGTCAGGTAGAAGTGGGCGGGCTAAAACAGGGATGCAGGTTGCTGCTAGAGATGGCAGGAGAATAAAATCCGCTGAGCAAAGCTGAGTTAGAGCTTGAGCAGGAAGGTCAACGGGAAGAGGTAGGGGTAGGTCAAGTTGTACAACACCGGCTGAACAGTCAATCAGAGCAGAATGGGCGGTCAAAAAATCGAGTCCGAGGATCACATTGTGAGGGCTACTCAAGGAGTTCAAGCAATGCAAGGAGCCCCACAAGGCAGTCTTAAGTCCGTTTCTCTGGTGGTGTGTGATGGCGGATTTACCGCGAAGACTTACAACTGCACTACACTACTCTATTTATGCGGATGGTGTTTGCATTTGGGCCTCTGGTTCGAGTGCCAGCCTTGTTCAGTCAACTTTGCAGAAAGGTCTAAACATTGTGAACAAATCCTTAAAAGAAAGAGAAATGGAACTGTCTTACATTAAGACGGCTGCGTTGCCTTTCACCAAAGGACATATAAGGATTTTCAGCTGTGCCTTGAGGTCAACCTTTAGACTTAGTGAAACAACACAAATTTATGGGGTTATACCTAGACAGGCAACTTTCTTGGAATTCTCACATTAAAACCCCCGAAGAACAAATAAACTCATTAATAAATGTTGTTCGCCGCGTAGCCGGCACGCCATAGGGAGGGTTGGTTTCATCCTTACTAAAAGTACATAATGCACTTATAAAGCAAAATATAGCATATTCTTCACCTGTTCTGCATGGAACCTCTCATTCATCTGAAAAGAGACTCCAACGATTAATAGCTAGGAGCCTTAGGGTATGCTTAGGCGTTCCTCGAGCAACCTCAAGTTCCTTAGTTGCAGAGGCACGTCATCCTCCATTTCCTATTATGAGAACGGTTGAAACCTGTCGATACCACTTTCGCTTTTCAGTGCAGCACAAAAGGCACCCACTAGCAAGTGTACTAATTGAGAGGGACAGCGCGAACATCAATTCGGTGATTCAGGCACGCAAAGATCTACTGCCCCATCATGAATTTTTGTTCAGATATCTCTTACCCTCCATGGCGACTAGTAGCTCCAAAAATTGAACTTTCAGTTGAGGGACTTATTCGCAAACGAGATATGTTTATGCTAGCAGCACAATAACTGGCGTTATTGCGAATATACTTTAGATACCCTGGCTATAGTCAAGCGTATCTTGCCAAAACAATTCTTCTACAGCTGCCTTTGTCATTCCAAAATAGAACCAAATACAAACATTTAAACTATCTCACACGACGTCATCAAAAACAGCGGAGCTTTTTGCAGTATTGTCTTTGTTACACTACATAAACTCAATGAAACAACGGGAACAATGGGTCATCCTTTGTGGCTCGCAGACAGCTTTGTCTTGACTTAATAGTGCCATCAGCAATTCGCAAAACATGGCGTTAGTTAACGAGATACATAAGGAACTCACAAAAGCAAGTGAAGAAAATAGCACAGTAACATTCCAATGGATACCTGGCCACTGCAATATCGTTGGAAATGTTACAGCAGATAAGGCAGCTGGACAAGCGCGTGTTAATGGTCTCCCTCTAACAAAAGGCGAATTGCGCCGCATATTAAGACGGATATCAGCCCGTGGTTGCAAAGTGACATGGTTTGATCAGAACTCAAAATCTTCCGATTTATTCCACATTGACCCATCTTTTCAATTTAATATCCCATCCACATTAACTACAACCACATCCTTTGAAACGCTGATTCACCGTCTGAGTCTCGGTACCACGTACACAAAACACTTTCTACATAAAATTTCAAGCGCTGATAACGCTGAATGCACTTGTGGCCACGCTGATGAAGATGTACAGCATCTTCTGCTAGAACGTCCGCGACACGACACACAAAGACAACGCTTGGCACTTGAGTCAGTGGCCTTAGATCACAGGCCTTTCAGCCTCAGGAAAATCTTAGGTCCTTCGTCAACATACTCATTGCAAAGACGAGCGTTACTGGTCCTTCAAATATTTCTAGAAGCGAGCAATATTCTCAGGAAGTATTCAATTGAATGTTTAAATGTGATAGTGCATTCTATGCTTTTCTTTTACCTGAATTTGGCCAATCAATTCCTGATTTTTTGTAACTTCATAAAACTTTGATCCGTGATTTCTTATGTGCCCTAATTTTAGTCTAGCTAAGTGACCGGACTTTATGTTTTCTTTAGTACACATATGTGACTAGACTGTGTGTTGCTATGTTACTGAGTTGACTTTCAGATTTAGTGGGGCATTAGTCTACTTACGTGACTGGACTTTGTGTTTTTATGATTTGGGGTTGTCTTTCAGTTATAATGTGACATTAGTGTACGTACGTTACCGGAACTTATGTTGTTATGATTTCACTATTTTTGTTACGATTTATTCGTTTTTCTTTCAATATCTATATGAAAAGGAGTAGCCGGCGCCAATCAAAGGCGACATCTCCTTAATACCACATAATAATAACAAAATTCTAACTCAGTTATTATTGAACTTGTATCAACCAACTCTGTTATAGGCCCGTATTATTTTATATATTTTCGTCTTTCTGTGTCGTGTTTTTAAGGTAAAGTGAACCAATGAATGATCACTTAGTCCTGGGAGGTAAGCTAACTCAGAAACTAACTCTGTAATGTTAGTAAATAGTAAGTCAAGAACACTGGAGGATGTTATGGTTGTACGAGTCGTCATGTGAACGAGTTGAGTAAGGTCAATGATTAAGTCAGCGCAAAGCTTAGGCAATTGCGTACATCAGGAGGAAACATTGTGTTTACGCTATTGAAATCGTTGCTCCACGGTATTGTAGGAAAGTTGAAGTCGCCTAAAATAAACACAGGCGAATTGGGAAACTTATTAAGGACATCATAAAGATTGGTACAACAAGAAGATGAGGCAGCTGAAGTACGGTACAAAGCACAGAAAATAAATTCACGATTTGAAATAGATACACTTATAAAAACAAGTTCCAAGGACGATATGATTGGAACAGCCGAGGACACTAACATGTCACTAATATGAATAAGTACACCACCCCGAACGGACATCATGATCCCAGTGGTATATATTGCAATTCCTTTCACATTCAAATATTTCGGAGTCCTTTATCTTAGAAGAGAGCCAGGCTTAAGTTATTACAACTATATCAACATGCAGGAATCTATGGCTGATGACAACGCGACAAGTTTGTTAAGAACACTTCATGTGTTTGTAAAGAGCAGCAATACATCGTTTACGTCTTTCTTAATGGTTCTGAGCTATGATGAACTTGAAGTTGCGCTGCCATTGTCCCGCGCGTGCTTCTTAGCAACAGGTTCTAATTCACGCACTGATGCAATAACTGCGCAGTAAGCATACGTTTTATTATACATGATGAGATTGTTATATCACAGTGAACCTGACTGGCCCTTCGACTTACTAAATTCAATTAACTTCTTACGAGATTGACGGGTTGATCTACAAAAATCTTCACCGACAGTTATGCCGGAGATTTTAATTTTACTTCTTTGGGAAAAGATCCTGTCCTTTAGTTTTTGCTGAAGAGAACTTTACAGTAATAGAGCGGGTTTTGTTGGCTATATAATTGCCTAGTCTGTGAGCTGTAGAAATATCGCCATCGTATAACTGCAAGTTAAGCTGTCTTGAGAGCAAATAACACACAGAGCTTTTTGACTGAGCCCGTGTTCCAGCTGTGTTGTCGGGGATACCATAAAATAAAAGATTGTCACGTCTGGAACGGTCTTTCGATTCGTCCAGATGGGATTGTATTAAGACGTTATGTCTTTGGACTATCTCTGATACTATGCTCGAGATTTCAGTTTCAGATCTATCGCATTCAATATTTTCAACGATTGCCTCAAGAGCAGTCAACAGATTCGACACGTCACAAACATTGTATGCCAGCGCTTCTTGGTTATCCATTAGTTAATGGAAGGCATCTCATAATTTCTTCTGGCGTGTATCAACCTTTTCAGAGAGCGCTGCTATAGCAGATAGCACATCAC
This sequence comes from Dermacentor albipictus, assembly GCF_038994185.2. NCBI lineage: Eukaryota > Metazoa > Arthropoda > Arachnida > Ixodida > Ixodidae > Dermacentor > Dermacentor albipictus. Next base: position 161,714,587 of record NC_091821.1, on the reverse strand, counting down.
TATGGGTCAACGTTCTTACATTGCTTTCAGTTTGCAAGTTCCCCCGAGGCGCGCGCGAGAGGGTGCCCCCTTCCGTTTCCTCTCACCACGCGGCGCAGCTGTCAGCCCGAAGCACTCGCGCTCGGCAGCTGTTGCGAGAGCCTTCACCACCGGCCTTTTCTGAGCTGTCACGTGGAAACTTCAGTCTCATGGTTAAAGAACTGTTTTCGCCTGCGCGGTAAGGGTGAGATAAAGAGCAGCCTAATGCAAGATCCCGAAGAACTGATCGCATAATTTCTTCGCGTTTTGTTTATCGCACGTACTTCCGACTTTTACCCCGAACATTTTAATGTTTGTTAGAGTAATGCTTATTTGGAAGAAGGCACAAAACAATATGGAAAAGCTATAATCAGCTATGTTCGATTCCGTTTCCAGACCCCAGCCACGAAATTCCGCGCTGTGTTGCCGACGTGCGGAGCACCGCACAGACTATATATAGAGCAGGGTTTTACATGTTAATTTTTACAATTGTATTTTCACTCAACACAAACAAGCATTAGATGAAGACACACTTAGTCGAAAGCATGGATGGAATACCTACAGATGAGGACCTTTTTTATTTGCAATGGCGGCCTTTTCTCTGTTTCCCAGCCGGTGATTCACGTCTGTCGCATAAAAATACATGCGAGTCACAATGACGAAATGCTGTACCTTGCATGTAAAAGTGGCCATATGCTCTGCAGATCCAATTCGAGCAAGGTTTAGCAATTCCAGCTCGTCTAGCACGTCCCAAAAGATATCCCACAAAACGGGACCTCCTTTTAAGGAAACAGAAACTGCTTTGTTTGCAGTATTTGTAAACTGTAGCATGCTTTTGGCGGGATGCTTTAGGCACCCTTGCTTCAAGCTCTTGTACACCGTAAGGTATGAGTCACTGCCAACAACTGGCACTGGACACCTGATATCTTCCATACAGGAAAGGCAAGTTGTGCTCTTGGAGAATTTGTGAACCACATAGACTGAAGAGTAGTACGAGATGCTATCATCCACTTCTTCCTTACAGTAAATGTGGCCCCTGTCATTGTCTTTGGGCGAGTCAGCTTCAGAAGTTAACTCGAGCATTCTGGACTCGATCAGTTCATGCAGGCAACCTTGCTTCCAACGGTGTGCTTCTCTCGATTTCTTCAGTGGCTCTTGAACACCCACAAGCACAGCATTCGGTGCACCTTCCACATTTCCACGCAGGCCTCTCTTTAGAGGCGTGTAGAGACTAAGCCGTCGGAATATTTGAGTTAAGTTTACACGTGAAAAAGTACAGCTCGCTACTTCGATCAGGTGGCGGCGACAATGGGAAGAGACCGCGCCGGTCGGGCGAACATAGTGTTCCTGTACATGATCCCGTAGGGAGCACATACAGTAACACTAGGCTGTATGGATGGATGGATGTTATGAGCGTCCCCTTTGGAATGGGGCGGTGGGTTGCGCCACCAAGCTCTGGCTACTATTCTGCCTAATATCCTACCTAGGTTAAACAATGAATAAAGAAAAAAAAACGCTATGGACTACCACGCCCAAATTTTCTGATCCCCTATTGCGAACTGTCCTTTTGTACGTCTCCGTCTTTTGTCGTTTCCCTACTTTTCTTCCAACAATCCTCCAGTCGCCTCTTACTAATGTCCATTGCGGACATGTTTGCTTTACCACTGCTCCCTCTGAACCCAAGGGCTTCAAGGAGGCCAGTGGTGCCTAAATCGACCGCTGGGTAGACGCCTTCACATTCTAATAAAACATGCTCCATAGTTTCCCTAGCTTTACCGCAGCAAGCACATGCTTCTTCTTCCTTCTTATATCTCGGTTTATAGGTGCATGTTCTAAGACATCCAGATCTCGCTTCGAAAAGTAATGAACTTCACTTTGAGTTATCATAAATGGTTTCTTTCCTGATTTCGTTTTTTCCTCTTAAATAGTTACTCATGGCAGGTTTCTTTTCCATTGCCGCCACCCATGAGATTAATTCAGCCTCTCTGACTTTCCGTTTGACCTTCTTTGTTGTTGTGTTGCCCACGCTACAGGCCACATACTTGCTGGTAAGCTTCCTAGTTCTTTTCCTCCACTGTGAACCAATGTTTTTCCTGTACAGATACCTGAAAACTCTCCCAGCCCATTTACTTTCTTCCATATTCCTCAGCCGTTCTTCATACTCAATTTTACTGCGAGCTTCCCTCACTTCAAAACTAGTCCAGCCCATATCACCCTGCACAGCTTCATTTGTAGTCTTCCCGTGAGCGCCCGTAGCGTCTTCCTGTAGGCAAACAGCGTGACGAGCGTCGCCACGCGGCAGGAACCAGAAGAGCGACACTCCGTGCGCCGCAGCTTTCACACTGACAGGAATCTAAAAACGTTGACTATGGGTATAGTCCAGGATTCATCTCAATGTTACCGCAGACCAACAGTTGTTTCGTAACAAATACACATTCAGATATTGTTATGAACAAAACGCTTGGGCACGGGAGAAGCAGAAGTCAAGCATTACTCGTACACTTGGAATAAATCGTTAAGCTATCACTAACATGCACATAGCGGAAAAAGGGATTCTTGAAAGACGACTGCATAGCTTCCGTTCTCCCGTGCCCACTGAAGATAGGTAGTTGAAGTCCGCTTCTTATACTTTCGTGGGACTGCACTTTCGATGATGATGCCCTTTCGTGGTCAGTTATGAAGAAGATGGTTCTGCGCATGTTCGTGTCGTGTAGACCACAGCAGTCGATCGTCGGTTCCGATACCAACAGCACGGGTAGTGGCGGTGCCGACATGACCGCTGACAGATAAGGAGACCGAGGAAGCCATGGTACAAGCAGCACGACAAACTGCACATAGTATAAAAAACGTGCGCAGCTTGCACTAGTGGTTCAAAGCTGGAGTCAACAGCGGAGCTTGTGATCACCTAGCTTTTACGTTGCTTGCCTAAGTTGTTTGTAGGTTTTGTGAGGTTATGCTAGGTTTTGCTTAGTTGTTGGTAGGCTTGGCTAAGTTGCTGCTAGGTTTTGCGAGGTTATGCTAGGTTTTGCTAAGTTGTTGCCTCGGCGGGTTTGACGTTGGAAGTTTTCGGGCAGTTTTCACAGAAGTTTTCAAGCGCCGACTCTCGCATTCCCTGAAATGAAACTCGGGATCTTCGACTCGCGTTGCCTCTTCTCAGCCGCAGCTTCGGCTCGGTGTTCTGGATCAGCTCGGCGGCGACGCACCGCTTCTCGCTTGGCAGTACGGCGCTCTTCCTGGTAAGCCGCTTCTTCTTCGGGCGTCCGGACTTTCTTCGGTCTTCCCATGGCAGCAGCACGTACGCACGGAGTAAAGGCGGCGAAAGGTGTGTCGCCGCGCCCGCTGTTCCGAGCTTTTACTCGCCAGTGACGTCACGACTCCGCCCTACGCGCGTGAGGTGCGAGGAGGTTACGTGGCTCGTTGCTTTCGCAGGAGGTTGCTAGGCAACGCGAGGCGGCGCACAGCTGGGCTGAGTTTTCTGGTAACGCTTTATGGCGGAACGAAAGCTTAAAGGGACACTAAAGGCAAATATTAAGTCAAGCTAAAATGATAGAGTAGTGCTTGGGAATCTGTAGGGCGTCAATATTGTCGCCAACAGGGCCTTCGTAATCGAGAAACTGAGGTAAATGCAGGACATGATTAGAGGCTTGCCCGGGGCATTCAAGCACTTGCCCGATGACGAAAGCACTCCTCAGTTAAATTCTGTCTATAGTACTCAACCACTCTTTGCAAAAAATTATCACTGTATTAGAAGACGAAATAAAATGCTACTTATCCAGCTCTGTTTCATTTTTAGAAAAAATAACTAATTGAAGTTACTCTTGACAACGCCGCGGGCGGTCGAAAGGTTTCGTTTTCGCTCGACTCTGCGCCGCCCACGCTTTCGCGTTTCATCAGTTTCGTTATTGCGTAGTGGTGCGCTGGTTTTGCTGGCTCGCAAAACTCGCACAAACTGCACGTAGCAGAGAATTCAACTTGCGTGTCGCGGGATGCCCAAACGGTCTACGCCACTTGACCAAAAAGCAGCTGAAGCGGCGAATCTACTGCTCTCTCTTGGCTCGGTGCCGCCGTCTGTCGGGCGCCGTTTTACTCACCTATGACAGCAAAGGGTGCGAGTGGCGTATGCAACGTCACCACTCCCCCGGTTGGGTGGCGGAAGATTTGAATTTCAAAAGAGGCATTCGGACCCTACAGATGCAATTTTCTCGTAAACTAAGTCTTTTCTTGGCAAGAAATAAGCGTTGCGATGTTTCTGGAATGGTATTTAAACAGTCCACGCCGACTTCTTACTTAAGTTTAGTGTCCCTTTAAACAGCTCCGTTGTTAAAAGCAATTCGTGAGCGATACCGGCATAGCTCAGCTAAACATTATAGGATCCTTAGCCAGAATAATTTGAAAGGCTTCCTCTCCGTCTCTCTCTCGATGACGTCGACATGCGCAATGCATGTTTTTTGTCATTAATATGTGTAGTTTCCAATAAACTCTTTTCCAGTAAACGTTGTAAATTCAGCGCTCTGGTGTTCTCTCTGCCTCTGTCCCCGTGTGTTCGTTGCTTCTCGTTCGGAACTACGTGCTCAGCAGCAGCACTCTAAGCCACTAAGCGTGTATATCTATTCAACTGCACAATGATTCAGCAATAACGATTAAACTAGCGAGGACATTTATAGACTACTTCATAAAGAAAAATGGAAATGAAGAACAGAAGTAAAGACAACTAGCCACCGATGGAAGCCGAGTATACAACTTCCACATGACGCTTGCGGTGCTCTACCCACTGGCGAAGGCAATGGCTGTCGTTCCGTGAAAGTTATAGCGCCTTTCTTTTCGTTATCTTAAATATGAGCTTCGGTGATGGTGACTGACTGCCATCGCTATAGCATCTCGCATGGGGCAGCATGAAAACTAAGCCGGCAACACCGTTCACACGCAATTCATTAGCGCTAACACACGCACACACAAGCACACACACACACACACGCACACACACACACAAACATAAACCCACACGCACACACAAGCAACCACATAGACATGGTTAGCTTTAATTGACCCTTGTTCTGGAATTCCTGGAATCCTTGTTTAGGAATTGTTCCCAGCATCCAGCTTCTTGCCTTGGACCTAAATAAGTTTTCGTAATTTGTCGAGGTCAGGCCATATCAAAAGAAGCTTTAAAATGAAGTCATGGCACTTTTCGTATCAAACACTGCCGGCCGCTTATATAAGGTTGGTAAGGAAATTGGCGCAGAAGGTCGCGATCTTTTGGTGTTCAGCACCGTAACCACTTCCAGTTTGCCTTACATTACAACTGCCCATGGATGCAGCATCGCTTCTTGAGCCCCACGTGTTTAAGGTTGCTCCAGCCTGCCTATTTGCCGAATGTCGATGATACCAACGCTTCGCAGTATTAGTAGCCGAAATTCGTAATTTTCATGATCTGTTCCTGTTGAAGTCGTTAAGCGCCCCAAGCAGCAGCACGTCTTAATTGACTCGTGAAGTAGTGAACAGGCTGGTGTCCCTGCCAGGAAGAAAAGAACAGTTACTTATGTTAATTGTGCTTCTACAAACTTCGCGGTCTAATTGTAAAGTGCGCCTTATTACAAGCGACATTCACTATATTTCTGCGACACGACTGAAAGTGGTGCGATAACCTGCTGTTATATATATATTATATATATATATATATACATACACTCTGACTACACAGAGTACAGAGTATATATATACTCTGACTACACTACAACGCATTAGACGTACTCGTGGATCTCCGTTTCTGTGTCAAAGCCGCGGTTCTCGGGTGCGCGTATCGAAAGCCCACGCTCGTCAGTAACACCACGGCCGCGCTGCTGCACCCTGGATTTACGCGCGTGCCGCAACCTTTCGCGCCAGCCAGGCATGGCAACACGCGTGACGCGCAAGCTCTTGGTGAGCGAGAACTGCAGAGCTTGCGCAATCCGTTGAAAGCTCAGGCGCAGCAGTCTCGGAGATGCGCTGCTTGCTTGCTAGCCCAAGTGAATGCGTATAGCGCACTCTAAGTACGCACGTTAACTGTACGATAAAAAAAAAATACAGCGGAAGAGAGAAACGGGAAAGCGAGCAGTGAAAGCGCACAGCGTAAACAGAGGCTGCGCTCTGGCGAGTTCTGCAGTTTGACTGCTATGAAGATGGATATGCTGTGTCAAAATTCCTGGGTACGTCGCGGAATAACGCCTGCCGTCTTGGTTTCTTTCGTCCCATTCCTCTCGCTTGGACAAGGCATTTCTATTTTTCTTGCTCTTTTGCGTTTGGTCAACTGTTTCCCACATTACTCATACTTCCACTCGAAGAAACCATTTTCGACACGTTGGCACAGCCCCAAAAGCAGCGAGGAACTCGTGCTATAGGACGAAAGTGAACGACGCAAGCTTCGTTCCACGCAGTACCAGAAAAGAGGAAAATGGTTAGAACCGCCACCCATGAGCTGCGGTCTTAAAGGCTGCAATCTGCTTCTCGACAGTGATATTGTCACGTTGTAGTGGCGATGAAGAACACAGTGTAGGAAAATCTGAATCACGAAACTATATCTTTTTTTTTTACTGGGAGAGACTGTGCCCACAAAAGCGAATGGCACTCGAAGCACAACGATAGTGGCGAGCACAGTTTGCGATCGCCGAAAACTTCATCATCGGATCAGCGCGTCGGCTTTTATATATGAGTCGTCGAAGGTTCCAGCGCAATCGCCGGTGCCTGTGGGCCTTCCATAAAGTATTACACAACTGGCGTTGCGCATACAGTCAGATTACACAAGAAACAATCATATTACTCCGAAACTGCACGCCAGAGTCAGAGCCAGATTCGAAGCAGTTGTCAGCAAAATCTAGGAACAAGCGCTTGTCAGTTGAATTAAAGCGCCGGGCACCGTAGGAATGGAAAGCATGCCCGCCCGTCCTCACGGCCCAGCAGATCATGCTGCGCGAACCAGCGCCTCCCCCCCCCCCCCATTTCGAGCGATTTTTTCAGAGCCAAACATGAAGCTGCGTTAAAGTACACTTCCGGGCTCTCGTAAATGATCAGTTGGGAAAAACGTACTGGTGGAAAAGCTTTTTGTCAAAATATCTGCCTCTATAGCGCTTCAATAAAGTGTGCGGGCACGGAGAAATATCGCATGCTGTCTAAAACCAAGTTCCAAGATCAAGCAACTTGGTCGTGCCAGAAAGAATAGGAAGGAATAGTGCATTTAAAAGTCAGAAATATGTTGGAATAAATTATTCATGCAGGCAAATGCTTTTGTCGAAAGCGCCCTTAGACAAGGATCGATCACGAAAAAGATCGATCACGAACACTCGCTCTTACGTTCATATGCACATATGCCGCAGCTGCAAGAATAAGGTTGCAGCATTACAGTTGAATGAAAGATACCAAACTAGCGTGCATCCCTAATTTTTTTATTTTATTTTTCTCCATTCGGGGGTTTTACGTGCCACTGCCACGACATGATTATGAGGTATGCCGTAGTGGAGGACTCCGGATTAATAATGAGCGCCTGAGGTACTTTACCATGCACCCAACGCACGGCACACAGGTGTTTCGGCATTTCGCCCCCATCGAGATGCAGCCGCCGAGGCCAGGATTTGATCCCGCACCCTCGGCCTTATCAGCGCATTGGCGTAGCCACTACGCCACCACGGCGGGTGCATGCCTCTCCATAGAGCACTCAACAGTTGCCCTTTTGCTGGTTGTTGTAATGTAACTGTTCTAGGCGCGCTCAACGTTGACGAGCTCTTTACAAAATCCTCGCCAACATCAATTATTTAAATTTGTCGTTGATCTAACGCTCAGTGACATATTTTACCTAATTGGTGATATCGTCAATTTGGAATTCTCGCTAATTAGTTTCGAGATAAAAATGAATGAAACGGACACTTGGCCCACGTACGACCTGCATTATTCACCGAGCCTATAAAACGCTTGACCCCGATGGCCTGCATGCAAAGAGCTCGACTAACATTTCAAATATATATATATACGCTTACCTAATTTCGCATTGCCTGCTCGTGTAATTACGAACATATTAGCGCTATTGTGATTGGTAGATGCACGTACCAGAAATAACGTAAACGCCGAGGGTGGTCATGACGTAAAACTGAAATCTGCACACTTCACCCCCGTGCTTCCGTAAATATTGCCTGCGTCTAGTTAATAAACAGTTTTAGTACTGCGCTATGACGACACGTACGCAGCACGAAAGTGCTTTGAGGAACGTAAGAGCTCGTGTCGCGTTATAGCTTTTAGTACTGCGAAATGCCTACGTACGTAAGCGGGCGAGCGTTATGCTATGTTCAGACTACGTTCGTAAGGCGCCGATTTTTCGTAACATACGTAAGCGGAAGCGCAACAAGCGTATGCGTCTAGTTCAGACTGCGAACGTAAAGGTACCAACGTGCGCAATTCTCGCAAATATCGTGGGTGAGAGTGTTAAAGGGTCGGCAACATTTACGACTGTTATGTTACGACCGTTGCGACACAGCCAATGACCGATAAGCTTTCGGCTTTCAACAACCGGTGACGACACTTCCGTCCTCCCGTCTGCAGACAGCTCCGGGCGCGGGAAGTGCCATTCCGCCATTCCGTGCGCACGATTGGCTGTGTTCGTGAAAATTTTTGCAGTGCGCCTTGCGAGACTGTTTTCAGTTCATCTGGTTTATCCGCCGAGGAAATCGATGGCCGCAGATACGTGCTCCGAACTTCGATGAGTGGTCTCATTAGGTTTTCAAGGAAGCGGAACTGCTGGGGCGACATGCGCATGATGTTATGAAACATCGCAGCGTCACCAACTCGGAGCTTGGCGAAAAGGTTGTGAAAATCGCCGTCCACGGCCCTGCCGAGAAATACTTGCCGCACCCAAACCTTTCTGCGTCGCCTTCGTCGTCTTTGGGCGATTGAATACATGACTATAAGTTTGTTTTGAGCGTGAATTTCTTCGATCTCGGCCAGCGCTCGCATGTTGGCAGGAGCCATATTGGACCGCTGGTGACGTCGACTCTGCAGCTCCAAATTTGATTGGCCTGTTGTAAAAGCTGTAATTTAAGCAGCAGTAAATGTGAACAAAGGTGCCGGCTTAACTGCCGTAACGTTTTTTACAGCCGTTACGTTCGATACGCCAAAAGAGCTGTTACGCGCGTTACGACCGTAGTGTGAACATAGCATTAGACGCCGGCCGCGTAGGAGCGCATTGGCCGCGTCCGCCAGTACGTCGGACCGTCGGTCGAACTATGGATGCTGTTGATCTCGGTAACGCGGTGTAACGTGTGGGCGTGTTCCCTCTTCGTCGAACTATATTTAGGCCTTTAATGGACTACCTTTAATATGGATGAAATACACGAATCATATCGAGAAAAATAAAAGCCGAGTGCTTGCTTTCTGAGGCTGGCACAATCATTTGCGACGAACTGCGCCGAAAGCAGGTAGCCTTTCGCGCGAACAGCACACACTGAACACTTGCTCAAAAACAAAGTTCCTATTTTCGCTATGCATTCCCAGCGTGCAGTATCCGCAGGAATGGCTTCTGCGTGTTCACTTCAAGCAGCAAAGCCAAGTCGTAGGCCATGGAAAAGTACAGCCTTCCGCTGGTCGCCTTTGACGCTGCCATTTTGGGAAACTCTTTTGTCTCGCGCTCTCCCGAACAAACGAGAACCACGAGAGCAACACGCAAAGCTCCCCACGTACGCACGCAAGAATCGGATGCGTGCGTGTGGAGCAGCGGCCGCGTATACACCACGTACCGTTCGCGTTGCGTTCTGCACATGCGCACTTTGCAGAACGTAGCGATCTTACGTACGCAGTACTAAAACTGTCTAATATCCTAGAACAAAAATTGGAGGACGCTTAAGCTTCGCCTTCAAGGGTGGAGCGCGATAGCGTTATCGCAGCCCGTTCGCACCACCCACTCATTCGCTCGGCATGCTCTTCAGTCACACAAAGACGAAACGTGCGCCTGAGCAAGCGGAACGAACCAAAGAACTCGGTGTCTCGGAGGGAGAAACGATCTACGCGAGCCAAACGTCGTGATCGGCACGGACAGCCGGGCCGCGACGCGCCATGAAGGCGAACGCGGTTATGGGGCTTACGCCTCGATGAGATCGTCCTCTATCTCGCTTGGGAGCACCACGCAGACGCATGACTCTTCGCCAGTAGCACGGCACACATCGCAGGGGACGCTTTCCCACCAGACGCGCTATGGCGCAGCGATCACGTCAGAGGAGTCCTGCATCGGACGCTGCACCTAGGAATCGCGCTGTGAGCGGAAAGAGGAGCCGCGTCGCCTGAACACGAGCGTTCGAGTGACGCACGCTGGAAGTTGGAAGGGGAGAGAGCGAGAAAAGTTATTAAACGCAAGGGTATTGGGACATCCTCGCACCGGTCCCCACACGGCCCCAATGCGCTCAAACGAGACGAAGGGGAGGCGCGGGCGAGTGGCGCACCACCTGTCCGGGCAGCGCCGTACATCGTGAGAAGGGGGTCTTCTGTGTTTGCCACAAGATGGATCTGCGTGTGCACCAAGCGCAGAAAAAATGTAGCTAAAACGTACTTCGCTACGTGTTTAACTGCGACTGCTGTAATCTACATGCTCATAATTACCAATATACACCGCAGTATAACTTTCTACGGCACGTTTCTAGGGCAACACAGTATTCACTAGAGCCGCTTTTTTGCGCCTTGAAGCATCGAACTTATGGCTGAATGGTAGCGTCCCTGTCTCACACTCCGGAGACCCTGGTTCGATTCCCACCCAGCCCATCTTGCAAGTTGTCTTTATGTGTTGCCTTCCACCATTTCTCGCTCACGGCCAACGCTGACGACGCCGACGACACCGGCTTTTCTGCGAGACGAGCTCGTTAACGCTGTCGCGTTAAAGCTTCGAATGACAGAAAGCTGAGCTAGTTGGTAAGGATTCATTATGCAAAAAAGAGGTGAGGCCTGCAGACAAGACACAAGAGTAGTAGACAACACGAACGCCGACTATCAACTGAAGGGAGGGAGCACAGGGGCGAAAGAAGACAAAAAACTTATCTGCGCAAAGAATGGTAACACCACGGGTCAGTCAGGTACACGTGCCAGTCTACGTGAGAGATAACTGTTAGGGCTCTTAATCTCTTACTTATGTAAAGTAATCGAAGGCTGACTCACGCACGCACTTCCACCATTATAGATATGCCATGCCTCTACCATAAGACGCGTATCTTCATTCTTATGCCTGTATAATATCGCGCATTCATCTAACTCTGCCGTGCACTTACAATCTTGGCAATGTAGGGAAAGATTAGAAGGCGATCCACTGGTTAACGACCTTTTATGTTCCATTAGCCTCTGATTGATACACCGTCCCGTTTGCCCTACGTAGAACTGGCCACAGCAAAGGGGAATTTTATAAACCACACCCATAAAATTCCCCTTAGCTGTGGCCAGTTCTACGTAAAGCAAAACTACTACTACAAGTGCTACTAGCACCACGCAGTAGCACTTGTAGCACTACAAACACCAGTTCAGGCTGCAGCGTCTTGTGCAGGTTTGTCTAGCTTAAAAACTGCAACAGTGCCCTCGTCGCCCTTGGCTGCGGTGGCCTGTGAGATCGGCATTCTAAAACGACTTAACGTCATTGATGAAAACGCGTTATCGTGGTTGCGAGCGATCGTCTCTTGTAAGCTGTAGCAAGAACAGTCACACAAAAGGTGTTAAAGCCACAATCACACGAGGCGTTGTCGTCCCATTCTATTTGAAAAGCAAGAAACTTCGTAACAGCCACTCCTAGTCATATTCGACAAAGCAGGGTAGCCTTGCGTCGGCAGAGTCCAGCTGTGATTCGAAGGCGGAGAGAAGAGTGCCGGTGGTGCAGCCAGTCGCCTTGAAAACTTGGGGTGTTTTACATGGATAACGTGATATCTCGTGCAAGCACTTCAAGTTTTCTTGCGGCATCTGTTCTTGATATCAGTACCGACTCCTCTTAGCTACCTTGAAGCGCCGACCGAGCACTGTTTTAGGCATGTTCTATACCTATGACGCCGCTGTGACTTGGAAGCCACTGAACTGTCACGTGGTGTCTTTCCTCAGCCAAGGTATGGATTAGTTCTCTTACCTCGAATACTAGTGTCCGTGTGGTCCGCGCTGCAGGGCTGATAGTAAAGACAGCAGTGCTGCTTTCTAATCACTGCATACTGGCTGAAGAGACGAAGGGCAGCGCAAAGAGCTGCAAGTTTCGCAGACGTCGATGTCGTTGGGCGGCACGTCTTGTAACTGATGGTGGTGGCTCTCGCTGGGGAAACCATGGATGGGAACGGGGTCACCGTGTCCTGTCGTGCAAAAGGAGGATAGATAATTGTTTAAGAGCAAGATGTTACAGCTCAGATTTTTCCTGATTCAAGGTGCCATGAGGTGCACTGCGCGTTGAACCAAATACCATCGGGGAGGAATCGATTTATTAGTTGCGAGGGTGAAGCCTAATGGAAGATAGGTGTAATAAACAGAAATACTACCACAAAATGACGCCTGCGGCCTTTCTTACTGCAGTCATGCAAGTAAGTGGGAGCGATCTCGGGCAAAGTGCTTAACCTGCGGTCTCCACAGAACCTCCAAAGCAATGCGTGTTTGTGGTGGCTGGTCCCGGGCGATTACAATGATCGCCGCTGTTTACGCGAAATTCGGCAAAACAAGGCAAACTCTGAGAGCCCGAGCTTGAATAGCCTGTAGAGCACGAATATTTGCCCTGTAAGTGTTTGTTAGTACTGGAAGATTGCAATTCAGAACGATTATAAAAAGTGCCTCGTACAATTCCAACATTGATATTACATGCTCCGACAGTTCCTAAATATTTTTGCCCAGGAACTTGAAAAGCTCAAAAATTGCTGTCAGGCGCAGTTTCAACTAGGTCACGTGTGGGCTCCATGGACCCCCTACCGCTCTACAGTGTACGTGGTTTGTTCAGGCTCGTCTCTCTTTCTCTCTGTCTCTCCCTTCCACTCTCTCACTTTTTATTCCCCTTAATCCTTCCCCCCGTGCAGGGTAGCCAACTGGAACTGCCTCTGGTTAACCTCCCTGCTTTTCTAAGTATTCTTTTCTCTCTCTCTATGGGAGATCTCTATCAATGATTATGTAGAGAAATGTATGAGTCTTTACATCAGAGATGATCTGAACGTTTATAGAGACGGCGTAGAATGTCATCGGTTGCCGAGTGAATATTTCGAAACCTTAGATGCAGAGGTACACCTCTGTCAGAGTAGCAGCTTTTTCAAGCCTTGCACGTATCTGAGGACGTGTCACACCCGAAGGCCATACACACACGTCATCTGCGTATATTAATATCTTTATCGCTGCTGCCAGATGTTCAACGAGACCAATGAGCGTAAGATTGAACAGGGTGGAGCATAGTATTCCACCTTGAGTGATAACCCGACAACAGCGACAGTTTGGTAAAGCGGGCTTGAGCAAAAAGTAAACTCACGACGAATGGCAGTATATATGCGTATTCACCTGCCCTTTCATTCTCAATTGATTCATGGCACGCCCGTTAGTTCATTTTGACCACTGCATGCTTTCAGTATCACTTTGCCATTTCCAATCTGATAGTATGCGTCTTTGTGCAGACGTGCAATAGTATAACAATTTTAAAGACAATGTCTTCTTTAGTGAAATTAGACCAATTTGGGCTTTGTGGGATATTGGTACCTGGATGCCACTTTCGAACCACTTTCGCGAAAATAAGGCGATTTGAGGTCTTCTGGTTAACGCACGACAATGAAAAATGCGCCAAAATGCAGCTATGAATAAAAAAAATGCACCAAGTTCGCGCAGAGCTATGTATGGAACACTAATAATGCCTAATTAGCGCAACAAAGTCGAAATTAAACCCATATGTGCTCGTGCAAACGGCACGCACCTAAAACCGGAACTGAAAGTTTGGCTTTATTCAGCGAAAAATATGGGCCAATCCCGTACATAGTGCAGTCCACAAAATATGGGTCGGTCAGAGGTAGTGCAATCTAAAGAACAAACCACATGGTACACTAATGCGTCCAAGAGTATTTTGTCTTTCTTCGATGTCAATGGCTGCTGACTTGCGTTTTTTATACTGTATATGTAAACGAGACATTCGCAATAACTTTTTTTTTATTTTTACGTAGATCCTCTGTGAGGTGCATTGCTAAGCTGCTCGCTGATGCGCGGAGCCACAATGATTTACTAATGTTCGAACAATAAGAACTAATAAAGAAAACTAAAACAATAATAAATAAGGACGTTTCAATGCAGTCGTTTCAAAAGAAGGAAATCTTTCGTGCGCAGAAATTTCTGTGCACGCCAAGGTAGTGTAAATAACACGCGGCGTCCCACTATACTGTCGTCTGCTACCGAAGGTATAGTATGAAGACGTAAACAATCAAATAGTATGCTTGTAATATCGATACATTTAACCTTTTCACGCTCGCCATCGTATGAGCTATCTTGTTTCAGAAGTACTTATAGCACCACGAGCTGTCAGTCGACGCAGAAAACGAATAACCAGCACATACTATCACATAATAAACAGCTCTATTTTGTTTTGCTGTGTCGATGGATTTACTGCGTACAATTGTGTCTGGATCACTTATGATCTGAGAATGCTATCTCGTTTCAGCGCGCAGACGAACGAGATCCTAAATTTGAATGTGATGCGAGAGGCTCGATATTATGTGAGACGTCTGTGATTTGGGAAGCCGCATCACACTACGCGGTTTACTAAACGAGAACATGACTGTTTTACAAGCCTAAGAATAGCGATTCGTGCCTGTACTGTACGTCCCACAAAGTAAAAAAGAAAACAAGAAAAAAGAAAGAGAGACAGAAAGAGAGAGAGAGGCCATTCCTTCTATTCACGAGCGGCCGTTTGTTTAACCTGCTTGCGGCATGCTCGCGGCGTGGCTGTTCTCCTGCGGGCTTGGCCGGCGCATTTCGCGTGGGGGGCAGCGTGTTGTAAACGACGCGCAATTTGGACCTCATGGCGCTCCGCGATCCGTTATCGTCGCTGTAACCGTTGCGATCATCACCACCATCACAGCAGGCACGAAAATCACCTGGCGGCCGATTTTTGGCAAGTGGGCAGCAAGCGCCGGAGCTAGGGCACGTGCGGTAACACGGGAGCCGTTGTTATTCATTATAAAGGTAATCTCTCTCTCTCTCTCTCTTTCTCTCTCGCTCGCTAATGAGTACTTGCACGCGGCTGTTCCTCCACGTGTGACGTCTTCTGTCTGCCTGAAATTTGACGCCATCTACGCGACGCATGCAAGCGACCCTTGACGATGCCAGTCCTCATCCCCTCATCGAAAGCGATAAGTGCCGTGCGAGGCCAGTTATTCCGAGAGAATCATTAAATTCATCAACAAGATAGTTGTATTTTTTTCGAATTTGTTGTTTGTTTGCCTGTCTGTTATTTAAAACTGTGTCACGCCGACGCAGACCCCCACCTGTTTCTCTGTTGGAAGCTCATAGACCTTGAGACCTTGATCTATTTTGGGGGAGACATGTGGAAGCTGAGAAAGTTCTGGCATCACACTGCAGGTGCCAGAGGTAATACATCTTCGTTCCTATGTCCATTACAACAATACCTTGATTCAGGCGAGTTAGTTCATCTTGACAGTTTTCATAATAAAGCGCTAAAGACGAAGACGAAGGAACACATATGAAGAAAGCAGGCGATACATAAGGAAAGCAGGTGACAAGTGCGTCAGCTGTCCATCTTTGGTTTTGCAAGAAAAATAAGTGACGTTTCTTTCGAGATATCTAGACACTTGAACTGATCGACCATACAATCGCGTGTATGATGTGAGTCATATCAATCTTTGTGTGTATGATGATGAGTGCATGACGTACCTGATTCGCAGAGCATAAATACACGACCGTTTGAAATAAAACGTTCGTTGGAAGTAGCGCCAGTCCAGTCGTATGTGTTCCTTCGTCTTCGTTTTCAGCGCTTTAGTATGAAAACTGTTTATGTCCATTACTACTTCTTTCAAATATGCATTCACTATTACGCAATTAATTTCATTCATTCATAGTGACAGTAAAGCAGGGGTCTGTCACAGAAAGGCAATATGAAGTGACAGCAAGTGCATTACAAGCACACGACGCCTTGTCAACAGTTTCGGAGCGACGGCGCGAGTGTTAATAATATTCGTCAGCGACCCCAGAAACGAACCCTCTGCATCACTCCCAGCTATGCAAGGTCCTTGACTCCGTAAACTGCCTCCCTTGTTCTCTGGAACATTGGAACGGAGAATGTTCCACAGAAAGACGACAAGGCTGCTTGGAAACAGCTCTGGTTGCGTACGCAGAGGCGTTGAAAATTTTCGGCTATGAATTAACATAACAATACAGAAGCTCCCCTTGATCGTAAAGAAATTTAACCAAATTTAACCAAATTTCGAGAAAAATATATGAGAAGGACAATTTTCCACGAATGTAAATAAATATTTCAACATAGTTAAATACAGCAGAGCTCACTAGCCGTACCCAAACCCTCAAAAGAGCACTTAGGTAAATTTGCCTCAATTGATACAAAAGGATAGGACTGAGCTTCCATCTGTCTGATGCTGCATATATTTCATAACTCACGCAATACAGCTCTGTTTATCGCCGTCCTGACAAAAGCTCATTAAATAAAGAACGTAACGATTGACCGCACAAGGTGAGCATAGCATGTGATCGGCAAATCGTGTGAAAAGCGAGAAGGAGGGGCCCGGGTCCATAAGTCTCTTAGATCGCAAGAACAAAACCAATAATACAGCTAAGAGCCCTCATTATATACCCAACAATCGTAAATATAGGAATAGCGTTTTAGCGTTACCAGCTGAAATATCTGCTACAAGGGCATAATAGTTTGAGTCCAAAAGCACTGAACACGGCTGTCGCAGAACGTGATGACCACTCTCAGCATCGGCTATGGGAGGACGCATACGCATGGCCTGTGTTGACATTACATTAAAAAATAAGAATACGAAGCCCATAAGTTTACAAGAACACGCAAGCACCGCGCGTCCTTTGCAATTTGACTCCGTCGCTCCGCGTTGTAATATCTGCAATGACCACCAGCAATCCCAGTCGTGCGCTGTCCTTACACTGTTGGCGCAACTCTCTCCCTCTGTGTGACTGCAGGATGGATCCGTACAGATTCGGCTTCACCACAGACCGCTACGGCCGAGGCTTCGGATACAGCTGCAAGGATGTGTTCGAGTGCCAGGCGCTCAAAGAGAAGCAGGAGCTTGCCGCCGACAGCTACCGCGCCTTCTCTCCCCAGAACTTCGCCGTGCCACCACCGCTGGCCGCATACCGCGAGCCGCCGATGGCCGAGAGGCGACCGTCGGGGCACCAGCGGGGCGGCGCTCCGCCTGCTCGCTTTGCGCCTGCACCGAGGCTGCCCCCAGTGCCGCCCTACTGGTGATCGACAATCTCTCGCTCATTGTGGCCGAAGGGAAGGGAATAAAGGCAGGGAGGCTGTCCCTACACCGGGGAAGGAGCGAAAAGGAAAAACGAAGGCGATGCGAGACCAAGATGCGCGCTCGTGTGAATTAGCGCTTACCACGAAGTCGCAAGGTGGTAGCGCACACCACTTGCTATGGAATAGCCTCAGCGCTCCTGAGATTGCTTACTACGGTCAACGTTTGAATTGATGGTCTCGAAATCTTGCGTTCCGCGAAAGTTCTGTCATCTTGCCTAAATAGGACCACGCGGAGAGCCGTGGCATGGCACGTAGACCCTTACGAAGTCTAGGCAGTGGTTACACGAATTGGGATTACTCACCAAAGAACCAAAGCTCCGTGCCGCGTCCTGTACAGACGCGACTCCTAGAAATTTCTACAAAGAGCAGGAGTACAAAGAACGGGCAAGCGAATTCCAAAGCACTTACCAACACAACGGCAAGAGCCGATTGAAGGAAGTCTAGACCGGAATACGAGGCCTCAGAAAAAAATGTGCCCTCTAAAACTCGAACGTCTCGACGCGCTGCAGAAAGCAAGCACGGATACCATGAAATCCCGACAGCAAGTGCTTGCGCCAGTTTCTTTCGCTTGAGGTAGCCCGACTTCTGCGCGTAATTGGCAGTAAGGCCCTCCGAGAAAGTGGCGCAAGACGATTGCCACCGTAAGTTTACGAAGTTGTTGCATTTGTCGCTCATCGCCGTCTGGAAAGAAGCTCCATCGGGTGTATGGGGCTGGTTTAATTTCTCCTTTTGCAGAACATGCCCCTTTGGTCATCCGCTAAACCTAGCAGCGTGTCTGTGAGCTTACTGATAAAAGCAGCGTCGTAAGACTAGGCTTTTCAAGTTCCGTCGTCCATGCGAGGAGCACGTTCGCGCATCAGTTCACCCTAAATATGAGCTATCGCTTCGTTCCCGACCAGTCTGCGTTGTGACGAATCTGGGCCGTAGACTAGCGTATGCACGGGCTTAAGAAGGGTGGTGTTAAGTATACGCCACACAATGCAATCGTTACTTAAGTTTGAAAAGCATATACCAAAGCGGAACACTATAATCTCCGGCGAAATCAGAGAAGCATAGGAAATCGCAGTGTACACGTATACAGGCAGGCTTTGTGCCGGCGTTTCCGCAGTATTATAATGCAGCCCCCGATTTCAATGTTTCCGTAGCGCAATAATTAGTGGAAGTTGAGTCGTTGTTTTTTTTTCTTTTTAATAAAGCGCCGCTCTGACTGTTGTCTCCATTAGTCCTTTTGCGCATGTTACATGTGACAGAAAACAACGTCGGGCGAGCTTTTCTTGCCGCCTCTGCGGTGTACGAGCCACAGTGGACATGCGCATTTATTCATTTGAATATGCTGCCAATCCCCAAGGTGTCATAGCAGGTGGGCACATATAGAGGACAATTATTACTAAAAGTACCAATTAAACTAAAGAAGAACAATACAATTAATGACAAGTGTGATGAAATAGCAAGCGCATTTAAGTAATTTAAGCTATGGCCAATGTGAAAACAATTTAAAATAATAAAAGCAAACTGGTAGTATGACAAATGACATTCTGAGTGGGTATAAAATTATGCCACCAACGAGAAAATGAAAAAAAAATACAGAAAGAGCTTCAGCATGATTAACACTGTATTCTGAATCGTAGAACTCTAGAGAAACAGAACGGCGTACTACAGCACCTATATTAGAGAGGGTTAAAATATCAGAAAGACCGTACAAATGCAATTCTATAAATGAGTGACTGGTAGAAGACAAACACGATCTCACGGGTTAAGTAATTCGCTTTCAATCGCAGAAAACAGCGTCAGCGGTGCGCATTCGGTAGTATACGGAAGAAAGCTGTGCCATCCTCTCAGAGTAATTGGGAAAAGGGCAGTGTTCGAAACAATCGGTGCTGAAGGTGTGTCCGATGAGCGCATGCGAATACGTATGTCTCGTTGCACGCATGCGGTTTGCATGCGTTGCACGCACGCAGGTGAACACGCAGTTTGTCACGACGTTATTTACTTGGGTACTCGCGAGTACGGACATAAATGTCAGCACCAAAACAAGTAATGACTCTGACATCACTTTCTGCTCGGAATGACGTCTCGTAAACTTCACGTATCGTCTGTTATGTACTTGTTTTATTACGCAAGAAAATAACGATAATGATCAATCAATCAAAGGAATTTATTAAAGCACCCAAGAACAACATCGAGGGACTTGGTGCTGGCGCTCTCGACAAAACAATGCACAGGAAGAACAATGCAAGCTCACACACACACACACTTAAAAACATACACACGCGCGCACACATAAAAAATAATTTAGCGAATACAGATTTTAACAGAGCATAAAATGTATGCATGAAGAGAATACAAAGCAAAAGTAGAGAAACAGAAAAAAGGATTACAGAATGACGCAACACACAACAGATATGAGAGTTTTTGTTCAGTTATTGAAACCCTCTGCAACTCTTTTCAGTAAAGTAGTAAAATTAAGCATGAAGATATCCAAGCACTCTGAATGGGTGTTATATGTCGCCTACACATTAGTTAGAGGGCCACAATAATCTAGAAGCTAAAAGGCGCGCTGTTTACTTAATAATAATAATAATAATAATAATAATAATAATAATAATAATAATAATATAATAATAATAACATCTTTATTGCCATAACAAATATAGAGAGTTATCATCACGCCTATCTAAGCCTACAAGGGCTTGTGGGACATGGCCCTGCAGATTTGGCAAGGCAATACATTAAAATAGGAAAACAATCACATATCAAAGAAAAAAAACGCTGTTGCGTTAAGCGCGCGACATTATATTTTGCTGCGCAAATTTATTACAGCAGTACATAGAGTTCAAGCTTACATAAAACTAACAAAACAAAACAAAACAGACAAACAAAATGCAAGAATTCAAATCTTTCAAGCAATTTCCGCATAAATGTTACATGAGGTAAAAAGGCAAACCTAATGTGAATATGGAACATGTTTAACCTACGAAGCGCGGATGATCTTTTCCAGTGATATTTTCGAAATTGCTGTGAAAATGTCCTCTGGTAGATTGTTAAACAGATTAGGAACTTACACACATCGCCGGGCCTCACCGTATCTCGTTGCGGAACAAGGCACAGTGAAACGCAAGCCCGAATGGAGCATGCGTGCAGGTTTATGCTGAAGTTTGAAATCCGAGTCCCAGAAATGGCGTAGCACCACTGTTTGAACAAACAACGAGCGGAACGAAGGAAAACCTACAGGGGTAAATATGTTTCGAGATGAAAGTAGAGCGCGAGTTATACGCTACACTTTGGAACATGTTTTTTTTTTTTTTTTTTTTAAAGAGCGTCCACCCGGCTCTCCCAACGCGCAGAACAGAAGGCGAAAATTGTGATGCCATACCTTAATATTCCGTACGCAAGAGCATGCACAATTGTTTTTTTTTTTACCTAAAAAGGAACTATACTTTTACAGTCATAAAGTACTCAGGCAACACTTCGGAGTTTACTACATAAATACGCTAAATGCGTTTCCCACGACAGGTTTGAGTAGAAAAATACACCCATGTAGTTTATTGACTGCACATATTCCACTGAAGTACAACTACATGGCGAACAAATCTTATTGTGCAAATAGATATGTTCATCTATCGACATCATCTTCAAGGGATTTCTGAAACAAATCAGCTTTGCTTTTGCATTATTGATTACGAAGAAGTTTATAGAAAACCAATCAATTACGTTATAGAAATCTTTTGTAGTATATTGGATGCCGATTTGTAGCATAAATGCTTTGCTAGTAGAACGGTGTCATCGGCATATTGAAAAAGTGTGCATTTTTAAACAGTGGACGCAAGGTCATTCATGAAAATATTAAACAGTAGCGGGGTTATGATAGACCTTTGAGGGACGTACTCCAGCTTTAATAAGCAAAATAGAGCTAGAGTGATTGCGTAATATTATTGTTTGCGACCTGTTCGACAGATAACTTTTCAGGATGTCATGAAATCGTCCCCGGAAGCCCAATAAATTTAATTTGTTCAACAGAATGTCGTGGTCTCAATGGCTTTACTGACATCTAGGAATAATGCAATGCTTAAGAAATTTTAGTCGAACGCGGAGAGAGAGAGAGAGAGAGAAAACTTTATTTGGTCCATTAAGGGTTTAGCGTTCGGTCTTCGTCTTCATCGCTGCAGACGCTTGACCTGCTTAGCAGGGTTGGGCCCCTAGTCTAGGGCTCCACTGAGCCACGCTGCTTCGCTTGCGTGCTGTACCACTGCCTTTTGGGCGGCGAGCTCGCAGCTGGTGAGCCGGCTCTCCCACTGCTCCGCACTCGGGGTATTGTGTTGGTGGAATGTGTAGTTACGTTTACACTCCCAGGTTATATGGTAAAGCGTGGGGGTTGCCCCACACCACGGACATGTGTTCCTAAATTGTGTAGGATACATCTCGCTTAGTATATGTAAGTTGGAGAAGGTTCCGGTTTGCAACCTCCGTCAACTAGCTGCTTCTTGCTGTGTTAAAGCTTTGTGTGGCGGGGAGTATCTAATTCTCTTGCCTCTATGGTAGTTCAGTAACTCTGAACAGCCGATCTCCACCGTGAAGTGCTGTTCCAGGGCGTGTGGCCACTCGACTCGGTACGTGATCTCACGAGCCAAGCTGTCTGCCGTTTCATTTCCTTCTATCCCCATGTGTGCCGGAATCCAGATTAGTTTGTGGGTTGCGGTGTGTCTGAGGTGTTCTGCCGTGCGGAGGATAGCTAAGGCAGCCCTGCAGATTCCACCCTTTGTGTAGTTCCTGCATGTCTCTTTTGAATCCGTTAAAATGATTTGTCTTTTCGATAGCTTTCACTCGCCGCCAGCGCAACAGCGACCTCCTCCGCTTCTACTATCCTGGTGCTACGTGTAGTTTCGCAGGTGATTAGCTTGCCTGCGTTGTCAACCACTACCGAAGCTGCCTTAATGTAATTTGTATGTCTATTCCATGGATACAGAGTTGCATCCGTGAAAACCGTGTTTTCTAGTTTGGCTGAATGCCTTTCCACATAATCTGCCCGCGCCTGCCTTCTGGCCGCGTGGAGATTTGGATCCATGTTTTTCGGAATGGGATTGACCTGTAGAGTCTTACGGATCTCGTCGGGTATACCGGCGGATCGATCGAGATGCCTCCTTGGGTCGCGACCTCACCTTGTCAGGAGCGCTCTTCCCGTAGCTCTTCCCGTAGCTCTTCCCGTAGCTCTGAGTCGGTGTAAATGTGCTCCAAGCTGTGCTTCTGCCAGTTCGGCGAAGGTGTTGCTAATCCCTAGCTGTAGCAGCTTGTCATTCGGTGTGTTTCTTGGCAGGTGGAGTGCCATCTTGTAAGCCTTCCGCAGGATTATCTCTGCTTGTTCCGTTTCACTCTTGCTCATGGGGTGGTATGGCAGCGAGTAGATTACCCTGCTGACTATGAGGCTTCTGACGAGTTTTAGCGTGTCGTCTTCTTTCATCCCATGCCTTCGGTGGTTGACTGGTTATCATTCTGCCTACCTGTTCAGCCGACTTGATGAGCAGGCTGAGCGTGTGGCTGCATTTCCTGCTTGCTTGTAGCCTCATTCCCAGGACTCTTATCATGTTCCTCTCCGGGTTGTTTTGCCCCTCCAGTTTCACCTCGAGTGGTGCATCAGTGGGGTGCCTTCCTACCCTCAGTAGCTCAGACTTATCTGTAGAGCAGGCTAGTGCTCTTTCCTTCACGTATCTTTCTATGCAGCTTGCTACTTATTGTAGCTTCTCCTGTTTCTCTCCCATGGATCCATGGTTCACCCAGACCGCGATGTCGTCTGCGTACATCGCGTGCTGGATGCCCTGGATTCTTCTGAGTCTTTCTGCTAGGCCGATCATCGCCACATTAAAGAGTATGGGCGAGAGGACCGAGCCTTGGGGTGTGCCTTTGCTTGGGGTGGTGAAGACATCAGACGCCTCAACTCCCCTAGTCCCACTGTGGCCGTTCTGTTGGTCAGGAAGTCTTTGACATAGCCATTGATTCTTCTCCCGCAGTTGGTGTTATTTAGCCCCTCCATTATAGCGGCGTGGCTGACGTTGTCAAAAGCACCTTTTACATCAAGTGCCATGACTATGTTTTCGCCATTCTTGGGCATTGTCTCCAGGACCTCTTCTTTAAGTTGCAGAAGCACGTCCTGCGTCGAGAGGTTCGCCCTGAAGCCGAACACGGTGTCTGGGTAGAGCCTCTTGTTTTCTATGTGTTGCTGGATGCGTTTCGTGACGATCCTCTCGTATAGTTTTCCCAGGCAAGAAGTGAGGGGAGATTGGTCTGAGATTCTCGATCTGCAGCTTCTTGCCTGGTTTGGGAATCATGACTACCACAGCATGCTTTCACTCGGCTGGTATCTTTCCTTCTTCCCGAAGCTTGTTGAGGTAGGCCGTCAGCTGGTCTACTGCCTCATCGCTTAGGTTCCTTATGAGAGAGTTTCTAATTCGATCTGCTCCTGCCGCTGTGCATTTTGTGATGGCTCTCATTGCCGCGGTGACTTCCTCTCTGGTGATAGGCTTGTCCATATCTGAGTTTTCTTCTCCGAGATAATCTCCTTCATATCCCTTGGGCTCGTCAGTGCCGTAGCATTTGGTTCTGACTTCATCGAGGAGCTACTCGTCTGTTCCCTGATATTGGTGCACAAGCCTTTTAAATGCTTTGCCGCTTTCTGCTTTAGTCTTGGTAGGGTCCATTAGAGCCTTAAGAATACGCCATGTTTTAGCCGTGCTAAGTGTCCCATTCAGCGAGGTGCTGAACTGTTGCCACCCTCGCCTGGGTAGGTGTGTTGCGTGCTCTTCTGCTTGGAGTATTACCGCAGCTATTTTCTCCTGTAACTTCTTATTAAATTCCTGCTTTTTCCACCTTCTTCTGGTGAGACCGCGTCTTGCCTCCCATAGCTGGAGTAGCCGCTTGTCTACCTCTGGTGTTTCTTCGGTTCGATCTACCTCCTTGGTATACAATCCCTGTATTTGTTTAAGTTGTTGGCACCACTCCCCTATCGAGGTGATGTTGCCCTCCAGCTGCCGGCAGTGGTGTCTAAAGGCGTCCCAATCCGTGAGGTGAGCTGTGCCGATCTTCCTCTTGACATTTTCTGCTACGGTGCTTATTCTTATAATGTAATGATCACTGCCAAGGTTTTCTAGCAGGTTCTCCCATTCCACTTGCTTTGCTCCTTTGACGAATGTTAGGTCGGGACACGAGTCTGGGCTAACGCTGTTGCCCTGTCTAGTTGGTTGATTGTCATCCGTAAGGAGCTCGCATCTGATGCTCTCTGCAGCTACACAGATATTTCTCCCCTTCTTTTCATCTTTGGGGTAGCCCCAGCTCGGACTCTTAGCGTTAAAATCTCCCGCTATAATCAGGGTTTTCTGCCCGGCCAGCTTGCTCGCCCCGGCGAAGAGCTTAATGAAATCTGCTTTCTTCTGCCTTGGGGGGCTCTATAGGTTTGCTATGAAGGTGCTCCTGGCTTTCCTTTTCTTCTTAGGTATAACCTCTGTTATTACATGTTCAATCTGTGTACCCTCAATTTCGTCATGGGCTATGGCTACAATTTTGTTGCTAACGAGGGTTGCGGTTCGTCCGCTCTCTTGGCACTTGTACCCTAGCAGCATGGGTGTGCAATTAGTTTCTTGAAGCATAATTATGTCTGGTGGTGCGCCTTTGGGATAAATTAATTGCTGCAGGAGTCCTTGATTGCGCCTGAAACCCCTGCATTCATCAGAAAATTCATCAGAAAAGGATTCTAAAACTAAGGACAAAACCAAACTGATGAGGGGACAAAATCGAGAACTTGTTAATGAAGGAAAGCATTATTTCCAAGAGAAAGTTTCCTAACATTTGGGCAGTATAGGCAAAATAGATATAGGTCTATAGTTTTCAATCTCACCCTTTTTCCTCCTTTGTGAAGTGGCTTGACTAAAGCAGCAATTTTTAGTCTTTCAGTGATAGAAGAATCGCCCAGAAACCCGTTAAGCATCAAAATAAGAATGCCTGACAGCGTTTCAAAGTTTCATTAGAGCATGCGCGCTGAAAGGCCAGCAAGACCGGGTGGTTTGTTCTGTCTGAAGCTGAAAATGTTCCTACGGAAGTCAAGTTCCGACAACTTCGGCAGGAAGGCGGAGGCCGATACAGATTTTTGGAGCCTGCAGTCCAGCGCATGCCCTTGATCTGCTCCGTCAGAGGAATGAGCAAAATGACGGTTAAATATATTAGGCGTTGTTGCAGGGTCGTTCGAAAAGGAATGAATGGCAAATCTCAAGTCTGCTTTACCTCGAAGGTGATTTATTAAAGACCAAGGCTAGATTAAATTGATGTAAAAAATACTGCCGTTTTGTCGATATAATAAGGGCGACTACCCTGTTTCTAGCTGCTGTGTACTCTGCGTGAAGTTTTACATTTTGGGGGGAACGTTTCGAACGTTTCCACAATGCATCTCCTTCCACTATAGCACGAATTACGTTAGCATTTATCCAGTTATGATTTCAAATATTTCAAATAGTTTTCAAATATTTGTATCTGTTCACAAAAGCATTCTAGACATTTTGCACTTTGAGTTCATTAATGTAGACCAATTAAATGCCCTGATTATGTCATCCAGCTTACGCTGGTCGATTATACAAATCTTGGGAACTTTGCTAGGCGAGTCCTCTGCGCAAGCGCGTGTTGCTATTGGGGTTGACGACACAAAGTGGCAAGCCATAAAATAATGATGTGCCAAACGTTGTTTTATGACACATGAATCTAAAGAATAATTTGAAGTACGAACCAAAATATGATCTATGCATGAACTGACTACATGTCCATTTACCAGGTCTTCTCTGTTAAAATGTTTATAGTATTTTCAATGCCGCGGGAAGCTAAAAGGTATAAGTAGTCCGCTACCGCACCCTTTGTGTGACAAAGAGCGTTTATGTTGAAGTCTCCAGCTAGGCATATTTTATCCACCGGGTTGGATCGTTGTAAGAAGGCTTCCAATTCTGTTAAGAAGCGACTGACACTATTTGATGAGGGACGATAAAATGCGAATACAGATAGAAGTAACCGCCACTGAGCCACTTTGATAGCAAGACATTCCGCAAAAGTGAATGAAAGATCAATGTGTGACACGTCATACACGTTTTTGACGAAAATAGCAATCCCTCCTCCTCACCGATGTGATCATGTCACAAAGTGCGCTTGATAACCGTGCAGGACAAACGTATCCAGGCCTGTATCTGCGACGTTAATATCTGTATTAACAAACAAATCCACAAAACTAAGTGTTGAAGTGACAATCATTTGACATTCGTCCCAGTATTTCCGTAAGCTTCTAGTGTTAAGATCAATAATTACGAAGTCGGCTTTCAACTTGTGACCGCAGCTATCACAGAAGGACTGAAATTCAAGAAACTCTTGGCAGGTGCTTGCCCTTATGTTATATAATCTTTTCAGCGTCAGCTAGCATGTTAATTCGAATCAGAGCTGAGGATTCATCTTTCTTTGCGAACATTTTGCCGGCTTTGACCCAAGTGAACTGGTATCCCTTTTCTTTGGCTGCTGTCCTTACTCGCCAAAACAATTCTCGATTTTGCTTGGTTAGATTTCATTGAAAAATAGTTTTGGCAGCTCATTTAGAGCTCTCGAAACTTTCCACGAACCTGGAACCATCTTTCCTTAGCCGTAACAGACGTGAAGCGCACCAAAACTGTGAAAATCGTGTCGCATTTTCCTTGTAAGCGATGAACGGCCACCACATCTGATAGAATGAAATCCGCCAATCCCCGTTTATCAACGAGCCGCTCCAATGTCTGCTTCAAATCTTTGTGATCTTGAAGAAGACCGTGAATTTCCAGATTAGCATTGCGGATATACTGCTCATTGTCATTTTGAACATCGTGCCGACGCTGAAGCTGCTCTGCTTGCATTTGCACTGTAGAAGATAGCGGTAATCTCAGATTCGTATTTTGCATCTTGAGTCTTGAATTCGTTTAGCTGGGTGACAATTAAAATTAAAATTTTATTTTATTATTATTAAATTATGAGGTTTTACATGTCGAAACCACTTTCTGATTATGAGGCACGCCCTAGTGGGGGACTCCGGAAATTTGGACCACCGAGGGTTTGTTAACGTGCACCTAAATCTAAGTACACAGGTATTTTCGCATTTCGCCCCCATCTAAATGCGGCCGCCGTGCCTAGGATTCGATCCCGTGACCTCGTGCTTAGCAGCCCAACACCATAGCCACTAAACAACCACGGCGGGTCTGGGTGATTACCGAGTCGTACTTTCGCAGGGTAGCCAACCGGAACTACCTCTGGTTAACCTCCCTGCCTTTCTCTGCATTATTTTCTCTCGACATAAATATCACCGTTTCCTCCAGATGGTCAACGGACTGAGTTAATTTGGAAAAATCTTCTTTGAGGCCTAGAAGTGTGTCCACTTTTTGAGTCAGGAATGGTAAGCAGAGAAGACTCTTTTATGTCCTTGAACTGAGCCGCCAGTGACTCATTCGGGATCGCGTTTTCCACCACATGAGAAATATCAGACTGTGTAGTGGAATCAGCCCGGCTCTTTATATTTCTAGAGGTATTGCAAACCCAAGCTTCTCTTTTAAACAACCCCATTGTGGTGAACGTATTTTGGGCAATACCAGAGCAAGATTGGCCTAAATGATAGGAAAGGTTACAGCTTGAACACTGCATTAACTTTCCGTCAGTGGGCAGCTGTTTGTGACACACAATGCAATTTCCATCATCACCAGACATGCTGAATTGACGAGGTAGCTACAAAACTGCAATCAACAACCAAAATTGCAGTCGGCGGTCATACAACCAACAAAAAAAAGGTAATAGAGTCCCAAGACTCTACCTGTTAAAAAATGAGGTGTCAGCGTTGGCCCAGGGTATCGCTGCCAACTGCAAGGAATCGTGGGGGTCCGGCCCACTTATATAGGTGCCCCTCTGCCAGAGTTTCCAGGTGAGTAGGCGATTGTCGCTCAGTCCAGAAACTAGCAAACCAGTCCTCGTGTAGCAAAATGATGGACCACCCGCCGTGGTTGCTCAGTGGCTATGGTGTTAGGCTGCTGAGCACGAGGTCGCGGGATCGAATCCCGGCCACGGCGGCCGCATTTCGATGGGGGCGAAATGCGAAAACACCCGTGTACTTAGATTTAGGTGCACGTTAAAGAACCCCTGGTGGTCAAATTTTCCGGAGTCCCCCACTACGGCGTGCCTCATAATCAGAAAGTGGTTTTGGCACGTAAAACCCCATATATTATTATTATTATTATTAAAATGATGGACCGGTCCTGCGACGCTTTACGCGAATCCCGGAATTCAGGAGTAGCAGCGAGGGAGGAAGCTTGAAGAATCGGCAAACCAGTTGCAGTTATTATGAGCGCTTACAGCTCGCAGAAAGCTAGTGCAGCGGCGATGCATGCGAGCACCGCTGGAGCGATAGAAGTACGCCCACCGACGGCTTCGCCGCAGGTACAGTCAACGCTGTGCACGTCCGGCCTCTGTGTCAACATACGAGATGAGCCCCACAGGAAAGCGCCGGCGTTCGTGCTGGGAGGCTACTTTCGCGCATTGATATTGAGTATATCAGATGCAAGTGCTTGCTGATAGGTTCTGTATACCGTTTTAAGAATTCGTTCGGAATTCCATCAGGGCCGCTGGCTGCATTTTTACGTCAATATTTAATAACATCGAAAATATACCAGTTTCGGAAATAGTTGGAGAGCCAGCTAGTTTTCTCTGTTGAAAACCAAAGGTAAATGGATATGGGTATGCTGGAACATCTACATCACGCGTAAACACCGACTGAAAGTAGTTATTAAAAGCATCTGCTGTGTCTTTATTTTCCACAGGGGATGTTACGCGCGTGCTGTTTTGAGAGTGAATGTTACGCCAAAATTTATGGGGGGGAGTCCTTGATGAAATGTTTTAATGTGGTGCTACTGAAGTGCTCTTTAGCGCCCCGAATTTCGCCTTTTAATAAAGTTGTGAGAGAATTTAGGCGTGAGCAATAATCAGAATTCACGCATGATATTTTTTAAGTTTTTCTTACCTTCTTGATTCTACGCTTTGGGTGAATTATTTCGCGCGTAATCCACAGATTGTGTTTTCTCGTCACCTTTTCTATTTTCGGAACGAAACAGCTAATGCAGTACATAATATGTGCGCGAAATTTCAGTTAGACATCGTCAATATGTGACTGCTCGTCTGCACAAAAAACACAGAAGTCATGGTATTCATTGGTAACATACGTCACGATATGCATAATTGTCGGTCCATAGGTATTTAAAGGCACACAGACCACATAATGACACAGCGCATGGTATTGAACGGCGTCTTTGATTTTCCTGTGTTACCGCTATGAGCCATACTCGGGCCACCGGGTATGGGCCCATTCTTGGCCAATTCCCCAGAATGAGTGTGCGGCACTATATGCCACTGTGAGAGAAGGGGAGCCCTAAACGTATTCAGATATGCGGGGCACTTCTCCGTGCGCCCACACAGCTCTCATTGGCGTTCTGCCCTCGACAAGCATCGCGCAGAGACAGCTAACAGCTACAGACGACGAGGCTGTGCACGTGCCATGCCCCTGTGTTGCTGCATCACGAAATCAAACAAACTTCGCGTTATTTGGGCTATAAGATTGCGTTCGATCTAAGTGTAATCTCTCTTGCTCTCTCCTTTTTTTCTTTTGCCTTCCACGAATTGCTGACTGCGCATGGTAAAAAGAAATGGAGATAAAGACGGTTCGCGAAGATAAATTAACTTAGCGTTTCTCTTTTACGCATGATATAATACCGTTCAGTCCTGTTTGCAGTTCCTCGACTCAGAGTGTGCGTGTTGTTTTCGTACAGAACGGTTCCCGTCCACGCGGAAATCTCGTGAGACGCATTCCCTCTAACGAGAAATTTTCTCCCTAATGGAAGCACTGTCCTCCCGTCATGAATAAGTACGCAAGCTCTCCTGGCGGTTTTTTTCTTTCTTGTAAGCAATAACTCAGACGGCCAGTAATATAAATGAAAGAAATAGTGCCTAAATTGCTTCGAAATCCCGGTTCTGGCTCTCGTTAACATAACGTAATGACTAGGGGATAAGTGGACGCGGTCACAAAAGGCGAAAACACGAATTGAAGACAATTTCATTAGGCGGCGATGCTTAAAGAAATCCGCAACGAGAAAACGCAATTGTCGCGTGACCTGCTGGAAACACTTAGTAATTAAACCAAGCTGCGGAGGCTTGCCCTCGAGCGCGGGGGATCCAGACTGATTCGCCGCCCCGAATCCATGAAGCTCGACAAAACAGATGGAAAGGTAAGCAGGCGAGGCAGCTCGGAAAAGAAAATTCATGCAGAAAGTCCTCTGGGAGTTGTCTGCGCATGCGCAAGCATTGTGCCACTTGCTCATCTGCGCGCAGCCCTGTGTCATTATCAATGTAGGTAAACTTGATCTAGCCAGTATAAACGACGCGCTGCGGCGACACGAACTGCTGCAGGTGGCGGCACAAGGTGCGCTGATGACGACGTTCTGATCATTATAAGCCGTTATCGCTTTTTAACGCCTTATCCCTCCGCGTCCAACCGTTATCCACCGGGAACAACCCTACTCCGGTGGCGGCTGCGGTTGGCGCGGGCGCGCGGACCCCATATTGAAAGCGATCTGCGATGAGGACAGAGTGCGCCGAGTGCTGATAGCTTCGTGTGTGCTGTGTCCTCGCCGCTCAGTTCGCGTTGAAGCGAGAGAGGCAGCACGAACGTCAATTCGCTCGCTGCTGAGGGCCCCATCTTGAAAGTGATCGCCTTACGTGAGGGGACGGACGGACGGTCGGACAGACGGGTTTTTTTGTCTTCGTTGATTAGGAATGGAAATGCTTGCGCATTTAAAAAGGTGTGCGGTGCGCTCCCGTCTGCGGTCTCAGTTGCGGTTTCTGCAGTACGGCCTTCAGATAAACACACACACATGCATCAAGGTATGGGGACCGGCCGCCGGCTTCAGGGCACGCATGCAAACACGGAGGCATGCGCTCTAGTACGCTAGCAGAAAATGCTCACGTTGGCGTCTGCTCACGTTGGCGAAGCAGTAACCGCGCTCGTAGGAGAGCAAAGCTTGCTGCGCCAGCGAGCACGCACTCGCGGCGAAACCTAAACGCACACGCAGGACACAACTTGGAGTGCATGGGAGCAGAGCGAGAGCGGGAGGAGGGCGCGGGCTCGTGGCTCAACCGCAAAGAGTGGAGGACGCGAACAGCTCGGCCGCTCATTGCGTGCGCGGGTGCGTGCTAGGGAGCCCAGTAACGATGTCGGCGGCTGTCTGCGCCGCACGGGCTCGCTTTAATGCATCGCAGTTACGATAGCTGGTGTGCTACGCACAACGGGCGTTTTAATTCCGACAGGAATGCTACAACCGTGATCCCGCAGAGGTTTCCGTGCCCCGGTACTTTTCTGCTAGCTTTTTTTTTGTTTTGTTTTTCCTGTGGAGCGGCAAATGGAAAGGAAGACGAGAAGTTCTTCCATATATCGCACTTTCCCGAATTTGCTGCGCGGCACAAGAACAGTATACAACGAACAGCGCTGTTTCGTCCCGAATTTTGTGGCAGAGGCATTGGCGCCAACTCAAACACTGTCGATCTAGACTTGTTGATTCATTTCGTGGTACCCGTCATGACTGATTGGGAGCCCGATGAATGGGCCAGTAATGCCTTCCAGCTGACTTCCTTGCGTGCGTGCCGCAGGTGACATGTCTCAAGATTAGGGCGGGATTAGAGCGATGCCTTATGCCTTATTCTATGCTATTCTTATCATCGACCACACAGGGCCGCCTGATCCCGTTGATAATGTGGGCAGACCGTCGCTCTGACCACTGGCCAAGCGTGAAAAGCCGGGAGAAGCATAGAATGGGAAAAGGCATCGCTACAAAATACTGACCCAGGTTTGGAAGGAAAGCCGATTGATCCCACATTGCAATTCTGCTTTAGATTAGCTAAGAAAATTTTAAAAAGAGGTTGAGGTCGGGGAGGAAGGCGTGGCGCGTTACGTGACGCCGTGGACAACGGCACTCTGGTTGCGCGTGCGCACTTGCGTGCGTGCGAGCTGGACATTTTACTTAGTAGCTCCAAAATAAAATGGCACGCAGTACCAGCTGCCGTTTTGCTCGTGCTGGGCAAAGCGGCACGTTCACCCCCGTCGAGCAGAGACAAGCTTGAGCGAGCGCATACGCACACAAACACCCGTGAGCGGCAAGAAAAACGAAGCGGAAAGAAGAAGAGCAACAGAAACAGGCGGCGCCTGGGTGTCGGAGCCATTTGCATAGAGAGCTATCGATCTCCGCGCTTCCAGAGCGCAACACGCCCACCATCAACAAAAACAAAGCGCTCCCCCAATTCCCTCCACCCGCTTCCTCCTGCGTGCCCTCATCCCACTTCCTTGCTCGATACTCCTGTTTTCGGTGTGGCCTGGCAAAGCCAAAGCGCTGCATTCTGCATTCATGCGTCGAAGCTCCTGCGGAAGCAAAAACAAGTTCATCTCTCACCGAGAAAGAAGGATGGCGTAAATAACCAAGAAGCGGCACAAACAGTCGCGCAGCCTTTTTCCAACTCTATGGCTCCCGAACGACAGGAGGAAAGAAACGTGTAAAACGCTGGTCTTAAATCTCGGCGGCGGCCGCAGTTGTTGCTGCTCGTTTCTGGTCGACCGACGGCTGTTTGTCGGAGTCACTATACCGACTCTGCCGGACCCGCGCCAAGTTTGCCCCGCCGCCCTTCGTTTTCCTCCGCTTGGTCGGTGCTGCAGGACCGAGGATGCGTTGCTCCCGCCTTCATTTTCTCTGAGCGGGACGGCACACTCTTTTCGCGCAACGGCTTAAACACAAATCTCCTGGGTCACAGCAAAGCTCACGAGCCCACTGGGTTCAGCTTTCTCGGGGCGAATTAACGACTGCGTTGGTCGCGCACCGAGGCCGCTGCTTACGGAATAGGGGGCTGTGTACTGTCTAAGTTCACTTTTCTTCTTTCTCTCTCTCTCTCTCTCTTTCTCTCTCTCATTTGTACATTCATGGCCTGCAGAAAAGAAAAAAAGAATCGTTCCACGGCGTGACCAACGTTGAACAAAGACTGTGGCTTCAGATATGCCGAGGCCTAATCCTTAAAACTTGTCACGGAACCACGGTACCAGCGCTGCTCCTGTGCTCTACCTTGTCCGTGTGTTTTTTGGCGTTGT
The DNA here is from genome assembly GCF_038994185.2 of Dermacentor albipictus. Taxonomy (NCBI): domain Eukaryota; kingdom Metazoa; phylum Arthropoda; class Arachnida; order Ixodida; family Ixodidae; genus Dermacentor; species Dermacentor albipictus. The sequence continues at coordinate 161,680,874 of NC_091821.1, read as the reverse complement.
TTAATACGAATGAACCGTTATTCGAATGCAGTAAAAGAAAATAGAATTGCGTTAGGTGTACAGGTTTAATTAATAAGGAATTCCGCGCCCAAGTAACAATCACGGTGTATCCGGACCTTCTGGCAGTGCTTCTCTGTCATCTATGTCCCTCTGTATGGGGAACCAGCGCTGGCCAGGAGGCGCTACGACATTTTTCATGCGTTACTAAAATATGCTGAAACCGTCCGATAGGGAGGCTACGAAGATGGCACGACATATTTAGCGATAAGAAACGTGCGCCTGTATCAATGTTTGTCTAGCCCGATGCGGCCAGCCAAGTTCTGTCCATGGCCATGCGCGCTGCGTAGAGCGCATGCGCTGCTACGTCCTAGCGCGTCGGTTCCCTGCCGTTTGAGGAGCCGTGAAAAGTGTGACTCAAGACAATCGGTGAATTTGCTGACACGAAATCACTGCGTGTGCTACTGGAAACTGTGTCTACCGCTCGCTAGGCTGTGTGTTACGGCGCTGCTGTCGGCACGCGAAGCTTCAGCGCTGGTTGCCCATTGGCCTCGAGCTCCACCACTGGAAAAGCTGGCGCCACCGTCGGCGTGACGTGCTAGGAGGGATCACGTGGACATAGCGGCCGCCTCGGCTGCTTCAGGCGCGCCGAAGCGAGCTGAAAACGAGTTTAAATTCCTTCGTACGCTGCGGTCCTCATTTAGTGGCGAAATTTTCCCGCTTCGAGTGTCTCCTACGGTAGTGCACTACAATAGGTAGCACTACAAAGCACTACAATAGGTAGTGGCTGCCTTTGAAGGCGCGCAACATAGTCGGCTACTGCTCGGTGCCGCAGGGCCGGACGCACGTAACGGAGGCCGGTGTCAGCCTTATTCACACGTAGCCGCAGGACAAGACGCTGCGTGAAGCTTGGCTCGCGAAACAGAAAACTGGCAAACAGTCATCGGCTACAACTCCGGTATGCAGCAAGCACAGACGCGAGGAAGATTTCTGCTACGGCGCCCGGTCTGCGATGTTCTGAAAACGCGCACTGAGACGCTCGCCCGAGTGCGCTGCCCGACTAATGTCATGACGGTTTGGTCTATGAACTTGTCGATGCTATAGATACTGGCAAATTCACTGGGGTGGAAAGGGGGCGGTAAGAAGCACATTAAAAAAAGCATGGCATATGGTCATGTTTGTGTTATGGATTAATGCACTGGAATACAAAAAAAAAGCAGCAGCGGGAAATCGCACGCTAAGAACACCGATAAACATACAGTGCGACGTAACTCGAGGAATAATATTGAAAGGTCAAAGAATTTAGAAGAGAGATTGAATCGTCGCGACGGCACATTACAGTCCCCGTACGCGTCGAAGTCTCTACAATGAAATTATTTTTGAACAGCTCTGATAGCGCCCACGCAACAATGGTTGCTTGTATACTGTCAAATGCTCATATTCTGCGGCCTAAAGCTCATGGCACGGTGAGAAAACGCGCGTGCGGAGAAATCGAAACAGTGCGCGGACAAGCATGCAGACGCGCAGTCGGTCGCTGCGAATCTGCGCGATCGCTGCATTGAGGCTTCGTTCTATTACGCTCCATTTAGTTATACAAACACTATAAGAACCTATTTCACATAGTTTGCTCTCGGCGTTTACCTACCTTTCACGCAAGAAGCCGGTTCGGGAGACTCCATCGCGGCAACCGCGCGCAGTGGCGTTCACTGTACGTATTCGGTAAAGAGATAGCGTCTGTAAACGATTGTGTGCTTTCAGTTTGCCCAAGATTATTATTTGGACACTAAGAAACTTCTCTCGTTTCGAAAGTACTTACAAAAATGTCCGGGAGAGCTCGCGCGTGGTGTTTTCAGTGACCGCTGACAGCAAAACTTATGAGGAGCGCGCCACGTGATCCCTCATACTACGCCAGCGAGGCGCTTCCGATAGATGGCGACTCCGTAACTCCTCGCCGCCAATAGTCAGGAGAGCCCGAAGAGACGTTCTCTTTTCTTTTTTTGTCAGCGCGAATATCGTTTGCAGCGTGCCTGACGTTCACGACCGCCATTGGGATATTCGCTCATATATTCTTTATTGGTAATTTCCTTTTCACCTTTCGTATTCTGTAGTCAGCTTTCTTGCAAAATTTTCGGCCTTAATTCAAGCTTTCAGTGAGCTAAATCAATCAGGATTCTGCATTGGTCGTCAGTGATCCTTTGTCTTTGCACGTCCCTCACTGGTTCTATTGATTCGCAGATTTTACGAGCGTTCAAATTATAAGGGCCTCCTAACCTACCTTTTATTTGAATGGATTGTATGGCTGGGCATAGGAGCTTATTTCTTAACGAAACGATCGAATCACTCGCTAAAACCCCGCTGAGTCGTGTGGTCATTCGACCTCTCCCTTCATCAGCCTTTATGACGTTAGCTTTCCAAGACAAATGAAACATGACTTTCTCTTACGACCCTTCCCAGGTTTCTTCCCAAGTTACAAACGACCGTTGCGTCCCTAGAGTAGTAAACTACAAGAAACGCGTGGTTTTTAAGTCGCCGACGCTAGATTGTAGTCCGAGCGAGAGCGGAAGTGACGGAAATGATCATTTCGCTGAAACCGCCGCCCTACCGCCGGGTATAGAGGAAAGAAGGTGGGTGCACGTGCCAGATTGGCGGAGAGATGAGAGGGCGATGAGGGCTGTTGAGAGGGAGGGAGCACGCGCCGGTAAGGTCCAGGAGCCGTGAGAGGAGGGAGAGGAAAAAAAGGGAGTGGGACGGCCCCCATTGACTGCGCCGGATCCCGGGATCAACTTGCGGCGCTCGTCAGTTCCAACGGGATGAGTCTACGTTCGCCGCGCACGCCGATTTCAACAGGGTGCACCAAATCGCGTGTGTGCCTCTCATCGCACGCGCCGCATATATCATGCGGTTGGCTCGATTGGGCATTCGGTGCTGATCAACACAGGAGGTAGGATGACACGCAGCTGGTTCTGAGGCGTCCTATAACGTAAAGCTATTCCAACGTTTTCTATTTCATTTCTGCAGTCGGCCGTCTACGAAAGGTCAAATTTTTTCGGGCCACCCCCCAACTTCGCTTGTCTGCCACGCGACGTTCAGAAAGTCGCGAAAGCTCCAGATCTTAGATGATACGTTAGCACTGATTATGCATGATTATACCGAACGAAAGAAAAATAACTATTTCGCATTGTACGAGTTCTGTTTTTTTTTTTCACCCTCAGCCCTCCGCAACTGGACAAAAGATTTTGGGTTGCGCCCATTTCACCTGTCTGTCACGTGACGTCACAAAGCCGCAAAACCTCACCGCTTCCAAGTTCGTGTACGCATTAAAGACGCAATGATATGTTGAACAAAAGTGAATTTCTTTATGGGTAGCCTGAGACTGCCCCGTTAAGGATAATGAATACAAGGTGGCTGCCCGTTCACCGCTCTGGTACTTGCTACTCCGAGCTGCCGGAGATAATGGATTTATTTCCGTACAATAAACATTTTTTACGGGGCATTAAAACGTTGTCGAGTCCTTTCAGCACTTGCGCGACATCGCTGCGAAATTTTCTTCCCTGAGCATCCGTTCTAGATGCATTTTGACCCTTCCGTTGCACGCCACGACGTTTTTTTCCCAGACACCGAGAGCTAAGCAAGAAGAAGCGACCCAGTGAGCGACGCTGGCACCGCCCTCCTTATCAGGTTATCCACTTTCACTGTGCTAGCCCGGCCGCACTGAAACCATCTCCACTTTTGCATACTCCTCGCCTATAGTCAGCTAATTAGATAAGAAAAACCTGTCGAGTAAGGCAATCCTATTCACTTTGAAAGCAAACAAAAGTGATCTATAAACGAGAAGAGAGTTTCATTGGTCTGTTCAAAGAACGCTGCGAGTCACCGCCTGATGCTTGCGTCGGCGGTTTCGTAAATTTCACATCAGGAGATTCTAATTTAAAAAAGCATATTGGAGTAGTTTTACGTTATAGAGCCCCTGAATGCTTGTGTCAGATTCTGCTCGCCGATGTTTTCTCCTTGTGGGCCGTCAGTTGCCGATGTTGTGTCGTGCTTTCTGGGTTTGGCGAAAAGTGCCGTTTGCTTTGAAAGGCGTACGACTACAATACATGTTATTAAACAAATGAAATTTGTCTGTGTGTTTTTGTTGTGGCCCATGGTTTTGGAGAGTGCTGTCGTACGCATGGTCTGTTGATATAGAGGGGAAACAGATATTGCATGATGTTTTCGCAAATATCTTTCTCGAGTATAACATCACGACACCCCCAATTGTGCACTTACGCATTGTTAGTCCGGGGTTCTTTTATCATTACTTTTGTCAGGGGGTGGGGGGGGCGGGTGAGATGAGATCACGGACAATTATTTCTTTCCGTGACAATGTTTCTATGCATTACAACAAGAACATTCGAAGGAACGCTTCCTCGTTCGGACTTTGTTCATTTTACCATTCTTTCTTTCCTTAAGCTTCAGTACCTCGATTTTCGGGCACAGTTACGGGAATATTTGTTCAGTCGTTCAGGACTTTCCTTTAGGATCCATGCGGTTTTATTGGTGAATTCAACTGGTATCGTTTAATGGCGCAAGCATCCAGTGACACTCTTGTTTCTTGCGCAACACTTCCAGTTCACCTCCTGAGACAACCGGGGAGAAAATTCAAAATAAATCAGAAAAAAAAATTGAAAAAATAGTACATTACAAAATTCATGGGCTTCATTATAGGTATGATATCAGAGCATAAGGTTAGTTACAAGTTAAGTTACTGTAGTAGGGTAGGGTATGAAAAACCTTATTCATGTCCTTCAGATCGCGCTGGATTCCTAGCCCGAAGCGGGCCGCTCCCGCGTCGGGACCGCAAGTCCTAGCTCTCGGTTGCATCGCGGGCCCGATGGACTGCCCATGTCTGTTCTTCTAGTTCGGGGCTGCGCAGAGCTGCGTCCCAACGCTCTTTGGCGTTGTCCTTGTCGCTGCGTAACGCGGAGCACAGCCGGAGCATATGTTCGAAGTCTGCTACGCTACCGCATAGCGGGCTAGTGTATGAAGCCAAGGCTTCGAGAAATATTTTGCTCATTAATAGGTTATTGGGATAGGTCCCCGTCTGCAAGATCCTCAGGGTGAGAGCTTGGGGTCTGTGTGCAAACGGAATCCTCCGCAAACGGAATTAGTGTGTATTGTTAAAGAAGCAGTGACGCTCTACAATGATGAGTTCCGGTTTACTCAGGACTGTGGGATGCCTATGGAATCTTTAGAGCTTTTGGTGTTTTACCTAGAGAATACCCTTGTAAAAGGGGGTAGCTCTATGTATGTACAAAAATTGGGAGTTTGCATTCGATGAAAAGTTGCGCCAGTTTTGAGTGATATTTATCTAAGGCGCGTCAATAGAAAGCTACAAAACAATCTTAAGGGATTGGCTGTGCACACCTTTCGATACGTAGATGACTACCTGGTGTTTTGTTCTTGCGATAACTACACCAAGAAAGCTGGGGATATTTTAAAAGTTTTCAGGGAATGTGGTGGGGGTCTTGGGTTCACGCTTGAGCTTATACAGTACAACAAATTACAGTTGTCAGATCTGTGCTTAACGTTTTAGGAGGAGCACGTCAGTTGGCACTATTCGCCTAGGGCAAAGAAACCACTGCTTGAATTTTCTTCTTGTCATTCTAAACTTGTTGAACAGGGGATAGCATACTCAGCTCTTAGGTCTGCCATTGCTAAGTCATGTCCACACAGTATATGCAACAAAGTTTTTCGCAACAGATATACAGGATCGAGAAGGCTGGTTGTCCTGTGCCTTTGTTATCACTAACCTGCGAAAAGCTTTCGAAATGGGTAAAAAGCCCCGCTAAGAAACAAGAAAAACAGAAAAAGGAAAAGAGGTTTGCTGTGGTGCCCTATGTACATAGGTTGTCCCATGGTTTAGGGAACGTGGCCAATAGGTATTACGTCAATACAGTTTTCTCGGCCCCCCGCAAATTGTCTATCATGTGCCCTATGATAAATAGGAAACTTGAACAACGGTGGCAACAAAAACAAAAAATTCATTGAGGCGTTAGACATATGTCCCCTTTAGTGCCTTGTAACACTGGTATAGTTTATCCGATTCCACTTAAGTGCGGAAAACCTTACATTGGACAGAACGGCAGGTGTAATAATATTAGAATAAAAGAACGCCAACAATCAGATAACCACCCTAATGCTCCACATCTAGCGTAGCATTGTTTCGATTGCGGTTGTAAACCTTTGTTTGAAGACACAAAAATTCTTTCAACACACAAATTCCAAGCCCCACCGGAAATAATCGAGGCATTTCACGTTAAAAGATTAGGAAAGACTTGCTTTAGCCGCGCATCATTGCCTATGTTAGAATGTGAATTTGCGTATCTCCACAGAACGAGTGTTAATCTGAAGTAGAGTCTTTTTGTTGTTTGCGTTTTGGCTTCCCTACCTCTTGATATGTTTAACTGATGTCTTTAGACCTTGTTACGTTCATAAGCTGCGGTATTTGCAATCACACACACACACACACACACACAATATATATATATATATATATATATATATATATATATATATATATATATATATATATATATATATATATATATATATATATATATATATATATATATATCTTGCTAGTCTCGGTAAAACTTTTGTTGAGAGTTAGCGCTCGTCCTGTCGGCTTCTAGTCTCTGTCTTTGTCACTTGGCGCTACAGTTCAAGATCATGTTAACCTAAAGAACACCAACGCTGAAGTGCGAGGGCCACTAAGCGACACCTACGTCAAAGATTAGGGTCGCCTAATAATTTTATTAAAATTGCGATTAACTTTGAAGAGCCCGTAATACAGGATGTTTCCGCGAACACTTTGAAAAATATTTAGAGGTTGCTTGTGGCAGCACAATTCTAGTTGATGAGCTGGTCTACTCAAAGAGGCGGACATTATTCGCACAAAAAATTGAAATGCAAAAGCGTCAAATTAACAAAAATTCACTGATTAAGTTCTTAATTACCTCATGGCCCATATTGCCACTAACGAGTTGTAGCCGTGGAGTTCGCAAGGCATGATCCAGTTGGAACGAATTCTCAGGATGACATCAGTTTCGATATAGTAATTGCCGAATTCTGATGGAAACTGCATTGGCGTTCCAGTTAGTCTTATCTTCCAATGCATAAAAAAAACTTTTTGTTAAGAGAATAACCGGAACGCCAATGAATTTATCCGCAAAGTTGGGGAATTCATGTCTCTAAACTGGTGTCCTGAGAAATCCTGAGAATTCGTTCCAAGTGGATCCGCTTTGCCTACTCCACGGCTATAATTTGCAAATTGCAATATAGGCCATCAAGTAATTAGTTAGAAACCTAATTATTCAATTTTTTTAATTAGTCGATTTTGCATTTCACTTTATTTCTTTTTTTGCAAGTAACGGCCGCCTCTTCGAGTAGACAAGCTCATAAACTGGAATTGTTCTATCTGCCGCAGGCAACCTTTAAAAATTTTTGAAAGTGTTTGCTGAAACACCCGGTACATCTATACAGGCGATATGTATCCGACCCATCTGCTCACTCAAGAATACGCTCTCAGTTATTTTTGTTTTAAACGCATTTGCTTATAAAAAATTGAGCGCTATAGGCGACAGCGAATCGCAAAGAAAGGAAGACAGAACTTGTGGTAGACAGCCTTGATGGGAGGCCTCATTCGATCATATTCGATTGCAGGGGAAGCAGGTAAAGACTTAGCTAAGCCATCGTGGCGTGAATAAGGCAGACGAAAAACTGTGTATCACCGCCACTGTCCGTCACCGCCAATTGCACACCGCCACTGTATGACGGCGAGGGCGTTGACTTCCGTGTTTCATTCGCCACTTGAATTCATGGGTCAGGGCAACGCTCCAAACTATCTGTGGCGATTCCGAGTGCGGCAGGTCCCCATGTTTTGCCTTTGGCGTTTCGCTTAATTTCGATACGAGACACAGCAAGACGAGCTGTAGCGAAACTCTTCTTTCGTTGTAGCACTTCAAAGAGAACTAAGAGTCGAATTACAGTCGAGGTCACCTTTAGTTCAACAAGATGGACCTGGTGGCAAGTTTCAAAATGGTGCACCGCACCGTGTGTAGGCTTGCCCATCCTTTCTTCCGGCCGGCCACACTCCTCGCTGGGGTGGATCCTGCACCGAACTTTGTCATTTGTCACGGACAGGCCAGAATACTTGCGCGACTTTGCTCGGATGACATCGACTCATGTGAAATAACGAGACGGGTCACGGTGTAGACGTCACTCTTCTCTTTTCTTCGCTAAATTTAGTTTTATACGGTTTCCTTTTTGTTCTAATGTATTCCTTTATTTTCATAACTCTACAGTCCCCAAAGTCTTTTTTTTTCTTATACTATAGCCTGCATATATTCAAATTGTGTTATATTTTTTAACGCTAACATAATCCTAATCCATAAGAAAGGGGACGCCAAAGACTTGAAAAATTATAGACCAATCAGCTTACTGTCCATTGCCTACAAAGTATTTACTAAGGTAATTGCAAATAGAATCAGGAACACCTTAGACTTCCGTCAACCAAAGGATCAGGCAGGATTCCGTAAAGGCTGTTCAACAATAGACCATATTCACAATGTCAATAAGGTAATAGAGAAATGCGCGGATTATAACCAACCCTTATATATAGCTTTCATTGATTACGAGAAAGCGTTTAATTCTGTCGAACCTTCAGCAGTCATGGAGGCATTACGATATCAGGGTGTAGACGAGACGTATGTAAAAATACTGAAAGACATCTATAGCAGCTCCACATCCACCGTAGTCCTCCATAAAGAAAGCAACAAAATTCCAATAAAGATATGCGTCGGGCAGGGAGATACGATCTCTCCAATGCTATTCACAGCGTGTTTACAGGAGGTATTCAGAGACCTGGAATGGGAAGAATTAGGGATAAGAGTTAATGGAGAATATCTTAGTAACTTGCGATTCGCTGATGATATTGCCTTGCGTAGTAACTCAGGGGACCAACTGCAATGCATGCTCACTGACTTGGAGAGGCAAAGCAGAAGGGTGGGTCTAAAAATTAATCTGCAGAAAACTAAAGTAATGTTTAACAGTCTCGGAAGAGAAAAGCAGTTTACGATAGGTAACGAGGCACTGGAAGTGGTAAGGGAATACATCTACTTAGGGCAGGTAGTGACCGCTGATCCGGATCATGAGACTGAAATAATCAGAAGAATAAGAATGGGCTGGGGTGAGTTTGGCAGGCATTCTCAGATCATGAACAGCAGGTTGCCATTATCCCTCAAGAGAAAAGTGTATAACAGCTCTGTCTTACCAATATTCACGTACGCGGCAGAAACCTAGAGGCTTACGAAAAGGGTTCTACTTAAATTGAGGACGACGCAACGAGCTATGGAAAGAAGAATGATGGGTGTAACGTTAAGGGATAAGAAAAAAAAGCATATTGGATGAGGGAACAAACGCGAATTAATGACATCTTAGTTGAAATCAAGAAAAAGAAATGGGCATGGGCAGGACATGTATTGAGGAGGGAAGATAACCGATAGTCATTAAGGGTTACGGACTGGATTCGAAGGGAAGGGAAGCGTAGCAGGGGGCGGCAGAAATTGGGCGGATGAGATTAAGAAGCTTGCAGGGACAACACGGCCACAATTAGTACATGACCGGTGTAGTTGGAGAAGTATGGGAGAGGCCTTTGCCCTGCAGTGGGCGTAACCAGGCTGATTATGACGATGGTGATATTCTTTTTACATTTAAATATACTTTAATTTCTTATGTTTAAGCTACTCGATTCTCGGCCTGAGTGCCTCTCGGCGATACCAAAGCTCACAAGCTCATTTTGTTAAGCGTCCTCGGAGCGAATCAACGAGTGGAGAGTAGCCAACCGGACTCAATACCTTGTTAACCTTTCACTCAACCGTTTCTCTCTATCTCATATAATCTGTATCTACTCTGCTCAACCACCCGGCCTGAGGCAAGCAGCAGGCTTCCGTCGTCAAGTGTCGGGCGGCAGTTTTCTACTTCTGGTTCGTCGTCCTTTGCATTTGGTTTTCTTGCCTATTTATGCGAGTTTCAGCTAAAGCAGAATCTCACTATAATTAAATGCATGTATTTTTCTTTTCCTGATGAAGGGGATTACACTTCGCTAACTTCTACCCTTGCACAAAATTTTCCTGCTGAGATATTTTTTACGTAGTGTTATCAAACGTCCGTGTAGCTCTGGTACCGACTAATGGATGAGCTATAAAGCTGAAGAACTCAAAGGCAATTAAGGTGCAGCTTCGAATGACCCCTACATACTTCCAGGAGATCACAGAGGTCAATCAATTCGGTTGCGGGGGTACTCTTTACTGTTCACCGATCAGCACTCTGCTTGGTGAGCCCTCAACTGCTGTGTGTTGGCTGCAATCTCGGCGCTTCATTCCACCACACCTAGCCTGCTCAAAAAGATTGCAAGCCGGTTCGAAAGGTCTACCGGGTTCATTCAAGTTTAGCTCCTACAGATGTACTGGAAATGTTTTCGGTTGAAGGCGCAGTTTCCGTCTACCCATGTAGTCGCGATGTTGACAACCGGAAGGCTCCTACAGACTCGTTGTCGTTGCTGGAAAAGGTTGTTTTGCCGCAACGAAAACACTAGCCCTTTTGAAAAGAGTTTATCTACGACGAGTTCAGCACTTGGTTGCTACTTCGGTCCCAGGACAAAGGGCTCATACGCACGGTCAGTTGTCCGATGCCGAATTCGTGGAAACAATCACAACTGAAACATTTGTAAGTCGCCTAATAAAAAATGCCATACCTGCAGCGTTACTCGCAGTACACATCATTAGAACTGCACTATAAAGACACGTGAACTTCAAATTCTTGAAGCTATCAGACGTGAGTGCTGTTTCCATCGAGAAGCAGTTGTCATGGCTCAGGGCAAAACCCAAAGCTATGCCGGTGTCAGAGCTCGTCAGCCCACTTGCATAGATGTTTCTCTTTCAAAGTATATTGCAGCTGCTGCGTCAACCGCACATGGGAAAGGCAATGAAAGGCCTTTCAACAAACCTCTTCGAATCCCTGGCCCAAACGCTCTCCAATACATAGCGCAGGTCTTTTCTACCCTTGGTCGGCCCTCCAGGCGTCTATTCCTCCCAAAACGTCTGCATCGTGTAATATCGACAGCGCTTCCGCCGCCTGGCATTCCCCCCACAGGAACTTGCTTTTCTCCTGAAAAGACAGACTGACTCAGCACCCCAGACTGACGATTCTGAATGTCGGGTTCTTTTTGAGCGCAAGTGTGCCTCAAGAGAGTTTCGCGATAGTTCGCCTAAAAGAAGACAGAAATTAGGCGGCGGTTTGAAGAACTTCATGGAAGTGCCTAAGAGATACTGCTACCAAGTATACCCGTCACAAACAGTGATCTAGGGGCGCTATAACGTAAAACTATTCCAAACTTTTCTATACCAATTCTGCTATCAGCCCTCCACGATTGGTGAAAAACTTTTTTCGACCACCCCCACTTCACCTGTCTGTCACGCGACGTCACGAAAACTACGATACCTCCCCATCCTATATGATGTGTACACACTGATTGTGCATGATTTGACAGAAAAAAGAGTTATTTTTTATTCGACCCCTTCTCGCCATTAGCCCTCGGCTATTGGTAAAAAGTTTTCGGACTGCACCCACTTCACCTGCCTGTCACGCGACGTCACAAAACCGCAAGAACTCACCGCTTCAAAGTGACGTGTACGCGATAAAGATGCATTAATATGCCGAACAAAACTGAATTTTCTTCGGAATAGCCGCAGGCTGCCCCGTTCTGAAAGTAATAAAAGGTGGCTGCCGCCGATCGCTAACACGCTGGCTACTGGCACCTGCCGGAGAGCATGAGTGTATTTGCATATAATAAAACTTCTTGCGTGGCCGTGTAAAGTTTTCGAGCACTTTCGGCACGTTTACCCCCTCATTCTGCCAACTCTTCTTTGCTGGGGGTCCGTTTTACCGTCATTCCTGAGCTTCCCTTGCATGCCGCCGCGATTTTCGACCAGCCACCGCAAGCTAAGTAAGGGAAAGCCGACCAATCGTAGACGCCAGCACCACCCTCTTTATCCGGTTATCGACTTTCAGTGCAGTGGCTCGGCCCCATCGAATCCCTTGCCACTTGAACGTGTTCCTCGCCTCTTGTCAGCCAATTAGAAAAGAGAAGACGCTCATTGTAGGCAATGTTATTCGTCTTTCAAGTAAACAAAAGTGACCTCCTACGAACGAGGATAGCGTTTGATTGATCTGTTTAGAGAACCGTGCGGGCGACAGCCCGATGCTTGCATCGGCGGTTACGCAAATTTGACGTCAGGAGATTGGAATAGAAACATATTGGAATAGTTTTACGTTATAAGGCCCCTAGTCGCGAACGACGAGAAGAAATTATTCGGCATTTCAGAAGTGAAAGTTCTTTCAAAGCTTTACATCCGCGTGTTTAGCAATGTTCTAGAATCATATGGGCGAAGTGATATCGAAGAGACGTTGTGTGTGTTGCTCGATGTGTGGGTGTCCTTTTGTTCATGCATAAAATTCATTCATAGCCACACGGTTCACCACTGCCTCCCGTAAAAAAAAAGCAAAATAAGCACAACGGTCCTTAAGACACACTTTGCACGAGCTTCCGTGTTCATATTCCTCAAGAACAACACTTGCGCAAGGCTTCCTTGCATTGCTCGACAGCTCCGGCGGTTTGCGTAATGCCGGGGCCCAGTGGCAGAGTCTGAACCGTTTCGCCTGTTTATTACGCTTGAAAAACGCTGAGGGAAGGAGACTCAACATCTGTCCCTTTCACGCCTTCCAAGCGTGAATCGCACCGATATTCTCGCCTTCCTGGCACGATGCTCAAGTGCGCAGAATTACAAGCAAGTTAAAAAAACAGAAAATAAACTCACTCAAAGGCACGCTTCTCAAGCGCGGTGATTCTGTTGGTTTGGTTGTTTTGAACCAGCGAGGAGAAAGCCGGAAGACAGGACGTTTTCACATGCAGTAAATGCGACAACACGGTCTGCGTGAGACAAAGCAGAAAGCGAGAGGGGGTGGATGGAGGCGGCACGGACCTAGAAGCACGTACGCAAGGGAGACGGCGTCGTCTTCGAAAAATCCGTGCCTAATGCTGCCAGCTGGCACTAAACGTGTGACGGCTGAGTAGCGTGAGCGAGCGGATAACGTGCACTGAATAAGCCGCATCACAACGCGGCCACGGGTAACGCAGAAGACCTAGTGCGCGTCGACTAGGACGTCCAGTATGACTAGACACGGAGAGCTAGCAGCAGACATGTAAACGTGTGCCACAACAAAGCAGTGAACGTGTACGCAACGCAACCGACGCATAAAACGCAACACGATCACAGTCACGCAAGTTCTGTAAGGACCCAAGGCGAAAACACTGGAAAGTGCATTCCGAGCTGCGGGATTTCAACGCGCACATCGTCTACGGAAGAATCGCGTGCGACAAAGCACGAAAATTGCAACCACGCTGCACAAAACACACTGAACGAGACTCAAGGACACCCAGAGATTGAGAAAGACAGAGAAAGCGAGTTTATTACACTACAGAGGAATGCCAAGGCAGCCGAGTAAAGGCGACAAATTATGCAGTTCGTGCCACCACGCTCCCGTGGGACAGCGCGGCTTGAAAAAAGCTTCTATGCGGGCGGCACTAAGCCGCCATCACGTTTCGCTGGCTTGCATCTTTTCGGGTTAGTTCAGTTATGACATAAGTCACAGGCAACTTTTCTAAATAAATACATCTATCTCTTAACTTCTTAATTATTTATTTTACGCCACATAATGCAATTTACGAATTGCAGCGAGTGAGGTTGCAAGACGTGTGCACTTGAAATGAATCTCCAGGGATACACCAATTTCGAAATAATATTTCCCAAATTGTGGGAAGAGAGACATGAGCGTACCAGTTACTTTCTTTTTTGTGCTTCAATGCATAGAAATGCGTTCTGTTAAAAAAAAAAGTAAGTGTACCAACAGTGTACTTTTACGGCGACTTTGATGGCGCGTATCTCCAAATTGGTGTCATTCTGGAAAGCCTTTCGAAGAGGACACGCCTTGCAAACTCACTGGCGACAATCCGTAAATTGCAAAATCTGCCATAAATTAACTAATCAAGAAGTTAATAAGTGAATATCTAATTCGTTCAATATGTGTTTCGATTTCACGTGCAAGCTATGTCCGCCTCCTTGAATACTCCAGTTCAAGAACTACAATTATGTTATCTGCCACAGGCGATTTTTTAAAAATTCCGGGAAACTTGAAAATGATCACTTCATGTAGCTTCCCGGACTAGTTCGGCGCATATCGTGTTTTGTCTCATTATATTTACTTGCGCAACTTCCAGCAAACAACAGTGGTGGCACGAAAAAACTCTGCATCACTGTCCATCTGAAGGCTTTCTTTATTTTCTTTATTCTTTTATTTCTTTTATTTCTTTCATTTCGTTTTTTGTCCACCTGTTGTACAACACCGTACATTTGTGCAGGACAGTTCACAGCCGCGATAAAGGGAAATTTAGTGGCCTGTATCCGGGCTTGGTTGAAATTTAAAGGGAGACTAAAGGCAAATAATAAGTCGACGTGGACTATTTAAATATCCTTCCAGAATCGTCATAACGCTTGTTTCGTGCGAAGAAAGGACTGACGAGAAAATAGCATTTCAAGGGTGCGGATACCTTTCTCGAAGTTCAAATCTCCCCAACCGGGGGAGTGGTGACGTTGCATACGCCATCACCATAGGATAAAGAACCAGCCTATAGAGAAGGCAAACTGTACCTCCCACAGTGGTTCGAAAATAAGCGGCGGCAGCGCATAGAACTTAGCGGGGAGCCCGACAGATGGCAGTACTTAAACAGAAAGCGTTTTTTTTTTTTTTTTGATGTGCTGTATCCAATATGGCCGCTTTACACCCTACGCTGGGTATGCGCCGTGCTCGCCTTCCTGGCTTTGCGGCATGCCTCAGCTGCCGCGTTTTAATCGCCAGGAGACTAAAGAGCCTCTGCTCATGCCCATACAAACAAGCCACAAGTGAATGAACAGGACGTACGACTTTAGTGGCAAGAGAAAAGCAGTGCACCTTCTCGTGCCGAAGCAGAAATACAATTTTCGTGTCGAGATGCGCTGAAACCACTAACGCGAGCTCGTAAACTGCTCACTTTCGTCGTCGCACATGGCGATCTGGTAACGAGTGAAAATCCGTAGCGCAAGCTAATTGGGCAGTGCACCACCTGTTTGCATCGACAGCAGGTGCCTGCTGCCATAGCCAACGCAGCGACATGAAATACCCGGCATTCTAGCGTTGCCTCCTTTCCTACCTGCACGTTTCTTTTTGTTCTTTCGGTGGCCGCTAATGTGTCGCTCACACTTGGTGCCCCCCCTGCTCTCAATACGGACATGGTCTGTTTTGTGGGAATTGCCATTTTGCAGCCATTTTTGCAGGTCTTTCCACCCATGCGGATATCAACTTCATACACTTCACACCATGTAATCACGTATGATAGTCTCCGTTCACGCCAAATCGCAGCCAAAGAACGCCACAAGCACACTTTACCCACGGCTGCAGCAGGAAATGACAAACAGGGAGCACCAATCACAGTACATGTAAACAGGGAGTCTGTGTCGCCATGCGGACGGCAGGAGCAGGTGCTTACCTCGAGAGGCCGTTGCCCAGTGCAACTGACCAGACCGTCACATCCGAGAAATGTAACACGGCAACCATAACCAAGTGCGACAACATTGAAACAAGACTCTGCAATTAAATCACTTCAGCATACTCTAACATAACGCTCAATCTATACATTGGCACTATACACTATACATTGGCTACGATCCCCAAAACAACAGGGAACATACACGCACACGGGTTGCTTGCGGCACATTCAACCGTCCGACTGTAGGCATAGTGCTTGCCTTCGTCGCACATGGTAGTCTGGTAACAAGCAACAACCAGCAGCGCAAGCAGATTGGACTGTGTGTTCCACGTATTTGCACTGGCAGTCGCCGTTGAAGATGAGCAACTTGCATTGAGAAACAATCGGGTGACGCAAGCATCTGCTGCCACCGCCAACACGGCGACATGGAGTGCCCGGCATTTCAGCGATACCGCCTTTCCAACCTGCATGTTTCTTTTTTGTTCTTTTGCATGCCACTAATGTGTAACTCACACTTGGTGCCCCACATTCTCTAAATATGGGCATGGTCGGTTTTGTGGGCATCACCATTTTGCAGCCACGTTTAAAGGCCTTTTCACACAAGTGGATATCAACTTCATACACTTAGAACCATGTAATCATGTATGAGAGTCTCCGCTGAGGCCAAATCATGGCCGAGGAAGGCCACAAGCAAACACGGCAGCAGCAGGACCTGGCAGCACACGGCAGCAGCTGGAAAGGACAGAACGGGGAGCACTAACCACGATGCATGTAAATTCGTAGTCTATGTCACTGTGCGGACTGTAGTGGCAGGTGCTTGCCTCGATAGACTGTTTCCCAATGCAACTGACTAGGCTCCCACATATGAGAAACGTAATGGGGTGACAAGTACCAAGCCGGACAGCAGCGAAACCAGATTCTGCAATCAACCACTTCAATGCAGGTTGCGCAATAACACAGGCTGTCGAGCAAGAATAGCAATCCTGAATGAGACTGGGAATTCATTATGGGAATGAGAAAGCTTGAATTCAAGAAAGAAGCCACTCTACCTTGCAAGCACTGAAAGCCAAAAACATTAAGAAAAGTCAAGTTCTACATAGCCCACAGTGTAAAGGTTAATGCAAGACACACGCCAAGGCCGCATCAGTTATTTCAGGAGAAGAATTGCACATGGCAACGTACACTAGAAAATACTGCTACAGATATGTTATGCTTCTAGACAGTGACTGGTATTAAGCACGAGCAAATAATCGGTTGACCTTTAATGTTTGCATGAGGAAGAGGAATGATCTCTAAAAAAAGGGGGAATGAAAAAGCTTGCATTCATTGAAACAAAATTATACTTGGCATGAATTGGCAAGGCCAGGAAGCTCACTAAGGAAGGGCAAGCTGACGGAAGACTCTTGGCCAACGTCGCCTGCGCTTGTTCAGAGGGTGCAGGTACATCTGAAGACTCAGCATTTTTGTTGTTGAGGTACCTGGATCACTCGGCCAATATCCGTGCTGGGGGAATGATGGCGGGGGCTCTTTTCACTCTTAAAACTGTCATCCATAGACTTGATATCTCATCCAAATAATTCTGGAATGGCCTCTTTGTGGTCTTGCGAATTCGGTTCCAGCCCCTTCCTGTTGGCATAGATGGGAGCTCCCGTGATGACCAAGACGTACTTGGCACAGACCCTGTTGGGGCAGAACAGTGACACATGAGATAGAGCAGAGATTATCTAAACTCATGTAGTGTTTTCTTATATGTTCGAACCAATTATGCTGAACTGTAAACATGAACAAACGTTCATATCATCTGCTACAAACAAATGACATGTATCTCAAGACTAGCAAGCCAATACAGCATATATCAAGCATATTTATTTCTGAACCAGGTGTTGTTTACCTTGTAGTAGCAGCCAAAGTCCACACAATGATCTTGTTGTAGCAGGCAGCAGCTTCTGTTTAGTGGATGGAGTGTGCTGCTTTATACTGGTGCCGTCCTCATTACTGTATGTCTGGAACAGAAATTTTGACTGCATCAGAAATTGAATAAGCACAATTTTGCAATATAAAATGCGAAAAGGTGTGACATATACATTGTAATGGTTTGTGACTACAGAACACATGCACATGTACACTGTTTGTTCTAGGGTGCTTAAGCAGCATGGTAACTAAATATTGTTACTCTCCTTAATATTGATGTCTGCCTAACTACAATGCATGTCGACAGCGTATGTATTATTAAGATAACAAATGAGAACATTTCTGTGTGCTCGTTTATACACTGGAACAGATCACTCTGTTAGTTTCACAAGCAAATAGATGAAAGACATGAAGCTATTACAAATTATGCATTCTTTTAGTGCATGAACGTGATGCACCGCTTCACTGCTGCAAAAATAAATGTCCTGAGGTAAACCAAACTGAACAGCAAGAACATTTGGAACTAACAAGTACGAGATATGGACGAATCATCATGCGTGCAACTGTTCAATACATTAAATTCAGTACTTTAGCTTCAGTTTATCAAAGTCCTGTGAACGAAAGAAGTTGCCGGCTGACTCGAAAAAAATATATATTGATAAGGCTACTCAGTCACCCATGGCTACGGCTACAACGAGATGAAAAATGTGACGCGCGTTCCGATATCGCTTTCTCTTTCGTGAATGTGTGTATAATGATGGCTTCGAAACTGAAAGTTCATTTAGGAAACAGCAACCTGACTGACTGCCCATATGTAACGCAGCATCTAGTTCGTTAACTTGCCTCCGCCTGCAAGTTAACGAGACGAATATATTACACAGCGATTGAAGCAGCGATATTAAACGACTCACCGGTATTGCTGTCCCCAGTCGCAGCAGGACCCGGCTCCCATTTCGATGCAGACGTGTTCCACATGGCTCACGACTGAAACCTAGCTTTCGGCTTTCATCATCATCATCAGCCTGGTTACGCCCACTGCAGGGCAAAGGCCCCTCCGATACTTCAACAACCCCGGTCATGTACTAATTGTGGCCATGCCGCCCCTGCAAACTTCTTAATCTCATCCGCCCACCTAACTTTCTGCCGCCCCCTGCTACGCTTCCCTTCCCTTGGGATCCACTCCGTAACCCTTAATGACCATCGGTTATCTTCCCTCCTCATTACATGTCCTGCCCATGCCCATTTCTTTTTCTTGATTTCAACTAAGATGTCATTAACTCGCGTTTGTTCCCTCACCCAATCTGCTCTTTTCGTATCCCTTGACGTTACACCTATAATTCTTCTTTCCATAGCTCGTTGCGTCGTCCTCAATTTGAGTAGAACCCTTTTCGTAAGCCTCCAGGTTTCTGCCCCATAGGTGACTACTGGTAAGACACAGCTATTATATACTTTTCTCTTGAGGGATAATGGCAAGCTGCTGTTCATGATCTGAGAATGCCTGCCAAACGCACCCCAGCCCATTCTTATTCTTCTGATTATTTCCGTCTCATGATCCGGATCCGCCGTCACTACCTGCCCTAAGTAGATGTATTCCCTTACGACTTCCAGTGCCTCGCTGCCTATAGTAAATTGCTGCTCTCTTCTGAGACTGTTAAACATTACTTTAGTTTTCTGCAGATTAATTTTTAGACCCACTCTTCTGCTTTGCCTCTCCAGGTCAGTGAGCATGCATTGCAATTGGTCCCCTGAGTTACTAAGCAAGGCGATATCATCAGCGAATCGCAAGTTGCTAAGGTATTCTCCATAAACTTTTATCCCCAATTCTTCCCACTCCAGGTCTCTGAGGTCTCGGCTTTCACGCCAAGTTAAATAACGCGAGATATCGAAGCGCAATAAACTGGTTTTAGCGCAAAATAACCAACAGATGTACGAACCACCGTTTATAAAGGTACGAACCAAAGAATCCGTACCTGCCGTGCACGCGAACATACCGGTGAAAATTTTAAATCCAGGCCAGAGGTCACGTGGGAGGTCGATGATGCTGAACACTATTTTGCGTTTAAAATGGCAAAAAACAACAAAGCTGGTAATGAAGAGTACAATGCAAAATTAGAAATGATAATTTTGTACTTTTTGTCATGTAATAAAAACGCTTCGTTTATTGTTGAAGAAAGCTTGTAGGTTAAAATTGCGCTTACTACGGCGCCTCTAGCGGGAGATAATACGCTCAATGGGGAACCTTTTTAATTGGTGTACTATGCCTGTTTTTTTAGCAGCGCCGCGCGGTCGATTTTTTCGCCCTCTGTGGCCATTTGTTGAACTTGAGAGTGTTCGGGGTCTGCCATCACCACCCTTTGCTGCCGTCGGTGAGTAAAATGGCACCCGACAGACGGCGACACCAAGCTAAGACAGAGCTTTTTCATTTTTTTTTCTTTTTCTTTTTTATTTAACCTAGGTAGGACATTACGCAGTATAATAGCAAGAGCTTGGTGGCGCAATCTACCGGCCCGTTCCAAAGAGGACGCTCATAACATCCGTCCACCCATCCACCCAGAGCGGTGGATTCGTCGCTGCAGCTGCTTGTTGGTCAAGTGGCGTAGACCGTTCGGGCATCCCGCTACATAACATGGAACTTGAATTCTCTGCTACGTGGAGCTAGAGCGAGTTTCGCGAGCCAGAAAAACCAGCGCAGCACTACGCGATAACGAAACTGCTGAAATGCGAAAGCGTGAGCGGCGCAGGCTCGAGCGAAAACGAAACCTTTAGACTGCCCGCGGCGTTCTCAAGCGTAATTTTAATTAGTTCTTTTTTTTAAATGAAATATCACTGGATAAGCAGCATTTTATTGCGTCTTATAATACAATACAATTATGTTTTTTTTTTGCAACGTGTAGTTGAGTGCTAGCGAGAGAATTTAACTGAGGAGTGCTTTCGTCATCGGGCAAGTGCTTGAATGTCCCGGGGGAGTCTCTAATCATGTCCTGTACTTACCTCAGTTTCTCAATTATTAAGGCCCTATTCGCGACAATACTGACGCCGTAGAGATTTTCAAGCACAAGTCTGCCACTGTAGCTTGACGCAATGTATGGCTTTAGAGTCCCTTTAACCTCGGTGCTGGTTTTCTACCATGCTCACCACGTAGCGCACACCACAAGAGATGCCTGAAGTATTGTTGCTATCAGCACTCACTCTTCGCAGTGTTCTCATTGTGCAGTTGGGTGGAGCGTTGATTTCTTTTATGGTGGGTGGCCTCAGTTCCAAACAGGTTGAGGTGCACCGTCTTCTACGTTCTTTAATTTATGTTCAATGATTTGCTTTTTTGTTTTTTCTTTTATTGTTGACATGAGAACAATATGATGGGGATTACTGGTGACAGCTACGGTTCTGGCCTCTGCAAAATTCGCAGCAGATGCCGCTGTAAAGTGCCTGCAACATCTATGGCTGAAAACTGCGCTGCATAAACACTGGCGTTAGGGGCTGCAAAACGATAGGACATGCAAGGCTAAACGGCTGCACATGTTTGCAAGCACGTCTGCGATGGGTGGAACTTTGGACGCCTATTGCCCTTCTCTGATGCTCCCCGCACCAGCGCAAGACGAATTCGAACAAGCCTAACGTTCATGATATCAAGTATCGTTTAGCAGTGCGGCATGGCATGTCGCACTAATTCAAACTTGGTATGTTATTTGAACTATTTGAACTAGTTATTTGACTTCCTACTAAGGACTGCTGTCAAAGAACGAAAGCGCGCGCAACCCGCACTATAGCTGCACTTCGCAGGAAGGAGCCGCTGCTTATGGTTCCTGATGTTACTGAGTGCTTATCGATCCCGGTGCCGAGCACTATCGCTTGTATTTCCCTCGTGTCTCGACGGTTCAAAGCGTGTTTACACGAACGTTAACTGAGTTAATAGTGATGGGTGAGTCTTTGGCGTTTCAACCAATAATGCATCGGTGGGGCGTGAGAGATGCAGGAGACGGGGAGGCCATGCCGCGCGAAAGAATGAACTACGAATGACAAAAGTGGGACTCGGAGCTGAACTCTGACACCATGTCAATTCTGAGAGCGCAGTTTTTTTTTTTTCATACTCCTTTTTGCACGATGCGGCGCCGCCGTTCGATAAGGATGCAGATATTGTGGGCTGTGGTGAGCGGAGTTCTCTCAAATTGTTCGTTGGTTGCAGAGCCACTGAATTTTTGATATGTTGAACGTCGGCGAACTTCCAAGTTCCACGCGACAATGTGTTTTAAAATAGTTCGAGGCTTGAAACTAACTCAGTATGAAATGTTTGGCACCTTCAGAAAGTACAGGTACGCGGCGACAATAGGGGTACCTAACGGAATGGTTGCGAGAAACATATCTTAGCTATACTGCAATTCACTTGTTTGAGAAAGAAAATATGATATGGTATATCAACACTGCATGGGTGGGCGGCTGCATGGGTGGGTGTGTGTGTTGAAGCTAATTCTCAAGCCAATTAACGTCAGCCACGAACGTCAGCCACGAACGTCAACCACGAACGTCAACCACGAACGTCAACCACGAACGTCAACCACGAACGTCAACCACGAACGTCAACCACGAACGTCAACCAATCCCCCCAGCTGACGGTACTGGGTGGATTGGTTGACGAGTTGCTGCGATGTCCAATGCGATTTTCATTGTGACGTGCCATACACGGGACATTAGCATTTCAGTCACTGAATGACAAGCACCATGGACGTCATGGGCTAGTGTCCACAAGTGAACAAGCAGTGTCCACAAGCAGCAGCAGCAGCATCGTCAATGATGATGGTGATGATGATTTCTATGACGACGATGATGATGGTGATGATGACGATTTCGAATGGCATCTACTTACGTGTTACCATATCGCGCACTAACGCTCTTCCTTTCTCTGTTTTATCTCAGCGTTATCTAAGCGAGTGACAATCCCGTTCCAATCTCATACCTGCTTTTTTTTCCCGCTAATACTGCAATGCAAAGGTCTCCTTGCTTATTTCGCCCACTGACCAGTTAACGTTCCCGTCAGCTTTGTTCGCGCGCTTCTAGAAGGTCACGTTCCCTGTGGTTCCGGGTGGGTGAACATCTCTGCATTCGATTACAATGAGCTGAATCGCCTCATCACCACTTTGATATTGAAGCACCTTCTTGGCACCTTCTTGAACCTTTAGACTAGGATGCATCCCACATATTATCAACACCACACATTTGCAACGGCGAAAAGTACGGGCGTTACAACTTTCACCACGAATAATTCGAACTGAAGTTCAAGAAGGCTTATGTGAGGGTATATTGTCTATGCTGCCAACGTAGCAGTCTCCTAATTGGATGCCCAACCACAATGCTGACAAAACTAAGAATGAAAGACTGCATGCACCAAAATGGTAAATGTCTCAATTTCCTTTAGTTTTTCTTTAAAATGAGCACCGCCCCAAGATTTGCGGACACAAAAATTGCGCCTTTAATTGAAGCGCCTCAAGATCTTTGGGTTTGCGTTATAATTGAATGTAACTTTGGGTGTGCTGCATCGGTCGACCATAAGAGCCTAAGCTAGGCTTGCGCAGTGTATTCCATATTTTAAATTGGACACAAGAAACGATTCGAGCCCTCATGCAAAGTTTACAGCGCCTAAATACAGATGATAAAAGACAACTAAGTTAAAATATATCAGCGTATTTGCAACAAAATCAGTACCTAACAATAACCAAGTACAAACTGTAGCTGTCAAGGAAAGGTGTGGAAACTTTCTGCATTAGCAGCCGCTAGAAAAAGAGTTCTCGCAAGTTGGTTGGAGGAAAACTTATAATGCCCAGTATCAACGCTACATTTGCGCGTTACAACGAAACTTGTGACGACAAACGCCACTGTGAGTTTTTTGCATGGGATTACGTAACATAATTGGTCACTGCCATAATAATAAATTAATGCGCGTCTCTACTACACCACCCATGGAAATTGATTTTTTTTTTCGTTCCTTTCGTTTGTTTTTTTTTGCATAGCAGTGCGACTCGCTATAACAATGCCCGTGCCGATTCTTGTTCTGAATATCACTTCCAGGAGCTAATATTTCAAGACAGATTATATTTGGGAAAAGGTGGTTGTTTATCATCACGGGATGAAGCTGATACCACAGTCAGACATGTTTCTGATCGCATGCATTTTTAAAGTACGCATACTGACGAAGACGCTGAGCTGATCTGGCTGATAATTTGTCTGCACATTGCGTGTATCGACCGACTAAATATGCATCGCTATTACCTCGCCCATTTTTCCCTCCAGCTATTAAGATACTTCTAATCTTACTTGACCGACAAAAATGCGCAGGATCTATCTCAGGCGGAGGTTTTCTTCGATGTTCTTGGTCATCTGCATGCAATTCGTAAGACCAACGGTGCGCTATAGTCGGCCCACACCCGTTCTCTCGCCGGAGAAATAACGGAAAGACCGGAAGGTTAACCAGAGGCCGTATTCTGTAATGGAGCGCTATGTAACCAGTTCTCTTCCCCAAACGCTATTGGACGGCGCCTCACTGTTATCATCAGCACTGGGATAGACCAAAGAGTTCGGTGATGTCGCACACCTGTCAATAATTTTTGAGCCGGACTAGTCGTCTTCTAAAGGCGGAACTGCAGGTAGTTCTGTTACACTTCCTCGTATATCTGTTCTCGGAAACATCGTGCCGGCATCAGCCGCACTTCCTCTCTCGAGCCTTCCCTAGCCAAACAAACAAGCAAGCGCATGAATGTAGTAACAGACGCGCTCTTTTCGCCAGAACCACGTATTCCGCGACGTCTGACGACTATCCAAATGACGCACTTCATTCTGGAGGTTGACAGTACTGTCATATCGCCAGGTAGAGCTATACTTCGCAATTGCATAAAAATGTACCGGCACACTGCACACGCGCTGAAAACAGCACACCGCTGCACGTCGCAGTGCACTCACTGACGCTGCTCGTCCCTAACTGACAGATATTCTGAGACCGCAGACCAAACTCGACTTATTTAATGCATACCACGAACATCAATCGAAATCTTGCCACATAACAGCCGACACGATGATGGTAGCAGAGCGTAAACAAGCCCTATACTTCATCTCGCTTTCGAAACATCACGTACAGAAGCGGCATCGAAGTGGGTAACGTCGAAGATTTGCGGCCTCTTTGCGTGCTTTTGATTTTCCCTTTAAGCTGGTTGCCCGGAGCACGTCTGCACTGTTGTCATAGAAGCTATCAAAACTGAGAATAAATAAGCGTCTCCACTGGCGAACCTTAAAGGGGTATAGCAACAGTCAGACGTTCATTCTCCCTCAGCCCCCTCTCCCTTTCCCGATTTCCTGAGGCACTTCTGCGATAAATTTGGTAAGAGTTAGCGCAACTCGCCGCCTTCATGCTGCCGCCGGCGGATGACGGCGAGCATTGCATTTTTCTGATCGTGTGCCTTCCTTTGCATTTTGCAATGTGAGACACTGCGCAAGCGATGAAGTGGAACGCTGCAAACTTTCAGGGGCAAGGTGCCGGCAAAGAAGAAAGAGAGAGAGGGAAAGAAGAAATGATAGACAGCAACAAGGACTGAGCCCGGTTGGGTTCCCAGGACTGGAGGAAGCGAAAAAGGGGGGGGGAAGATTAGGGAAAGAAGAGAAAGTCCGCTGTGGACGTCGCCGACGTAGTAGCAGTTCTCTGCTCTACATCACTGCAAAGTAGTAAGATAAAAGACGATGGTGCTTCTTGACAACGACGATGCATGCGACAAGTGTCCTGAGTTAAGCGCGTCCTCCTTGGGAATCAGCTTGAAAATGTGTTAAAATTTGATTTACCTACGGCGGCTGTCATACTTAGTACCGCTACGAATTAGTAAGAACCCTATTCAACGTTTCCCTGTTGTCTCGCGCATGGGGAGTGGGTGAACGCATTTGTGCATACATGTCGAAAGAGAGAGCGAGACATAAAAGAGATGAGAAAGGCGGGGAGGTTAACCGGAAGTTAGATATTCATTTTGCTACCCTGCACTGTGGAAGGGGTAATCGGAGAAGGATATATATATATATTTCTTTAAAACTGTGCACACACATGCAAAGAGTGTGCGAGGGGAAAAAGGAAAATAGTACACACACAAAGGAACGCAGGAGTGTAACAGTCGTTCTAGCAGGTCGCTTCATCGGAGGAACCGCAGTAGCGCCTTCATCGCCTTATGCCGTGAAGATCGTATCAGCCGGCACTCCAAGATCGTCTGCTCAAAAAGCGGCCGGTCATCGAGGCGTGCTAACGACGTCAGGAGCGGCTGTGTCTGGGAGCTGTAGCGAGGACAATAACAGAGGATATGTTCGATTGTTTCCTCGCTGCCGCAAGTATCACAGCTAGCACTGTCAGCCATTCCGATGCGGGAAGCAAATGCATTCGTGAAAGACACTCTAAGCCACAGTCGCAAGAGAACAGTTGTCTCGATTCGGGATAGTCCAGATGGAAGGCATAGTCGGAGGGATGGGTCCAGGCGGCGCAGTCGAATATGTCGGCAGCCTGGCGTGTTCCACATGGATCGTGTGGCATCGCGCGCTAATATGCGAAGCTTCATTGCTGCGTCAGTTCTCGATAGTGGGATGGGTTCCTTAACGGTATCTTCATGAGCCCTCCTAGAAGCTTCATCGGCGTTTTCGTTGCCCATGATGCCGCAGTGGCCTGGGAGCCACTGAAAAGTAATTTCATGTCCTTTCTCTGCTAGCTGGTGATACAGCTGCTTTATTTCCACCAAAAGTTGGTCTTGTAGTCCACGACGTAAAATGGATAGCAAAAAATTCAGGGCTGACTTCACAACGGTGAATATGATCCATGTTCGTGGTAGATCTTCACGGATCATGCGAAGCGCAGCAAGCTCCGCAGCAGTCGACGTTGTCTGTTGAGAGGTTTTAAACTGAATGCTCACGGCTTATTCGGAAGAAACAACAGCTCTTGCAGATCCGTCCACACTTGTCGAGCCATCAGTGTAAATGTGAAGATGGTCCTTGTATGTATCGTGCACCATAAAAATGTTTACACCATTGAAAGTGTTTTCTTGTCGCATTGGTAACACACTAACTGTTAGGGCCTTATAAAACTTTTATAGAGGACGACAACGGAGCTCTAACTACAAGTACGGTGACAAAGGACGTAGTTGCAAATTATGTAATCATTCTGACAGCCTTGGGCGTGCAGAAATATCCTTCAGAAGAGTTTCATATCTCTCCTTATGAAATTTTCGGACATTTCTGTGCGCGCAGGGCTATCAGAATGAGAACATAGTATTCAACTATGTCTTTTTTCATCCGACGTCCAGTTGGAACTCCGCTGCCCTCTAGAAAGTTTTGTAAGGCCCAAACGATAAAGGTGTTCCCATTGCGACAAAAAAACGCCCTTAGGGGTGTAAACAATTTTATTGTGTGCAGCATTAGTAGAGATAGCTGCTTGAAAGCTGGCGAAGATAATCCTGTTCCGTTCGAATTTCCGGTACCAAGAGTCGAACTTGAGGGCGAGTCAAACAACAAGGAGGTGCCAGGAGCCTCTCGGCAGGCGTATAACCTCTAGGAAGGCGGCCACGCTACGCCGATATCTTCCAGCAAAAGGAGGCACTGGGCCGGTCTTTCCGCATTGTGGCGAGGTAATGGAAAGGGGCGCGGGAAACCTGCTTGTCACCATGTCAACATGTCAACGTGTGACACCGTGGGACATATGTAGGTCCACCAAAGTCCTACATATGTCGAACTAATGTCCCTATGATATCCCTAGGACTTACGTCCCTAGGACATACGTCCGTAGGACATACGTAAAAATCCTGTGAATCATTTTTTGGATGTTGTGACGAGTAGACTTAAATAATTACAATGCACGGCAGTAGCGCAGTCTCCTCTTTATATGATTAACTGTTCTATGTATTATTTTGTTGTGCATTTAAAGGTCACATATGATCAGAACCTGAACCATATAAAGGCAATGTCTGTGCTCCACGATTTCACTGGGTGTTGAGCCCCTGGGCCCACGAACCTTTTCTATCACAGATGTTCATGGGAACGTCTCATGCACACGAAAATGTTCGTAGAAACACCCCATGAACGTCACAACGGGATATTCGGACGTTCAAGAGATGTTCGGATACAGATTATTCTTATTGTATAATCTCGAGTAAGCCCTAAGGACATTTTTGCCAGGATTCGTAATACAAAATGTCCTAGAAGCATCCTACATTTTGTATTATGAATCGTCCAAAACACTTTTGTGGGAAATTTGGTTGTGGATTTAGAATATCCACAGGGCGTCTTATTGATTAAAAATTAACATAATAGGCACGTTCCTCAGAATGTCTCCTAGCAGTGCAGCAGACCTACTGCATTTTACATACCATTAACAAAGTAAGCTTGGCCTCGTTTGTATTGTCTTGTGAGGCAATAAGAAAAAGGAACTGCATGGCTTTTGAATATTATTTATCCCATGCGATCGAATAAGGAGACCGAACACTTTTGTCATGCAAAAGCTGAAGTACCAGGAGACAGGCCAGGAATACAGCCCACCGCATCTCAAAGCATCCTAAAAAAGGCTGCAGTACAGCTAAGTACTGAGCACATAATGTCCTGCTACGGCAAGCTAATACACTACATTGAACTTGATAAAGATGCATTAAATCAAAACATATAGCATAAACTGCAGTCAGTCAGGATATGCAAGCTATGCTGTTTTGGGCTAACAGGAACGAAGCTACAGAACTATGTTCTGCAGGCTGCTGAAGCATTTGAGAATCTCATTAAAGATGCAGTACTTATATCAATAAAACAGTTGCAGGAAGATCACAAGTTCAACTCTCAAATGCACTCAGTAGTTTTCAGTAAAGCACATCAATGCAAACAAGTAAGACTAAGTAATTTCACCATACAAGATCAGCCATGAATGTTTATGATGCACCATGGCCAGTAAAATGTACAGGAATTAAACTGTTTACGAATGTACCTGGGGTGGCAAGAAAATTTAAGAATTCGCAGTGCGGCCGCTATGAAAGTTATGAGGCCTGCTGCGGGCTCAGTTCCGTGGTCGCAGGCACATCAACGCAAAATTTGCTGGAAGGTTCAGATATGTCAGCCACTGCACGGAACTTCCAAAAGCATTTCTGCAGGTCGTTTTCAGTAGCTACAGACACTTACACAAGTTATGCTCAAGAAGTCACAAACATAGGCCTCCGGCGATGCCAAAGCCCACCCTAACGTGTCATTATCAGAGCTTTATCAGCCACATCGTATGAGGTTTCTTTTGACTTTCCTCAACCTTTTCTCTTGAAATTTTATTGTGGCTAATAGCGTAGTGCATCATTGCTGGCGCGGACATGCACGGCTTGTAATTCGTAACTTCGCTTTATTTCTGCAAATCCTGACAATAGGAGGACACGCGCATTAGAACCACTAGCGGCGGATGCTTCAACTCTATTTTCTCACTTCAACATTGTTTGAATTTCCACTGTAAACACCATGTACATACAGAATATATTTAAATAAGCAAACAGCACAAAGTTTACCATATATTTCAAAGAGATGGAAGTAGCCAATTAAGAATTATTTCTTAAGGTAGGGATAGCCTATGTCTAGAGAATGAATATGTTGCTGTATGTTCACGTCGCTTCAACTTGCTTTGCTTTTTTCTTACCCTGCAAAAAACCTATAGACTTCAGTGACCCCTTCGGCAGTGTCTTTTATCAACGGCGTCGGAAATGCACGTGAATGATGTGTGTCTCAGTGTTGCTTCTCTTTCCAGTAAGCAATGCCAATGACTCATAAAAAAATTTTAAATAATTTATAATATTGGGGATGGAAACATCGTCGCTTGCATGCAAAGGTCATAAATATATGCAGGGTGTCCCAATTAACTATCGTGACCAAGATCTAAAAACATATCAATGTGTTACTCGAAGAAAACCTACTGCACATTGTTTCCAGTACAGTGGAATAGCTGCAGTAATTATTTCGTTACTGAGATTTAATTATTACAATTAATTATCTAGCTCGAGACGTACTACCCTAATTATTAAAGTGAAAATTAGGCGTCTGTAGGCATAGCCATGAAACATCTAAGGACGGTGTTTTCAGCGAGGTACTAATTGCGTACTAAGCTTTTTCCAACTGATACACCTCGCGAAATATGGAGAATATCAAGTGACTTTGCTCCCACCCGGATCATAAAGCAGCGCCCTCGAACAGGCTCCTTCTGAGTTATCCAGAACAAAATAATGGGAATAAAGAAAAACGTGATCGAGCTAGTGCCTTATCTGTCGCACCCCGGCCGAAATAACACATCGCGTTTGGTGTTAGTTGGAAACAAGCTGTGATAGCCGTTGTCTTAGCGTAGATAAAGTGCACGGATGGTTTTTCTTTTTCTTTTTTGCCGCAAAAACTATCACTACAAAAGCGAATTGACAACGTCAGTGTAAAGCTTTAAAGGTGCGTTTTGCATGGTCCCAGTCACCATGTCTTTCTCTACTGAGTAGAAGGTAAACATGATCTTTGCCTTGGAATCTGCAAATGGCAACAAGAGGAAGGCCGCAAATATATACTATATCAGTCATGGAAGTGCGGCGGTACACCAAACGCATCCCCTATCATCAGAAATTATGAAAACCTGAGAAAAATCGCCAGCTTCAAGAAACAGTGGCGGAGGACTTCATCTTTGAGTCCTAGCCTGCGCACGGATGTTCTAGAATTTATGGCGTCAGACCCTCATGCTAGCGTGCGGGGCGCCAGATCTCACCTTCCCAGACCTCACACCAGATCTCACCTTCGTCAAGAATGTAGATTCGACGAACTGGACCAACTTGTTACCGGACCTGAGTAGCGATCACAACATCTTAGCCACTAGCATTGACGTGGAGAAGAAACGACTCAGAAATTTCAGCATCACAGATTGGAACCTGTTTCGCAAAATCAAGGAAGAACGTCAGCAGTCCCAGGACCCGACCCCAACCCTGGACCAATGGTCAGAGCAGCTCAAAGATGTCAGAACGGCCACCAAGTCGATCCAGACCGACGTCGAAGTCGACAGGATGGACAATCGTCTGGCGCATCTTCTGCAAGCCAAGAAGTCCCTCCTCGACAGGTGGAATGGATACAGGTTCAATCGTAAACTCCGTAAAAAGATTGCAGAACTGAATAGAACTATAGAAGAGCATTGTCAGGAGCTAGCCAAACAGATGTGGCATGAAGATTGCAACTCGGTGGATGGTCAAATGAGAGTAGGGGGTAAATGGAACCTACTCAAACACCTCTTAGATGACATATGAACTCCAAGTCTAATCAAAGGCAAGCGATTGAGAAGGTTCTCCACAAGATGAAGCAATTACAAACCGAAGATGCTATTGCAGATCGGCTGGTAAGGAGATATCTTGAGGTCGAGAACACCAGTACAATCGATTACCCTGCATACAAGGGCGAGCCAAATCCAAAGCTCAAGGAGCCATTCAGCACTAGCGAAGTTAGGGCGGTACAGCACAGTCTAAATGGCAAGTCTGCCCCTGGTCCAGACGGAATCTATAATAGAGCTCTTAAAAACCTGGACGAGGACTTCATTGAGCACCTCACTGAACAAATTAATCGGGTCTGAGAGCGGGGATTGGTGCCGGAAACCTGGAAGTCGGCATCAGTTGTCCTCCGGGCCTTGCAAATCTTCGGCCCATCTCTCTCACGTCCTGCCTGGGTAAGATGGCGGAGCCCGTCATTCACAACCAACAATTTCGGAACACGTTGAGAAGAACAATTTATCCCCATACAACATGATTGGATTTCGTCCGGCTTTGTCCACATTGGATGCGATGAAGCTCATAAAATGCCAAGTCATTGACAACGCAACCAGATACGTCAGGGCTATCCTGGGTTTAGATCTGGAGAAGGCTTTTGACAATGTGTCTCACGTTCACATTCTGGATGCCATATCGGAGCTCATCCGGGTGCTGCCTTTCATAGCTATATAAGCTCCTTTCTCAAGAGGAGGAAGGCGACACTCAAGATTGGGGATCTCAAGACAAGCATTCGAGCACGGACCTAGGGGCACACCGCAAGGGGCGGTGGTCTCCACTTCAGCATAGCAATGAGGAGTCTCTCGGAAAAGCTCTCTGCCATTGACGGGGTCAGTCACACGCTTTATGCATATGACATAACCAGCTGGTGTACCAAAGGAAGCGAAGGGGAGGTTGAAACAGGCCTCCAGACAGCACTAGATGAAGTCGAGTCATATCTGGAAAACACGGGACTGAGATGCTCGCCTAGTAAATCTGAGCTACTCCTTTACAGGCCAATCAGAAAGGGCCCCAAGCCTAAGGGTTGGAAGCCGCTCTCGGCCGCTGATATCAGTCTAGTTACATGTGATGGAAGCCTCATTCCCAGAGTCGACTCTATCCGTGTCGGACCCATTGAATCAAATGGGTCCAACAACTTTACGTTGGCTAGAATCGCCACGAAAACGGAAAATGTAATTATGCTCATCAACAGAGTCTCTAACAGAAGGAGAGGCTTGAAAGAAGACAATCTGCTCAGGCTTTTCCACACCTTCCTTATGAGTCATATCATTTATGTAGCAGCTATGCACAATTGGCACACTTCTGAGAAAAAGAAGTTGAACATTCTCATTCGGAAAAGCATCAAAAGGGTGCTCGGCATCCCCATGACCACCAGTACAGAACGCCTCTATCAAGTGGGAGCATACAATTAAGTGGAGGAAATTATCGAGGCGCAGGAATTGGCCCAACTGGCTCGGCTGTCCTGCTCTTCGGCGGGGAGAAGAATTCTGGCCATCCTGCGCCTTAACCCAGTACTTGCTGAAGAGAGAAGGCATCGAATCACTGACGAGCAAAGAGAAAGCATTTACATTGTGCCAATCTCTCACAATGTACACCCGCAGCACAATGGGGGAAGACGTAGGGCCAGGGCGATTGCGATCCTGAAGAAAATCAAGGACGAACCTTAATCGGTCTGCTTTGTGGATGCGGGTCAATATGGCCGCTCATCTCACTTTGCCATAGTGGAAATAGATCACAGAGGCTATGCTGTTTCGGCAGCCTCGGTGGCTCGATTGCTGTTACTTTGACTCTTTTGGACCAGAACACAACGCAAATATACACAGACTCTAGATGGGCAGTCAGGGCGTTCGACTCGGGCTCCATCGCGAAAGAAGCCCATAGTATTCTTAGGAAGAGGGCAATCACTCCACATACGTTACTTGGTTCCGGCACACTTAGGCCTAAATCTGGACTCGCTCACAAATCTCAATGACATTGCCCACTCCCAGGCGCGCGTACGAACTCTCCACGCGGGAAAAGGAGCCTTGTCACAGTCCAATGTCCAAGAGTTCCGGACACTCTAGTCACCTTTAATGAATTCACAAAACGTTTCTATCTGAAGAGAAGAATATTTCCTCCACCCCGTGAAAAGTTCGCAAGACCTCAAGCTGTAACCAATAGGGTGCTTCAGACTTGCTCTTATCCTATTCTGGGCTTCATGCACTGTTTAATCCCGGACGTTTTTAGCTCACAGTATCCTAGCTGCGGGGGGGACATGCAATTTAGAACACATGCTCTGGTGGTGTCCCTCGTTACGAAAGGATAAGGAAATCATTGAACCGAAGTGAAATCATTGAACTCGGCCATCGAGAGCTCGGAATACCATCCTCAGCTTTAGGCTGTCCAGAGAGCCTGGGATGTGGCGGTTAGGTTAGGCCTAAATGTCCCCACGTTAAAGCGGCCCGCGGTGTCACCCTAAGGGGGCAGCGCTTCTCAGGATCCTTTTAATAAAGTTCTTCGTATCTGTATCACCTACGAACGAGCAATAGCCTAATTAGCGTAAATATTTCGATCATTACAGGAAGCTGAGACGTCAGCTTGATCTTGCCATCATACTAGCATGCATCCGACCACGTGCCAATAGGCAGCAGTCTAACAAAACACCCAAAACTTTCGTTATTCCGAGAAACTTGCACGGCACTTCTTGACACAAATATAGCAGCCGTAAAGACAAGCATGGTGAAATTCAGCAGCGCGGCCGGCCAATTATCCGATAGTGATACAAATGCCTACATCTGTATTCCATGTCCTAAGTTCACGTACAAACCTGCACGCCTATTCCTTCATTACAAAAACAACGACCAGATGTTCTATCATCCTTCAAAACCGCGATTTCCATGTATTGCAACATCCCATTCCTCTCCGTAACACCCTACGTGGCATTGATTGTAGCAGTGAATAAATAAATAAATAAATAAATAAATAAATAAATAAATAAAACAAGTTCAGTTAATCCATCCTTACGCAGATTTACGATTTCTGTCGCAATCCTTACGCAAACAAAACGCCACTGGCAGACGAAGCTTAAGCGATACGGTTAACCACTTCAAGCGTGGGACAGAAAGAGTCCCCCCCCCCAACTCAGACAAACTTTCATAATAAAAAATGCGACCATGTGCGAAAGAGCTAATCAACGCAAGCGTTTCGAGCGTCACAGAGCTGAGACGGGAAGTTGACCTTAACACCATACGAGCATGCACCCGGTTGATGTGTAGATATGCAGAAGCCTAGCCAGTCACCCAGAGGTGTGGTTATTCTGACAACGTGCACGACACTGCTTGACAAAAGCAAATACGAGCCCTTAGACACATGTGGTTAAATTAAGCAGCGTGACAGGCCATCACACGCAAGTTCATCAATCGCGATACTAACGCCACCAAAAGTTCTGTTATTCCAAACGTATGCAGTTTTGTGGGTAATTTACCAATCACGGTTACACAAACAAGACGCCAACAGCACAAGTACGCAGTTCAAGCGACACGGTTACCATTACAAGCAAGTGACAGACACAGTCAACTGAAAAAAACTCACTGTTAGGCCCTAAAAGAATGTGATCACGTGCAAACGCACAATTAAATCAGCGCCGACGTTTCGATCGCCACGTGCAGCTGAGGAGTAAACTTCACTTGATGTCACCACCATACTAGCATCCGATCACGTGTAAGTAAGCTGAAGTCTAAGAAGTCACCAAAAAGTTTCGGTATTCTAAGAAACATGCATGGCACTATTTGGCAAGAGCAATATACCAGCCCTAAAGACAGACGTGGTAAAATCCAGCAGCGCGGCCTGCCATAATGTGCAGCAAGTGCTCCGACCGTGATACAAATACCTAGAAATGCTAAGTTATTCCAACCTTACACACTTGTAGACTTGCTATCGCAATTGCGGTTACGCAAACAAAACGCAAACAAAGCTCAAGCGAGGCTATTCCGGAAAGTGCGTGTCGGGAATAGTTATAATTATTGTTTTATTATTACTCGCCACTGTTCATGAAAGACACCACAATAACTCGCGGACCCATCCTGTAGGCTACATCGTAGGAGTTAGCGGTTCTAAAGTTTCGCATTCAGAAATTTATTTCGATGGCTCTCAGCGTTTCACAGCAACATATAGCACGGAGTAAGCTCGGCAGTTTGCAAAAAAGCAGTACGATGCGACCAAACGCAGTATTGCGAGAGCGCAAGGGATGGTCAATCGGCGATTGATGTTACCGTGGCCGCCAACCAATGTAAACTGCCCGGTAATCGATTACGCGCAGACATGACGAAACGCTAGTGGAAAAGGTTGCAGGGCTGCTAATAGAAAAACATTGGCTCCAGGAAGTATCACTTACCTCTACATAGGCGTAAGACGTTCAGACGCCGCGGAGATGGAGCTCCAAAGCGCACGGCGATAACGTTACCAGGCACTGACAAATGTTCACGCTGGTACTGATGAGCACATGACACAACCACCACGCTCAGAGAAAGCGGGCACACTGAGCGCGGCGCGCACCAAACATGACCACAAGAAAGGCGAAGATATCCAGTAAAACGGCGGCATTAAGTCATGTGACCGACTACGTGCAAATCAGAGCAAAGCGTGCATGCAACAGCCAGTAGTGATTGGACTGGGTAAATGCAATCAGTGCTCCGTTCTGCACCAGGGGCTGCAGCCGTTGCAGTACTCGGCTTTCTCGGCATGTTCGAACAGCACGAGCCACAGTTGGTTCGGTTATGCCTTGCGGTAGCTGGTAATGCGCAGCTGTTCTGCTGCTTAGAACGACAGAAAGCTGAGCTAGTTGGTAAGGATTCATTACGCAAAATAGAAGTGAGGCGTGCAGACAGGACACAAGAGTAGAGAAGTGGACAACACGAACGCCGACTATCAACTGAAGGGAGCACTGAGGCGAAAAATGAAAGAAGACACAAAACTCTTTTGCGCATGCTCAGGAATGGTAACACCACGTGTCAATCGCGTACGCGTGCTGGTCTACGTGAGAGATAACTGTTAAGGCACTTAATCTCTTCCTTATGTAAAGTAATCGAAGGCTGACTCACGCACGCACGTCCACCGTTATAGTTATGCCATGCCTCTACCATACGACGCGTATCTTCATTCTTATGTATGTACAATATCGCGCATTCATCTAACTCTGGCTTGCAGTTACAATCTCGGCAATGTAGCGGAAGATTAGAAGGCGATCCACCGGTTAACGACCTTTTATGCCCCATTATAACCTCTGATTGATACACCGTCCCGTTTGCCGTACGTAGAACTGGCCAGTTTACCAGAGATTAAGTGCCTTAACAGTTATCTCTCACGTAGACCAGCACGCGTACCCGATTGACACGTGGTGTTACCATTCCTGAGCATGCGCAGATGAGTTTTGTGTCTTTCATTTTTCGCCTCAGTGCTCCCTCCCTTCAGTCGATAGTCGGCGTTCGTGTCGTCCACTTCTCTACTCTTGTGTCCTGTCTGCACGCCTCACTTCTATTTTGCGTAATGAATCCTTACCAACTAGCTCAGCTTTCTGTCGTTCTAAGCAGCAGAACAGCTGCGCATTGCCAGCTACCGCAAGGCATAACCGAACCAACTGTGGCTCGTGCTGTTTGAACATGTCGAGAAATCCGAGTACTGCAACGGCTGCAGCCCCTGGTGCAGAACGGAGCACTGATTGCATTTACCCAGTCCAATCACTACTGGCTGTTGCATGCACGCTTTGCTCTGATTTGCACGTAGTCGGTCACATGACTTAATGCCGCCGTTTTACTGGATATCTTCGCCTTTCTTGTGGTCATGTTTGGTGCGCGCCGCGCTCAGTGTGCCCGCTTTCTCTGAGCGTGGTGGTTGTGTCATGTGCTCATCAGTTCCAGCGTGAACATTTGTCAGTGCCTGGTAACGTTATCGCCGTGCGCTTTGGAGCTCCATCTCCGCGGCGTCTGAACGTCTTACGCCTATGTAAAGGTAAGTGATACTTCCTGGAGCCAATGTTTTTCTATTAGCAGCCCTGCAACCTTTTCCACTAGCGTTTCGTCATGTCTGCGCGTAATCGATTACCGGGCAGTTTACATTGGTTGGCGGCCACGGTAACATCAATCGCCGATTGACCATCCCTTGCGCTCTCGCAATACTGCGTTTGGTCGCATCGTACTGCTTTTTTGCAAACTGCCGAGCTTACTCCGTGCTATATGTTGCTGTGAAACGCTGAGAGCCATCGAAAGAAATTTCTGAATGCGAAACTTTAGAACCGCTAACTCCTACGATGTAGCCTACAGGATGGGTCCGCGAGTTATTGTGGTGTCTTTCATGAACAGTGGCGAGTAATAATAAAACAATAATTATAACTATTCCCGACACGCACTTTCCGGAATAGCCTCGCTTGAGCTTTGCGTTTTGTTTGCGTAACCGCAATTGCGATAGCAAGTCTACAAGTGTGTAAGGTTGGAATAACTTAAGATTTCTAGGTATTTGTATCACGGTCGGAGCACTTGCTGCACATTATGGCAGGCCGCGCTGCTGGATTTTACCACCTCTGTTTTAGGGCTGGTATATTGCTCTTGCCAAATAGTGCCCTGCATGTTTCTTAGAATACCGAAACTTTTGGGCGACTTCTTAGACTTCAGCTTACTTACACTGTTAAGAATGGCGAGCTGGAAAGCAAGATTGCCACACAGTTACGACTGGGCGACAGGATGCGCATCTCCCCCTCACCGTCGCTGCAGCTGGGAGGCGTTCGAAGAAGCGGCCTTTGTGGTGAAATCCGCCTCCTTCCTCCAGCCCCTTCGACATTGTGACGGAACTAGTTCGGTGTGTGAACAATGATTCCGGAGTTCCCCAACGCGGAGCTGATTTGACACTTCTCTTGAGCAGTCATGTTAGACTGATTCACTTCTCTCATGCAGTCATGTTGGACTGATACTCTTTTTCTCAAGCAGTCACGTTAGACTGATTTAATTTCTGTAAATAAACCCTTTTCCTCGTTCTCGATGAGAAATAGTTCTTCACTTCATCAACGATCTCAGCGTAAATAAGTTGGACGACGGCATGGGCCAGCTACCTCCGAATTCATGCCGTACTCCAATCTTGGCAAAGGACCACGGACGATGGGATTGAGCCCCCAATCCTGACAACTGGCTGACAGCGGTGAGATGGACTTTGCGACATGGTGCTGTATCTGCGGTGAGTGCTTGGTTTTTGCTTTGACTCTCTAGGCTTCATTTTGTGGTTGTTCTGTTTAGAACAGTAGGGAAGCTAGATTGTTGTGTGTTAGCTAGGTTGTGTTTTCCTAGCTAGATTTAGAGAGCAGAATCAAGGCAGTAAAGCAGCAGTCATGGAGTTGAGGACACTGCTGAGAGACGAGTTGTTGATTGTTGGTGAGGAACTGGGCCTAGATGTACGCAAGGAAATGCTCAAATCGGAATTATTGGAGCTAATTTCCAATCAGGCCAGTGAGGAAGATATTGAAATGGGAATGGAACTTCTCAAAAAAAGAGAGAAACGGGAAAGAGAAAGAGAAGAACGGGACAGAGAAAAACGAGAGAGAGAGGAACGCGATAAAGACCGCGAGTTAAGAAAAATGCAACTGGAACTTGAAAGCAAACGTTTGGAGATGTCTCAAGGAAGTGAAGGCGCTCTGGGTCGATCAAGTGAGGCAGAATCGTACCGGATGGACAGGCTATTAAAGCCATTTGAGGTCGGGACCGACAGAGGCTTGTTCCTAAGCAATTTTGAAAGGACTTGCGAAAAGATGAACTTCGGCCCGAGTACATGGCCGCAGCGGTTGCTGTCTATGTTGCCGTGTGAGGCGGCGGAAGTAATCGCCAGATTAAGTGTGCAGGATGCATATGATTATGCAAAAGTTAAGGCTAGTCTCCTGAAGAAATACCGCCTTTCAGCCGAAGCTTTTCGGCAAAGGTTTAGGAGCACAGGCAAGAAAGATAGCGAGGGCTATCCGGAGTTTGCTTATAGCTTAAAGGCCAACCTAGTCGAGTGGCTTAAAAGCGCGGAAGCGTACGACAGCAGAGACATGATCATTGAATGCATGTGTCTAGAGCAGTTTTACAAAACCATCCCCCAAGCTGTGAAACTGTGGGTGCAAGACAGAGGTAATGTAAACACTGTGGAAAGGGCGGCTGAATTAGCCGAAGAGTACGCAACCCGTAGAAAGTTGAACGCCGAGGAGGGAAACTGGGACGGTCGAAATGGACCGCGGAAACCATTTCCGTTCAAAAAGGGTGCGCAAGCTAGACGATCCGAGCCTGTAGACATGGCGGAAAAGCCCGCAGAAAAGAGCGAGGAGAAACTTAACGGAGAAACCGCACAAAAAGAACAGAAAAGAAAATTCGAATCTGTTAGACCAATTCGCTGTTACAAATGCCACAAACTGGGACATATAGCTGTAAACTGCGAGAAGTCTAGCGTAGTTTTTTCCTATGTGGAGGAAAAAGATGAGAATATGGAACTTTTAAGTCCATATCTCCACGACCTGCAAGTTAATGGAAAACCATGCCGAGTGCTAAGAGACAGTGCCGCCACGCTGGACATTGTCCATCCGTCTTACGTGATGGTAGATGACTTCACCGGAGAAGTAGCATGGATAAAACAGGTTGTAGAACAACACAGCGTGTGTCTGCCCATGGCCAAAGTCAAAATCAGTGGACCATTCGGGGAGCTAGAGACTGAGGCTGCAGTTTCCAAATTTTTGTCACGGCAGTATCCCTACATCTTTTCGAATCGTTCGAATCAGTTACTGCGTGACAGAGGGCTCAAACTGGGAGAGGGCATAGTACAGGCATTGACCCGAGGCCAAGCTCGTAAGATCGCGGCGCTTTCGGCTGAAAATGCTCAAGCTCCTCCAGCGGAAGCAAAAAAGGGGATAACTTCAATACCCGAATCCGAGCTAGGCCCGAGGGACAAAAGAACAGTTGAGGAGAGCCTGCCAGCTGACCAGCTCAATGAGAGCGTAGCACTAGAGTGTCAGAGTTCTAGCCTGCAGGAAGAGCAAGCAGACGCGCTCACAAGCGAGACAGGGTCGTTATTATCACCGGCCTCAAAGAACTTTGATCAACTCTTACGCGTGGATAGAGAGTCACTGGCAGCTGAGCAAAAGAATGATGAGAGCTTAGCTAAATTACGTGACACAGCTAAAGAAGGCATTGCTAGGCGCAACGTAACGATACATGAGAGAGGAGGATTGTTGTATCGGCATTACAGAGATCGAAAGGGTAGGA
This sequence comes from Dermacentor albipictus, assembly GCF_038994185.2. Lineage (NCBI taxonomy): Eukaryota > Metazoa > Arthropoda > Arachnida > Ixodida > Ixodidae > Dermacentor > Dermacentor albipictus. The sequence goes on along the minus strand of NC_091821.1, from coordinate 161,640,735 downwards.
TTTTAGATCAGTTAATCATACCTACTAAGTATAGGGAGGACCTTTTGAGTCTTTGTCATGGAAATGGGTGGTCCGGCCACCTAGGCATAAACAAATCAAATGAAAGATTGCTTATGGAATACTACTGGCCTGGCTGTTTCAAAAATGTAGAAAACTTTGTAAGATCATGCGACGCCTGCCAGCGTTCTGGTAAACCAGGAGAGACTTGGAAAGCTCCACTGAAGGTAGTGCCCTTAATAACAGAGCCTTTCAGACGACTTGTAATAGACACGGTAGGGCCTCTTCCAAAAACAAAATCAGGCTACAGGTACTTGTTTACCATGCTGTGTCCGGCTACCAAGTTTCCAGAAGCAATCCCTTTGAAAGAGCTCAGCTCCACCGAAGTAGTAGACGCGCTTTTGACAGTGTTTGCACGAGTTGGATTTCCAGCCGAAATTCAGGCAGATCAAGGGTCAGTATTCACGAGCGCACTGACTTCCACATTCTTGCAAAAGTGCGGGGTAAAGTTAATACACAGTTCTGTCTATCACCCTCAGTCAAACAGTGTAGAGAGGTGGCATTCGGTGCTTAAGCGAGTTTTGCGTGCGCTCTGTTACGAGCACAAGGAGGACTGGGAGAACTGTCTGCCGGCAACTTTGTTTGCTTTGCGAACGGTTCCACATGAGGCGACAGGGTTCTCACCAGCAGAACTAGTGTATGGGAGGACACTCCGGTCTCCACTGAGAATGTTAAGAGAGATGTGGGAGGAAAGAGGGGAGAGTCCAACCGTGGTTGAATACGTGCTAAATTTACTGGAACGGCTAAGCGCAACCCAAGAGCTAGTCGGAAAGAACATGGCACTAGCTCAAAAGAACGCCAAATTCTATTACGACAAGAATGCGAGGCTTCGTACGTTTAACGCCGGAGACCAGGTAATGATCCTCAAACCTTCAAGAAAAAACAAGCTTGAAGTTCACTGGGACGGGCCCGTTAAAGTGTTGCACAAACTTTCAGATACTAACTATGCTTTGAGAATGCCCGGTCGCAGGAAGGAAGTGAGGATATATCACTGTAATTTGATGAAGCCGTATGTAGAGCGGAGCGGAGTCGTTAACTATACCGTCAAAGAGCCGGATGGCACTAGTACCAAGTTTGACGAATATAGGGCGACCTCCAACTCTGAAATCGGCCTAGAAGAAGTAGTAGAACACTCGGTAAGCTCGCACGCTCTAAAACCCGAGCAGCTAGATGAGCTAAAAGGGGTGTTAGGGGAATATCTCGACAGATTCAGCGATCGGCCGGGTAGAACCGAACTGATAACGCATGAAATTGAGCTGACCTCTACCGAACCAGTAAGATCAAAACCTTACAGGGTGTCTCCAAGACAGAGAGAGATTATGGAGGCAGAGATACAGCGCATGCTAGAGTTGGGAGTTATTGAGCCCGCTGAGAGTGACTACACGTCACCGCTAATACTTGTAGAAACCCCTAACAAGGACCCTCGTCCGTGTGTTGACTACAGGAAGTTAAATGCGATCACTAGGGATCAGCTGTACCCGATACCCAACATTGAGGAACGAATTGAAAGAGTTAGCGCTGCTAAATACATTTCAACGATAGATCTCGTGCGGGGGTACTGGCAAGTTCCCCTTTCAGAAAGTGCCAGCCGCTATGCCGCATTCATCTCGCCTGTAGGCACTTTTCGCCCTCTCGCACTCAGCTTCGGGCTGAAGAACGCGCCGTTTAGCTTCTCTAAGTTAATGGATATTGTCCTAAAGGACTTGCAGGAGTTCGCCTTACCTTATCTTGATGATGTGGCCATTTTTTCGGACAGCTGGGATCAACATGTATCGCACCTCAAACAGGTGTTCTCACGGTTGAGGGAAGCCGGCTTAACGATGAAAGCGGAAAAGTGTAGGTTTGGTTGTTCGCAGGTTACTTATCTGGGCCATGTTGTCGGTCAAGGCATGAGACAGCCGGCTGAGCTGAAAATAGCTACGATTGGAGAATTTTCTCAGCCGCGCACGAAAACGGACCTTCGTTCATTTTTGGGACTTGTGGGGTACTATCAACGGTACATTCCGAATTACTCGCAATTGGCAAGTCCATTAACAGACGCCCTCCGAAAGGGAGCACCGAGTAACGTACACTGGGATAAGGACAAAGAGAACGCTTTCCAAAGTTTGAAAACGCTATTGGTTTCTCGCCCTGTGCTTCGCGCGCCAGACTACACAAAGGAATTCATAGTTCAATGCGACGCAAGCGACAGAGGTATGGGCGTGGTACTTAGTCAGGTCGGCGACGATAACGAGGAGCATCCTATCCTCTATGCCAGCCGTAAACTAAATGTAAGGGAGGAAGCCTACAGCGCTTCAGAGAAGGAATGCGCTTGTTTGGTTTGGGCCGCCCAGAAGTTGTCGTGTTACTTGTACGGAGCGAAGTTCATCTTCGAGACCGACCACTGTCCTCTGACGTGGCTCAATCAAATGTCACACAAAAACGGCCGCTTGCTCCGATGGAGCCTCACTCTCCAAGAGTACAACTTCTCAGTTAGACATAAGAAGGGAAAGTTGCATAGCAATGCGGATGGTTTGAGCAGGCTAATTTGAATTCTGCGTTTGGGGGTCCCGCCTAAATTTTAGGGTTACTAGTGTTAATTTTATTAAACGAAGATCCCCTCTCATTTGGCAGGATTCCCTCCATGATTGCTGAATGTGTCAGCAGGAATTTGCTTCGGAAATTGGCATAGCGAAACGCAGCATTTTTTTTTGTTTCTGCACTTATGTTGTTGTTGTTTTTTTGAAGCCTAGCGAGTCTAAAGTGAGAGCCAATGCACGTCATCTCGGCGCAGAGCCGTGTTGTGGGGTTCATTTTGCAGTTGCCTGTCCTTGTTGGATGTTTTGGCGCGGTGACATCAATGCACAAGTGGTCGCTGCGAGCCAAGACATCAATCCCCCCCCCCCCTGACAAGCAGCCGTTCTCTTCCTGCCTAGCGGTTGTCAGCGCTAGACAGTCGAGATTTTTCGGGCCATGGAGGCGCTGTTAAGAATGGCGAGCTGGAAAGCAAGATTGCCACACAGTTACGATAGGGCGACAGGATGCGCATCTCCCCCTCACCGTCGCTGCAGCTGGGAGGCGTTCGAAGAAGCGGCCTTTGTGGTGAAATCCGCCTCCTTCCTCCAGCCCCTTCGACATTGTGACGGAACTAGTTCGGTGTGTGAACAATGATTCCGGAGTTCCCCAACGCGGAGCTGATTTGACACTTCTCTTGAGCAGTCATGTTAGACTGATTCACTTCTCTCATGCAGTCATGTTGGACTGATACTCTTTTTCTCAAGCAGTCATGTTAGACTGATTTAATTTCTGTTAATAAACCCTTTTCCTCGTTCTCGATGAGAAATAGTTCTTCACTTCATCAACGATCTCAGCGTAAATAAGTTGGACGACGGCATGGGCCAGCTACCTCCGAATTCATGCCGTACTCCAATCTTGGCAAAGGACCACGGACGATGGGATTGAGCCCCCAATCCTGACAACACGTGATCGGATGCTAGTATGGTGGTGACATCAAGTGAAGTTTACTCCTCAGCTGCACGTGACGATCAAAACATCAGCGTTGATTTAATAGTGCGTTTGCACGTGATCGCATTCTTTTAGGGCCTAACAGTGACAGTTTTTCTCAGTTGACTGTGTCTGTTACGCGCTCGTAATGGTAACCGTGTCGCTTGAACTTCGTACCTGTGCTGTTGGCGACCTGTTTGGGTAACCACGATTGCTAAATTAACCATAAAACTGCATACGTTTGGAATAACAGAACTTTGGATGGCGTTTGTATCGCGATCGAAGAACTTGCGTGTGATGGCCTGTCGCGCTGCTTAATTTAACCACATGTGTCTAAAGGCTCGTATTTGCTTTTGTCAAACAGTGTCGTGCACGTTGTCGGAATAACGAAACCTGTGGGTGACTGGTTTGGCTTCTGCATATCTACATGTGAACCGGGTGCATGCTCGTATGGTGTTAAGGTCAACTTCCCGTCTCAGCTCTGTGATGCTCGAAACGCTTGCGTTGATTAGCTCCTTCGCACATGGTCGCATTTTTTATTATGAAAGTCTGTCTGAGTTGACTCTTTCTGTCACATGCTTGAAGTGGTTAACCGTATCGCTTAAGCTTCATCTGCCAGTGGCGTTTTGTTTGCGTAACGATTGCGACAGAAATCGTAAATCTGCGTAAGGATAGATTAATTGAACTTGTTTTATTTATTTATTTATTTATTTATTTATTTATTTATTTATTTATTTATTCACTTCAACAATCAATGCCACGTAGGGTGTTACGAAGACGAATGGGATCTTACAATACATGGAAATTACGGTTTTGAAGGATGATAGAACATCTGGTCGCTGTTTTTGGAATGAAGGAATAGGCGTGCAGGTTTGTCCGCGAACTTAGGGTGTGGAATACAGATGTTGGCATTTGTATCACTATCGGATAATTGGCCGGCCACGCTGCTGAATTTTACCATGCCTGTCTTTACGACTGGTATATTTGTGTCAAAAAGTGCCCGGCAAGTTTCTCGGAATAACGAAGTGTTTGGGTGTTTTGTTGGACTGCTGCCTATTTGCATGTGGTCGGATGCAGGCTAGTATGATGGCAAGATCAAGCTGACGTCTCAGCTTCCTTTAATGATCGAAACATTTACGCTAATTAGACTATTGCTCGTTCGTAGGTGATACGGATACGAAGAACTTTATTAAAAGGATCCCAAGAAACGCCGCCCCTTAGGGCGACAACGCGGGCCGCTCCAACGTGGGGACACTTAGGGCCAGACAATGAAATCTTCCTTACCTCAGTAAGGAAGCCTTCATTGCAGTGAGGCTACCTTATGTCACTCTGAAAGGTTCCTTACTGAGGCGCCCTCGGTGAAGGCTTCCTTGGTGCTTCCTTGGTACTTCCTCAGCATAAGAAGCCAAACAATGAAATCTTCCTTACCTCACTAAGGAATCCTTCATTGGGGTGAGGCTACCTTATGTCACTCTGAAAGCTTCCTTACTGAGGGGCCCTCGGTGAAGGCTTCCTTGGTGCTTCCTCAGCATAAGGTAGCTCCAAAGCTACCTTCATGCGTCCTTACGCCGCTCCTGGCCCTGAACGAGCGCTTCACCTCACTGCTTAACCACATGGCATTCGCTTGCGCATGCGCACTGTCGCCCACCTGCGGAGAAGAGCGAGCACGGAACGTCTTGCCAGGCATGTTCGTTTCAGTCACGCGTGCGGCATGCAAGCATTGCTAGGCGTTGCTAGGCGTTGCAAGACACCGGCGTGCCAGCGTTGCTGGAGCATATCAAGTTTTGCACTGTAATGCGCAACTTTTTTTTTAACTTTAGTAAACGAAACTAGAAGAAAGCGTCCACGCTTCTCTATATTAGCTATTCAATTTAAAGATTGTGCGACGATACAACAGTTTTTAATAGAATAATGGCGTTCGCGGAAAGATTTGAAGAGATAATCTCGAACCCAGGCACGCGGCAACCGCTCCTTAGGTGAGGACGGGTGAAGGGAGCTTTCAGAGTACGCTTGCTTCCTCCATCGGTCCTTCGCTGTAAGGAGGCCTCACGTAAGGTTAGGAAGCGCTCGAAGGAAAGGAACTAGGGCTGTGCGAATATTCGGAATTTCGAATACGAATCGAATATTTTCCATATTCGAAGCGTATGCGATTCGAGAAATGCATGTTCGGAAATTCACGAATATCCGAGGACGGCCGAATAACGGTGGAAACGGCGAATATTCGGATAGACTGCGAATAATTGAGCAATTAACCAATTGTATGCTTGCTCCGCATTCTCCTAAGAACATGTTTATTTACTGAGAACTTCGCATGATCCGCTCATTATCTGTATGCTCTGTTTCAGTCTATCTGCTTCAGGCATTTGAGACATGATCAGTTTCGGTTTCTTTTTCACCAAGCTTTATAATTCCAATTATTTTTGGAATGCCCCATTGCCTTGAAGGTTGCAAAGGCAACTCAGGGTTTGCTAACATTGATTCAAGATGTATCAAGGCTCTTTGTGCGGAGTGGAAATTTGATGAAGTGGCCAGCCTAGGCATGTTTCTTGATCCGCGCTTTATGGTCACAGTTCATCAGATGATCATGTCAGATGATCTGGCTGAAAAACCTTGTGACAAGGGAGCTCCAGGAAGCCGTCGTGGAACATCATGGGGACACCGCCGTGCCAGCGTCGACTTCGTGTCCACTGGTGGCATCGAGTGTATGGAATGCTTTTGACGATCTAGTTATGAACAAAGAGAAGACACATTTGGCATCTGCCCCTGAGAGGGAAGGTACAGACTACGCGCAAAAGCCTCTTCTGGAAAGGGGCATGAATCCTTGTGAGTGGTGGCAGTCCATTGGCCGCTTCAGGTACCCGCTTTTAAGTGCACTCGCCCGGAAGTACTTGGCGATCCCTGCCACTTCAGTTCCTAGTGAAAGAGTCTTTTCTACCGGTAGAAATGTGACAGTGCATAGAGAGCGTTTACTTTCTGGCCATATTGAGCAGTTAATTTTCCTTCACGACAATCTGTAACAAGCGTTTTACCTGACTGGGGGCATTACCTGAGTCCGTTATCTATAATTGAGTACCTCTTTAATTTGAAGCAACCTTGTAAAATGCAATGTTATTTTTAAAAGGGTAATAAAGCTATTGTTACCTCTCTTGCAATTTTTTAATACTACACATGTATTCGATATTCAATTCGATATTCGAAGAGAGTTCTTCGTCTTATTCGTATTCGATTCGTAATCGAAAATTTCAATATTCGCACACCCCTAAAAGGAACGTTTTATTGTTTGGGCCAAGCTACCTTCATGCGTCCTTACGCCGCTCCTGGCCCTGAACGAGCACTTCGCCTCACTGCTTAACCACGTGACGTTTGCTTGCGCGTGCGTGCTGTCGCCCACCTTCGGAGAAGCGCGAGCACGGTACGTTTTGCCAGGCACGTTCGTTTCAGTCACGCGTGCGGCATGGAAGCGTTGCTAGGCGTTGCACGACGCCGGCGTGCCAGCGTTGCTGGAGCACATCAAGTTTCGCACTGTAATGCACTGCTTCTTTAGATTTAGTAAACAAAACTAAAAAATAGCGTCCACGCTTCTCTATATTAGCTCATCAACTTAGAGATTGTGCGACGATACAACCTTTTTTATTGAATAGGGGTGTTCTGGTGTTCGCCTAAAGCTTTTAAGAGATAATCTCGAACCCAGGCATGGCGGCAACCGCTCCTTACGTGAGGACGGGTGAAGGGAGCTTTCAGAGTATGCTTGCTTCCTCCATCGGTCCTTCGCTGTAAGGAGGCCTCACGTAAGGTTAGGAAGCGCTCGAAGGAAAGGAACGTTTCATTGTTTGGGCCTTAGGCCTAACCTAACCGCCGCATCGCATGCTCACTGGACAGCCTAAAGCTGAGGATGGTATTCTGAGCTCTCGATGGCCGAGTTTCACTTCTGTTCAATTATTTACTTATCCTCTCGTACCGAGGGACACCGCAAAAGCATGTGTTCTAAATTGCATGACCCCCCCCCTCCCCCGTAGCTAGGACACTGTGAGCTTAAAACGTCCGGGAATAAACAGCGCGTGAAGCCCAGAATAGGATAAGAGCTAGCCAGAAGTTTGTTAATGTGGGGTGTGGTGAGGAAATGTTATACTGCCCAGACGATAATGGGAAACAATTTCGTGGAAAGTACATATTGAATCTTTGTGAAGGTGGACCTCGTTCCAAGCCTGCCTACTCGCGATGGCGTGGTACGTGAAATCGCGCGCTCTCCGGTGGGCCTGCTTGTTAGGATTACATCCGAGGGGGTTAACTGAGCCATCTAGATGGGCTGGGAGCCACAAGATGGGGTATCCTCCTTCGCTGCTCTCTAAAGTTCTTTGAAGTGCTTTGTTCACAATACTGTTCGCCTGTTCAGACACGAGGCCGGACGAGAATGATATAACTGCCATGCGCGAGTCCAAGAAGACGATAGGGAGAACTTTTGCGCTATGAAAAGACAGAGTGATCGCCGCTTCCTCCACCACATGGGCAAACTTAGTATAGACCGATGCTGCATTAACCACGTTGGCCCCCGCGTCTACAACTGAGACAGCGAACTTATCCCCACGGTGATATCTGGCAGCATCGGCCAAGAGGGCGTCTAGTTTCTGTTGATTGGTCTTTTTAAGGATAGACTTGGCTCTCGCGAATCTTCTACCCTCGTTATGCACTGGATGGGTGTTTCGCGGGACGGATCAACCATGATGCGAGTTCTGGTTTCCCGGGACAAGCTAACTTTGGTCGCCGTTTCATGTCTGGGTTGGATACCCACTTCTAACATCTGGATCCCTGGCTTAGTGGATGAAAGTCTCATTATTTGAGCCGCTGTGTCATTATTTGAGCCGCTGCGTTGAACTTATCGATGGTGTTATGGAACTCTAGTTCCAGCAGCTTCTCAGTGCTTGTGGACTGCGGAAGGCCGAGCACGCGCTTGAGGCCGGTTCTGATTAGGGAGTCGAGTTTGACCTTTAACGCCTTACCCCAATTAAGGAACTGCGCGATGTAGATAAGATGAATTAAGAAGAATGCCTTATAAGCTATGAGCAGATTGTCCTCTTTGAGACCGCCTCTTCGATTTGAGGCACGGGCTACAAGTCTTAGGGCATTACTAGCCTGTCCAGTGAGCCTGCTGAGGGGCGTCGAGTTACAGCCCTCGGCATCAATGAGGAGACCTAAAATCTTGACCGAGTCCATCCTCGGTATGCGATGTCCATTCATAGCTCGAATTTTTATCGGCAGAGTTTCCAGAGGCGCAAGGTTTCTGACCCCTTCTCTGGATTATCGGTATAACAGTAGCTCTCATTTAGCGGGGGAGAGTTCAAGGCCCCCGTTTGGAAAGAACTATCCGCAGTGCCTATTTTTGAGTGTGTGCGATATTTGAGGCTGATCATCGTAATTACCACGCCTATACGCCTCTTTGTGCCGTGAACGCTGTCTTGACGACCAAGAAAACGACGAATTTCACGCCAGCCCAGCGTCATCTTGTTAAGACCAATTTCTATGCGATTCACATAGTGTCATCTCTCCCCGATGCAACATTGCTTGTTTTGTCCTCCGCAATACATGCACAGACGCCACCGCTCTCAGAGTCTGTGTGCAACACAAGACTTCGCAGTAAATGTCTAGCGTTGTAGTTGC